>NC_133934.1:121010618-121649784 GCF_031877795.1 Strix aluco | reverse complement strand
GTAAAGATGCAGCTGTTAAATGCAATACCACATTTTATGTCTTTGCAGAGCCAAGCAGAAGTTTCACCAAAAATTTGCCTCTCTGGAAGGGATCTCTTTACCTAGATTTTTTTTTTTTTTTTTTTTTTTGCAATACAGGCTGTAGACTGTGCACTGTGGGGACTCCTGGCATTGCTGCCATCACTTTCCTTCATGCCACACACTCTCCCAGCCAGGTCCTTTATGGGCCAACTCTCCTGCTCTCACTGCAGCTCCTCTGGCAGAGGAAATGCAGGAAATACAACCTCCTGTGAAGCAGGAAAGGGTTGCCATCCAGCCCATAATTCACTCTGCTGTTTCCATGTACCACACATACACTTTCCTACTGTTGGAAAGGAAACTAAATAATTACACTGCCTGCAAGAAACATGCTTTATGGCTTACATTTATGATAAAATCATAAAGCTATTGCAATGAAATATTCCATCAATACATTAAAACAAAGCAAAACCAGTGTGGCAGTAAAGAACTCCTATTGTCCCCATTTCATCCCTGGTTTTCTTTTGTTGGGTTTATTTAGTGTCTTTATTAAAATATTACTGTTATAATACTGGTTTTAATGCTATATTGTTTTTATAATGGTATGATTTTTATTGTAACATCTCCTCTAATTTAATATCTCTTTCCATTATATGTGCATTGCTACTAAAATGGAATTGCTGTTGTAATGGATACCCTTGTAGAAAGTTTTAAGAGCCATTACTACTACATAATTACAAAAGAAAAGCCAGGAAATGGCGTGAAGAAGAGGGAAATCCTATCAAAACGGGAACTGTTTTTGATAAAGACAAGCAAGATCAAACAGCCAAAGTGTCTGGTGACCTGCGACTGAAGAAAAATATGTCAGAGAGGAAACACAAGAGAAAGATGCCATCAGTACCTGGGGTGGACATCCTCCCCTCTTCTCGATTCTTCAAATGAAATTCAGAAGAGTAGGATGGAGCTCCCTGACCATCATGTAATGCCCGCCCAGACTCTGTTTCCCTGGTGATGGTGCCTTCAGAGTGTGACGTGTAAGTGCAAAAACTGCCTCTTTTCTGGCAAACAGGGGGCTTGTGGAAAAGACTGAGCTCACTTATTTCACTTCTACTGCTACTAATGTCGTATTGTTTACGCCCCTCTTGGAAGCTCTTTGGATGACTCTTCCTCTTCCTTGGAGCTTGATCTGCTCATTCAAGCTGATTTTCTATTATCTTTAACAGAAACATCCAAGGTTACACTGGGGTATCCTCACCAGGGAAACCACTTTGTGCGCATCTGAGCAGTAGAGTCCCATGCATCCCACCATGAAAAACTGGAGAATGTTAATCTGACAGTACAGATGTATCAAAAATCTGGGCCTAAATTTACTGAAGTACCTTTAGGTATGGATTTAGATACCTAATCTAAGGCACTCGTATTTAACAGTAGCTTCTGCTATCAAATGTGCCATGTTTTCGTGAAATAATAATAATAATAATAAAATGAATTGACGGCCTAAAAGTTCTACAGATCACCCAGATAAGTCATGAATACATTTTATTTTTCATGTGACATTTGAGGGAGGAATAAAACCCCTTATGTTCACACAGTTCTCCTTTGGATCGTTGAAACATATGGTAACAGATTTATGGCAGTTTATCAGAAGATTTGTATATACATGGATACAAACTAAATATGCATGTAAAACTGTAGCTGGCTCTTTTGCATTCTAGCTGAAATTTATCTCAGGGTGGATCTGCAATTTTCAGACTGTGAATTATGGTTTGAATTCTGAGTAACAGGACTCACTGGCTTGGTTAGCCCCCATACCTAAGGATAATACATTCTAATCTCAGCATCTCTCTGGGGTGGTGCAAATTAAAAAAAAAAAAAAAGAAAAAAACCAACACACGCATGCACACACAAAACCCCTGAAGCCAGTTTGATGAATTTCTATGATCTTATCTCTGCAGAGCATTTTCTTTTTGGCAGGGTAGAGTTTTTTTGCTTCAGTAGATAATATGGGAATTCAATCATTGTTTTCCAAAGTACATATTATTTGCAATAGTGTGGTCTGGGCGATTGCCTTTCTCAAAGAGCAGGACAATATTTCAGCTAACAGGGTGGAAATCAATAGAAAAAGATTAAAGCTCAAAGGATGAACAAGTGCAGAGAACCAAAGGAGAAAGTGACAGTGAGAGCTGCCTTTAAGTGATAGCAGGTGCTCCTGCAGCCAAAGAGGAGAAGAACGAAGAGAGACGCTTCAATTAGCTCATCGCTGTGCTCCCGACAGACGCTGCTTTGTTCTTGGCTTTGAAGGATTCTTTCCTTTCTTCTGATAGGTTTGCAACTCCCTACCAATTTCCTATTGCAGCTTGATCCCATATTCCAGTCAAGCCCCAGTCAGTCTGTTATCCTGCCTGATGACTTCTTTGCTAACTACATTCTGACTGAAAATCAGTTCAGTTCCCCTAGTATAACAGAATAATTTTCTGCCTGTCCCCATCAGTGCCAGTTCTCCCATGTCTTATAGCAATGCCAAGGTGCTTTGTTGCACCACTTCCCCTAACAGCTATGGTCTCCGCAAATGCTAGGGTCAAATCATCAGTCAAATAAGCAAATTACCAGTTAGAAATTATTATGAAGAAAACAGAACAAAACGTTATGTAGCCACATGCTGAGTACTGTGTGCAGCTTGGCTCTGCTCTTCTCTAAAAGGAGAGAGAAGGGCTGGAAAAAGGCAGCAAAAATACCCAGATGTGGTGCCTCCAACAGAAGAAACGATTACATAGACTAGGATGTTTCAGTTTGGAAAAGATTTTGGTCTAGGTAGGACAAAATGAGGGATGGCATGCACAGGACAAATAGGGAGCAACTGCTCTCTGCTTCTTCCAGCTGGGGAGCTGGGGAGGAGTGGTGCATTTGGCAGGTTTGAAAGAAAAACAAAAGAAGTACTTCATTGTCATTGTGCATTTAAGCTGAGAAACTCCTCTTTGCAACATGTTGTGGATGCTGAAAGTTTACAGGGCTACAGACTCTGACTGGATAAATTAATGGATGAATAGTCTATCCATCTCTTTCCTTGCTAAGTGCCTCGGCCCTGAGCACTGGCTGCTGAGAGGGTGCTGTAAAAACCTTCTGCCCTTGTGTTCTGGCATCAGAAGTCAGAGAGGGGATCTGGGACCAGTCAGCTTCCAGTCCTTACCAGTACAGCTGTGTTTATGTAAATGCTGACTGCCTGCATGGAGCCTTGATTCTCCAGCTCCTGCCTGGGATGGGCCCAGAGACCTCTAGTTGCAGTACTCCATCTCCCTCCATCTCCCCTCTCCCACCAGTGAGGGCTCATGTTCACAGTTTTCCTTGCTTTGAGAAATTATGATGCATGAGCTAATCCATGCTGTTAGCACAGGGCAAATACAAGTGGTGGGACTGACAGTGTGTGCTTGCTGTTGCTAGAAGTTTGCATACAGACCTTGCTGTGGATTTGCTGGTGCACAGGAGCTTGTTAAGATACACTAACTTCATTACATACCTGAGTAAGCAGAGACGGAGAGAGGCCAGAGAGGGAGAGAAGAGGGAGAAAGAGGGAGGGAGAGAGAATTTTGGCCACTGGCATGTTTTCATGGAGAAACATGGGTATCACAGTCTTGATGGCTTTACTCAGTTTTAGGTCTGGGACAAGTAATTGCCTTAACAAATTATGCGTGGCAAAATGAAGTAAACTTGCCCTTTAGCCAGACTACTCCTGCCATGGCATTAGCTGATCCACCATCCCAGTCTCATTGCCAGTCCTTCACTGTCACTGAGTTACTGTCACTCCTGTCTTCAAAAGTGAATATACGTCAGCATTGATCCCGTACATGCTCATTACACTTCTGACTCCCGAAGACCACAGAGAATTTTAACCCTTAAACAGAATTAAATTGCATTTGGTGAGAGTCTAGAGCCCATCTATTACCTCAGGAACAGGTACCTTTATCAGAACTTGGTCCATCTCTGCTGTGAAGTCTGGGAGCAATATTTAGAATATGATTCCCAATATGTCCCATTTCAGTGGGGTTCAGCTGAGGCTCTGCCTATAAGCAAGTGTCTGACTGTGTAATGGCAGAGATTTTGTCTGGATTTAAACTATGGATTATTTTTCCATGTATCAGACATTTGATCGAGTTGCAAAGGTTGAGAATTAATATATTTATTCAAAAATGATGGTGGATATTCTTCAGTCATTAGCCTGAAGCTGCAGATTCAGAAAAGAAGAAAAAAGAGAATAAACAGTCTTCAAAACCAGCTACAAGGCTTGAATTCCTCACACTGCCAGTATTAGGAGCTAAGTTTAGCAAGTTGGAGAGCTAAGTCTAGCTATATGGAGATAATTCTAGCAAGTGCCTTCTGCTTACTTTGCTTCTGAACAAAATTAAATAAATTAGAGAACTTCCCAGTGAAGTTAAATAAATTAAAGAACTGCTGTAATGGGAACATTACCTTCTCCATATCAGGGTGATTAGAGCCCAGCATGACAGTAAATATGTTCTTATTCCTCTATATCCCTGTGCCTGCCGTGAGATGCTGGAGGAGAATGGCTCTGCCTCCCTCAGTCAATACTCCTGTCCAGGACATCTCCTCTGCCACTTCAAGTGACAGGAAGGTTTCTTCCGCCCTTGCTCCAATTGCTTCTGTTAATGGGTAACAATTCCTGAAAGAATTTCCTTACTGTCTGACCTGGGTGACTGCTTTGCTGAGCCACACAAGCCAGAGAGCCAGAACCTGGTGATTTGCATTCAGATGAGGGGAAGCAGTGATGGTAGCAAAGTACCAAGGAGGTGGGACAACACTGGTAGCACCAAAGGATGCCTCGTCTGTCCCGACGGGTCTGTGGAGACCCTGCAGAGGTAGCAGAAGGCTTATAGGCTCAACAATTCTTAAAACATACAATTTCACGGAGACAAGGAATATGGTGTCACAGTACCAGAGCAACATACACCATCACTGTTCAATGTTCTGGAGCCCACCTGAAGCAGACCCAGAGGTTGATGCCACAGGTAGACAAAATGCTATTGGCAGTGACTCACTGCTGAAGAGCTGTGGGCAAATCCCTGAGTCTGTGTAACATCTGGTGAAAAATAAACTGAGGTGAGGCAGGGGATAGTATGACAGAATTTGACAGCTCCTTCCAGCCTTAAGCTCTATAAACTCAGCCTACATGCGATTCCTTTAGAAATGCAAAGGTGGAAATGCTCCATATGTCAGGTCCAATAGCAGAGTGATGGGGATGTCATCATGCTCTTCCTCTGAGCCTCAGCTAAACCCAGAGGCGAGGTAAGTATCTGGGACAAGCTGCCATTCATAGGCAGAGTGGTAGAGGTGTGTAATTCCCTGCTAAGAGAAGCCACTTGGATAAACTATTAACTTTTTTTCAAGATAAATCCATACTTACCATGTCAAACGCAGCACTATAAACAATATTCTCTATTTGCAGCCACAGGAGAGAAGCAAGGTGAGCAGAAAACTGCAAATGCCAGGCTGCCAGAGCCTCCCTTATTGCTCCACACCCTCTTTAACTTCTGCTTTTTATGACCAAAAGAAGATTCATAGTCTCCTCTTCCCAGTTAGCTTTACTGAAGAAGAAGTGAAAGGCTGATGTTACCAATAAATGGTCCTAACACCCATGGCATATCAGTGATACAGAGATGGAGGCCATGAAGAAATTTTGGAGGGCTAAAAAGAAATAAGACTGTAGTTCAAAAAAAGGGCAAAGTGCAGCTACAGAGAGAGCACAGAAATAAAACTCAGTCTGTATTTTTCTCTGGGAATTATGAACCGGTGCAGTGATGCCATAGGAACTCTGTTGTTCCTCTGAGTTTCAGGCATTTTAGTTCTCTTCCTGTAGTTTTGTCTCTGTAAACTCTTACCAGCATGTGTGCAGTAACGTTTTACTGGCACTATGCATGGGGAGAAAAGGGTAGGGGGAAAGTCACACTCACTGCCTGTTTTCTCATGCTATTTCCTCCTGTTACCCCTAAAATGCAGCTTTATGACACAAGTTCAAAGTTGAAAGTTTATGACTGGTTTATGACACAAAAGTTCAGGAAACAAAAATAATGGCAAATCAATGAAATAATTATGCTTGTATTTTATTTCCTTTCCACTATGTCTTGTCTGGCCCAATATTAATTTACTTATGTTTTATGCACTTACAGTAGCATTGACTGATAAGTTCTACTGGAGGCCTCCAAGCACTGAAAGCTGGCTGAAGAAAGAAAACTAGGGTAACTACTAGGATTTGGGTTACAAAAACGCCTCACTGGGGACTCAGGAACCAAATTCTCATTTGTGGAAGAGAATCGATGCTAATGTTACTCTACTTTGGCACCTAACATAGTTAGCTAATTAGGTGCAGAGTTTCTTTCCTGCCAGAGGTCTCCCTTGTTGACATAAGACCAGTCCTCATTTGCTTGTGGTGGCTGTGCCGGACCCAGCACTCTTTGAGGAGTCACAAGCCCTTGGGGAGTCACTGCGCCTGGTACCAGAGGGAAATTCATGGGAAACTTGACCTCTGGTGGACAGAACTTATCCAAAACACTGCAATTCCCACACAAACATGAACTGTCCCTTAGAAAAGAGGAAAACCAGCATGCAGAAGAAGTGGAGAAATGTTGCACTGCTGAGACACTGGGTATTTGAATGTTAATCTGTTTCGAGACACAGGGAAGTCCCTGTAACTTTCTGACACTATCAATTGCAGAGATACGCAGTGCCTACATCATATGACAAAAACAACATCTGCAACATGGCTCAGGTAACTGCTCTCTCACTGTGTTTTCCTTCCAGCCCTACAGTGCCCCCCCCCCCTCATAACTCAGCAACAGCAGGTGAATTCACAGACTTTCACTGACAAGAGCCCAGAAGCAAGAGACACATACAGCAACCTGAAGAACAAAACATGGCACCAGTATTTATTAACATAGCCTTGTAAATCAAAACAGTCTGCCTGTCTGGTGTCTTGTCCAGAAATTATTGGCTCATTCATCTTAACCATATTCAGCAGGCCACATTCATCAAGGTTGCATAAAAAGAGATATATAAAGACTCTTCCTGGACAATAGTTACATGCAGGTATCATGCCTACAGCCCATTTTGCAGGAATGTAGTGGTTGGTTGGCATTGCCAGGTCGTATAGAAGGAGAGAGAAAAGGTGCTTAGCTTCTCTGTGTAGGTGTACAGGCAGGGATACAAAAAGAGGTGAAACCCAGAGAAACTTCAAAACTCAGGTCAAAATAATGGCACAGGCTGAAACACACTGAATTCAAGGACCTTCTTCCGGTTATGTGAATATTTTAGCAAAGACTTTGTGCAACTGCATCAGGTAATAGCAATATTCTCTCTATCCTCCCAGTATACCACCATGAAATATTGGGAACACTGTATACACATTGTCAGAAACAGAGCTGTACATATACACGTTGTCAGAAACATCTGGAATAAACTTTGCTGCCATTCACTCATTTGTTAAAGCAAATGTCAACAATGCTTTAATTTGGATAAACTTCCAGCAGAACACAGGCTGCATCTCACCAGACCGAGCTGCCAAGCACTCTCCGATTCCTGGCTGCTTGGTGACCAGATCCCTCAGGTGGCTTTTTAGCTTTTTAGCCACCTGAATGAAGATAGGGACATTTTTCCACTGCCACCTCGCCAAGGTCAGTAGGTCCAGGGCAACTCTTTGAAGCTGTTTCCTTTTACCATTCAGGGGTTATCTTCCAAACCAAATGTAAGTAAATTTTAAATGGTTGACACTAAGTCCATAAAGTGGAATTATATTTTCTCTCCATGATTGCTATAATGCTTAGTACATAGGGGGAACTCTATCAGAGTAATATATTGTTGTGCTGGGCAGTGCACAGACACCCAGGGAGTCCCTGGTTCTCTGAGTTCCCACACTGAGAGACAATCTTTTTTTTGAAGAATTTATAGTCTAATCAGACAAAACAGAGGATGGCTGGGAAATGGGAGTAGCAGCTTGCTGTGAACACGTATCAGTAGAGCTTGCTTACAGAGGAAGCTTGTCAAACTGTTTAAATTTTTTAAAAAAGATTATTTTCTTGATTAAAGATATGAAAATTAGCATTTTAAAAAAATCAGTGTTTTAAAAATCCATTTTTAAAATCTGTTTTATTGAAGAAAGTTATACAGGAGGCAGTACAGTAGCCTGTGGGAAAATGGTACACCATACGTTTTCCTATTTTGCTTAGACATCATCATGAAAGGCATACTATAAAATGCTTGCTCATTTCCAAGATGGTCAAAATCACCTGTGTAATAAGACACATTAGTAAGTATTTGCAAGTATAACATTCTGGAACTTTTTCCTTCAGAATTGTAGAATCTTTTTACTGGATCTTTCTTTTTTACCCACTTCACCCATCTCTAAACTCAATTCGACCTAGTCACTACCTATATGTGTTGGATGGCAGAATAAATGTTAAAAAACTTTAAATCATCAGAGAGATTTTCCATACATCACTGTCATGATGTTAAAGCCTAAGAGTCAGCAAAACTCTAGCTTGCTGGAGACAGTTATGTCATTAGAAGTCTGAACATCCCAGATCCCCAAGACAGGTGTTTCTAGTGCTGATGGGTAAAGCTATTACATCTTAAAAGACTCCCTGCTCTATGTTCATATAATGTTAGTCAAAATGGTCAAAGCAGAGCAATTTGGAAAACAAATTTCAGCACAAAGGCACTGTGTCATACATGTATTTTTCTGGGACGTTCTTGTGAACCTGATTATTTCTAAAAGAAAAATTCCATTTTCATAGAATCAGAGAATGGTTTGGGCTGGAAGGAACCTTAAAGATCATCCAGTTCCAAACCCCCTGCCATGGGCAGGGACACCTTCCACTAGACCAGGTTGCTCAAAGCCCCGTCCAACCTGGCCTTGAACACTGCCAGGGAGGGGGCAGCCACAGCTTCTCTGAGCAACCTGTGCCAGTGTCTCACTACCCTCACAGGAAAGAATTTCTCCTTATATCTAATCTAAATCTACCCTGTCAGTTTAAAACCATTACCCCTTGTCCTATGGCTACACTTCTTGATAAAGAGCCGCTCCTCAGCTTTCCTGTAGGCCCCCTTTAGGTACTGGAAAGCTGCTGTAAGGTCTCCCTGGAGCCTTCTCCAGACTGACCAACCCCAGCTCTCAGGCTGTCCTCATAAGGGAGGTGCTCCAGCTCCCTGATCATCTTCGTGGCCTCCTCTGGACCCACTCGAGAAGGTTGATATCCTTCTTATATTGGGGGACCCAAAGCTGAACACAGGACTTCCAGGTGGGGTCTCATGAGAGTGTAGGGAAGAAGAATCACCTCCCTTGATCTGCTGGCCACACTTCTCTTGATGCAGCCCAGGATACAGTTGCCTTTCTGGGCTGTGAATGCACATTGCTGGCTCATAGTCAGTTTTCCATCCACTACTATTCCCAAGTCCTTCTCCACAGGACTGCTCTCAATCCACTCATCGCCCAGCCTGTATTTGTTCATGGAATTGCCTCAAACCATATTCAGGACCTGGTGCTTGGCCTTGTTGAACTTCATAAAGTATGCATGGGCCTACCTCTCAAGCAAGACTGTTAAGGTCCCTCTGGATGGCACATCCCTTCCCTCCAGCGTGTCGACTGCATCACACAGGTTGGTGTCATCGGCAAACTCGCTGAAGGTGCACTCGATCCCACTGTCCACGTCTCCAACAAAGATGTTAAATAACACTGGTCCCAGTACTGACCCCTGAGGAACGCCACTTGTCACTGCTCTCCACTTGGACATCGAGCCATTGACCACAACTCTTTGAGTGCAGCCATCCAGCCAATTCCTTATCCACTGTCTGGTCCATCCATCAAATCCATGTCTCTCCAATTTAGAGACAAGGATGTCATGTGAGACAGTGTCAAGAGATTTGCACAAGTCCAGGTAGATGATTTCTTTAACAAAAAATGTTGACGATTTCTGAATGAATGTTTTCTGTGTTGGTCTGAGTATCAGATATTAAAATTGCATGTGTGTGCTTGTCTAAGTGTAGGACAGAGGAAGGAATCCTGCCTTGTGAAAGCTGATAATCCTTTTATCAGGGTTGCAGTAGATGGAGGGTCAGTTTCTTGATCTGATTCTGCAGAGATCCCAGCTGATGCTCTGGCTGCAGAGCCAGAGCTGCACATGGACATTGTGGTAGTTTCCTCAGCAAGGAATCCCCAAGAAAAATAATACTAAGACAAGACTTGGCTCTGTAGGCCATTTGCTGTGTTACATCTAATCTGAGTTACAGCTGCTGTGGTCCCTCTACCTATATCACTGTGATGAGCAACTGAGTAATGTTTCCCAGCACACTGAAACCTGTAGGTATACATCTGCTAGTAAATGGGGAAAAAGAAAGAACAAGAGAAAACTTTGAAAAGAAAAGGCATTGATAAGGTCTTAACTGTCTCATTACATAAAATATACATACTGTATGTTATGTATATAAACATGGTACATACATAACGGTGGCTAGCTGTTACCCATGGCCACTATATATGACCAGAAGAAGTGAGCAGCAAGGTAGAGGCATGTTAGATATTAGAACTGTCTTAAATGGAAGGAGGGCAAAACACCACATCACGCTGCTGGGAACTGCGGAGTCTCTTTTGCAGAAGAGGTTAAAATAAGGGCAGAGCAAGCACATCATGAAGGTTTTCCAGAGACTGATGAATGTTCTTTCAACAACGGTCCTCACCAGAGGATCTCCTGAAGCTCCTTCTGACCCACCGTTTCTACCTCTTGATAATATTTTTGTGAAAAGTTTTCATCCTAGACAGCAAATCTCTGGATTACAAAATTCCAGATCATTCCAGCACTTGCCCAGAAAGTAGGGAGGAGATGCCAAGTCCCACCAGAGTCTGCTGCGGTGTGGTGCCAAACAGCTACATGGCTCCTGACCCCAAACTGAGCCTGCCTGGGGCTGTGCCACGGGGATTAACAAGCTCACCTCCCTTCCCCAACTTGGGCAGCTCTGCACCGCATCCACAGCCCTCAGTGATGTTACATGGCACGTAGTAGGGTAGGGAAGCAGCAAATATATTTTCTAGGCATGTCCACTACAAATAAATCACCCTGTATGAATTATGGAGTGAGATGGGGTACACAGCATGATACGGCTGTTATAAATGCTGGTGTTATTAGTTATGCTGGGGTGCTGGAGGAGACAAATTGGTGTGGACAGAGTGTGGATGTGTGGTATGAAGATTAGGGATGATGGATTAACATTGCATTTCTCCAGGACTGCAGCACTGTCTGAAACCTGTGTGTGGTCAGGCACCCCCATGTCCAGAGAGGCAGAACCTGCTGGTGTAGCAGGGGGGATTTGGTGGCATTATGTGGGTGGCCATATCAGGATATGCAGAAACTGTGATTCATCACTCGGGTCCCCTATTTCTGATTTCCTGCTGCTTCGGAAAAACAAATGGAATTGAAAATGCAAGCCTGTGCAACAGCAGGACTCTCGGGTGTGGCTGTGAGTAACTGACAGGTATAAATTGTAGCCCCTGCAAGCAGTTAGGAGGCCCATGGGAATAAGAGGTATCATAACACGAAAATGAAGGTCAGCTACAATGCTGTGAACATGGAATGATTGCCCACTATATTATAGGGTCTTCAGGAACTAGCAGAACTACCCAGCCTTTCGCAGCCATCGCAGATCAGAGGGCCGCTCAGTGATGCCCATGGGAACCAGGAATGGCTGTGGGGTGGGGCAGAGCCCGAAGCCCCCTCAGGGGGTCCAGTCTGTCTGTAGCTGTCAGGCAGGAGGGATTTGCATTGGGTGTTTTTCACTGTAATATAACTCCCTGGGATTTAATAAACACAGAACAGGAGTGTCAGAGGGAACTCATGAATCTCCCCTGACAATAAAATCCAAATGTTTCTGTGATGCTTATATTCAAACTGAGGCAAAAATAAAAATATTGACTTACTTGCAGTGATCCAACACAGCTTATTTTCACTAAGTTATTTCACCAAAGTATTTTGCAATAAAAATATAAAACCAGAAAAAGAATTAAAGCATTTACAAAGATCTCATTGCAAAATACAGCCCATTTTTCAACCATAGAGATACACCTTTTTTTTTTTTTTTTTTTTTTTTTTTTAAATTGTTTCTGTGCTCAAAGAAAGAGAAGTCACAACTTTGGGAAGAAGGAGAGTTTACACATTTTTCCAAAAGGTTCACAGGTAAAACATTGAAGTGTGTAAGTGACTTAGGAAAGTATGTTTTTCTCTTCAGAAGGGGTGTGGGTTGTTCAGCAATTACTGCCAGGAATGCACTGGGTGATAAAGCTGAATGCAGAGATTTCAGAACAAAAGCAAAACTGGATCACGAAGCAAGGTCCATCAGAGACTTCCTTACTTGCTTGGATGGGGAATCCAAAATCATCAGCATGGGTTTGGAGACAGTTTGTGAACCCTGCTGCATGCTCACGAGCAGTGGCTGCTGGGCACAAAGACAGGTATGGTAGGCAGCATTTGGCTCTGGGCTCTTCCTCATCTTTCACTACTGACAATTCCTCATCTAGGCAGAGGGGGAGGCTTGTGAGATGAGCTGCTCTGAGCCCTCACCTTCTCTTAATGGACTGCTGCTTGCATGCCAACGTGTGACTTGTGCTCAGGGACAGGTACCTGGAATAATTGCTAAAATGAGCTTTAGTTGGAGATGTAATGGACTATGTGGATGGAGTCCAGATGGAGAGACATAATAGACACTCAGCAATGAATTATATCCCCAAACCCCAAGCAACTTTTGCAGATCTGATGTGTAAGGACGCTTTTCACAGCTGCAACTGAAGAGCATTCCGGTAACAGCCTCAGTCTCTGGGAAATTCTGCAGGGATTTTGTGGGCTCTGATCCTTGCTGTACCCTAATTTCCATTCTCTTCACTAGGGCTCTTATGTGGGGAGAGTCTGTTTTCATTTTCAGTCCAAACCATGCAAAAGGCAAATCCTCATCAGCCCCTAGCAGACGTGATGGGCTGATCGTTATTGAAGATGATGTATTTGGGATTTGTAATTAAAATTAAAGCTATTTGCTATAAAACATGTAGAATTTAATTCCTTTCATTAGATATCTTAGGCTAATTGTTGCATCCAGCAGGGAGCAAATGGCATTGTAATTGCTTGATATCTCATGCTGGTTTGGTTAGAAGACGATAGGAATGGGAAAAAGGAGAGATAACTCCGAGAAGGGCTTTATCTTTTTTCTTTGATTTCTGCTTGGTGCCAAGCATTTCTAAAATAAAATAGAATTTTTCAAACTGACTTTCTGTTCCCGTCTCAGTGAGAAGGCTATGAGGTTGAGGAGTTAAAATGCTGTTTTTATTTACCCCTGGAGAGGTGCTGAGACTCTCAGTTGAGGAACGGCACTGTTTTAGGGCTGAGCTTAGTAAGCACTCACTGGTCATGTAGAGTTCTCATGATTATTCTTTCATCCTTCTGCCAGGGAAACCGAGGCACAGAAAGGCAAAGTGATGGGTCTCATGTCACATAACATAAGTGGCAAAGACAAAGACTGATCCCAAAGAGCCTCCCTTTTCTTCTAAGATAAACAGTTCTGAAATGACTGTGTTGAAGTTCAGGAAGGTGATGGAGGTGTGAAATACTAGTGAGCCACGGGAGACTGCTGCCACTCCTGTTCTTTAGCTACTAAATTATAGTCCTCATTCTTCCACAGAATGCACACTAGGCAGAAGAAATCTATTATGGGTGGTGTTTGAGGTAAATAGTGGGGTGTGCACAACTGTGTGTGAGAAATCCAGTTTCTGTTGCATCTCTGAATATGGCATGCAGCTTCCTAAAGTCACCCATGCAATGTCCATACCAGCCTCTCCGTAGGTGCCTCACATGGTGAATAGCAACAGTTCAGTGCTAATCCCAGGATTAACGCAGCTAACCAGGGAAGCATCTCTCAGTGGAGGAACAGTGTGGTGGGTCACACCATGTCTCCTCTTCAGACACTTACAGAGATAGGAACAGGGCATAGAAAACAGGTAGAAAAGTCTGGGGAAAAGAAGATCTGAGAGGAGAGAGTTTGAGTGGAAAACAAGGCAAATTAGTGCAAAGAAATATCAAAAAGCAAATAATCTGTGAAATACAGGTTTAGAGGGAGCACAATACACTCAGGATAAAGCAGATGGCATAGCTGTCCTAGGCTCCCTCTATGCTTGCACGAGGCAAAGAGCCACGACTGGGGGCCTGATGGGTTATGCTGCAGGCAGATGAGGTGCAGGACATTGATGAATCTACAGGGGAGAAGGGAGGTGAGCAGACAAAACTGACAGAGTTTAGCCTTTTAATGGGAATCTGAAGACTAGCGACAGAAGGAAACCTTTCCATGGCAGAGATAAAGGCAGGAAAGTTATCCTTGTCTGTGTTGGAGACTCACAGGACTTGGGAGAGATTACCATGGCAAGGTGAAAATAGCAGGCTCTACAGTGAGTCTTTCTTCTTCTTTCAGTCTTTAACAGGAGACTTTTTCACATCCCTTCGGTACAATAATCGATATAATGCCATCACCGTGGCCTCAGAGAGTCCAGCTCAGTTGGCTGCCCCCATGCCACTCCATCCTCGTAAGTGTGCAAGTCAAAGCCCAGGCAGGAAACTTCAGCCCCCAGCAATGACCCTTTTATTAAAAAGCAGGCTGTGCATGGCCCCAATCACAGTTCAAGAGGCAGATCACACCTCAGTGTTTTAAGGATGTTTTTATGGTACTTGCTGTTTCAGATTCTGAGCACCTTGTCATCTTTATTAACATCCTCTCCCCAGCATTTCTGCAAGATAAGAAAATGCCACTGCCTTGATTTTTTCAGGTGAGGAATAGAGGTTGATTCACAGAGGTCCTTCAGGTGCCACAGATGTCTTCTGACCCTGCACTGAAGCTCATGTACCCCTGAAAGCATCTAAACTTCACACCTGAGCAGGTCACCTCAGGTGTTGGGAGTTAATGAAATTCATAGCCAGGGCTGAAATCAGCTCTGCAAAGGCTCCAAAGAACTGGTATTTAACCAGAAAAAGGTCCTGGTAGCAGGTCCATGGTGTCTGCCTAGAGCATGCTGATCCCTGAGGCAGTGAGGCTGGAGCTGCCACACAGGGATGTGCTAATCCCCAGCTGCAGGTGGGCGCTGTGGTAGGGGGGACATGTGGCTGGCAAAGGGCAAAAGCAGGGTCTGCGAATGGGTGTCTTCTACCCCCACCACTGTGTTTGAAATTGGACTTAGCTGATGGACTTCAGACACTTTGAGTGGTGAAATTTTCTTTTGTGTTTCTAAATATTTAATGTGGTGACTACTTTTCCTGCCCTCCTTTTTATTTTACAAAGAGGTTTGCCACTGGGTTTTTCCAGCCCTTTCTACATGTTGACAATCTCATGTTTTTTCTCCATCTGTGCTGCCAGCTACGACTGACTTTTGCTAATACAGGTACACAGGCACCTTCTGTGTCTTCTACATTTAACTTTTTAAAATAATCTCCCCTTCACATTAAATAAGCTTCTTGTGCATGAATTTTGTCCATGGTATGTATGACATCTAAGTCCAAAAACCAAACCTATATGTAGCTCTGCACCAGGCTATATTAAACTCCTCTAAGCAAGACTCTTTCTAGTGAGCAGAAAGGGAAAAAGTCTCTGTGGCTGCTGTACTGTCAGCTTTCCTATCCAGTTTAATTAGTTCTGTGGAGCTCCTTGACTATAATTTATTCTTCCCTCCTTTTCCTTGTTATATGCGTTAATTATTTTCATGTGGCACACTCAGGGCTCACAGATGAAGTGCAGATCTGGGTGAACATCTCTGCCTCAGGCAGGTGGTCACCCCAGGGAAACACGGCTCTGAGTAGGTACGGGAGGAGAAAATTGTGTATGATAAATCTAAAGTTAGGCAGACTGAAAGGCAGGAATGAAGCAGTGGGAAACTGCTGGCAGTCTGGGTCTTCTGAGTCTCTGTATACAAATACAGAGGTTGATGGAAAGTGGCTTTATGAAACCAGCTTTTGCTGCTAGCTTAAGGGTCAATCCTGCTACAATCCCTTTGTGATTTTAGTTTGGAGCACACAGACAGGACTTGAAGAGAAATAAAACTGCAGCTCCAATTTGAAGTGGTTTTTAGGGGTGTACATGGGGTGTGCCTGGGTGTAGGCTGTCACAGGAGGGAGCAATGGTGGTACCAGGGCACGCATGGCAGATGTCACCTCTGAAGAGAGAGAGTGGGATGAAATCAGCCGCAGGTGACTGATGCTCCTGTCACTGCCATTGGGGCTGCTGGAGCAGTAACCCCCCTCCCTCAAAACCCAAGGGCTGTGGTGAAGCCTGTAGAAACCAGTTTTGTTTATTTGTTAGATAGAGATACATGAAGTGAAAAGCTGACGGTTTCACACCTGTGTCTAAAATTGCTATGGTCATCAATCAGGACCTGAGTTTCCCAAATAGTTCTCCTCTTCTTTAGAAGGAGAGGTAGGGTGCTACTGCCTGATCCTGGGATGACTGCAGGGTCCAGCTCCCAGGTCCTCCTGCTGCTACTTTTATTGTGAGGAAGTAAAAAAAAAAAAAAAAAAAATGTAGGTTTATCTCCACCTTTCCCTTTGCATTTATTTGCTTATAGGGACATAGAGAAATTCAGATAAGCACCCTCCTTTTCTCTGTGGTGGAGCCTTGGTTTGGCAAGGTGAGGGAGGGGACTGCTTACTTCTCTGCAGTACATCCAGATGAAGAGAGTAGCAATCAAGTTCTGCATGATAAGTGTAAAAAATGGTCATTTTATGCTAGAGCATCTCCTGTTGTGCAAGGTAAAATGTTTTTGCATCTTTGTATGACAGAGGCAGAACCACTTAAACACAGTCCAGAGGTATATTCTGGTATCTCCCTAAGCAATGATATTACTGATAACTAACAGACTATCCTGTGGCCATAGTTACTTCTAAATTTATCAGTGGAGAAACAGTTTGTGGGAACTATTGCATCTTGATTTTGTTATTAATCCATCTGTACAGCTGTGTTCTTCCCCACGGTAAATGTCAGATATGGGAATTTGCAGAGTGGACAGAGGAAATACTATGTCTGGAAGGCACAGATTGTTGGCTAAATAACCCCCCGCCCCCAGGAAAGTGTTTGGAGAAATGGAAGCAAGGGGAGAGGAGAGAGGAAATCTGATTCCAAACGCAAAGAGGGAATTTAGTTTAAATACCTCAGCCAATGGAGTAGAGATTTTTAACGTACGACATGAGCAAATGATTCTTTTTTTTGAGTGTTTTGTTTACTGCATAATTTAAAGGACAATTTTCATCGCCCTTTGCTACATAATTGAATTTTTATAGTGCTGTTAATAAAAATATACATCAAATGTGACAATTATTATTCTTCAATGGATTTTTATATAATTTTAGTCTGAGAGAGATATATGAAAACATTAAGGATAACTCTAAAGATGTGTTCTGAAATAATCTCTATGATTTAGTACTTCTTAAAATTAGTGAAATACTTGTATGCGTTGAAATAGTTGTATGTGTTCTCTACTTCTGCAAAGTAATTCTGGGTTTTCAGAGAGAGTCGATATATTTTAACAGTCGTAAAAGAGGGGCCAATCCTGCAGTCACTTTCAGGTAAAAATCCCATTTGTTTCCATGGGAATTTTGTCAGGGTAAGGGAGACGGCTGCATCAAGATGCATAAATGTACGTAAAAAATGTCAGTTCCAGTATGTCATTTGTTTGAGTGTTGAAAACAGCATTATCCTTTCATGTCCCATACAGTGAGGCAGTAAATCATTTTAAAAAGGTTTGGAGATAAAGAAAAATACATTTGACCCTTTGTGCTTGATCCTGGCCTCTTACTTATGTCACTGCCTTGGTTTCTGGGGTCATGCTACAGAACAAAGCTGCAGAATTTAGTTGTGTCCATGAGTGGAACTGCAAATTTCTACAGCTTGCCTTTATGCTTCATGAGATATAAATTGACGAAGTTCAAAAAATTATTTCCTTGTCTTTTTTATTAATGGGGGGGGGAACAAGACACATTAAATATCTGTCACTAGATTTATTTGGGACAGTAGTTTCCAGCTGAAGCATTTCTTAAAAGTATATTTATCCTTTGAAGAAGAAATGGTGTTATTTCCAGAATGGAGAAAATGATGATTTAAATATGTTTTCTGATAATGAATAATCTGTTTTCTTTGTTAATGAACAGTAATTTTCTGGCTACCTCCAGAGGAATTAAGCTCATGGATTATATAATACATCTGTGAAAGCTTATCTCATTGCCCAGTAATTGTGACCTCATTGTGGATTGTGCAATTAAGCATTAAGATACTATTTGGCACCATAGTTAATTGTGTTTTACTTTTCTGATATGCTTGTTGACAATACGGAACAAAATTACCGATAACAGCAGAGGGGTGGGAGGAACAGCACTATCTAAGCACTGTCCCTACGAAGCACTGCAGGTGCCCCTCTCCAGTGTGGAGGAGATAATTAAGCAGACAAAGAGCTAATGACAGGGGGGAGACTGTCACATCCAGTGTGAAGGCTTTTAGGACAGGCCCCAAAGTCCTTTTGCTTTTGAACCAATCTGTTATGCT
Organism: Strix aluco; assembly: GCF_031877795.1. Lineage (NCBI taxonomy): Eukaryota > Metazoa > Chordata > Aves > Strigiformes > Strigidae > Strix > Strix aluco. Next base: position 121,631,157 of record NC_133934.1, on the reverse strand, counting down.
GAAAGAGGCAGATGGGTTCAACATGTGAGGGAGTAGTTTTGCAGGGCAGATTTGAGGATATGTCTTTTGGACATTTTCCTGCACCAAGTCATAGCTTCACAAATATAAATGGTTGTTTGGGAATATGCAAAGCAGCAACATTTTAGAAACATTTTTTGGGAAATTGTGCCCAAAATATAGATGCTAATCAAGTTGAAGGTGGTGTTTGGAGACATAGTGAGAGAGAGGAGATCAAGATAAGAAAAAAAGCAATGTTTACAGGCAAAGATAAATGACTCAACACTGGGAAAGGATCTCAACTCTTCTGACCCTCCAACCAATGTGCCAAAATCTTCAGGTGACCAAGAGCCAGGAGATGCTTACCTGGTACCTCAGAGAGAGCAGGAACTTTGGGAATGGTTCATGGGCAGGAACTTACATGATTACAACATTAATTGCAAAGCAGAGATTCTCATGTAGCTCTCCTGTAGGACAACTCATTGTAGACACTTTTGTTGACTCAGTGGATTTTCTTGTCCTCCCCATTAAGGACTTATGTTGTGCATTTCTCCCTGCACCAGCAGTGTCCTTCTGCTTACTGCATGACATGGCTGATCCTGAAAGCCAGCTCTGAGTTGCTGAAGGGCTGCAGGTCACCATGTGCTAATGCACAGGAACCTGAATGTGAAATAGGGTGGAAAGAAGAAATAAATTTTTGGTTCTTTCATGCTGAGAGAAGCCAGAAGTGTAAAAATCCACTGTGACCGATTTCAATAATGCAAAGTGAGGAACTATTAAAGGCTTTTTATTGTGGTGTAGTCAGTCCTTCTCAATTAAACACAGTTCCTCTTGGACCTCCTTCTCTTTGGACTCTGCCATCTTTTGAGTAGTACATCAAGAGTACGGCCTTTTCCGTCATGACATTTTGTACTCGTATATCTTCAGAGTGAGCTTTCTTTCTAATGATCTATTAGTGAAATGCATCATTTGAGTGAGGATGATGATGATGGTGATGATATACTACTCCATGGCTGATGCCATGCAAAGGAAAGAAAAGGTCAGACAACAAATTCAATAGAGTTATTGGATAAAAGTCAGGCAACACATCATCTCTGAGGCCACTTTCCTAATGCTAAGGAGGATTGCTGATACAAGCAATGCATTCCAGGGATCATTTCTTTTACGACTATGCCTGAACTGACCGCTGAACATCAAGGGAAAGCAGTACTTTGTATCATCTGACTTGAGAGAGTATCAAAATAATTTTGTGTTTGAGACTATGCATATGATAGTTCAGTATCAAATCCCCAGGGAGTGTCTAGTTTCTGTTCTTCTGTATATGCTTCTGTCTTCTGGGTGCACATTCAAAAATGTCACATGTATGTCTCTCTGCCTAGGCTAGTTCTAAATCATGTGCATCTTTGTGGAACTTGATCACTTGGTTCGCTGCAATCATATAAGCTTCTTTGTGAGTTGAAGTTACCAGTGCAGGATTATAGAATAGCACCTACAAAATTCTTACTTTATTGCAATTGTTTCCTTCATCAAGTCTGAAAATATATTTTAAGATAATTTCCTCTGCCTCTTTCCCACAGCGTTGAAAAGCCCTGCTATGCTCAGGCTGAACAAAAAACATTCAGTGTACCTTAGAGGGAATTTTTAAAAACCAGTCTGGATTTTTCTCTTCTCCTCTCATGTGTCTTGCTTGCTTTCTTAAAGTCCTAGAACTTTGCTGTGGAAGGGCACTGAGAGACACACATAAATAATGTGCAGAGTTGTATCCCAATGTGGCTTAATTGTTTAATGCCTACTGAAATGTAAATGAAGCTTATGAGAGCGCTAAGAGATTCATCTATCCATCCAAGGTCAATATATTGAGTAAGGTGCAATTTGCTATGGGGGAGGGGGTCTTCCAATGAATATTCTTGATTTTCAGAAAAAGGCTTCAGGCTGGCCTTTTCTTTCAAGCCCCCCATATTTGCATTTGCTGATAATGATGAACGGTTTTGTAGTGCCGAGATGTGACATCTGACTGCTTGATTTTGCCATTTCACACTTGAGAATGACATACAATGCAGCTGCTCAAACAGTGGGAATGTGACCTGGCACTGGCCTTGGATAATTGGAAAGGATGTTTTTGAAGCCAAGGGCGGTTCTGTGCTGTATGGATATTTCAAGATGCTGGGGGTGAGTTGGTGCCAGCAGCCAACTCCCCAACATTCCCTTTTCTGCAAAGCATGGGGTGTACTAGCAGTTGTACTATCGTAAGAGTGGGCAGACATCTCCCAGCTGGAATCTGTGTATGGTCTATGGAGTACTGCAGAATAAATTCAAAACACAATGCATACACTTTGTCTGTTCCACCAGGATTTTACTTTTTTCCCCTGTATCATTGACACGAGACTGATTATTGCTAGGGAAATTGCACAGTCATTTCCCTGGAAATCCTAGCATGTCTGAATGTCTGCCTCCAGTGAGGTCCTCCTTTGTAATGAAGTGAGGAGTTGCTTCTGGGGAGAGGTTACAGGAAGATTCATCCTGCCTTCAGCTGGCTTCCTGAAAAATGCAACCCATTAATAGCTGGAAGGAACTGTCCTAAGGCCTCCAATGCTTGTCTGCTAGTCAGAGGTAGCATACAGAGCATGGAATGGGAATTATCAGGGATTTATTACACCTTAAGGTATAGGAGTCTAAACCACCAAAATCACAGAAATTTACCATGCACAGAATAACTCCTGCAGAAAAAGCTTAGAGAGTCTTTTGGCACTTCTGCTCAGTTTCATAATCTTCATGTCACTTTTTTTCTTTTGTTTCAAGAAACACATGATCAGGAATGCCGCTGCTTCTTAATTTGAAGCTGTTTCAATGAACATAAATTGCTTCAGTATTATTAAAGCTTCTCGGCAAGCATGACTTTTTCTGGGTTGAGTTAGGGCATCTAACAAGATAGAAAAATGAGAAGTCTGAAGGTTTGCTTGTTTTTAAAAGCTTGAGCAAATTTCTGGTAATGGTGTGTCAAATGTAGCTTGTAAATTATACAATGCCATTTCATGACAACACTTTCAGCTATTCCAGGCTTGATTCTGGTTAAGATAAAACTGCAAACCAGTTTAGCACGTAGAGGTGTGTGTCCATGAATCACAGAGTTAGTCCTAGGAAGGATGGATCCACATGTCTCCATAGCCAAAGCTGTTGTAAATGCAACTGCAAAATAAGTGCTGTAAATATATGTATGCATGTATATTCAGACAAAAGACCCACACACACAGACAAACAAGCTCTGAGTATGTCTGTAGTTATCTGAGATGTGGATATATTATCTATCCTAACTCTGTTTCACTACCTGCTTTCTAGAACAGCTACCATACAGCTGATGATTGATAATTTAAAAGACGCAAACACACATCCCTGTACTATAGTCATAAAAATTTCCTAAGAGCAAAACAAAAGCTCATACTTCTCAGAGAAATCTTCCAGTATGAAGAATTAATAACACTTCAGTATGAAATATTTGTAAATGCATCTTTGCTTCTCAGCATTATAAGTGAATGTCAAGCTAACCTGAACAAAATCGAGTTACCTGCTATTTTTGTCAGTGTTTCCAAATAACACCAAATAGAGCGTAATAATCAATGACAGATCTTTTTCTACCAAGCCCATTTTTTCATGTTAGTTCCTTCTTTTACCGCCTCTGTCACCTCTCCAAGCTATTCCTCTGAATCCCTGCTTAGCCTGGGCTCAGTTTAACTGTGCCCCAACAGTGCAATGATTCACACTACAGTGCCAGTGTCTCCCCATTCCAGAGTCCATGACCTGCAAAATTAACTCATTGCGCCCGCAGCCTGATTTTGCAGTATGCCAAACTTTCTCTTTAAAAATAAATAAATAAATAAATAGAAGAAATGTCATCTTGTTGCTAATGGTATTTGCGTCATTTTGCAGCTGTGTTTGCTTTGAAGTGAGCAGTCAGTGATTTTCAAGTTAGTTAGGTGAAGTGGAAAAATAATGATGGATTCAGTAGTCTTTTGTCACTTTTGGGCCTGAATTTTCCTTATGTCTATGTGAATGTTGGACGTGTACTGCCTGCCGGTGGTGAAAAATAGATTCCAGAGCACGTCCTGCTGAAAAAAAATCTGAGCCATTTAGTTTCTCATCATTTCCCCCCAGTTCCCTTTTATAATGAGTGTTAATAAATAACTTTGAGAAAAATGGCTCATGATCTTTTATCACTCAAATGTGCAACAACGAAAATTAAAATGGAGGAGAAACCGATAAAATGCCTAATACCTCATAAACATTCTTTACCCGAAACAATGAATAATAGGAAATAGAAGCAGCTCTTAATGGGAAGATTTGGAGGTTTGAGACCAATCTTGATTAGGCTTTTTCCCCTAATTTGTTGTACAGCTCTTTCAAGACAGAATAATATAGGTCAATAGCTGACTTACTTAAAAATCTTTAAGAACTGGAATGATTAGTGGTTTGAGCAAGAGCCATTAGCCAATTCACCATCTTGTGCTCTTTCAAAGATGAGCTTGTCTTTGGGTAAGAAGCATAAATCTAAAACTCCAAATTCCACTGTTTGCACAAGATAAATCAATACTCAGTCCTACTGACGGATTCATTGATTTGGACAAAAGGAAGGAAGGTCTGATGGTTACAAGTTCTTTTTTGATCTTGCTTTTTTCAGGAAATTATATTTATGGTACTGTGTATGCCTGTCTCCCTGATGGACTCTACTACCCAATTTCAGCCAGATTTCAGCCAGTGTGCAAGATGTTAAAGGCATTGGGGTCTGAGAGTTTTGTGAAAACAAGAGGTGGAGTTTGGAAGCAAAAGTGAGGATGCCAGGTACATCCTACTTGCATCAGTAAAGACTTCTCCAAAGCTCCTGGGGCATGTTTTCTGATGTGTCAATCCATAGACAGCAGCTCCCAGCCTTTGTTTGCTCTTGAGCTCAGTCCATAGCTCAGCCTAAGTTACTGTTTCACGCAATACTGAGCAAGAGAATTTGACTTCTCAGGACCCCAAGATCCTTTCTTGTTATCCAGGGAGAAAACTCCATTTTCCTGGCCTGTATCACCCATTTTGGGTTTAAGCGATTTGGGATGAAATCAAGGTTTTTCAACTACAGTATTAGGGCCAAGGAACTCTGTCCTGACTGAAGTGCTGGGGTGCCACTGAAATATGGACAATGTGTTCACATACCTCAAACACCTCCTGTCTCCTCAGGCCCATATCTCAATTCCTTCTCAAAGCAGAAAGGCAACTCACTAACTCTTGACCTGAGTGCAAGTAACTGCAGAGCAGAAGGCATTTTTCCAGGTCTGGCAAAAATGCAAAACGAAATAGGTTACCATAACTCTCTTCCTTCACTTTCCCAGCTTTCCCAGTATTTTTACCTTCCAATATGTAGATGACTTACTCGAACCCCAAGCTCCCTCTGGCAAGCAGTGACTTCACATAAACTCTTTCTACCTGCCAGCCATCAAACCATGAGTTGTTGGAGAGAGGAAAATATCTCTACAGAGGAAAATATGTAAGGCGGTGCAATTGGCTTTTTAGGGCCATTTAAAGGCAGCAGCCAGTGAAGGAAAGGGTTGTGTGGGGTGGTGAAGTGTAAATTTTTGTGGTTAATAATCATCACACAGTTTCCTTCTGCAAACTTCCTTCTGCGGCTCCTCTCATTAAATGGGAAATCAGGCAAAAAGCTTTTGATGTTGCTTTTATCTGTGCCTGGTGGGTTTCCCCTCTTTCACACTGTTGTGTTGAGGGAAAATTGTCACCCTGGCTAGTCTTGCTGATGGAGGAGAGCAACAAGGGCTCAGATCCACACTGGAGCACCTAGCTTGCCCCATGTACCGAAGATGTTCACAATTAGCAATGATCATTATCATCAGGCAAGTGATTCATAAATATTCCATAAAACAGGGCCCTGGACTGCACAAGAAACAACAAATATTGTAGCAGATTTATTAGTGGAGCATGAAACATTCATATTTTTCAGATGACAGGGCAGATGATGACTGTGTTATGCTAGCAAACAGGATGAACCTTATTCGAAAAGTGTCTCGTAGGTGATGGCTAGATGTGACAGCAAGATGAATTAAGGTCTCTGAGCATCAAGATGGTGTGATAGACCCTGGAAATTCAAAACTAAACACCAGTGGTATCCTTCAGAAAGCAGCTGAGCTTTCTTGGTGTAAGTCAAGCCACAGTCTTGATAATTGTGGTGTCCTAGTGACATTGGCAGGGATTGAATTTTCCTGTCATATTTTAGCAGGGCGGTTTACCAGAATAAATGTTTAGAGCTTCATATTAGAGTTATAGTTAGCAAGAGATTGAGTGAAACTGCTGTGCCCCAGAGAACTAGACTTTGGCAAACAACTATGTGGAAGGATTTTTGAGCCAGTGACAGCTTCCTTTTCTATTCATTAAACACATTACACCCCAAACCAAAGAGCTGGACTGGGGTGTCTCTGTGCAAAAAGCTGATTGAAGAGGACACCTGAATAAGATCCAACTCGAAGTTGCAGCCTAGGTAGGTCTAATGGAGTAAGTAACAGGACAATATGTAACTTAAACAGTCAAGCTTTTTGGAGTTACTAGTGTTTAATTACACCCATGTCAGTTCTTGAAGAGAACGGAAAAGGCCATGGAGTAGAATCAAATAGGACTTTTCCTCAGCCATCAGCTGACAAGAGGGAGAGACTGGCATCTTTATCTTTTCTGTATTTTTTTATCCCCTTCCAGGATTTGCTATTTTGAGTTGACACTTTTTTTGATATAAGCACATTTCCAGATGACAGATCTTTCCACCTTTCACTCTGTTACCACGTTTAAATACATTTCCTTGAAGCAGCCCAGTATGTGAATGAGTTTCACACCTCCTTTAAAATGTATATGCAGGTGGATCAAAACTGTGCCTGAGATGGCAGCTAGCCTGACTTATATCCTGGGAATGTGTCCCCTGTGAAACTTCACTGTATACATCAAGATCATCTACCTTTCACACTCAAATACTTTGAACTCAGCCACATCCTGACAAATTGTAATGGTTTCCTTCAAACAGAGAAGGGAGGATGTCGTGCACCAAGGTGTGCTTTTTCTTTTCTTTCTCAAGCATGAAGTAAGTTTTGTCTGTCTTTTTTTTTGTAGTGAAATCTGCAAAATCCAAAATAAAAAAAAACCCTCAGAGCCAAAATCTGATCTCTTCCTTGTTTTTGGGGGTGTTTAACATTGTGCGTAGTTATTTTAGTCAATACTGGACTAATTCACACCAGTGTCTGTGTTTGCTTCCATTTCGTTGAAGAATGAATTGTTATTATATACTATAGTCAGTCATCTCAAATTTGTCTGGTGCCACTAAGACACTCATTTATCTGCCCTCTTACAGGCCCCATTCATTCATGTCCAACACTAAAGGGTTTGTGTCTTCATCTTAGCAACGATCTGAGCTTCATGATGAATATTTTGATATTTTTGTTGCTGGAGGACTTGAGACATTATGGGAGGCCTGCAGGACTTGAGAAGACTGCCTGTCTTTTATCCATATTACACAGTAGCTGTGTTGGCTGTAAGCAAGATGAGAGTCCTTGAGGTTTAGCCTATTTCCATTTTCAGGCTGGTTGGTTCTAGCTACAAGCACTGCTGGACTAGTGGGAGAAAAAATATAGGTAAGAAAAATCTGTGTTCCAAATTAAACATGGGATGAAGGCTTGGTCTCGACAAGCCTATGATGAGAAGAAAACCAATTTTTCTGCAATTCCATACTTCAGACTTTTCTAAACTGTGCCCTGAAGTAATTGGTTCACTACTCAGAGGTCAGGCAGACAAGGCTGTCCTTTGGCAGAGAACTTCCCCATGCCATGACTGCTACCTGGAACATCAGCAGCTCCATTGGCACGCTGCAGGGACCTCTGCCCAGAGTTATCCTTGCTTGCTGTTCCCATCTGTCTGGACAGACCACTGCAAGCAGATCCAAGCAGAGCTGAACTTTTCCCAAGGAGAAATTGGGCTTCCACCTTTGCAACTGCAAACAGGCAATACTTCCCCTCCTTTAAGCAAACCTAGAATTTCTGCCATAGAAGAACAATATTTCTTGGGTTTTATTATAGGCATATTGTGGCATCTGTGGCCCCGTCTTTGTGTTTTAAGCCAATGTGGCCTCTACCTCCCCTCTGCTCTGGATTGAAGGTATGAGGTTCCCATGCTCTCATGCTTGTCCAGCATTTCTTAGTCAAGCTAAAGTTTGTAGGGAGAGAGAATTTCTTTTAAAATTAGAACAGCTGATAGAGTTGGAAGAAAAGGCGATGAACTTTCAGTCTTCAGTTCTCTCTGGAGTGTCTAGCATTATGAGCAATGCTTATGGATTCATTCCTGGAAAATGGATATAATCCTAATTTTAGTTATTTTGTCAGTATGATACGAAATAATTTTATATGCTTTTGAACAGTATTTAAACAATTGGATGAAAGGGCACTTATTGCTGAAATAGATTTGAACCTGCTAGTGCAGGATGTTCAGTGCAAGCTGAATTGCCTTTTGTGCCTGGCACAATACATTCCCTTTTTATTCTCTCATACCGTGAAATCCAGGACTAAAAGTTACATGTTTGGCAACAAGTAGGTCTCACAGGAGTTTGGATGTCAGAGTAGAATGGGCTTTCATTGCGTAATGAAAAGAAAAAAGGGAATAAACCCCTAAAAAAGAATTTTACCTAATTCTTCCCATGGACATTGTGTTATTAGAGTAGCTAGTGAGTTAAAACAACATTTGAAATCCCAACAAGCCAAGAAAGATCATAAAACTGCAAGGAGCAAGAAAAAGAGCACACAGCACACAAACAATGTAAATTAAGACAAAGAAAATGACTGTAAATGCCAGCAGTCCCTAAAACATTAGGGACTAATTTCTAACAAACGATTAGCTGCATGGGGAATTGTCAAACATTATTAAATATAATTTGCTACATCTGTTTTATTATAGAATTCATTTGGCACATATGCTATTTACGTTGTACAGTATTTGGTTTTTTTCTTTGTATACTGTTTTTTTCTTTAAGCCTTACCTGACACCCAAGCGTAGTACAGCAAGTGGGTTAGGATTTATTTTACTTCAGCTGTAGGAACTCAATTTGTGTTTGCATGCACACTTATACGTGAACCAGTTTCCCTCCTGCTTTTGCCCTCCTCCCATCTCCCACAAGCAGCTGCACACGAATGTTTCTGCATCACAATCAGCAGCCAGTCCCCAGCAAGTGCTCTTTCTGCTGCCTAATGCTATGAATGCATGTATGGAGGACATGGTTTGCAGCCTCTGCAGGGATACTGTTACCATCAATATCATTGTGCCATTAATATTTAAATGGAAGCATGCTCTGAATTGCACTGGGGTTTTTTAAGCTAATATTCAAGGAGTAGGTAATAGCCTGTAAGCATTGATATCAACTGCATCGGCCAGGCAATGCTGTAATCTTGATCAAAAATAATAATGTCATCCATAACACTGTAAAGATTTATTAGTTGTGACAGATCTATACATTAACAAATCACTACATGGCCCTGAATGCCAAGTAAACAGAGCCAATTTTATAAGGAATAGTAAGACCTTTTGGGAACCCTATTAAGGCGTGTTTCACACAGGAAAAATTTGCTCTGAAAATAATACAGATTTTTGTGTGTGTGTATGAGTGATGGATGGCTGGCTGTCCACTCTTGCTCTTCTGCAGTCAGTATGGGGGTTAACTAGCAAAGCAGAATGGGCCCAATAAGTATATTCTGGTGCAATTCTGGTTTGGGTTCTGATGTAACTTGAACTTGTTCTGATTTGATTCCAATTTCCCTTCTGCAAAACTGCAGGATAGCTCACATTGAGCTTCTTTTGGGAAGACATCACAGTTAGGATGGCTATGAAGCTTGGTTTGACTCCTTCACTACAATTGTTTAAAACGTCCATTCCTTTGATGGCAGTAAGGTGATCTTTTCTGACACTCATTTTGGAAGCTTTTAATGGTTGGATGTACAATGCACAAAGTCAGGAGTTTCCTTGTTATGTTAAGGTTTTAACAAAAACAGTTAAAATAATGGAAAATGTAGACTTACATTATCCATTCATGTTTAGCTCTTTCTCTGTGGTGTTTCCATCTCAAGTGTTCTGGTGGTGGAAACATCCTCAAGAAAGAAAAGACAAAAGTATCTTGCATCTGAGTCCTGTCCCTGAGAGGAATACTGCTAAGTGCAGCCCCTTAAAATTTATGAGAGATTCCATAAATAGCAGAAGATTAAAGTAATAATAACCTGGAAGGGGTTTTTTTTGTCTACTTCCAGGTTGTCATATCTTCATAGCTCATATTATCAGCATTTTCTTCAAAACAGAAACATTCTGAAATGTCCAGAAACATTCTCTCTAGAGTTAGTTTCCTAATATAGGCAGAGCTTTAGTGTCCAGGGAGTTTCTGCTCCTGTCCTCCTGAAGGAACAGCTGATACTGTGGTTATGTCACAGCCTGTACCAGATTTTCTAGTCTCAGTCACTCTTTTCCTTTTCTCTCTAATGCTCTTGTCTTCTAATTCTTGTCTCAGGGATAAACACATAACTCAGTGCTCCAAGATTGGTTTCATTTGTTTAGTTACCCATTGCCAGAATCTCGAGGGTGCTTGTGACCCTGAGGGTTTTGGAAACTTAGCCTCTCCTCTCTTTTGTTGCCCTAAACAATCATGTTGCCTGGAATAGGAGATGATGATCTTGAGGCACAGCATGCAAGGGTGTGAAGGATACAGCTTAGATGCAGCTGAGTCCTCAGCCTAGTGTATCCAGACTTTCTCTTTCCTTCACTCTCAGGGACTGCAGAAACAGCCCACACTGCCTGTTGCTCAGACTGCTTCTCTGTTCCTCACATCTGGACACTGTACTGCAGATCTCTCTCCCCACTACATTTAATATAGTTAATATAGCTGTAGGATGGTGTTTCGACCCAGGTTAACCAGGACCTCTCTTCCTCATTAGTTTAAAAGATATGGCAGGATCAGCTGTACAGACTTTTAACTCACATTTTCTGGAGCATGTAATTTATGGAGTTGTAAGAGATAATATGTTAGGAAAACATATTTTAGAGTGCTCTAACTCATAGGTATAGAGCCCCTGATATTATTGGAGGAATGCATCATAAGTTATGGAGTGCGCCCCTGAGGCAAAATCCAAATATTAAAATCCTCTTTTTACATGTGGGCAAGTGAGACCAGAGTGGTATAGTGATCTGTGTGAGGGCATATGGCTACTCAGTGGTGGAGCTGAGGACTGAACCTGGCCTCCTGATGACACTCAAAGTCCAGGATTGCCTTTTCTACCCATCTCACTCATGAACAGTCTCTTTACACGGTTTGGACATCATGATAAATGTCACATGTAACATTTAATTGATAACTGATAAATTTCTACTTGAATGGGGATGATGTGAGAATACAGAGAAGGGTTGAATATCTTCAGCAGCTTTATTAACTGCGTATTAAAATGTATAAAGGGCAGACAGATTGCTTTTGGAGGTACTTCTGACTGAGAGAATGAGCTTTTGCCTGAGGATTTAACATCCATGACACTGGGATATTAGGAGCAGTGGTCAGGGAAATTGTGAAATGGGACCAAAGCAGCAATTTGGTCCCAGCATTTGGGCCGTGCAGAGACCATGCTAAGGAAATGTGAGATGTTTTGATAGAAAATACCTATGAGGATGTTAGCAAGAAGGCAGATCCAGGCTCTTCACAGCAGTGCATGGTGGGAGGGTGGGAGACAATAGGCACAAGCTGAAACAGGGTAAGTTCAGACTGGATATGAGGATAAACGTTTGTGGACAGTGAAACACAGCAACAGGCTGTGCTGTCCCCATCCTTGAAGATTTTCAAGACATGACTAGATAAAGCCCTGAGCAACCTGGTTTCATCTCACAGCTGATCCTGCTGTGAGCAGCAGGGTCACCAGCTGTCCTATGATCCTGTAGAAATGGGACTGACTTCACCCCAGGGGCCAACCTGGGACCCAGAAGCGGGTTGTTCCCAATAGGAGAGTGAGGATGTACCAGGAGTTATTTAGCAACTTTACAATGGAGTTAGCATGCAAGTAAAGAAACTAGGATTTGACCTTTGCTGACAAGCTTCTCAATATTACCAGTTAATCTTTGTTTTGTCTCCTAGCTAACTTCAGGCCAAAGAAAACCTTTGTACTTCTCTTTGTCCCTCTCTTTCCCCTCCTGAACTTTTTGTAAGGCTGAGAGAGCTGGACATGAGGTTTCTTCTGAATTAAAGAGGGTGCTCAAATGTAATGGCACATAATCATATATGTCCTGTGGCAGGCTTTTGCATATTGCTTCCAATCGCTGCTCGCTCTGCTAGCAGGGCAAGATTAAATACTGTACTGATATCCCCCACGTGGCAGCATCTATGACTAGACCATCAAATCAGTCAGTGACATACCGCCAGTGGAAAAGTCATCAATCTGTCTCCATAGTGACACACCTCCTGCCGAGATACTTCTGGGCAAGGCACAGCCAAGAAGCAAAGTTACAAAAGGTGGTTTTTTTATGCTGCAAACGCTGTTTGTGTTTGATTTTTATGCTTTTTTTTGTTGGTTTGTGGGGTTTTTTTCAAATGGTTCTTGCTGCCACATATGCTTAGATTATTTTTTTCCTCTTTTGTGCACTAGTTTCCCTCTTGCAAAATACATCTATGGAAACAGATGGTGGGTTAGGACCAAAAAAGAAAATTTTTAAAGCTTGAATCCAGGGTGACAATGATGGTACCTACACATTTCTATAATGGGGTCACTTAATGAGAAATCCGCAGCTCCAAATCCCCAGGACTTTTATGTGTGGCCAGGGTTGAAATCCATATCTGATTTCTCCACTCTGAGCTCACCTCTAATAATTAACAACCCTCTGCTGGGTTAATAAAAATACCAGTGCAAGAATCTCATGCTCATTTTACTTATTTTTGGAGCTGTCCATATTAGCACATAACTTAAAAAAAAATCTAGTGTTACTTATTGTAGTATTTGGGAGTTCTGAAAAATTGCCTGCCACTAGAGGTTATTCAAATTCTGTTCTTGATGTATTAGCCTAGACAGTTTTAAAGCCATATCTACAGCAAGTAGTTAGCCATACTGCTGAACAGACATTTTTTTAAATGAACTACAAAGAATAGCCTATTGTGGTTAGCTTATTTTATTTACAGCATTTCACACGGTGTGAACATTAAAAATTTACAGAGTAATATTGATTTGCAGCTCCATCAAACCATTTCTACCCAAACTACAGAACCAAACTGTTTAAGGAAAGGTGTCTTATTCGAATGATTATTTGTGCTGCTCCGAAGGCTGCTCTCTGCGAGGCAGCCATAAATTCACCTCCTGGCAGAAAGTTAAAGAGGAGGTTCAGAAAGTAAATAATTGCCAGGAAGCATCAGGAAGGGAGTCTTGCTAGCGTGTGTGATGCACGGGAGCTGGAGGAGACTGATGTGTCTGATAAGGGTTTAATAAATGCGCTTTCGGTGGGTCCCGCAGCCGGCTGGGACGCAGGGTGGCACTGTTGTCAGCCGCTTGGCCGGCTCTGGAGCATCGCCCGATTTCCGCTGGTGAGAAAGATTTTTTGTCATTTCTGTCGCTCCCCAGATTGAAAAAGCTAACAAATCTGAATAAACCAGAAACCAAAATGATACCAGGTAATGGCACACAACTTTGCAGTGGCACTTCTGCCTGGCAAGCAAGTCGCAAAAGGGAAAAAGAAAAAAAAAAAAAAAAAAACCACCTTCTAAAAATCCAGAAAGTCACAAAAGTCCAAGTAATGTGTTCTTTTTTAAAAAAAAAAGAAAACAACGCACAAATGAAAAAAGTATGTGCTGGAAATAAAGATGCCCTTCTCAACCCCATTAACAGGAACTTAATTAGGTGTAAAATTTATGAAAGTCATTGGAAACGTGATCTTTTTCCCATTAGGAGAAAACTGGGCTAGCTTCAAGTCTGTGGGAGACCTGGGTGATATTTGTATGTAAAAAGATACATCTCCATCAGGAAAGATATATTTGAAACATCTGGTAAAGTTCTTTGGCCAGCGATGTGTATGTCTTGAAAAATATATATAGAATCCTTTTGGTTCCCTACGTACTAGAGACGTGGAATTAAATTGTATTTCATGCAGATGTTATAAACTAGATTACTCAGCTTTCAGTCTCTCTGCTCACAAGTTCTGCTCACGCTTTGGTACTAAACTGCCAGAATTTCAAACGAAATTGCAGTGGTGGGATGACCAAGCTTCACTTGTCAAGAAAAAGGAGATGAAAATCCAGGTATTTTGGAAGTATTTAATTCTGCTGCTGGTAGCCTTTTTTTTTTTTTTTTTTTTTCTCCACACTGTTATAACCCAAAAAATTCTAAAGTAAAACTTTTAGATTTGCACCAGTGCAAGTTACAGCAGGATCAAATTCATCTTAACTCATTTAACTCACTGCTCATATAAACTCACCAGCATAGTAAGGGTCAGAGTCACAGTTAATTCATTTGAAAGCATCCAGAGTGGAGGACAAGAAATTAAGCTAAGATTTCGTAGCTCAGTCTAAGACTTCTGAAAACAGCACTTCAAAAGAAGATCTGGTAAGAGCAGATGAAACTTTGAAGTTTGTGGGTCAAGTCCAGAAAAGACCTGGATGCTGGTGCATGTTATACAGCAGCTGTGAGGAGCTGAAAAGAGATTTCTGAGTAATTTGCAGTAATATGAATGCATGGGTTTCTCACTGGAAGGGCAAGTAGCAACAAGAACAGCCAAGGACAGTGTCTGGTCCCCATGGCACCACCTCCCACACTTGTGGGTTGGCTGTTGGGGGTCTGCCATTGCCCTGGGGGGGGACACACATCTTGGTGGGGTTAGGTGTGGGATCTGTAAAAAGGCAACAGGCAGACAAAGTTAGGGCTGCTATATAGCAGCCTGTTGTTGATCTGTTTGGAGCACTTTGTCCGGTGTCTAAATTAGTGTGTTACTCAGCAGCTTATGGCCAGATCTGAAGAAACTTAGGCTCTCCAAGTAAATATAGGTGATTGAGTCCATGAGTATAATCCATTACCTTCCCCAGCCTAATCTTTTAAGTCTCTGGTAATTTTTTTTCATTGGTGAAGTAATGTCAGCACCTGCAGTTTTGCTCTAGGGGATATATAAGGAGGAAAATTGTCCCTGTGAACACAGAATTGCTTTGGTCCATAAAATGGGGCATCCCAGGAAGGATTTATTATTTGTAATGGTCTTATAAGCGATAGTGAGATAAAAGCAACATGAGATTTGAAACAACATGAGTGTTTTAAGGAGAGATCTGAGTGACAGGAGATAGTGAAAATACCTTTCTTCTCTCTGCTGGCATTTCAGTATGTTCATTGAATCAAAAAAGGTTTGCATGGAGGGGAGGAAACGAAGGGAAGGGAAGGGGGAAGGGAAGGGTAAAAAATCAGTTATAATCTAGGTATACTGCCATCAAAATTAATGGCAGAGATCCTGCTCATCTTTATCAGGCAGATTCAGTCCTCCTAGTGAGACTATACTACAGACCTGGGGCTTGCCTGCAGTCCCACTTCCAAAGGGGTAAAGTGGGGCTGCTTAATTGAAACTCAGGTCATGTCACTGGGAAAATTATTCAGGAGGGAGTCGCATCTCTTCCTGATTCCAATTCTGTATCTTTCACAAAGATCTGACTTAATAGTACAGTCCTGTGTTACCTTGTCTTACAAACCATTAAAAGAGGGAGGGGGAGGAAGGCAATTCATTCTACAGAAGTAGGTCCACTAGAGAGGTATTTAAGTTTTATAAATAGGTCTATAAATAATGCATTTCTATTTCTGCTGGTTTTATTGCTATTGATATGCAATATAGTCCTCTGAGCTTAAATCTGCAGATATTTTTATTACTTGAGGTCATTGCCATGTTGCATTGTACAAATAGTACACTGCATTCACCTCAGCAAATGTTTATTTTTGCATGCCTCAGTGGTTGTCTTGAAAAGGCGATGCATCGGGTGTTATCCAGCTCGTCTACCTGTCCTCAGATTTTGCTAAGTGCATGCTTTTATGGATCAGTTGAAAAGCCCCAATCACTCTGTAATTTAAGATTTTATGCCTGAATGCTGGATGTCATCCTAATAGGTGTGGCAGTGTGTGTGTGTGTGAGGAGGTATAAAAGAAAATAATGCTTTTTTTCTCTGATGGGCCTCTGTGACTATTTCATGATACTGTCTGCACCTTCACTAGTTGAATAAGGATTATTTTGGGCTGAGGAGAGCTGTAGCAGCTGAATAAGATTCAGTCAGTGCAATTAAAACGTTAACATAGGTTGGTTTTAAAGAGGCAATTCCCTTTTTCTCAATGTACATAGAAGGAGAAGAGGTGAGTGGTAGGTGGTCAGCTGCTGGGTTTTATTGTGGAGTACCACTAGTATGCAATAATTACCTCTTCGAGGCTTACTTTAATTGTATTGTTATATATGTCAAGTCACCAAATGAGAGCTGAGACTGCTTGCCTGCTGCTGTGTAACTACCCATCAAAACTTGCAACTTCCATTAAGATATTTGTGTGTTGGTTTCTGAATTTTGCCACATGCTGGCTAGTATATGTATGACCGACCATGGTGTAAAATCACACTGAAGATACAGTGCTTGAATGTTTGTGGTGCAGTAAAATCATGCAGGCACCTCTGTGTTCCCCCCAGGCACTGAGTCTGAGCCAGGCTGGAGCCAAGGTACAAGCCTGCGTATCTGACACCCCAAGCTCTCGTGGCACTGTGGGAACAAAGAGCAAGGCTGTGGTTGAATCCACCTCTTCCAAAGCCATCCAGTGCCCATGCCTGGAGGGTGATGGGAACCGAAGAGATATGCCAATGCAGGTCATAAAGCACTGAGACTGCATTGCCATTTCCAAGCAGTGTCTAATGAAATGAGAAGCTCTTCCCTTTTCCCTTGTCATCACCTCTGTCACGTCATCCCGCAGAGATCAACCCCTAGCTCACAGAAGGCTTTCTCCTAAAAAATATTAACCTTAGCTCTCTCTCATGTCAGTACTCTAATTGAGACTTAATGTATTTACCTCTGCTTTTGTCACCCTCCCTCCCGCTCCCCTTTTATTGGTACTGTGTTGTATTAGCATCCATAAGCATATGCCCTTTCCCGCACATGTCAGATGGGCAGAGTGCTGTCAGTAAGACCTATCATTTATCCAGTGGTGTTCTGGATCATTAGCACAGTGTCGCAATTTCACCCTCCATCCTGATGCTTTCTCTTAAGTAGATTTCACTGCATAAGTCTCATTTTCAAAACGATGGCTTAAGTGCACATGTTAATTGCAAGATTTAATTATACGGCGGCAAAGTTGTGAAATTTTCCTCCTAATTAACAAGGAAAAACTTGGCGCAGGAGGAAGGGTATAATGGGAAACCGCCTTTTGCATTTCATCATTAAAAATTCTCACACATGGTTGTCGCAGTGGTGCGTGCCCTGGCTCATTGACTTCCTTGTGTGAGGATGGATTAGGTGTAGGTGAAGGCTAAGAGGTCCACAGCCAGACACCTGCAATGAAAACGGTGGTGTAGGAGCTGGAGGGGAGCCGAGCACTGGCATTACAAGAGAAATATCCAGAGAGTTTCAGGGAGCTTCTTTTCACAGGCATGTTGACCTGCAGCAAGCAGGGTGAGCCCAAATCAATTTTATACTGAGATTTCTTTCCAAATTGGTATCTAGAGATTCAGTTCAGATTCTTATCCAGTCTCCAGGAGCTACATCCCAGCATTAAATGGGAATTAGAGACTCAGACAAAAAAATGCTTCTTCCACTAGATGAGAATCTGTTTCTATTTCCACAGATCTGCTTCTTCGCCTGCCTGCCTGCCTAATGTGCCTTTTAAAGGTGGTACACTTGGCTTTTTTTCAACTTGGGTTTTTCTTTTTTTAAAATTTTTTTTTCTTTTCTTGTTCCAGTAGCCAGTTCAAATATTTAGCCTTTCTGTTAATTTTCCTTTTTCCTTTCCTCAGAACAGACTCTCAGAGAGGCTGTGTTGGCTAGGAGTGTGAACAGAGCCGACGTCAATACCAGGGAATCAGAAATGAAAGAATATTAGACATTTAATGTCTTCTTTTGATAAGGCTCTCTCACAAGCCCTGTCCTAATCGAGCTGAAGGGGTAAAAAGGGCATAGTTCATATGAAAACTGCATCCCCCCTCTGCCTATAGCTTGTTCTCCTTTCCTTTAGCTTTTGCCATTGCATTATGTCATTTTTTAATTTTATCTTATTGCCCCTGGTGCTAAATGGCTGATGCTCTCAGGCTTTTGAAGCACGCTGCTCTTCCTGGCAGCCTTGGCTCCTTGCACCCAGGTCACTCCCAGGTCTCCCATTACCCAGTTGTCAGTGGAAGAGTCTGAACAATCACCTTTTGGAGAGGGAAGGGCAGCACTGGGAATCCCTGGGAGACTGGATAGTGGGAAGGTCATGGCAACAGGCTACAGCTCTTTCTTTTGCAGGAGCTCAGTGTGGTGAAATGAATCTTATATAATGTTGGAGACCCCATACCACTAGACATTGCAGTGTTTCACGATTTCCAAATAACTGAACACAATCAAAAAGTCGCATTTCTAGAAAATAAAAATATTTTATTCTTCTTTTGTATTTCTTTTAAATCAGAAATTGCATTGTAATTCATAATGCAATATCCCTTCTAAAATTACAATTTGAATCTTTGATTTTGACCTTATAAAAAAAGTTTTCCTGTTTTTTCTTTTTTTCCAGGTGAGCTTTTGTGGAATTCAACACACTCCCATGGGAAGTCCTGAGACTAGTAGTGTGTTTTTTCCATTCATCATGCAGTCACCTTATCTGACATTAGAATTTCACACGCTTTTTCTTTAAGGCACACTGCACAGATATATAACTCTGTATTCTCAGACTTCAGATAATGAATAATCATATTCACGGATCAACCTAATTAGGTAGCAGAGAGCATTGCCTACAACAGAGTGAAAAAGTGTATATATTCACAGCTAGACAACTGTTCATTAGGGGCCTGACCTTGCAGCCATTATTCATGTTGAGTGGTACTCACTTATAGGAGATACTCCTATTGTCTTCAGCATGCATATTACTACATAAAATATCATCTGCCAATGTTATGACTTCCTTAACATACCAATATTTTCCACCTACAATGACACCTGGTGTAAATTATGCAAGCAAATTTTTGAAGAGAAGGCAGCATTGGCAGGAGTGCTGTGCATTTCAACGCATCTGTAGGAAAAATCCCTCCCGATGAATCAAGCCAGTTACCACCCTAGAGCTGAGATAATCATAACTGGCCTTGAGTATGCTCCTAGTCTGTTGCTGTGTGATTTAAATTTTGTTTACTTAACCCTCTTGAGGAAACCTGTCTGACTTCCCAATGCAGAGCAGCAGAAGGAAATGGTCAGTAGACCACACTCCAGCTGATGGGGCAGTTATCAGCAGCTGGGGGCTCATTAACATATTAAAATGCACTAATGCAATTGCAAGCAGTTGTTTCACCTGTCCCTCAGGGATGAATGGATTTGAATTGCAGATTCTTGTTTTCCTTCTCTGGGGCTCTCTGAGTTTCTCTGTCCATTTTCCATCCTCTTAGCCAGGAGGCCTAAGTCCCTCTCTGACCTTGCCTGGTCAGTCTGAGTGCCGCGTGTGCCCCACACACTGGCTGCATGCCACACAACCCTGCATACGTACAAACCTCTGGCAAGGGATGACTGGGAGCAAACTGGTACTGCCAGGCCAGTTCATACACCCATTTCTGCCTGTCCCCTTTCCCTTGGGAATGGACAGGGAAGGGGTTGCATTATTTGGTCAGCTCCCTCCCCGCTGTGTTAGTGGTTAGCCACTTCTCTGTTGCAGTAGAGAATAAGCAGAAGCTATTCATCTTCAGGCCCCCATGTAACAGATCATAACATTATTTCTTATTTCCCAGAGAATCCATTTGATGGTGGAAGGAGTGTATGGAGGCTTCTTTCTCAGAGAGCATACCCAGATGAGGGGTCAGTCTAACATGGAAGAAGTTGTGCTTCTGGGACTGATAATCCACCTGAAGGCCTGGGATATCTAGTTTTTCTTCTCATTTTGCTGCAGACTGCCTGCAGGACCTTAAGTAAATAATTTATTTCCTGTCCTTGCCTCAGTCCCCTATGACATGCTGGAGATCTGTATGCCCCGACAGAATATTTGCTGCCCTATCTCTGCTTTGATTTGCCCTTTTAAGAGAAGTTTTTCAGGGGCAAGGCTATTTTCCAGTGCTGTACTGCTTTGTAAAAAAGGGGGAATTCCTTGCTCAGCTGGGCTGGATAATGAGAAATGGGTGATCTTTTCACTGAACTGGGGTAAAACCCATCTGCCGTGATACTTCTTGATTGCCACACTGCTTCTGACACCATTTCTGCATCCACTGCCGGCACAACCAGATTGCCACCTTGCCTTGCTCTGCAAGCATCTCTGTACCACAGACAATAATAACAAGACAGCCCCTGTATTTGTTTAATGCTTTGCTGTGTGACAGCTTTTCGATATGGGTAAGCTTCATGGAACAAGCAGAGGTAATGAGCTTGTGTATTGGCTTAATATATCAGGCAACAACATTTGTACATACAAGGCACCTTCTAACTACTGTGAGTGGTTTGTGAGCAGCAAAGATGCTATCTACCGCCAGGAAAGGAGGCTGTTTTTAATACGTGAGGCATATCTTGCTGTCAGGTTTTGTCAGAGAAAGGTGGCTTATCTTATCTTGTGATCAGTCATCTCTGAATACAACCATGGACACAGGGAGGTGACCAGGAAGGTGAGCTCCAGAAATAGCTTTTACAGGTAGAGTGGATGTAAGGATTTTGTGCCCGGCAGATCCTCTTCCCTCTTCTCTTTCTCCAGTGAGGAGCTACCCCGAGAAGTATGTTAAAGCTGTTTCTTCTTCAGCTTTATGGGAATGCACAGGATTTGGTATACAGCCGTTGAGCATGCATGCAGGGCCAGGGTGATCAGACAGCAGGTAACAGGGCCCGTGGCTGAATAGAGGTGATGCTGTACAAGCTCCCATGCCCCTGTGAAGCTCTCACTAGCCACTGGTGTGGTTCAGGCTTCTGTTATGTCTGATGAGAACAAGAGCAGAAACATATTCCAACAGTCCAGGAGTTATACAGATGGGACTCTGTGCTCAGACAGGTGCTTTCAAGGCCATCGACATCTGTATTATTGCTGGAAGTTTGGCTATTAAGTATTCTCCTTCTTGCTTTTGCCAATATCAGTCCATGTACACCAGGGGTCTTCTTCTGTTTCATGGGGAATCAGGCAAAACCTTTGGGCCTGATGGTGGTAGAAGATGGTAGAAACTGGAAGTGATCAGTATCCTATTGGTACTCTGTTAAAATGAATCTGGTCTGGATGGGTCAGGCATCTTCTCAAAAGTTCACTGAAACACTGGAAATCTGCATTTGATTTGAAAGGATCAGGCTGTCAAGATGCAGCTAATCCTGGCCAGGATCCTACTGTTGTCCCAGTCTCTGGAGTCAAGCTGATCTTGAGCAATGTGATGTTCTCAGTACCTTCTCTCTTGCAAGTTTTAACTCTTTTACAGTCTTTCCCCTTCTTTCCATTACAGAGGAGCGCCAGGTCTGTGTGAACCCACGCAGATGCCAGGGTAAGGCCCTGATATCTGCCTTGGGGCAGGAGACCCAAGGGCAGCCCAGCACTGGCCCATCCCAGCTAGCTGCCCCTCTCCGCCGTGCAGCCTGCTGTGTCCATCGTTGGGGCTGAGCTCTTAGCAGCTTTCAAATGCTCCTTTCTCACGTTGAGAGGCAGACAGAAAGTGATTGCAGGAATTATCTCAGCCCCATTCATCTCAGAAGGGCTCTCTGTCAGGGTTGTGATTTTCCTGATTCCTTTTGCATAGCACTGGCAATGATACAAAAGCAAAAAAACCACAGAAAACCTCCTAGTCTAAAAAGAGCTGTTGCTGTACGGCAGTCCTGTGATGACTTACTGCCAACAGACATGTGAGTTTACTATAGATCTACTTTAGGTCATAAGTGCAAAAACATATCTCGTTAATATTTAAAGATGCTTAGCACAAAAGCATGCATAATTAAACAGTGCATCAGAGCTGATAATTCCAAATAATTTGTCTTCTGAAAAGGGATTTTTGTAATTTGTTAAACCGGTTTGAAATCTGCAGCTTAGCAGCAGGAGTACGTTTGCATTACAAAATGAATAATTTTAAATCTTGGGCTGTGTCCATCCTTTCTGAAACATGGCATGAGGGAGGGTTTTTAAAAATGCACATAGGTATGGATTCAGCATTGCACAAAACTCTGTGTCTGTCTGATACATATGTCTCATTTTTAAAAGCAAAACTATATTCCTGCCAGGTGTAGCATTGCTTTCTCTCCCAGAATATTTTCACATTCCATGAAGAGCTCATTGATATTAACCATGTCTTTCTCTAGATAACTCAATAGTGAAGGTATGCCTGTAATAAGAATGATCTATTAGTTAGTAAAACAGGTGACATACAAGACAAATACGAAAAAATTAATCGTGTCAGGTACAAGATACAATATACTGTGAGCTTTTCATTAAATCCAAAAAGCTATCTGAACACATTTTCTGCCTGAATGCTAAAAATCTATGAGGAAAGAAAATGTGATTATGATCCATTGCAAACCATGCTCTTCAGAAGTGCCAAAATACAAATTGATGAGTGACCACAGCTATTCTTTAATTTAATATAAGATCAAAAATTAAATGGCAAATGTTTGGGACACACTCAGATCATTGATCACACAGGAGAGTTATTTACAAGGCAAACCTAAAAAAAACTATTTTACAGGTCTCACTGAAGGTATTTCTAGAAGTTACTGAAGTTGTCAGGGTCTTGTTTACCTGTCAGAGTACTGGGAGAGCAAATCTCAGCAGGCACAGCTCTGCTGCTGTGAAGCCTCATTGGCTGTTATTAACTCAGGACTTTGAACTTTTGGCTTAACTCCCTACTACAGAGGTATTTTCTATTTAGACTAGTTGGGAAGAGGTCAGGGAGGTGCACTGGAAACTGTCACATTAAAGTCCTACTCAGTGTTGTGTTTTATGTAACAGTCCAACACTTCACTCTTAATAAGAGTATGAATTAAAGACTGAACTCTGTGTGCTGGGTCCTGCTCTGAAGTGGCCACCACCAGCAGTGGAGGGAGGGAGGGAGGAAGAGACAGTAGGAATTTGCTGTCATAGCTGGAGAATGAAGTCCAGAGAGGTGAATTCAGATGGCATGTCCTGGATGTGGTGGCATGCAGAGTGGATTTAGGATGGATGCAGTTATCTAAACTCAGTTGATCACAAGGGAGCCTTGGTCAGGGCTGCTGTACCCTGATTTAGCAGAGAGTCAGAGGAGAGGGATGAACAGCCACATCACAGCTGCCTGCGAGGGCTGGCCAGTGTTACACCTGACTCTCCTCTGTCTGTGTTGGCCTCAGTACGAAGGCAATGTGAATAGCTCATAATTTTCTTGAACTTAAATGTTCCAGTTACCTATCTGAATATAGCCCAGAGAGACATTAAGGCCAGATCATTAAATATATTTAGTTAAATAATTACTACTTGCACATATAATTTAAAAAAAGAAAAACAAAGAGGGAATTTGACTATGTTTGACCTGGCTCCTTTGGCACCAGAAAAGCAGATGATTAGATCAAAGAAGTGGTGCTGAGGGACCTGTATCTGTGCTATATTTGGTTCAGGGGTTTTACTTTGTGCTAGATTTTGTCTGGTCCCAACGGCTGAACATCCTCACCAGACCTGTGATTCAAGGCTACCCAAAGGACTACATACTGGTGCAAGCCAAGATGTCCCCATTATGGAGTGCATCGATAGCACATGTGGAAGGCAGCTTTTCTCCAGAAGGAATCATGGGCATGAATCAAAACTGCTCTGTGAACTGAACCAGCCTGTAGCAAGCAGGACCAAACAGGGGATTCACTTCAAAACAGCAGCATTGCTCAGAGCTCACCACTGATGCAGATGCAGCCTGGTGCCTACCTTTCATCATCTGGGCACAGGGAGCTGTGCACAAGTGGTGAGGAAACCTGTGTGACTGAATGTGTAACTTTTGGCTCTACCACAAAACTACACTGGTCCCAAATATACACTATGTAAAGTTTAACTTGTGAAGAATATGCATTTTACATATCGTCTATGAGGAAGAGACAAGGCTTTCCCATCCAGCCACTGTAATTTATTGTTCCTCTAATTCCCTGTCTCCTGTCGCTATAAGTTGGATGCTCTGGGAAGCCAAAAACTAGTCTGACTGCTAATAATACCCTTCAGACTGGCCACAAGGGGATAATCAAAGGCTGCATAATGTGGCATGTACTTCTCTTAGAGATGACGATATTCTTCAGCTAGCAAGCCACAGAATGACGATGATGATGTTAGTGGGACCACTGAGTTTGTTTCTTTGACATCAATTTCTGATTTTTTGAGGGCAATAGCCTACATTGACTACATAATGCCAGAGAGAGAGAACTTCCTGATATTTTGCAAAAACTAAATATGAACACTAGGAATTCATCTTTTGGGCCTCCTTAGAGGGAAGTCTAGAGACAGCTTTCTCAATCAGATTTCTACTTTGGCGCAACATCTCTTCAATATATACTTATCTTATGTGGAAGAACAGGAGAAGATGTACTGCCTGGTCCTACTCCATGTCTGCCATAAGCAGTGGAAAAGGGACTAGAAGGGAGAAAACATAAAAGCACCTTTGTCCCCTTGCCACCAAATACTTTAGACTGACCAATCCAGAATGCTCCAGAATTCCAGTTTGTGTCTTGGTTTAGTGATTATTAGGAAAGACACAGAATTATAAGCTTTGAATCTAGATTTACATTTCAGTTTTCTCAAAGGAAAAGAGATTTTGGTTCCACTCTTTCTTCATTGTTCTTAACTTGGGATGCTGCCAAAATGACAGTATTACTGTCACACTGAAAGAGCCCTGAATATCCTGTTGGAAACCACAGACCTGCATTCCATATGTATTAATAAGATTCATCATTATTATCCTGCAAATTCTTCCTGGACAGTGGTATAAAACATAGCACCATGGTTTACATTTCTTGTTAAAGTATGGCCAATGGCTCATCAGGAGATGTCAGATGTATATGTTTCCAAGTTGGATTTTCTCATTTCTGTCTCCATCCCCCATTATTATTTTTTTTTTCTAATAAAATATTTTAAACTGGGTTCTTTAGACAGCACCAGGGATATACAGGGAGGCCATGGGACAGCTATAGAGCTTTCATGAGTCAGCTACTTCTTTGAACTCTGGGAGTGGGATACAGCTTCAGATTAAGACACCTGAACATAGGGTATGTCCTTGTAGATGCCAGCTTGTGAGCTAAGCATCTAAACGCCTGTTATAGAAAGCAGAAGTTCACTTTAGTTGCCCTCTGGGATGACCTAAAATAATATCTGCTTGACCTCCAGTTGCTGCTACAGAAAAAGGCAGGTCCTTTTTCTTACCTACTCCTGCAGATGTCTTGGGTATTTTAGGATGTCTGAAGTGGTGCTAGACATTCATGTCTCCTCCTGATACCCAGATATTGATAACAAATGTTCAGATGCTTATAAGTAGACACATGTATTTACATGTCCTAATCTGAAATTGAATCTCAGATATATCATTGTGCTTTGGTTTTGCATGCTTCCATCCCACCCTGGTGTGGCTGGATCTCTCTTGGTCAGCTTTCCCCTAAAGCTGTTTCCTCAGGCCTGCACTGGGTAGAAAGGCAAGGCTTTCTACCTAACTGAGATTATGGACTGATGATGATTTATGATGATTCACTGCTTTCGGCTGCTTGTCCCTGGCTGGAGGTCTGAGGCAGTGGGAGGAGAGCATATGGGCACTGTAAGGCCACTGCTGTGCTAAAGCACGCCAGGTTTGCTTAAATCAGTCAAGGGATTAGCAGTTCATGCTCAGAATTACAGTATCTCTGGCAAGAGGAGGATAATTGATTCAAACATGCCAATTTGCCTGCAAGGAATTGCCTTAACATATCACTAAGTGATGCAGTTAAATGTTTTTTCTCTTCTGCATTTGCAGCTGCCTCTTGGTTCCTCTTCTCCACCCACCTCGTGGGAGCCGAGGGCAGACATGGACCATCTGAACCATTCTGGCAGTGTCTTCTTCTGGATGCCCTCCTACAGGTGTCCCTTGGCATTGGGACTGAGGGTCTTGTCCTAACCTGGGCTTTGTGTGTAACCAAGCACTTTCTTGGCACTGAAGAGAGAGTCAGCACTGTGCAAGCACATGAGCAGTTATGATGCCAGCTGTGAAAAATCACAATTTAACTAATGCTAGAAATAACTTACTAATAGTTAACAACCTCCCTTCTTGCCAGCCTCTCCTCCCTTAGAGACTCACTGAATCACACTGTCCAAGGCCAGGAGGAGCCATTTCACCACCCACTTCAACCTGCTGAGCTTTGCAGGCCATCTGTTTCTCAGTTAACCCTGCACTGACCCAGCTAAGCTGTGCATGGCTCAAGCACATTTGCTTTCATGGAGCCATGACCCAAAAGGCAGGTCCAGAGGGTGCAGACATCCTGCTGGTCCTCCTGAGGAATGCCTCCCCTTCCCAGTGGTGGTGTGCCTGGGTCTCCATGGATTTTACCCATCATTAACCCCTGCGAAGCTGAGCAGGCCGAGCAGAGGCTTTGTCATGGGGCAATGTCTTATTGCCAGCCTTTCTGAATAGAAGTGCATGGAAAGGGTGGATAAAAGACCATCCAGGAGAGAAATATTTTCATACATACTCTATGTCTTCTAACCTAGATGATGCTTTGAGCCTGCTGCCAAAATCCACTTAACACATTGCACTAAACTTTGTCTCCCAAACTGCAAAAAGTCTCACTCTGGGCTTCTATTACTGTCTCCTCCACAGTGAAATGTTCTGCATGATTTAGTTGGCAAAGCACCGAGAAAGAATACTACAGGTTGGGACAAGTTTTATTCCAGAGTTTACCTATCTAAAATGATTAATGCATGCTTAATAACTTCAAAGATTTCCCATCTCTTCAGAAGGAGGGGGTTTCTTCAAAGCTTTCAGACAGAGAGTCTCTCTTTCGAATTGATGAAGGAATGGTCCCAGTGGAGATTTTACATTGCCAGTATGTACTCCTTCAAAGATTTCATTGTTGGCATGCTGTATTTGAAGATTTCCTGCCCTCTGTTACCCGTTCATTTCATTTTTCAAAAAAAGAAAGAGAAAAAGAACAAGAAAATCATATCATTGGGTTCTCCTTCAAAGCAATTTTATGTCACATCTCTGAACCCTGGAGAGGAACAGCATACATCAAATTTAGGCGTTTGCTGTAGTGTAATTAGCATCTCTGAGGAAAAGAGCTGCCCTTTCCTAGAAGATTTGTTTTTCTTACTGGGAACTGTCTTTGATGTGCTTTGATTCAATTGCCAGATCATTTTTCAGATTAAATGCTGAACAATAAGTAATTCTTCAGCAAGTTCATCATTCAACTGGAAGGTTTTTGGATCAAGGAGACACCCACTCATAAGTCTAGAAGGATTTAAAGGTGCTTGCAAGAATATCAGAGCAAAAGCTTCCAGAATTTTTAGACATGCGTATCACATGGAGTTGCTAAGACTTGTTGTTTCCTAGCTGTTCATGGAAAGAGATATACAATAATATATTAACTCCTGGAATGCATATTTTAAAAGTTTGCAAGAACTGCAGAAATTTATAGCTGCTTCACTTCCACTACCCAGTCCTATCAATATAGTTTAAAGTAGATCTGAGAAAGATATAATTCTTCTAATGGTTTAATCAATGTACGAACACTGCTTTTACTCCTATTTTCCCCTGTGTAATAAATTGTTAATTAATGTGTGTCAGAAATACACAAAAAAAAAGTCCCATCCTGTATAGTCTGCTGAGAAAAGGTTATTCCTGAAACTGTACATAAATCTGTGCAAACTGGTAGAGCTCAGATTCCAAAGCATACTCAGAGGTGTCCAGATCCCAAATAAACTGTAGTGGTCTGTTGTTTTGAATGCCTATTCTCTCTAGTTGTCCTTTGTTTTGCCCAGTGAGTGCATTCATCAGCTCTTCATGGCTCAGTAATTCATGAAATTCTCTTTCCATTAAAAATAAATACTGCATTTTATATCCTTGGGATGGACCCCATATTTGATTGTCTTTTCTATGGCAGTGTATATTGAAAACTATAAAATTATAATACAACTATTAATCCGCTGTATCTGCTTGTACCTAATTTTTATTAAAAATGTATTGTGCTCCAGCTGGCTCATAAATTACAATGTGGTTGAAAAGGCTCCAGTTGGATTACTTCTGAAGGAGAACATAATGAAATAAAGAAAGGCTTACTGATTAATATTTTGACTTTCTATACAGTGTTACTAAGGTAGCAGCTTGATTACCATAGAAAAGAATTTGTAGTTAACTATATTGCAGATCTGGTGAATGTAACAATGTGAAACTTGTGGAAAGTGGCATTTACCAAAGAAACCACATTATCATCACTGATCAAATCTTTCATGTCATCTTCTCCTTTTATGAATGACATAAAAAACCTATTTTGTTTCAACAGTAAATTAATACATTTATAGGAACGTGGCAGAATCACATACCATCTGTTCTCTGTCTCTCAATTACTACCACTGATTGTTTTTGATAGCCCTTCTAAAAAACGCCTAGAAATAGCTGAAATAATAGCTTTGTCTCTAGTTTTAATACCATGAGAAGCAAAACTGCTTAATTATGTCTCATTTGGGAAGTAATGGGAAAGGAGAAATGAGGATATTTGGCTTGGAAATAACTAGGGGCCTCCTTTCCCCTTTTGTGTGCTTAACAGTCAACATAATTTTGGGGGTAAAATTTATACATTAAGAAACACCCCATAGAACTTAGTGAGTGAACTGAGAAATTTCAACTGAAAGTTCAACTATTCCAATTTGTACTTGCTGCCTAAGACCAAAAACACGAGTTAAACTCACACGATGCACCTAGCTGTTATACTTGAGACTGTGACTGCTCATGGATGGTGGAGGCAAACTTAATAAATGAGCTGTTTTCTATAGGTAAATGGGCACACAGGCACTTGGGCTACAGCCCCCATAAGGCCTGGTAGCTCCATTTGCAGCCTGAAACAGTTTGATTTCAGGCTAATTTTTTTCTTTTTTTCATTTTTTTTTTTTTTTTTCCCACAGAAAAAACTTAGTTTCAGAAACAGCTCTTTGCATTTTTTGTTGGTCTCACATCTTCTCTCATTCTTTCTCACACATGCACACCAGGCTATGTTCCTTTTTCATCAGTAAGATGACAGAGAAGGTAAATTTTCTCTTACGTTTGTGAGTTAAAGGAGAATAAAGCCCCTTTATCATCTGTACTTTGTTCCTGAAGTTTTGCCAACAATAATGTTGGCTTTATTAGCTGTGTAGGATTGAAGATGCTATCATGGTGTCAGACCACATACCAAGATGCAGGACTGCATATGTTTTTAATTTTCCAGTTATTTGTCTTGTCCTTTTTGGTCAGCCAAAGACTCATGAGAATACCATCAAGTAATGAAACAGAAATGGAGTATTGGAAACAGCAGTGGCAGCTGCATAACACAGAAAGAAAAGATTACTTAATGGCTGCCTTCCACAATTTTCTGGGACAGCCATATGAGGAGATTTACATATGCTCTCTTAAGATGTCAGTGTAAGAACATAAGCATTATCCTTGATG
This sequence comes from Strix aluco, assembly GCF_031877795.1. Taxonomy (NCBI): domain Eukaryota; kingdom Metazoa; phylum Chordata; class Aves; order Strigiformes; family Strigidae; genus Strix; species Strix aluco. The sequence continues at coordinate 121,601,361 of NC_133934.1, read as the reverse complement.
TACCATAATGCTGACTGACAAGATATACACATGATAAGACTACTTTAGAGAGTAAAGTGGTATTCCTTTTGATCACAGGTATTTACAGTCATATGTAAAGCCCAATTCATTTCCTTCTTTATCTGATAGCAAAGAGGCAGGACACAAGATTTAATACAGAGTGATTACTGGGTAGTGAAATAAATAAAAATAACCAGAGGGATTTTGATGCCTTGCAGCATATACGACCTTTCTTCCCAGTTGGATAGACAGGCTCCCAAGGATTTAGTTTACTTGTACACATGACACCTGGATGAGACACCCCACACAGTATATGGCCTCGTATCGCATCTGAGCTTGAAAAAAGTAATTTATTTGCATTTGGGAGTATTTTCCATTTTTTTAATTCATTACATTCCTTTTTTTTTCAGGCAATTCCTCTGTAGTTTCAGTCCTTGTTTGCTAAGAGTGTCTGAGCAATAGCTGACTATAGCATCTTTGGCCATGTATGTGCAAATCTCTTTCTAGTTTTGAGAGTATGCAAATGGAAAGCAAACAGACATATATCAATTAATATGAGACACCATCACTATAGCAAATCCAACTGAGTAAGGCTATTTGAGGAAAACAGTAAGAAAACAATTCCAATGATTGGAACCTTTGGTTTTTGATTCCTTTCAGAATTTTCACTCCAGCGCCTCCCTCCTGTCTTTGCTTTGCTTTCTTTCTCTAAACAAAAGAGGAACACAGGGAACTGAGACCACAATTCCTGTGAGGAAATAAAATTACAAGCACAGACTGAAATTTCATGGATTTCTAACAAAAAGAGCAGGAAAGACATCCCACACCAAGAGGATACATCCTGGGGGTTTAAAATTCGCATTGTATAATTTTTAAATGTTTAATTTTCTAGAAATTGAGAATTTGTCTCAACGAGTAAAAAGAGAACTGGCTTTAGCTTAGTACATATCACTTCAGCTTTCTAAATCACTACTGAAAAAACTTTCACAAAAATTCTGGGGTTGATAATGACAAAATTGACTGAGGAAATTCCCACCAAATACTTGTGGGGGTGCCCATGTTCATTAATTACAGAGAAATTAATATGTTCCTTAAGGAATGTATCACTCATAACTCTCTGTGATGGGAGAGTATTAGTGAACTACAAAGCTGAAGACCAGTTGTGGAATTAGTACTTAAGTTAGGATTAAATTCACATCAGAAGGGTCTTGCTGGGGAAAGATGCTAAACCCCCAAACACTCCCCATCCCTTCAGTAAAGAGTTAGGGGAGGTCAGTCAGTGTCTTCTAGTGATCTCTCATGTTCATAAGTCAGCAAAGTCATGGCCCAGATATTGGTCTTGGGATTCATACACCTCTTTGTCCAACATATACTTCCTGGACATTGCCAAAGGGTCCGTGTTATCCAGCTCTATTAAGGAAGCACCAACACAAGTTTCTTCAGCACAATCCACTAGACCCACTCAGCATCATCATCCCACAGGCAGGTGTCTGCCTAATATTTGCTAGTGCTGGGATTTGAGGCAGTTTGTTGTATCCAACTGAATTATCTCCAGCAGTGTCCTGGCTTGTGTGGGGACACTCATTCTTCCTCTCCCCAAAACAGCTCCTCCTTTTACAGCAGTCAGAAAGCAAGGTCAGAATTTCCCTGTGTTCCATGTCTTTCAACATATCCAAGCTTGTGAATGAGTAATGAAATATGGCATCTGCAGGAATTTGTAGCAGTATTAAAAAGGGTGAAATATTAAACAGGGGAAAGAAACCTATAGCTATGTGCATTAATTATTGCTTTACTAAAAAATGTCCTAAGGAATTTTAAGCATAAAGTTCTAGACCTGTGGATGAACAATCCTGCAGTATAGTGGGTGAACGTTCCCTAAATATACACTAGTGTTCCTTTTGTCTTGTGATTTACTACTTCAGTGATTCACAAACTATGCACTCATGTGATGGGCCATGCTAACTCTGAAAGAGACTTTTATTGTGTAATCTGCAGTTAATGGGTCTCTAGGAAATTTTGGAAATGTACCTTTTAATTCATGTTATTGTGCTTTGAAGGTGTAGAAAGGCTCAGCACACTTAGATGCACCTCGGAGCTTCCTCAAAACACCTTGGGCTCTGTCCTATACACATCGATTGATGGAGCCATTAAGACCTGAATGGACGTACAGTAATGATACCATTTGGACCGATCCAATTTCAATGACATTGTCTCATACAATTCCATTAACATTGGAGCTGTTACCACCTCAGTGACAGATTATTATTTCTTTTAAAAAAGGAAAAGGAAATTAACACAATATATTGAATTGCACTGAATTGAGACAATAAATAATGGAATGTACCAGACACTAACCTCTCCCTTCTGTAATTCCAGGAGAAAAAATAGACATATTTACCACAAAGTTGATGACATATGTAGCACTTACGTTAAAATATGTGGCAAATCCTTATAACATATAGGTAGAATTATACAACTGGCTAGATCTTGTATTGGCTGCAATATAACTTCAGGTGTAGAATTAGACAGAATGTATCTGTCTATATCTATCTAACAATGGTCATTGCTATAGTCACTGAGCAAAACACATTGCTAAGTAAGTACTCTATAATGGAAGAGATGTATTTATATAGTTAAAGTTTTCAGAAGGCACATTAGGACCAGTGGCAAAATGAAGTGTGACCCACCACACCCTACCTTAATATTTTAGGCTGATATTTATATGGACAGAGGAAGGGAGGGCACATGTAAGTGTACCCAGAATCCTGTCTCTTCCTCCAGGGTTACTTGAAGGCATAATCTAAGTAGCTCTGTTCCCCAAGTGGAATAAGAGCTATAGCATACTAGATGAGTTTATAACATAAACTTTTGTTTCTCTAAAAGGATTTGTTTTGACTAAGATTTCTACTACAGATCACAAACTCTGACAGATTCCCACCCCTGATTCATCTAATCCTGATGGGAATTTGCACATCTCCATTGCTACTAAGCAGTATTGGGTCAGTTTGTACCATCTGAAGAGTTTGATGCTAAAAATAGCATATTATTCCTTGAATTGGCTTATTTGATACAGCTTCAGAATGAATGTTATGACCTTTGAAGATGCTAGCCATAGTAGTTATTCCCACTGGATATCCAGCACCTCAAGATGTATTTCTTGAATGCACAACTGCACTCTAGGGATTAGTGTAAGGATACCAAGATGCTAAGTTTTGCCTTCCATCTCCATGATATTGTCCACTCCTTAATCCTGGCTAACATAGGAAGATAATATAGTCATACAATACTGGCCACACAGATGAGAGCATGTACAAAAGGAACATTATCAAAAGTGGATGCAAAAATGAGCTAGTGGTGAATTTGAAAATCTACTTGTTGCATCTCCTTTTGAAAATGTGTCTTTGCATTTCTTTTCAGCAAATTTCCACAGTTTTCTAGCCACCTTGAATAATTCCTCTGCATTTGTGATGTGGTAGTTTGCTATCTATTGTATTCAGAGATGATAAGGCTGTTTGTTCTTTTTCTTCAAGTCCTTCATTTCCAGTTTGCAATGCTGCGGGCATCAGCGGCCCTGTTGCAATTCCCTGTCATTTGCAGTAAGCGAAGTGAAGAGATTAGACAGAGGAAGCACAACAGCCCTTCCTACAGCATTCAGGTGAGCTCAAGACCCCTTACATAAAACCCTTTGTCTGTAGTAGAGATAACCCAGTTTAATGCAGTATCAGAAAGCAGATAATCAGATGTGGCTTTTGGTAATGCCTGACAGCACCAGGTCTGATGGAAATGTGATGTTTCCAGCTGCAGTGGGAACTCCCCTAGAGACCCACCAGCTTTTTCAAGTCTTTCTTGTCAATAAATTTGCTGATTGAATGACTGTCTCCATACTTTGCTCAGAAATAGTTCATATGGGCCTTGAGTGTTTGACTCTTAATACTTTTTGCATAGATTTTCTTTATGCTTATTAAACTCAGACAGTTTTATGTTATCAGGGCACTGGATTTTTTTTTTGTGTAGCCATTTGCTCTTGTGAGCAATTGCTTAGTGATTTTTTTATCTATGTATTTCCTGCCCTAATCTGAAGCCCTAGAACAATTAAAATAAGTGAATTCCAGACCTTATGACTTAACTCACGTGCTCATGTATCTGATATAAAAAGCCCGCTCACCAATGCTTTCCCTTGTCAGGCTGGCAGATGCTCATGGAGATTTCCTCTGCAAATGCTTTGCTCTTGAGTCTAACCTTTCTGTAGCTGAAGCCACAGTCCATTCAGCTTCTCACAATGCCAGAACAGTTGCACACACTGAAAGTGCATCTGTTTGAAATGTAATTAGGCTCATAATGGGAAGTGAGTTTCAGCTTTAATTAGGATGAGAGAACTTCTTTTCTCTCTAATCTTACAGGACTGCTCTGAACAGGTCTGTTTATCTACATGTGAATCTGTTTCCCTTTGTTTGCTTTAAATACACACAAAGTCTGCACACAATTGTAGGTACCAGAGGGAAAATCTGTGTCTGATATAGTGACACAAGGAAACCAGCCATGTTCCCTGCTCCAAGGTCTGGTATTCCTTAGACTATCCCTGAAGTGGAGTGAAACACCTTTAGTCCTATTTCATGAAGTCCCTGCTGTGCCGGTGACAGCATGTGGGCAGGACAGGGCAAGGAAAGAGCATAATGGGGGAAGTGATGGCAATTTTGGTGGAATTCAACTGCTGTTGACTATGAGATGTTAACACAAACTTAAGCAATTGCCTGATATTTCGCAAGAGCAAAGCTTGATCCTGACAGGAAAAAAAACAATAATGCAGAGTTACCACCCTCCCTTCAACCTACCCATATCTGCAGTTTTATCTTCGTCGTTTCTCCAGATTCATCTCAGCAGCTGTGGAAATAATTAAAATAACTGGAATGCTTGCGGATGGCTGCTTTCATCATATTGTCTGTAGGCTGTAGACGAGTCTTACCACAGGGAGAGCAGTGAGGTTAGTGCTGGCTGTAGATCTGTAAAAACTTTCTTTGTAATCACCTGTTGATATTCTTAAGTCACCTTTGTAGATCCATTGTTGTTTTGCAATCTCAGGAGTGGTTCATTGCACACTAAGACCCCTTTTTCAGCCTCTTCAGGTACTACAAGTAGCAATGGGACTTTTCCCCATCCCTTAATTCACACAGTGGAGTATTATTTTACTGTTTTTCTGTTTCATAGGTTAGCTGAGTAATTTGTAACATTATCAGGATACAGGAACTAAAAACCTCTAGCAATAGAAGTTAAAAATCCCAAGCATGCAGAGAGATGACACGCTGAGTTCTGGTCAGCAGGGATCTTCACAAATTCTCCTTGCCTTTAGGGAAAAAGTGGGATGTACTATTTTGACTTTCCGGTGTGATCTGACCCCATCTGGCTCCTGCCAGCAAGAGTTTCCCTCGAACTGCTCAAGAAGTCTTGTGTTCTGGTCCAAGTACTAATCTTGTGTTTATTTATAAACACTCATAAATCACTCTGATTTCAAAGCATTTTTGTAGAAATACCAGAATTTTTCATGAGATTTAGATACAATAAGAATCTGAATTTAATTTTAGACCACTTCAAAAGGAGGAGCTTTGTAGTATATCCTATTAGCTTTAGAGAGCTTGGGGTATGTGTGGGTTTTTATGTATTTGTAAAGTTGACTTTATAGTTGGTTTTGTATTCAAACACAGGGGAGGGAGGAAAATCATCAGGTTCCATCAATGTAACCTGTCAGTTTAAAGTGGTATCTTTTCTTCCACTTAAAAAGAAATTGGTGTATTCATTTATACATATTGTTAATTGTCTTCACTCTGGTGATCTAAGTATTTCTCACAGCTAAATGACTGCAGCATCTTGAATCATCCTGAATTAAAAAAAAAAAAAAAATAGAAAAGGAAAAAAAGCATGCACAAAACATAATGAGATTCCCATGGGTTTAAACATGTCTCTATATATTCTGGGCTTCTATAAAGCTATTTAAATGAAAGAAGTATTAAAAATAAAAGAAAAACTCCTTGCCTTAAAGATGCACACAGACATAAAAACTTATTCCCCATGGAAATTGTGCCTTTAAATGACATTTCACTTTTATGAACAGTTTTATTACAAAATGGATTTCCTGCAGCTAATTTCATCAGTTGTCCCACTCCACTGCTACTTTCCACTGCCTCTCTAACTTCTTGTTATCTAAGTAAGGGTACATTAATTGCTATATGATGTAAGAGAGTTGGCTGAATGCCAGAGCTATAAGCAGGGAGGCATTGTGCCTAGCAGGTCTCACTGAAGATGCCTGCACCCAGCTGACTGTGGTAGCAGTATTTAAGCAATATTTCCATGTGATGGATTAAGTGTCATTGATGGATGTGGGTAATGGTATCTCCTGAGCGTCATTTTAACAAGATGTATATGTTGTTGGACGTATTTCACAAGTCTTTGTAATAATGCATTAGTCTCACTGAGAAGGAATAAGTGATTAGTAGCACTAATTAGAAAGTTCTTGGAGACAGACTTTGGTTGATAAAGTATGGTGAGAGCTTTCAGTCATTAACAATAATAAAATAAGTTCAAGGTAGAATCAATCTAGGAGGGTGATTGCACAGATGACATTAAAAATTATACATTCCTTATTAATATATTGATTTGCATTCTAAATTAAGTGATGGCATTTAATAAAGAAGAAAAAAATTAAGGAGTTTTTTTCTATTATATTTGCTGTGTGAGCGATGTGTAGTTCAGTTTCAGAGTGAGGAGTTTAATCTTCTGTTATCTGCAGCAAGACCTGCATTTATGGAAAAATAAAAAGAGAAAGCACAAGAGAGGGAATTACCTAGTACCTGGGAAAGCTCATTATCTTGGATCTGGGTGGGCTGGGAGGTCTTTCAGAAACATTATCAGTCATTTCTTTCCTTTCTGTGTGGCAAAAGTGAAGAAGAAATCAATTTCTCATTCTGAAATTTCCGTTTCCAATTACCAAAGATGGGGGAATCTTGGAAATGGATGAGAGATGGATAATATTTATGGTTCCATTCAAAATGTTCACCCCTCTGGACCAGCCCTCGCTGGGAAATAACCCTGAACCCAGGCATCAGGAGACCACATTACATCTTTGCAGAACTGGACTAGAGGCAATAGCTAGATATCTCTGCTTTCAATCCCACATGTCAGTGTCGAGTGGCTCAACAAACACTTAATTCCATTAAATCACATTACTCCAGTAGCTGGAGGCCTTGCACAGAAGGTAGGGAACTCTGGATCTATGGAATTATCCAGCTACAAAGTCACTTTGTCTCATCCTAGTCCTTGCCCAGACTTGCTATGTGACAGCCCTTAGCCGTTTTGCATTGCAGGGTTTGTAACATCTGTATGTTGCTACTCTTCTGTTGGCTCCTGAATGAACCACTATTCCCGCACTGGAATTGGGACTAGCAGGCAAGGCGGTATGTTGTGTCAGTGCCTTCACTGAAAAAAATGCTCCATTCAACCACAAAAAAAGGTGTCAGGATTCTCAGGACCTCCATGACCACAGATGTGTCATAGCTTCATGTTCAAGTAATTGCACAAGTCAGTGTAACCTATCTTCAGACAACATGGACACATTGAAGAGGACACATAGGCTGCAGGTAAAGTGGCCTTCGGGTGTGCTATCTTCCCATGGAAGCAATTTTGGGATCTGATTCATCCTCAAATCTCAGCCTGAAACAGAGTTGGGATGTGGCTGAGAGAGACACCACGTGTGGGTAAGCTCACCCACAGGTCTTACGCACCAGGCAGAGCAAGGTATGCTTGAAAGAGCTGCTTCTCTATATGTTAGCAGCAGAAGTTGCTACATTAAAACACAAAGGTTGTGAGACTGATGCTTGCCTTCTCCTTTAGTCTATCTCTGGTGTCATGTATAGCTGTCTCACATGTATTAGGCTCACATTTAGTCCTTAATATCATTTGTCTATAGAGTGGGATCAACAGACAACTTCCTGCTCCTTAGGGAAAACTGTGTTTTGGGGTAGGTTCTCTCTTAAGCTTCTCTGTGTTGAAGGAGGCTTCACAGCATAGCATGTTTCACCTACTGAGGTAATAAGAACTGGAGAAACTCTCAGTGGCACAGGACATCTGGGTTTATGAGGAGGAGAGTGGTAGGCTGGGAAAACAGGTGTCCAGAACTGAAGCTGAGCCTTTCAAGAATTACATTTTTAGCAGATGCTTAGGACTGAGTTCTGCTGGTTGATAATTAACAAGACAGGCGTGAGAAACCTGCTCCGGCAGTGAGTGCCTTTTGAAGATTCTGCATTTCTGATGAGTTATTCAGATAATTTTGAGAGAAGACTTCTTTTCACTGGGTAAAAAAAAAAAAAAAAAAAAAAAAAAAGCAGCAGATGGTTTCCATTGTAAAAAATCCACACCAAAAAACATCTGCTCAGAGATTTCTCTGAGAATTATTGTAGACTATCCCCTGAGTGCCTGACTGCAGACCTGGCATGCTTCGGTTTTGATGTCTGAAGTTTATGGCATGGCACATACATTCTATATGTGCTAGGGAGAAATTAAAGACTACACCCTGCAAAGAAGAAACAGGGTCAGTAAGCGTTAGCAAATCCTTTAAGAAAGCTGAGTCAGAACTAAAAGCCCCTCTTTAATCAAAAGATTTCTCCAAATCTTTTCTTGTCCTGGAGATTAAAGACAAGTAAAAACTCTCCAAGGAATTTATTTCTTTGAACTAGGGTTCTGATAAATTTTGGATGCCAGCCCATGTTTAAAAATTAGGCAGCTAATTTCCAGTATCTTTTTTTGCAAGAAATGCAGCTGTTTACAGGAACACATGTGCACAGGAGGACTTATTAAAGGAAGAAAAATATCTTTTACAAGCACTTTCAAGTATCAAAAATGAAGGACACCAGTGTGTAGGAAAGTAGTGGGAACTATAAACACTTTATGTTTGACCATAAAGAAGTTATGAGCTTGTTTTAGCATAATGGATGGTGGTCAGGAGATAAACTATGAAAACCTGGGGTAGAGGGAATTTCATAGTGAATTTATTTGTTTGAGACTGTTTATTCCTCTAGCATTCTGTGCAGGAGGGTCAGAAGGGCTGTTGGGAGTCCTGAGTCAGGTTTGAAAGCTCTCTATTTTGTCTCTACAACTTGCTGCCTTTGGAAAAATGTAAGTAAAAAAAAAACCACCCAAAAGCAAACCTTCATATACAATCTCTAACAGGTGGAAAGACAAGTGTTAAGCTGGACTCACAGGTTATTTCTTGCCCATGTTTCTCACTGCAGAATGACCCACTCTTGAGAGGAAGTATGGAGAGTTCCTCTCTGTTTCTGTCTCTGCTTCCCTTGAATCTCAGAACAATCTCTGCCTTCCCCTTGGGAAGAAGGAGCAGTATGTTCAGGCCCCTGTTAAGAAGGACATGACGACATGAATCTGTCAATGCTCCAGTCTTTTTCTGAGCAGTACTGGTCTGAAAGGACAGTGTTTGCAAGAAGGTGTTTTGAGCAGGTATCATTAATGTAAAATATGATCTTTCTCCCTCTTATTGTCCAGTGTCTCTGAAAGTACCTTTGTGAATGCTGCCATCTCAAAAAGTAGTTTGCAATTTTCCATGTCATTTGGCCCTTGCACAACTTGGTTTTGTACAGAGATCCGCACTTCATTGTGTCACAAATACAAAAATTATGAAGCCCTTATCCATTAATGAATATGTGTACTTCATCAAAACAATAGCTTTTGCAAGAAACAGAGAGAGATACTTAGAAAGGTAGCATTCATTACCTGGATGTTCAAACACTGGATGTGAGTCTGAACAGGTTGTGATAATCTCCCCTTATATAGCCAACAGTGATCTATTTCTCTGTGGTTTCCTCTCATACCAAACTAAGTGTTGAAGATAGATCAGAAAAATTGCATCCCTAAGTGTGAAAACTGTTTGTTGACTGTAAAGTGTTCTTAGGATGACTGGCTCAGACTTGTGAATCTAGCTTTTATTTATCTTAAACTAGGACATGTAAATCCAACCTGCAGTGTCTGAGCCCAGCTCTTTATCCTGGCAGTTTTGAAAAACAGGCATAGATGTTCATGTAATATATAGCATACATAGCACAATGTATAACAAGAAGTGCATGACCAAGATATGAAGAAGCGAGACTATCTTCACTTGATCAACTTGTGGAGGGGCACCTTTCTGCATTTGATGGACACCAGCTTTCCTACAGTACAGTCTAAGCAGTCATTAATATTTTGATCCTGACTCCTTGCATGTATATTCTTTAGCTTTTCAGTTTTGGATCAGGCTGCTCTTTTGAAGCACATATTCTGACTTTTTTTCTATTTACCACACTTTGGCTGATGTTAAAGAGCAGTCTTGAAGCACACAAATTGGATTTCTTTTTGGCTGAAACTAAACTGGAAGATATGTTCCAGATGTGCACCAGTATGCAACTGCTAAAAGGAATTCAATCCATGACACCAGAGCTCCTCAAGAATGAAAGCCCCTTACAGCACTGTAATGTGGGTATCAGGTGCTCAGCACTAGTGGTTTAATTTTGCAGACCAACTGCTGCTGGACTGCACTACTTAGTAATGTAGAAGAGTCTGTGTATTAAGGCCTTCCTAAAGTTTAGGATGCTCAACACTGGAATTAGATGAAGCTGATCTTTTCTCATAGTAGAAATAGATGAACCTCTCAAAGTCCTTCAGCTTAACTAAGCACTGCAGAATGCAGGTGTTTTTCCTCAACCTCATGTAGCTTGAAAGCTGTTCTGAAAACATAACAAGATTACCCCAGTCAGAACAGGAATAATTTATAAAAGTCACCTGGGGGAAAAAAAGGTACAGAAATTGCTTGTTTAGTGGTTTGGGGAGGGTTGGGGTTGGTTGGTTTGGGGTTTTTTGGATACTCTGTTTGGATTTGGATCACTTTTTCTTCAAATCCATCATCATTCATCCATCCAATCCAAAAATAATTACATCTTATTTGATAAGGTAACCCTAAATAATGTTTTGAAATGTGTATACAGGTAACACTTAACATGGGACAAAAGGTAAAGTTTAGAGAAGGGATCTAAGGCATGGATTTACCAGTCAGGACTGATGCTGTTAAGAGAGCTGAATCACTGCTATGGCTCCTATGGCTTACACAGTACAGTTTATCTGACAAGGGTTGTCATATCTGAGAAGTACTGAGACTGTAGTTTACTGAAATCCACCACAACCAAGTAGATCTTTGTTTTCAGGCAGTCTCTAGGAAGAGTTTCCTTATGTCATTTAAATATTTTTCCTGAAAACCAGGGAGTGATTTTTCTAAAGCAGGAGCTGTGTGGAAAGGCTTGTATACTTCTCCTTGAGTGGAGCCTGCTTGTGCACTTGTTATAAATTTAGTCATTATAGATGTCATTCTTTTTTATTAAAATAATAACATCTTCCAGGCAATCAAGCTGAGTTTCTTGAAACTCAGCAGTTTTACCTGCTTATTTATGGTAACATCAAAGCATGGGCACTCTCATTACAGTCTGTAAATAACCAGGGTTATGTCCTTGATCGGTGAAATATTAGAATGTTGCGTGAGTGGGAGTGTCTGGCTGTTACTCCTGGGAGGCCATAAAGTGCACAGAAAATAATTACCTTTTTTTTTTATTTTAGTATTTTTGATAATAGTCATCCTTTACTGATAAGGTATCTATCATGATCTGCTGGTCTTTTATACTGTCTTCCACATCATCTCAAACAGAAGCTGAAGAAATCATCAGGCTGCAAAACATGATGTTTCCCTGTTTATTTAATCCCACAGACAAGTCCATGCAGGGCAAAAGGACATGACCCAGACCATTTTCATGCATTAAGCACCAGAGAAATAGTGTCAGGGAATAGAATAAGGGTTTTCTGGTCAAGTCCTATTGTCACACCACTTCAGTGAAACCCTTCTAATGTTTTTCCACTCAGTGACAGACCAAAAAGCTCGTATACAGCACGGGTATACTGAGAGGAGGCATTTAAGGGTGACAGCTGGCAGTGGTGGCTCTACGGTTGCTCAGTTCTGTGAGAGCTGTGAGCCCCACTTGTAATCTAGGGTTTTACAATGGCTTCCAGATCTGCAAGAGATGGGGATTGCCCCTGCACAATTCTGAGCTTCTGTTGAAAAGGACACATTACATGAAAGCCAAAAAGGAGAAGCAAACTTTTTAGTGAGCCTGGGAAGCTGGACCTATATGGGGTCATGTCAGAGCTGTTCCACAGGTGATGCTGGCACCCACATAAGTCAGGACATAAAATCAACCCCGAATATCCCTGTCTGTATCACTAGGAGAGAAAATTTTTAGTACGTGTTAATAAAATGGCACAAAGTGGAATTCAACTGGAGTTCAGTTGCTCTTACTGGTCTTGGGCTCGCATGTTCTACCATAGGTAGAGGTAGTCATGGGTGATACTATCTTAAGTTAATCTGCTTCTCCTTTGCACCATACATGTACATGAGTAGGAGCATTTGTACTCTCAATTACCTCATCTCCAATGACAAAGAGTCTTAATAGTTTGCTTTACTTGGCCATACCCAGTAATTAGCCATCACATTTGCAATTGTTCATTCTTTCAGTATTTATTCATTTTTCATCACTTACCGCTGGAGATGAGGTATTACTGGTAGAAATGTGAAATCTATTGCCAAAATACTCATCCTGCCAACACAGTATCTGTGATATTTACATTTGTGGTGTATTGATGAGTAAATTCAGCACTTGGTTCCAGGCAATCTCCATATGAGACACTGATTTCCACCACCCACCCACCCTGGATTGGAAATCATCACTGTTCTCCTGCACAGAGAATAAATTTTGTGAATTAAAAATGCGTTTTCTGCTGAGATTAGGACTGAATTCATCTGCTTGGTCTGCCTCTATCTTTCCTTGTTGATCTGAGTTGATTTTCGCAGACATCTGGATTTGCAATTCACATTGTCCTTTACTCACAAGTGAGTCCAAACAGAAATTGGGCTTGTTGCCCAAGTACCTGCTTTGTTCCAAATATTCTAAGAACAACAATTATTGTTTTTTCTTATTCCTCTCCTGTGACCTTCTGATTTGTCAAGCATTGGAACAGGCTGCTCAGGGAAGTGGTTGAGTCACCATTCCTGGAGGTATTTAAAAGATGCGTTAGACATGGCACTTACAGACATAGTTTAGTGGTGGACTTGGTAATGTTAGGTTAATGGTTGGATTCAATGATCTTAAGGATCTTTTCCAACCTAAGTGATTCTATGATTCTATGAAAGCTGAGATTTTTGGGTAGGAGAGATTCATGGGCAAAGGTCTGATATGGTGTGAGAGCTTCTAAAAATGTTAGGTCTGCAGGGAATGAGATATAAGGTTTCTGCCACTCCTTGGCAGACCATTAGTACATTGTGTGAATATTTGTGTGTCCTCCATCCTCAGAGTTCCCCAAATACTTGCAGTTTTACCTGTAGCTAGTGCTTTGTTTTAGCATATTCTGAACATTAAATGTCCTGAGCAAATGTATTGACACAACACAGCCTGTTACAAAATCACCACACTTTATAGAGATGTGTAAATTGCTTATAGTATTACTCTTTTCTTTCTGACCTCTTTCTCTATATTTTTGTATAGAGAAATGACACGCACTCACACAATGACACGCACTAAGTGTTCCCTTCAGCATGTGATTGTCAAGATAACCTGAGGTTAAATTATAGCTTGCTAAAGAGGAGCCTTGAACCACATGATGTTATGCTTCCATTTCTTTCTTGCTGGGGGTGGGGACAGGGGGCAGAGGGATGAGGAGGAAGTTTAGTGGCAGCATTTAATGAAATATCCAGATTCTAGCTTTGTGATTTTGCTTTTTATTCACACTCTCACTTAAGGTGTATGCCATGCTTGCATGTGTATTAAACAACATCTGAAGAAGTTGGAATACATTAGCATTTTAAGTACCATGAAAATGTACAGGGTACCATCTGGGACTCTGCAAGTTGTAATATGAAGAAACAAGTTGTATTTAAAAGCTGCATTTAATGTTTGGAATAAAATATGTGTTTTCTTAACAGCTGAGAACAAAACATTTTCCAAAACAAGGCTTAGCTGCCTGGGCTCTCCCTGGTGGCCCGATGCTGTGTGAAATGGGGAAGGTCCCACTTCATGCAGTTTGCCTCCCTTGATGGGAGGAAAAGTCTTGAAGGCTTTTTTGGCTTGCTTACTTTTCCACTCTGTAGGGAATATTAAGAACTCACGTGTTGTGATTAAAAAAAAAAAAAATCAGTTTCAGCAGAATTTACTTGAAAAATCTTTGGTTTGCTGATTCCATTTTTAAGATGTGCTTGCCCACAGCTGGGCATCAAGCCTCTCCGCCTTGTCTAACACATCTGGGGAGGGGGTGCTCTCCTGTGAGCTGTCCACTACTCTCAGTAAATCATTTCACTTCTCTGTGCTAGTGATCAGTTATGTCCTGATTTTACTTACCTGTCAGACGAGTCTTCCGATTCTTCACTCAGAGGTCTACACATGGAAATTGCACTATTTGAAAAAAATGACAAGTGAAAATTAGACCAAGTTAACTAAGAAGCTTCTCTGCTCCAGTGTTTTCTTAAGAGCTTTGTCAAAAGCTGCATTTCAGGGTAGACATGAAGGAATCACATGCTCCAGCTTGCCTTGGTCAGTCTCAAGGTAAGTTGATCAAAGCTGGTAAGTGTAATACCCAGATTTATTGAGGATAGGCTGCTCTGCTCACATTATCAGATTTACATATACCCTTGATTATTAGCACACAGAACATGCTGAAGATAATCTTCCAACACTGAATATGTTGAGTAGGGGCTCTGAACACGTTCCTCATTTCACTCCCAATTGATTCCCATGGCATTTGAGTGTTTGCTTAGAGCTAAGCATGCTCTAGTGCGCTGCTAAACTTAATCCTGCAAGATACCTAAGGCAGGTTCCTGTGAAACATGTAACACACAACACACAGAAAGATGGCAAAGCAAGAAAATTTTATTACCAGCCTATAGACAGCCAACATAGGTCTTGTAGCTCTTAATACGGCTGTCGCCAAAGACTTTGGATCATGCAACATCACTACAGTCTCAATGTCTGCAACAAACCACTCACCACCGCTCTGGCTTTGGATGTCCCCCAGGCAGTAAGCATGGCATGGGGCTGCTTTTGCAAGGGAAGAGGTGCACCTTCAGAAATGGGGTCTGGGCTGTCCTACAGCAGAAGTAGCTGGGAAGTAAGAAGGGAGGTAGGCCGGCTGCAGGGCTGGGTTGTTACCCACTCATCCTCCCGGGGTGGAGCTGGGCTAGACACAGCTCAGCACTGAGGAAGCCTCCCAACAGCACTCTCTTCTGTCTCCTTGTGTAGGGGCAGCAACCATGCTGTTTAAGGTTTTGGGGTATAGCTGGTGCTTCCAGGGAAACGGATATAGGATAGCTGAGAACAGATCAGAGAATGGCAAGATGCAGTTTCCCAGAGGTTCCGCGTTCTCTGATAGGTAATTACTGACTACATGTAACTGGTAAATCAAGGGTCTTGTTGCTTTAAAGCAGAAGAACAGGGCATCCAGGAATACAAACCCTAAATAATGAATAATAATAATAATGTTATTGAACAGCTGCAATACTGTAGTGAGTACTTAAATGTCAGCTTTAAAAACCAATATACGAAATGTATCTTCTCTTGGCGAGAATATTTACCTTAATGTTCTCTAATGAAAAATATAGCTAAAAGATTTATAATTACAGTGGCACACTTAGAAAGGATTTACAAGTATCAATGTATTTACTGAGCTGAAAGAAAATCCATTAAGTTTTGTCCCCTGAAAATGGCTGTTGCCTTCCCTGTTCCCAAATAAAATAATACGAGTAGATGTTTTTCCCGTGAACATTCATTAAATGCTCATCAGGCATAATCTAAGTGACAGCAGAGCTTCAAGACACAAATCACTCTCATGTATCCTCACACTGGATCATTCATTTAAATATGTACTTGTCTCTTCTTTTCTTTTTTTTTAATGATGCCTTTCTGTTGCAAGAAGAGATGTTTGACTGCTCTTTAGAGGTAAAATTTTTTTTACCCCTTTTTAAAAATCATTAACATAATAGAAGAGTGACATTTCTTCATTTAAATTATGCACAAATAAGAGAATTTTTAAAGACATTTTTGCTCTTGTTCTTTTAACAGGAATAACTCTTTAAAACAAACTGCCTGAAGTTAAAGGATGTTATTGCACCCCTCCCCCAAATAAACTTCTCTTTACAAGGAAAGCTTGAATATAAATGAAATCTTTTAGTCTACAGAGAATGGAGAAAACTAGATAAATTGAATGAAAATGGCCTATTAAAGTAAATTAGGAGCATACGCTGCTTTTTTGAAAAGGCTCAAACATTAGCTATAAGTCTTTTAAATCGGCTGATTGTTGGTGGAAGAATGAAATGAAGTAGGCATGATATGCATAAAGTAGACTCCAAATGCATTAGTACATTCATCACATGAGAGTTGAAGGGAATAGCAATGTTTATCCTAAAGGGAAAACAAGGCAGGGAGGAACATTTACATTGTCTGATGTGGAGAAAAAGATGATGAAAATTCCCTTTAGAGGTCAGCCTGTCATTGTCGTAACTCAGCTGCTTGGTAAAAGGGAGGGAGTTGGCTTAGCAAAATCTCTCCACATGCTATTGCACTCACGGTGGTGGGATGAAAAACCACAAGAGACCTTTTTCTGAAACAGGAGCAACTAATCAATTAATCCATTGCTTGAGTGTTGTCAGCCACCAGTGCAGCACATACATTATCATGTTTGCAGAGATGCTGTTGTTAATGCCCACAGCATGATGGAATTATTAAATCCTGAAGCCAGCCTGTCTCAGAAGTGGATTCCTGGCTATGGCTCCACAGACTGTCTTGGGTGTCTCCTCATCTGTGTGCTGTCCTGAAACAATGACAAAACAGCAGAATTGCAAAGTCCTCTGCCTTATCCAAGGATTGCTGGGTGTAGGCATGTCTTCCTTGCATCAGAGGGGAAGAAAACGTGGGCACCTTCCAACTTGAGGATTTGCATGAAGGCAGCTATGCCAGCTGCAGAGACTGGGCTGCTGAACTAGATAATAGAGTCACCACTGATCTAATCGAAGCACCCATATTTATACATATCCCATGAGTCCATCACTTTATTTTGCCTTGCCCTCCCCTTCTCCCCCTTGGGGAGGAGCAGTACATCAGCAAAGCACACAAATCAAGGTTACAGATGCCTTTCTTTGCATTCACTTACTCTCTTGACAGCAGTTTTTCCTCTCTCCAAGGATCACTTTACTATAGTTTAAAGTCATCATACACCATCATCTATTTGCATTCCTGCAGTTTAGTGTCTTTTAGAGGTTGTGTGTAAAGCAGCTTTAATTCACAGGTGTTGTTTAAACAGTTATGGATCAGATCCAACTGTCAGGGACATCCATTGGGACATTTCTGCAAGTTCAGTTCACTCTGCAAAAGACAGACAGCATGGTCAAGAGGAGGGGATGCTGAACATGAACCTGTCACTGACCTCAAAACCAAGATATTGGTCTTTATTTTCTTATCTGATGTGGAAACTCTCAGGAGAATTTTGTGAGCATCATGATTCTGTTCACTTCTCCTTGAAACATGCCACATTAACTTGCAAAGAAGGTACATGGACTAGAGATTAAAATTAGTTTATAGGGTATCCATACACTATTAGCAGCGGAGGGCACAATTCTGCTTTTAATTCCATGACAGTAAAGATGAGCCTGGTAGGATTATGCCACATCAATTTAATATAAAAGGAAGATATACTTAAAATATGTAAAAATGTTTGTCTGGATTCTCCAGAAAACAGGAGTAATCAGATCCAGTGTTTTGCTGCCTGGGAGAAACCCATCTCCATGCTCCAATAAGAAGCAGCATCTTATAATTAGAAAGTAGCTGACACTGTCTGTCTTGAGGAGCTAATATGGTACAACAGCATTTCTGATTGCTTCAGAATATAGCCAGCAGTATGAGCAGTGATGTGAGAACCAAAGCCGTCTGGCTCACTAACAGAGCCAGAGTATTTCTTCCCACGTGAGTGTAAACGCAGCTTGATGTCCTTAGCCTTTTCCCTCTTCTACAAAAGTTGCTGTAGCTGAGAGGCCAGATGCCCTCTGACTGTACTCCAGGATTGTTAACATGGTTTATGGATACAGGTCACTGATACAGATAATGCAATAACCAAATATACAAAGTATTTCCCAAGTTGATCTCTACACAAGCTTCACTGTTACTCATGGGCTCCAGCATACATTTCTTTTCCTGTTCATCACTTTTTCTGTCTGATTTCTTGCACACTCAGCAGTGTGCTGCAGGGGTAGGGGCTTCCCCTCCACAGCAGGACTTATGGTCCCTTCACCTGTCATGGCTTCAGCTGCCTGTACCCTAACTCCCACCTGCATGGTGGGAATGAGGACCTTTCCCTGGCACATTAAAAGATGCAAGATGCTTCGGTTAGCAGACCATATCATGAAGCTGTTTCCTTTAGTTAAGAGGTTTACAAAGAGGAGATTCTCATAGCAAAATATGCTATTAAGCAGCTTTTCTACAGATTTGACTCCACTATACTGGAATATGTCAGGGCCTTTATGCACAAGGACACGCGTTTGTCTGCTATTCTATGAAAATGGAAATAATGGTACAGGGACTAAATCCTTTTAATTGGATGTTCACCATGTTTGCTTCAGGTTTGTTTTTTTTCTCTCCTTGAGAGTTCAAGTGTTCCTCAAGTATGTTGATTAAAAGGTATGTATTGATCATGGTTCCTCTTTTCTGCAGATAGCATTTGCAGTAGCTGCTGCAGAGCTCAAGAACATATTACGTCAGCCTGGTACCTATATTTATTATGCTGGTGTCTAGATCTGCACTTCCACACAGTGGCAGAGAATCAATATGTGCAACCCACCAGCTAGTCTTTCCAGTCATTTTGACAACCCTGTAGACCAATAAACTGGGAAATGGTTTGATTTTATTATTTTCTCAGACACCAGAAGACATCTTTGTCTTTAACAGTGTTTTACAATTAATTAAATCATCAGCAGACTTCTCTGGGAAAGGATCTATGAGGAGCATAAACCAGCCCTGTGCACTGTTTGTACTGCAAGGCTGGGAAAAACTATGGCTGTGTGATTCAGGTCAGCTCACAGCCATGATATCAAAGCCCTGTAGTTCATTTCTGTTAAGTTTCCTACAATACCCTTGACAGTGGCCAAGCAGCTGTTGTGCTCTGCTTGTTATGCAAACTATAATCATATCACTGTGCTTTGTGCTTCCTTGTCTGTTTGACATACTCTCCTATTCCCTCTTGCCAGATATGCAGGGTCCTGCTCTTTCCTCCCTGATGCTAAAGCAGACATTCATGCCCACGTGGGGGTCTGTGAGGGATCGGTAATCCCCACAGTAATGACACTGGTGCGTTCCTAACATCATTGGTCCGAGAGGTGGTTGATCCACATCACAACTCACATGACAAAGTGGGTTCAGACAGCCCATGTCCTAAAATCATACTGCCACAAATTGCTGCAACTGGGCTGATAAGTTCTGCAAATCAGCAGTGGGTATTCTCTGGGACAGATCTGTGCTACCATGTTCACCTACCACGTTATCACTGCTGGGGCATATCCTACAGGCAGGGAACAGCAGCAGAGCATGCACACTACCCATGGGCTGTGCAGGCATAGGCTGGCTTGCATTTCAGAAGAGAGTAAATCCTGGGGCTGGTGGGTGAGTGATGAGAAAATATTAGGAACTCCCACTGAAAGGTAGATGGGAGCTGTTGCAGCCTTCTGAGAAAGAGTTGATGGGCATATTCTGTTATACTGATTGTAACTGAGGGTGTAGTAAGAAGTCATTGGTATTGCATGTAGATTCAGAAACATGAATGATTGGAAAGATCTGTGAAGAAATGCAAAATGTTGGGAGTGGAAAGGAAAGCCCAGCAGCCTCCAGAGGCTATGGGAGATAGCTGAAAGGGTCAGTTTGACCTATGTGTTCTGCAGGATTTTTTTCAGAAGTGTGGGGAAGACAGATGAGCCTGGTTGAGTCCCTTCAGCACACAGATGAATAGCCTTTATTTGCAGTGCTTCGCCAAAGATGACAG
Organism: Strix aluco; assembly: GCF_031877795.1. Classification (NCBI taxonomy): domain Eukaryota; kingdom Metazoa; phylum Chordata; class Aves; order Strigiformes; family Strigidae; genus Strix; species Strix aluco. The sequence continues at coordinate 121,581,219 of NC_133934.1, read as the reverse complement.
CGCTTGAAGTGCAAAGATGAAACAAAGAAAGAAGCAACAATGGAACATGTTACGTTAAAATATCAAAATCCAGCAGCAAGTCAGGTGTAGTTCAGTGCCTTCTTGGCCTTTTGATGCACTGTAATTACAGCACAGGGAAGATAAAAGCATTTCTCAGTGGTTTGGGAACAAATGTCTATGAGGCAAGAAATGGCACTTCTGCCTTTGGGCCAAATTCCTTGCTGTAACAAAAGATGAAACACAGCTGAGATAAAGGAAGCTCCACCTGCTTCCCCCAACACAGTACTCATTTGACATCTTTGCATGAAAACTGTTTGTACTTTCTCAGGCTTTGGAATATGCTTCCTTCTTCTCAGTGCCCCAGAAAAAAAGGTGACATCTCACCAGGCGTCAAACAGCACAAAGCACTCTGCACATCTGTGAGAGCTGGTTGTAGGAGAATCTGGTGCCTCCGAGGTATTCTACTGATTTGAAGCCTGAATAAACAGAACAATGAAAAAATACAGGTTTGTAACTTTTAATTATCATTTCTAGAGAAAATAAATTGTGAAATCACTGCTGTTTTGCAGAAATGAAAATACACCCACTCGAAGTGAAATTTCTTGGGGAAACTTTTTTGTCTAAAATGCCACTGGAACAGCCAGAGAAATAATTATCAACCTTTTTTGTTTACTTACAGTGACTTCACCAAGTTAAAAATGTTGATATTGGTTTTGGTCTCAACAAATGCACTGCACTTTATATATGTATACTTACATTATAGTCTAATATAATGTCATATGTATATGATATTTTTTGGCAAAATATTGGTAATAATTTTTAAAATTACCTTGAAATTTAAAACAACATCATGGTAGATTATTTTATTTTTATTGACTGATGTTTTTGACCTGCTCTATTGACTTCTTTCCATTAGGAAGATGAAGGAGATTTATGACCTACTGAAGTCTATGTGGTTGTGCGATTGTGCCTTTCCCTCCAGTGCAGATAGTACCATCTTAAATTAGTTTTCATTCTCTACTTTCTACAAACTTTCTGTAACTGGTGAGACAAATTACAAGGGGGTTTCTTTTCTCTGGCCAGATGAGCAAATAAACACTTCAAGAATAATATGAAGTGCACTTTAAAATTTACCTCACAAGTAAATGTGAGGTAAATAAGGTTTGATATCAACATTTCTTGGGAGAAAAAGAAACCATGGCATGGGATTTCTATTACTACTCACCCAGCTTCGTTCCCATTTCTAGAAGTCTGTGCTTCCTTGTCTTTTGATGTAGTCAAAATTATTTTCCCATCTTCACCTTCTAAAAATCATCTGGGGTCTGAGCTTGGTACTTCTCTTGAGCATTGCCTTTTTGCTCTGCAGACTGCCACTGGTGGTAATGTTTTCTTTCTAAATCCTTCCATGACTAAGTGTGGGCACCTCTTGCTCAAAGGTAGCACTTCCCCAGTGCTTCCCCAATGCATTCACACGGATAGAGCAGCCATCACACCCTCTCAGAGCTATATCCCTTCAGGGTTATTGGAGGCTCTGCATCTCTATCTGAACTAAGGATCCACAAGCTGTAGGTATAGAGTCTCTTCAGGAATGGGGTGGGAGGAAGAGACTTCTTGTGACCTCTGCCACGAGCCAATTTTATTGCATCATTAACTGAAAGAAAATTCTTCTCACCTCAGTCGACTGATGGAGATGTCCCTGGATAAGCTGTGTTTCTATCAAAACTCTTTCTTTTCAAATAGCTTGTGTGTTTTCAGTTCTCAAAGACATTTTGTCATGCTTCCTGGCCAGCTCCTAATCCACATCTATTGGCTGCCCAGTACTGAGTAAATCAGGAATTGAAAAAGGTGCCCTCAAGCTCAGGAAGGTGTATTCTGGGGTGAGCCAAGGGGTGCACCACCTGAGCACAAGCTGTAGTGGATTTCCATCCTCTGCATTCCCAGCAAAGATAGTGTCCTATGCTGTACATGCACACCGGCCCTTCTTACAGTAATGATTGCTTCTATCTCCATTAATTTCTATCACCATGAAAGATTTGGCTGGAAAACTTTATTTTAGGGAGACTTAACACTTTCGTCTGAGTGTGCTGGTTCCTCTACAGCTGAAGAAGTCTGAAAGTGTTGCTCCTTCTGCTGTTAATCAGAGGGATTTTGGTGGAGCTGTTACACCCCATGACTGTGATGATGTGATATCCAGTGAAAGGCTAAGTTTCTAGTTCTCCCTTAATGAAAAGCATGCAGTGTGTAATGGCAGTATAAAAAAGTGCTGAGGACTACATTTTATTAATGCTGGCTGGGGGGTTTTATGTTCAAGGCCCAGCAAAAACTACTGACCATGGACCCTCATGGTCAGTTCAGCTGAAGGCCAGCAGGAACAACCATCACAGGAATAACAGGGTGACAGCAAAAAAAATGAAGAGCTGAGAAGGCACAAAACCCAGCTGCCATCTTCTGTAACATTTCTGTACTGAGAACAAACACAGCTCGAGCTGGATGTGCCTCTTTGTGAACAGATATGTGAAATGGGAATTTTCATGTAAATTGGTGTCAGCAGTCTTGGAAATAACCAGAGCTTGCAACAGAATGAGCGAATAACAGGCATTTTCAAGGGAAATAAGTCTACAGATTGATGGACGAGTTTTGGGAGAATAAATTGTTAAGCCTGTGAAGATGAAAGTCTTTATTTGCACAGGTACAAAGTTTAAGTAGCTTTTTTTGATTCACAGTTTTGAACTACAAAACAGCAGCGTGCATTGTGCTATGTGTAACTTAATAATCTGCTTTAAAACAAATGTGAGGCAACACCAATTAAGGCCATGTTTTTTAATGAATAGCTGCTCAGCCAGGTAAAAAACCATGTAGCATCTTGTGCCATCCATTTTAAGTAGAACTTCACACAGACCTTCAAAGGCAGGTTCTGACTAACAAATGGATGGAGTGATGGATCTCTATTTTACAAGGCAAAAGGGAATAGCGTGGGCAATGTATGATCTGCATGTGTGTGCGTGTGTGTGCGTGCTCACAGTGTTGAAAGCACCAGATTATGCTGAACTGATTAAACAAGCTTACAATTGCATTACAGCAGACACTGTGCTGAGAGCCAAAATATGATTGGCAAAATATACATGACATATTGTAAAACAGATAAAATGATAACAGCTTTTTACTGAAGAGCATCTGCTATTCAGTTGGGAAATTAGGGTGGAATGCAACTGTTCTTATAAATCATAAAATAGCATTGCCACCATCAAGAATTTCCTGTCTTAATTTTTTAAGTGTGATATTGTTGTTGGTCTTGCTTGTATGTCAGAAAGTTAGACTCTAACTTTTTTTCTCTGAACATGCTAGATAGATAAAAACAAGTTTCTTTAACCACACTTTAAAGTTAAGTTCTTTAAACCTTGTGCTCATTGACATGTATGAGGACTAAGCCACACCACTGAGATAAAATAACCTGCCATTAGTGGGTTTTGAATTTGTTCAGTGGAACTGCATAAGAAGGGAGAGCAAATCTGAGTACTCTGATGTTAGCTGAACCTCCTTCCCTTCTTGTTGCAATGGTTTACTGTTTGTCTCTGCAGGGAAGACTGCACACACAGACTGTATTGTTCTGTGAGTTGATCTGCTGTGATTAGACATACTCCGACTGAATGCACTGACCTTCAGATGTTTCCATGGAAGAAGGTCTGTTTCTTAAGCCAAATAATTAACCACTGCAGGATGGATGTTGCCTCACTATCTATTGAATTGCTTCCACAGGGTGTAATGACTCACTACTTAATTGCTATGTAATTTTATTATTATCTATAAAATGTTTTTCAGAAAGGAAAGAAATAATTACAAAATGTCTGATGTAAACTGATGTAAACTGACCTAGCTTTACCGACTTTCAGTAATCATGCATTAGGTCCCTGGCTGGTGTAAATAAGGGCTTTCCTGATTTAAGTGGCCTGCTATACATTTCCTTTACAGGAGCAGAACACATGAGAAAGTGCGACACACCCAGTGCTCTTTGTGGTCTAACCTCCAACTGCATGACGTCAGGGCAACCCAGATCTGAACTGTTTGCTGTGCTGATGTCTTTCTGATCTATACTGACTGTTCTGCTGCCTGCCAGGTCATGCAGTAGGCACTTATTTTGTAGTCTACAATCTGCAATCAAAATAAAGCTTCATACAGTCCCTTAAACACACAAGCTGCTGCGATTTACCTGTCTTGTCCCACACTACAGTTAAGCGTCCTTGCACCTGCTTCAACTTGCTAGCTGTCCCATACTGGTTAGTTGTCTTTTTTATTTTTTTCTTTCTCCTAACTTGATCAGCTTAGGAAGTACCTGTATGTATTAAGATTTTTATAGGATCCAGCAGAAAGAAGGGATTCTGCCATGTAGCACTTACCACTGGACTGGTTCTAGTCTGCCAATTCTGTTTATACTAGAGGTTCATTCACACAGCCTTAGCACTGTGCTCTTACATCAATGGACCATTTTAACTGTGAATTGTAGTGCAGATAGGAGTTCTTGATTTCTCTCACTAAGGAACCATCTAAGGAACCTGAGGGTGCACAGGTCCATGGGACCTGATGAGATGCATCCACAGGTCCTGAGGGAATGGGCAGATGAAGTGGCTAAGCCACTATCCACCATATTTGAGAAGTCGTGGCAGTCTGACGAAGTTCCCACTGACTGGAAAAGAGGAAACACAACCCCCATTTTTAAAAAGGGAAAAAACAGAAGACCTGGGGAGCTACAGGCCAGTCAGTCTCACCTCTGTGCCTGGCAAGATCATGGAGCAGATCTTTCTGGAAGCTATGGTAGGACACATAGAAAATAAGGAGGTGGTTGGCTTCACTAAAGGCAAATCATGCCTGACACACTTGGTGGCCTTCTACAATAGGGTTACAGTGTTGGTGGATAAGGGAAGAACAACAGTCATCATCTACCTGGACTTGTGCAAAACACAAGTTGCACATGACATCGTTGTCTCTAAATTGGAGAGACAGGGATCTGACGGATGGACCACTCAGTAGATAAGGAAATGGCTGTATGGTCTCACTCAATTGGTTACGGTCAACGGCTTGATTCAAGTAGAGAACAGTGACGAGTGGTGTTCCTCAGGGGTCGGTATTGGGACCGGCACTGTTTAACATCTTTGTTGATGACACAGACAGTGGGATCGAGTGCACCCTCAGCAAGTTTGCCAACAACACCCAGGTGTGTGGTGTGGTCGACATGCTGGAGGGAAGGGATGTGCCATCCAGAGGGACCTGGACGGGCTTGAGAGGTGGGCCCGTGCAAACCTCATGAAATTCAACAAGGCCAAGTGCCAGGTTCTGCACATGGGTTGAGATAATCCCAAGCACAAATACAGGCTGGGCGATGAGTGGATTGAGAGCAGCCCTGTGGAGAAGGACTTGTGAGTAGTGGTGGATGGAAAGCTGACTATGAGCCAACGATGTGTGCTGACAGCCCAGAAGGACAATCCTATCCTGGTCTGCATCAAGAGAAGCATGGCCAGCAAGTTGAAGGAGGTGATTCTGCCCCTCTACTCTGCTCTCATGAGACCCCACCTGGAGTACTGTGTTGACCTCTGGGGCCCCCAGCATAAGAAAGACATGGAGCTGCTTGAGAGGGTCCAGAGGAGGCCACAAAGATGATCAGGGGGCTGGAGCACCTCCCTTATGAGGACAGCCTGAGAGTGATGGGGTTGTTCAGCCAGGAGAAGAGAATGCTGCAGGGAGACCTTACACTGGCCTTCCAGTACCTAAAGGGTATAAGAAAGCTGGAGAGGGACTTTTAGGATGAGGGGTAATGGTTTTAAACTGAAAGAGAGTAGATTTAGCTTAGATATAAGGAAAAAATTCTTTACTGTGAGGGCGGTGAGACACTGGAACAGATTGCCCAGAGAGGTTCTGGCTGCCCCCTAAGTCCAGGTTGGATGGTGCTTTGAGCAACCTGTTATAGTTGAAGGTGTCCCTGTCCATGTCAGGGTTGGAAGTAGATGATCTTTAAGGTCCCTTTCAACCCAAACCGTTCTAGGATTCTGTGATTCAATGATATCCTGTGAATGCATGAAATTGCAACTTTTCTGGCTGAAAACTCTTTCTTATCTCTCGTACTTCTTAGCCTGAATGTCTGTCGCAGGCTGTTGCACTCCCCATCATCCAGTATCAACATATGTGTTTAAATGAATTTAGCACATCTGGGCAGTAAATTATTCTGACCAAAGGTCTCCCAAAACACCTCTGCCCTTTTTCTGCTGCTTACCCTGTGTTTTTTTAAAATGTTCCTCTTCCCAACTCAAAATTGCTGCATTCAGAGGCTCAGCTGAGGGGAAACGACAGTCGGTAACTTCTTGCCTTCATTTTCTCTTCTGCCAAAACTCATGGATATTGTCAGGTATCTCTTGTCTGAGAGCTGATCTGTGCTTTTGATTTTCATATGGCTGAGTAGATTAATGACCTGGCAGAACTCCACCATTGCCAAGTCCAACAGAAATGCTGCATTGAAGTTGAATTAAAAAATGGATGACTGGTCTTGTAGAAAGGAATGAAGGTGACAGTAACACCCTGTGCTCCGACAGTATACTGCTAACAGAAAGGTAGGCAGTGGGCTACAAAATCCAAAAGCAACAGAGTGTTGCTTAGCCGGCCACAGTCAGTCCTAGAGTTAATGTTTTGTCCATCTGCACACTGGGGAAGGACAAATCTGAAACCACCTTTCCCCTCGCCTTGCATGGAACATCGTTTTGAAGTTATTCAAAAAGAATGAGATGAAAAGAAAAATGAGGAAAAAAGAGTACAGGGATGTTCTGAGGTAGCATACCTCAGTCAACTCTGTTTTCCAGGCTCCTTTTTGGCTTGGGTCTAACAGATTGTATGAGACATAGTTGGATATTGAGACAGGGCCAACCTTACCAGGAAGTTTTACATCATGCCACACAGATGGATGCTTATAGCTAACTGCAAAAAGTAGGGGAAGATCCTGTCTTGGATCTCACTATTTCTATAGTCAAGGCCATAGTGGTCTGGCATGGTTCAGCAGACATCTTGGTTTTTGCTACTTGAACTTTAAAGTACATGAGGTCTTGCCCTTGGGAAGGACTGATCCTCAGCAATGGTTCACCTGGGGACTGATTGGCTGGTGAGCAGCTCTGCTGAAACAGACCTTCATAGACTCATGAGTCAGCCATGTACCTGGGCAACAAAGACAGCCAACAGCATCCTTGGCTGTTTCAACAGAAGAGATAAGACATCAAACAAAATGATTATCTGTTCTGCTTGGCACTTGTTAAACCACATCTAGATACTTTTATCCAGTCTGGGGCCCCAGATATGAAAAAGACATTGACAAACTGGAGCAAATTCAGCAGAGGGCCAAGAAGATGCTCAGGGCTGGAGCATTTGCCCTGTGAAGAGATGCTGAGGGACCTGGAGTTGTTCAGCCTGGAGGAGGCATGGTTTCAGGGTGCCTAACAGCAGCCCACCATTACCTAAGAGAAGATCATTGAAAAGGCAGAACCAGGCTTTTCACAGTGGAGTATGGTGGGAGAATGAGAAAAAACAGACATAAAATGAAACAAGAGATGCTTACATTGCATGTGAGAAACTTTTTCACCATGAGGATGGTCAAGACACAGAGCAGGTTTCTTATAGAGGTTTTGCTGTCTCTGTCCTTGGAGGTTTCCAAGACTCCACTGGATAAAACCTTGAGAAACCTTGTCTGATCCCATAGCAGAACCTACTTTGAGCATTATGTTGGACTAGGGATCTTCTGAGGTCCTTATCAATCCAAATTAGCTGATGACTGTATGATACTTAAAAACCCATTTAATTAAAAGCTCAAACTTTCTTCAAAACTCTTATCTATACTGTACCCCTGTGCACTGACTCTTTTCCAGTTTTGAAAGCTTACTCATTGCAGTCACCCAACCTGCACAACTCAACTTCTCTAAAGCCTCCAAGCTTTTCAGATCCTTTCTTTTAGCATCTGGTTGTTATAATGATGTATTCAGTACCTGCTCCTACTGTCTTGATTCAAAGGGATTGCTCAGGTCTGCAGTATTTTCTAAAATATTGTCCAGCTAAACTCATAGTTCGCTCACTTCTGCACATTCATGGAGGTATCATTTTTGTTAAGCTTTGCCATGTGTCCCTTCCCTGAGGAGAACCATTATATGACCTGTATACCATCACACTTTGGAACAGAAATGTATTTCACCGCACATCTAATGGACACCTGAAAGACTGAAGCTTAACTTAAACCTAACATTACTTTTCAGTGCTTCACAAATCGTTCCTATGCAAACAAAAATGAAAGCCTGTGGATTGCTTTTGTCTTATAATTTTTATTACACATTATGGAAGAGTTCAGAAACAGTCAGTAAGTTGAAGTAGAACCAATTCTCATCTGTTGTTATGGTTACCAGGAGTAGAAAATAATTTCCTGTAATTTATCTTAAGATCATTTATGTCGGATACAAACACAGATTAAGCTGAATACCAAGGTAATTTCTTCTTCAATTGTGTTAGGAACCATAAGACATTCATTTTTACTTCATAAATAAGGGTTACAGTATGTCATGCTCAGTCAAAAAAGATAAAATGAATCTAATTAAGTGCCATCAGAAGATCACTTTGCTGTTTTTATTGCAGCAATAAAAGTGCCCTTACCTTCTTATTCTTAGAGAAATGACAGAGATTATTATGGAAATAGGATGAGATCAAGTAAGTCTTGCTTGACCTAGACTTGGATACAACAATATCCTTATGTCAGTGACTGTTGAATTGAATAAGCAGTTTACAAAATCTGATGGGCTAAAGCTCATAAGGGATGCACTTGCTTTATTAGAATGAATGAAACTGTATGTAAGCATCAGACAGGTCTTGTTTATTGGGTTTTATATAAACAATATCATCTTTTTATTGATCTATAGGCCTCAGTGGTGATGATGGCAAATAAGGCTTTCAGACTGATGACTGCAGGTCCCTAATGTTGATTAGTTGATGTGTGCACAACTGAAAAGAACCATTTAGCATTAGTGGTATGTGTATACCAGTATAATAATCTGGAGGTTGCTTCAGGGCATGGAAGAGCTCTGCATAGAAATAAAAACAGTGGGGAGCCCTGAAAGAGCACAGGTTAAGTGAAAGGCTGTTAAACAATATCTTGAAGACATTTCCATCAAGTTGCCAGAGTTTTTAAAATGTCAGCAGTGAGTTTAAAAAAAAAATAACCAAAGTCTGTGAAAAGTCTGCTATAAACCTCAGAAAGTTTAGAGGAGTCTTGCTGTCTCTAAAGTAACAGGGAGTTCAGGTGGTACATGGTAACAACACCTGACCCATGTGTTTGGAGATTTGATAGAGAATAGATCCAGCCTCCTATGTCTACCAAAACCCCTGGTCACAGTGAAGTGACCAGTGAGCCAGGAGCTCCAGTGCCACATGGCTGTGTACCACATGGGTTACCCTGTGTCAAAATCGTGGGCCAGCCCACCTCTCCTGTGCCTGCGTGAGAGTGGCTTGGAGCTGTTCTGTCTCCCACTGCTGCCCACCAGCACCAAGGAGGGAGTCATGACGCCTCAGCCAACAGGATCCCAGGCAGGCGATCCAAACCAGGTGACAACTGCACATCATTTCTCTTCTGGAAAACTTAGATGATGTTGTTTTCATTGAGATGTTCTGCAGAAAGGACTAATTTGTTCATATCCAGGGTGGTGGAGTTCTTTTCAGAAGATTTTCAGGAAAAGTTGGACTTCTGCAGTTTTCTTGGTGGAACTTTGACAATTTTCCTCTGAAGGCAGGTGTGAAAACTAAACCTTCCACTGACATATGTTTTCAATAAGAGCCTGGATCTAGTCCTAATGAAAGCAAATCCCTGCAGCAGATGAACTGGGTGAGACTCTTCCTTCTTAGGAAAATGGTTTATAAAAGCATATGATTTAGAAATGTACTCTGTCACCATACAGTCACTTCCCACTCAGTTCCTCAGGTAGAAGAGGCTGAACACAGTGCCACCACTGCCTTCCCTTTCTTCTTCCCACCATCCCTTGCTCTCCTGGGGCTGCAGGATTGTGGCAGCTCTCCAGGGCAGTGGGTGCAGTGGTGATGGGCTGCCTGTGCATGGTCTCAGCAGGACTGTCCAAGAACCATGTCCAGGAGCGCTCTACACACCTGGTGCTCACCTGACACCTTCAGAAGAGAGAGGACAGGGCACCCAGGCCTGCAGGGAACAGTCAGGGGTACACCTGAGCAGTAGCGTTGATATAACCCACATGACCGATGCTGGGGCTCCTCTGCTTTAGAGTTATTACTAGCTGAGGGGTGCCTGCAGGTGCGGTATTTACAGATGCATCAGCACAACAAAGTCAGGCTGGTAGGTAAGTCTCCTACAAGAGAACTTGGCCCTCGCCAGATAATGAAGTAATGTCTGTCCTATTTCATTGCATGTTTTTTTCTCAAATCCAGTGTTTGCTGCTTTGGCTGGTGAGACCCTCATCCCTGGCATCTGAAAACTATAATGAGATTATAAAAAAGACCAGCCCTCCATCTCTGTGACATGCTCTGGGGCTTGAACTAGGGCTCTAGTGATTAAGCAGAGTTTGGGAGGAGCATTTGATCCTCTGGGAGCTATCAAGGGTGTGATTGTCTGCCTTTTTGATGAAGAAGGGTATTTCCAAGAGGTCAAATGACTCTGCTGTGTGCCTTCAAGTGGGAGAATTATCCCTGCAGCAGGACAGAGGACCACAGAGTGCTGGATTTGCTGATGTGAATCAGTAGGTTTGGTCATAAGACAAATAAAGACAAATTTAAGTAAATCTTGGCAAAAAACCACAGAAAGCACTGCCTGAAGCCAAAGCTAACTAAGCAGAGAGGAAAGAAAACCCTGCACAAAAATGGCAAGTCAGAGAGTTTCCTTCAGGTACATAGAGTTTCCTGTGGGTACTGGATGTACTCTTATCTGAACCTCTGTATGAAGTGTTTTTTCTATAATGATACCTTTGTACAGCACATTTTTGAAAATCCTTAGGACTGGTTCCACTCTGGAAGAGGTCCTGCATCTATCTGCATGGTTGATGCTACATTTTTGGTGCATCCAGGACTGCACAGATAGACCTGCCCATCTTTTTGTATAAAGACAACACAGCTTGGCACACAGGGTGAAATGTGTTCCAAGTCCTGTTTTATTTGGTAGCCAGCTGTCAGTTTGCATAGTGACTAAAAGTGCAATAACTAGAAGGTAAAGAATGTGACTGGAAGGGTAAATATGACTGAATCATTGGCATGGTAAAGACAACTAAGCCCTGTGTCCTCACTAAATGATCCTGGGAAGTTGCTTACTCAGGCTATCCAGTTCAACAGTTTTTCCACGCAAGAGAGTATGACTATAAGTTTATATTTTCACATGGGCTTAGGGCCCAAGTGGAGACATCTTCTCACTCAGGAGAATGCTGTCTTTGCCACTTTGACTTTAGTTGATCGAGCAGAGATATAAAGTGCCACAAAAATCCAATAATGCTAATTTATTTAATTTCCTGAGCTGGAAATGACAAGGAACCAAATGCACGCTATCTAGCTCACATGAAAGCTGATGTACAATTTGAAAATCAAAAATATTGCTAAGGAGACTGCAACTTGCATGGAGTTAACCCATATTAAATGAAGGCTTCTGAAATCCTTAACCTGCTTCAATAAGTGATGTTTCAATGCCAATATGAAGTGAGGAAATTAGGGGAAATATTTAAGGGAAACACACTGTAGCTGTAATTGCTGAGCCAGACCAATGGCCGATATAAACACTGTTGAAGCAAATACAAGGCATAATGATTAGCATCAGCTAGGAATATGCCCCTTAACACTGTGCCATTAAAGTTCCTGAGTGTGGGAGTTAACAAAGGCAGTTTAAAGAGTATTGGAAAATGATTTTTCATTCCATTTTAAAAACTCATTTCATGCATTGTTGTGTCATTCACTTTTAAAATTACAATCCAAGCAGAAAGACCAAAATGTGATACCGATCTTTTAAATCACAATCCCCAGGGCAGAAGTACATGATTGTCCTGTAGTTATTTGTTAGGTCTTTCTAGGCCATTCAGCAGAATAGTATGCAGGAGAGTCATATGAGTACCTATATAACAAGTAAAAGGTGTTTGATTGAGAACTATATTAGAGTGAATAAATAACAGTGATATGGCTCATGCTGTGAAGTTGTGACTGAAACTTAAATAGCCATTTCTGTTGCCTTGATGTAATTGGTGACCTACTGGAGCCAGCTCTTTGTTCGTAATCTATATCAACGCTCGGACAACAGTGCCTTTCAGTTCATCGTTTCCCAAGAGATTTAAAGCAGTCATAGAAACATTTTCTTTTGCTGCATGCCATTTATTTCTTTGAAGGACGGAGCAGTCTCTTCTAAACTCCCACTGTGCATTAAATATTACAAATTAAAATAAACTATTCCCTGTCTAAATAAAACAGTAGCCACAGAGGCAGGCTGGTATCAGCTTATTTTCTAACATTTTTCTCAATTAACGAGAAAGACTCTAGCAACTGGAATATAGCACAGGGCTGCTTCTTATTCTCAGAAAGTATAAATGTGCGTATAAAAAATACAGTTCTTGAAAATGAAAATTAATTGTATTCCAATATGCTTAGTGGATGGGGAACGTTATACAACTTCTTATGCCTAGCTTTATTACTTAATCATATTGGCTGAGCTGGAAATGCCTCTTGTGTATGTATTCAAGATGATTAGACTTGCAGCAAGATATTGACTGGAAAAATTACAATTTATGAGAAATGAGCTTTTGCTGATTTCTTTTTTTTTTTTTTTTTTGTGAATGAACAGATAGAACTGGCCAATTCTGTTTGGATTTCTCTGTTGCTGTTCATAGCACATGGTGGGGAAGACGTCATAAGCCATGAATTTCACTGTGTTAATGTAAGGCTTTTTTACTGTATAAATCTCTAGTTTTCTACTTTCTATCCATCTTAATATAGTTTATTTCACTAGGATCAAAAGCAAATCCTGCAATGAGATATTTCTGCCCATGTTCAGAGTTTATTCCTTTGATCAAACTTTTGGATTCAACCATACCTCTGGATTCTGCAAGTTCTAGCCTGAATGAACCACAGAAAACTCTTTTTGCTTTTTTAGACTACAGAGTGTCTGTCTGATTCCCCTGTCCCTTATATCCTTCACTATTGTCTCCTGAAAAGAAACTCCAATATTTTAAGAGGGTTACTGACTTTGGCGCACATTATCCTCCTTAACAGCAAGCTGCTACCGTGTGTGGGAGCAGATAGAGGATGGCAAGCATAGACAAGGGGCCACTGGCCCTTGCCTTGCAGTGACTGCTTCACTGCTGTATGTCAGCAAAACATCGAGCATATGAACGACTTGTGCATTCAAGCACCCAACTGCCATTGACATCAGCTGGGCTGTTTACGACAACGTCCTTAGGAGTCAAGAGCCCAACACTTGTGTATGATGTGAGTGGTTAGCATGGCTCCCCTGATGAGTTATTGCAGAAAATAAAATGGTTGTCAGCTGCCTAGCAGAGTCATGGTTGCTTGGAGGCAGGTGGTTTTGTGTTGGAGGTGATATGAAATATCTCTACGTGACATTTGCAGCTGGGTCTATTTCCCTTCTTGTGACTGGCACACACGGTACTAGATGAAGGTACCTTCTTTTTTTCACTATTTTTGACCAATCTTTTCTGTAAAGATATTTGGAGATTTTATGTGTCCTGTAAGATGTTTTGAGAAATCAGCTATACTTTAGATCTCCATGCTTCCACAGCACCAAACGTCTAATTTAATTTCATCCCATCCCTGCCAAAACTCTTTATTACACAGAGAATATGTTTCCCTGTGAAATAAGCACTATAACAAGCACTAATAAACTCACACACACAACCTTCAAGCCTGAGCTGACATTCTGAGATGTTATAATTTATGTTTATTTACTATTATGGGTGAGAGTAGATGATAACCACAGCTAAAGCTGAGATTCAGTGGGAGAAGCACTGCAGCAATAAAAACAGTGAGAATAAGATATGGCTTGGAGTTCAGAAGGGAAAACCAAGGCATGTAAAGGTGAGGTGTCCTGCCCGAAGCCAGAGCAGGTCCCTGGCAAAACTAGAAGCAGAGCGCAGGCATGCCAGTTCCTCATTCAGTGCAGTGACTGCTTGACCATAGCGCTTGACGTAACTTCTCTTCCAGTTTTGCTTTGTGTGTCTCAGCACCCTGCAGAATCAGTGCAATCCTCTCTGCATGAACGAGTGAGGAGAAAAGCTCCATGTTTGCATGTTTGTTTGCATGTTTCAGTTTGAGACTGAATCTCCGTCTCAAGAGAAGAAGAGAACAAATGTAGCAGGCAGAATTACAGTTGGATTTCTTCCCTGCTATGGGATTTCTGTTTGTTTTTAATGTGAGGTAATGAATGCCTGATTGGGAAATTAGGGGCGGATTCTGTGACTGTCAGATGCTGTACCTTCTGTAGCCCAAAGCATTCTCTGAAATAAAGCTCCCTAATTAGATGAAAGCATACATCTGAGGTGAAGAATTCAGAGTACCATAATTTCTAAGACCATTCTTTCCCACATCTTTCAACCAAGGAGACTTTGGAAGGAGGAATATAAAGAAAAGACAGTAAATAAGATTATTTAATCAATGTGAGGTTCCAATAGCCCTTTGTCTTCTTTTTTTATGCAGTAGTTAAAGGAGATGCAGTACAAGGTAATAATGATATATGGAATGGTTTCTTTTCCCAACTTTGGGTGTACACATAGCCTGTTGTCAAGCCAACCAATGCAACCTTCACAGTGATGTAAAGATCACAATGACTGGGATGTATTTTCTCTGAAAAGTCTCATTCCTTTTATTTATACTCTCAGGAGATCCTGAGCAAAACCAACTTAATTACTAGTCATATGTGTTAGATATTAGACCTGTGGCTGAAATTTTCCTGATGTGTAATCAAAGTTGTGGATGACTTGACAATTGATCAGGACACTTCAAGCTGGGACAGAGTAAACTTGCAGAGGACAGAGTACAAATTCAAACAATTGTGATTTGAGTGGAGAGAGGTGACAGGCATCCACTATCTATTGTCTCTTGCAATACAATAATTAAGTGTGACCAAATGAAGCTGGTAGGACCAAGGTACATAACAAGCAAAATGGAACAGTGCACGTACACTGTAGAAGATCTGTGCAAGTCTTCCACACTGTGTATTGGTCCCACCACTCATTTCTAATGTTGGCTGGGACACTTGCACCTTCTGAGCAGCATGTAAACACATTGTCTTCCTCACTGACCCTTTCCCACCAGCTAGACATCTTCAGTGTTGGTTTTCCTTGTCCTGCCTTCCCACAACAACATCTTTTGGCCTCCTGGTCATGTCCATACATATGCTGCACTTTATGAGAAACCATTCTACAAATAAAAATTTCACTTAAGTCAAGAAGACTGGAGAAATTTCAGTGAATTCCCACCCATCCTTTCCTCCAAGTTACTGTGATTTTACTTTTGAGGTACAGTTATACGAGCGAGCCTGTGAGTCTGTTCCTGTCCCCTTATGAAACCCAGAACTGTTATATTTTCATCAGAAACTACTTCAAAGCTGATAGCCATAAGCACAGTCAAGTCCTGTCTGAAAGAATGTCATCACAGATCTTGAACCTCTGAAGTTATTGGCTTCTGTAGATATAGCTCACCTCGTGCTTTAACATTTTCTTTTTCTCCCTTTAATAGGTGATGCCTACACTTTGGAAAGCCACAAAAATGAATATAGATGAAATACTAGATAGAGGCTGCATGAAGAAAGTGTGAACAAATAGGTTTTTGCCATCTTAAATAGGTCCTAAAGCTGCTTTCATCTGTGCTCTCTTAACTTCTTTTGCTGAAATTGATTCATTGACAAAATTGGTCATTTAAATTCAAAAGCCCTGGTTCCATTCTATATTCTCCATCGCTTTGGATTTATGTAGCTGGATATGTGTTGTTAAGCATTCTTTCAGGGTTTTTTAAACTCTGATATATTTCTAGAAGCATGTATTTCGAACAGCAGTGATTTGTCTACTTAAGTGTAGGGAACTGTTACATGTAAGTCTGAAAAAAAAAAATTTGGTTTATGCTAGTTAAAATGTGATTTAACCATGCAATGGAGATTATGTGTTTGATTAGGAGTTTATGTTCAGAGAATGAGAAGGGCAAAATCACCCTGTGAGTGGTCAGAGTGGTCAGTGGTCACCCAAAATGGTCAAAGAAATATGCAAGAACAGGTAGATTTTGTAAGACTTTCTGGTTGCTGGGCTGTCAGTTCTGCCTCTTTCTAGTCTGATTCATTAATGGACTGAACGTGTTATCTGGTATGCATGTGTACTTCTACCTACTGAAGACAATTCTGAAGTTGTGAAGTTGATAGGAAGAATCTATAGCTGCATTTTTATACATTCCCCTTTCCACCTCAGCACTAATATTCCCTTTTTATCAGAAAGTCCCAACTATCCAAGATTCAATGAGACAATGACAGGTTCTATGCAGTTTTTCAGTGGTTTCAACCTGGAATATCTCACTGTCTTGTAGCCCTTTAATGTATTTGCCTCTGTGACATTTTGGGAAGGCAGAGGACTCAGAGCTGGCTAATGGAGGCACTCTGGGACTGGGGCAAAGTGATGTAGTGTTAGATATCACAAACTTCTATGAATGTCCCCAGACACTGTCCATCAATCCAGTTGCAGATCTTTTAATGCAAAAAAAAGGGACAAGCTTCTAGTGTAGGATGTGGAGAAAGCTGAGTGAGGCTGATTACAAATTTAACAACCTGTCAATCAGAAATCAGCAGTCAGATTTACACTGCATCTAAGCATGGTCAAAATCAAGCCCCAAAATTCAACTAAGGAGCACTGAAGTTTATATTGGTCTTTTGTATATAGAGACTTCATTAATGAACCAGATGCAGTGAGAATCTCTGATAGTGTCATGGCAGGAGATTCTGTTTTAATTATTATATGTGATTTTGTAATTTTAATTGTATAATTATTACAACATTAAAAGACACAATTATATTTTAAATCTTCTTTAGAACTCAACTTTATTACATTTTTATTACTTTGTAATGATATGATATTTTATTATTAGAAATTAGAAATTATTAGAAATAATTTTATGGTTACGCGATTTTAAAATATGATCTTTTTACTGTTTCATCACTTTATCTTACAACCATCCTAAACATCCGGTGGAAAGTGAAAGCCTGCAAGCATTGTGAGTGTAACCTAGATAAGACATCAACGATGATGCTGAATTTTTTTCACTTTAGCTGTTGCCTGCCTCACAGCATTAATGAAGCAGCCTACAATGACAGAAGTTAGTTCAAAGCAAAACTCCAGTTATGAAAACAGCTTTTGTGGAGGGCTCACGCTTAAGATGAGTTATGTCACAACTGTCTCTGAGATCAGGAACCGTGTGAGAGGAGGTGGTGAAGTTGTCTCGTGCTAATTGTTCCATTTGCTCACAGCAACATGAATCAGAGGCAGTCCTGTTGAAATCAGAGGCAACACTTTTGTTACGGAGATCTGAGACTCGTCGTTTCAAACCTGAACAAGGCTCACAGTCATCCATCTTGCAACACCCAGTGAAGCGGATGTTTTTCTAAATACAAGAGACGAGTGAAATGGTCCATGCTGCATATCAGAGCTTGAACCACCTTAAATGGTCTCATTTCCTCTTCTATTTTTTTATGATTTGTATGTATTTACTGTTTGCTTTCATGTGTTTTCCTTTGTGTTTTTTATTAGACAAAGTGTCCTTGCTGAGTTATATTAACATTTTCCATTGTTCTTTAGACTTTGATATTATACGTAAAAATATTCATCCTTTGTCTCAACTAGCTCCCAAGTCCTGTTACAACCAAAATGGAATAAGAAATCATACTTTGATCTACGGCAGTTAATAGAAATACAAAGGCAGGGAGGCAGGGTGGGTAGGGATATTTCCACCCTACCTTAAAGAGCTACTAACCTGAAAGACAGGGTGATAGTAATTTTAACTACCGTGCTACCACAAGCGTACTGAACACATTGTGATCAAGAAGAATATGATCTTTCTAGTCTGTGAGACACTGCAAACAAGGACAGAATTAATCCCCGGTGAGGATATCTCTGCCTTCATAGTTAGGTCCACAGAGTGAATGGCAGGTCTCAGCAGAAAAGGAATTTGTGTCCAGATGCCTTCAACAGTGTGATGATAGGTAGTTTGATAATTTGTTGCATTGTACATTAATATTGTCTGTCTCACATCCAAACTCTATATCGAGAGAGAGAGAATCTTAAATATATGACATTCACCTTAAAGTAATCACAAAAAGAAAGTCATAATAAAATGACAGTGTAATATTATATTCTGGTGGGCACATACTCTTCATAGCAGATGTAAATCATCAATTTTAAAATTCAAGCAATTGTTTACTCTCAGTTTTCTCTCCTCTGTTTTCAGATCCATATTTTCTCTCACGGCTTTACCTCATTTATAGATAACCAAGAGATAAATTTCAGTGGATCCTGTTATTTTTATAAAATGCTAGGTAATATTCTGTCTGCCCAAATGTCACAGATTCTTTTCATCGGGAACAGATTGAATGGAAGTATTGTATCAAAATGGTTAGGAACAAAAAGAAAGCACACTGAACTTCCAAATTGTGAAGCCTGCTATGCAGTGGTGTCTGTACAGAACATCCGATTGCTAGAATTGCCCTGATTATGCTCCTTTTTAGTTTTTAACTGGTGGAAAATATAATTGCTACTTATTAATTTTCTCGTAGTTACTTTGTATTGCATTTCAGAATGGTATCTGAAGCTGTGCAATGTAGTGCAGTACATCAGGTAAGAATGAATACTTTGCAGGGAAGCTCAAATCACAGAGTGCAGTCGAGAGTCACACTTCATATCCAGCCACTCTTTCAAACCAAATGAGAATTTACACATGAGGACCAGATATGCCAAGATGCTTTCTCTGTTTAGTGTCACATCTGACATACATGGAGGGGCAGGAGTGCTCACAGCCATCAGAACTATGCTTAAAAAGTGGGGAGATTTTGGCATTGTATGTTACTGCTTTTGATCACAGCACAGGCCAATTACCATTCTGCCCTGCTCTTTCTTTCCTTTCCTTAAGTGTCGATGGAAGTATCTCATGCCGAAGAGGCTTACCAAGCCAAAAGTGAAAAATTAAAAGCTCTTCTGCTGTAATAGTGTCAGCACTTGGATCAGTATTTTTTTGAAAAGTGGTTATGTTGCTTTTAAGGCAGAATTTGTTACTAAAGCAACATCTATATTTGCTACTATAAAAGGAGACAAATTGCTGTACCCTGAGAACAATAACAATGTATTGAAATGTAGAGGCTTAGTATTTTTCTTCATATCATCATTGCAGGTGATGTTTGGTTAAAGACAAAACACTCTGGAAGTAACTCTGGCTTAATTTTCATCTTTCCTCACTTGTTAACCTTTCTGAGATGGGACACAGAGGAGGAGAGAGCTGAGCTCTAAAAATAACCACCTGAAAGTACTTGGAGGACTCCCCTGTTACAGCCGTGTCTGTGGACCTTACTACCTTAAACAGACACCTCCCACATCCTACCCTATTTGTAGGTGAGCAGAAGAGTTGAAGAGATTCTCTGGATGACACTAATGCTCTTCATGCACACACACACAAACACAGATTTACACAACACCTGGTTTAATCCAAGTGCCTCCAACTGGTGCAGAATGTGCTTAATTAAGTCAAAGGGGCAGCCTATAAATTGATTCCAGTAAGTGCTGAATCAAATGGTCAGAGAGGGCTCTAGGATATATTGCATGCACAAGCAGAAGTTAATCACTGAGGAATTTACTATCAGCAACATGGATCATTTGATCACATCCTGTTTTACTGCTTCTGCAAAGAGCAAAATAAAAGAAAGTAATCCCTGAAACCCATTCCACCTGCAAGCTGTTGTTTTCCCACATCTCTACTAATCCCATGGGGACAAATCAGATAAACTGAACACTGAGTTTAGAATAAAAAATTTGATTCGCCTCAAAGAAATTATCTTCCAACACTTACATTTTTTTTCCAAATCAATCAACGCAAATTAGGTGTCAGGTCTTGTTGCTAGGACCACTTTGGCTTTTGGTGGAGAAAAGAGATAACTTCATATTTTTCAAAAGATGAACTTTTGATTTTGAATTTAGTACGATTAAAACTGTAAATTGCTTGGGGATTGTATTCCAAAGCTGATTCATTCCATGTTTAATTATGTGTCTAAACTGGGAGTATTGCCAACAATTGTATTTATTTAGTAAATAGAAGCCTATATGTTTTGAAAAATGAAGTGAAAACACCACCAATAAAGAAAGATCAATAATGTTCCCTTTTCCTGATACTCTGAAGATGTATCTCTTTCTATAATTGAGTGTAAGGGCCAAATTTTCAATTGATAAAAATCAATACAGTGCCTGGGGCTTATAAGGAGCTCCAGCAGTGTAGGTATCTGTGGGAAAAAAGGATGTGATGCCAAATTTCAGGTATTCTTAGCCATATTGTCCCTTAACCACTAAGTATAGGGAATTTAAATAGCTACTCTTCAACTTGCTGATATCAGTACAATTGCAAGAATTGCATATGAATAGTCCTGAGATCATGAATTGCAGGGTTAGATTTGTATGCTAATAAAAGTAAAAAGAAATGCTCATCTGCCTACCTGGTGGCATGAGTATATATAGCCCTGAATAAAATCATGGTCCAGAGCACGCTCCTTCACTAAAGCGGGTAAAAATTTAAAGAAGGGATAAGGAAGGAAGTTGATTTGAGTATGTCATATGCTCATTGTCAAACGTATTTCAGACTCTCTGCCTGACAAGTGTGCAGTCACTGCCATGGTCCAGATCCTCAGGAACTGCTGTGGGACTCAGTGGAGCAACACGGTGACATAAAGAGCACCTAACTGAGGGGGGATTTGTCCTAGGAGCAGCTTGTGGTGGAGCACTGTCTTAGTGGTGACCTCTTCAAAACACAGGAGGCAGCACAAATTTAAGATTAAGCTTCTGAGCAATGGAAAGGTGATGGAAATATCTTCTCAAATCTTCTTTTGGATTAGAAAAATGTTTATTTGGGAAGCAATAGTGCTTATCTCAGGAAGAAGGATGTGCAGCTGGCTTAGTGGTTATTGAGCGCTTGGCAGAAGTTAGGTAGGATTTTAAAACCCACTTGTGTAACCCTGCTCCATCTGAAACCACTGCATGTTGGACATTTGTCTTCAGAATGAAATGAGCATGGTTAAGACTTGATGAAGTCTGAAAATCTGCTTCAAGAAACTGTCTATAGCACTTGGTGAACTTAAATTGTCCTATTTTATTATATTCTTGGTCTTCTTCAGGAAGTAGAAGGCTAAGAACATGACTAATTTTAATTTTTTTCTACATAGATTTGCAAAGTTACAAGAACTGAGTGTATATATTAAGCATTTAAGAAAATTATTAATGCATTTAAGAAAAAAACAATGAGTCATGTGCATGAAGAACATGTCTTTATTCTGAAAAGTATTTTGATTTGCTGAAACTTTTGTTCCCAGTTGAGGTAACAACTGAATGCATCAAAATGTTCCATGGAAGGGACTGGAACTGCATTTCTGCCCCATGAGCTATGACAGCATCATGGTCACTGGAGTGTCTCCATCCCTGGGCTTGCTGAGATCCAGTCATGGATCTAGGAAATGGAAGGACCGTGTGTTTAGAGTTTGGTAGCCATCTTTCTCACTATTTCCAGGGTTCCCTGTTCCCCATAAACCTCAGCTGAGGATTGTAACAAAGAAATTGGGAACCTTCTTAAAATGGGTGATGCTACTGGAGAAGCATGATTCCCAGCATCTTGAGAGAGTACTGTGAGAACAGCCACTGAGCTGGGAGACCCATACCAGCATGTGGCTGCTAAGAAGTCAGCAAGTCACCAAGTAAGCTGGCAAGTAAGTCACCAAGGAAACAAGGGTGCTTATATTTGCTTGCATTTTCTAAACCTCTCTTCAAAAAATTTAGATGCAGATTAATTTAAATTTCTCATGTATAAAAATGCTCCACTGGAGTTTTTTTCAACCAGATTTCGAAGCCACTTTTTCCTGAAAGTCAGAAAAACAAGAAACCATGGGTGATGAAGCTGTCCTGTATTCCATGTAAGGGAAACTCTGTTTCCCAAGTACTCTCCCAAACTGGGAAATGAAGTACCATTGTGTTGTACGAAAGCCTGTTCTCTAAATATTCCTTGTCTGGCCAGAAGCAGAAATGAATTGAAATTTCATAAGGCACCTCATTCTCATGACATTTTCATGCCCTCTCTGAAAGCTGATTAATATGCAGTGAGTGCCCTGCTGTTAAAGTTCACTGTGTTATGATATTGATGTTCTCCTTTTATATTTTGGGGCAAAACATTGATTTGGGGAGTTTAATAGATTATAATAACCTGTTCTACCTGCTGGTGGGAAACAGATTTCTGATTCTTTAACAGATTGGAGAAAAACTTGTTCATTAACAGACCTGTGCTTAATGAGAGACAATATTAAAATAAAATCTTTTGGTAAATGGCCTAATTTTGCACTTTCCATGTGGAAAAATTAATGCTCTTTTCGTTCTGCCATAGTGCTTGAGTGGGTTGTCCAGTAGCTGCTCTGTTCCCAAGCTGGGTGATTCTCCGATTATTTACTTTTCTGTGTACACAGGCTAATCTAGATGTACCTGTGAAAAAAAAGGAAACCCAACATGCCTTTCCATGCTTCTTTCCAGAACTGCAGCACACTGCTCCTCTATCCCTTTCACTTAACTGAACAGTTTACAGCAATCAATAATATTACTTACAGCTACATTTTTTTTTCTCCAGCAATGTCATTATCATTTCCTCTTTCAAGTCAGGGAAATAAATGTGAAATAATCTCAAGCTTCCTCTCCCTAATGTATTTTTTTTCTAATTTTCAAAATGAATCCCTGTTTCTGGTTAAAGACTAGCACAGTGTGATGAGTTCATTAGTTTGCTGGTGTGCGTTCTCTGACTCACATTAAAGCACTAAAGGTCTTTGAGTTAGCAATAATTAGATGAGGTCATTAAAGCTACAATGAGATCACGATTGCCAGAAATGGCCTCACATTGTATGAAGTAAGGTCAAATCAGCTATAACCATTACTCATTCCCGATTTTTTTCTTCATTACATATGCATTAAGTAACAGTGGTGGGTAATCCACAGCTTACCATGAGTGAGATGTCCTACAACCTGTCATATGCATAGTATTGTACAGTGAGTGGAAAGTTGCATGGTGAGATCTTTTATAGTGATTGTCTCTTACACATAGAAACCACAGCAGGGACTAAATAAGAATGGATCAGAAAGAAATGGCAGGGGGCATCAACAACACTTTGAAGGAGAAGCAAGGCAGGAAAACATGGGCTGCATTGTTTAAAGCCACGAGGAGCATTTTCCAAGAAGGTTCAAATTAAGAGGTAACAAATAAGGCTCCTAAGCAAGTCAGGCTCAGATGCATCTCAGGTCTATAGCTGATGTGAAAGCCGTGGCTCCATGGAAGTCCACAGCCGCCGTGCATAACAAGCCATGTACATAGCCTGTGGTCATCTTGCTGCTGTTACCTTGATAGAGACACCCGTGTTCCTCTATCACATTTGCCTCTGAACCATGGACAGCACCTCTCCAGACAAGGTGAAGAGTCAGCCCAGCCAACAAAATGCATGGATTACTTTTCTTTTGCATAGGAATGAGTGCCATGTCCATTCTTTAGGGACAGTCATTCATTGCAAGCACACATTAACCTGGTGAGGGATGGCAGAACCCCTTCCCATTTATTTCTTATTTTTTAAACAGCCAAAAAGCAGCTTTAAAGCCAAACCCCTCTATGGCAATAGATAAAACAAATCAAGCTGAACAAATTGTTAAGTGGGAGAAAAGCCAGAAGAGGAGAGAATCAATATACTAATTAATGTAACAATTGCTTCCAGATGTGTATATCATAGAAATCTACCCATTTTTATAAGGTTTCAGATTATCTCTCTCCTCCTTTTCCTCACATGGTGCTGATTGGGGGTACAATGGAAAAACAACTCTTCTAGCACTACAACACGCCACACTCCTTCAGCACTGTGCAACAGGCAATGGGCTCTGCTAGAGCAGGATAACTCACCGAGCACTTCGCAGCAGCTTTCAGCTCTGATGCATTAAAGTCTGCAAGAAATTTAAGGCTCCATTTCACCTGCTTTCACTGTGAAATGCCTCTTCCCTAGATTACAAGTGACAACCTCACCTACATGTCAAGGCTGAGGAGACACGTGAAATTACATGTCCGTTCTGGGCCCTGCCAGAGGAAGGAAAAATGCCCTCTGACAACTACAGTCCAGACGTGAGCTTTAAACCAGAGCCTCTGCCTGGAAATCAAAATTAGTTGTGGCCAGGAGAGTGAGTATGGTATACAGGGAACTGACCCCCAAGAATTGATATAGGGCACCCTTCAGTGGCTGCCTCTCCCACCCTCTGGAAACACCTCCTGTCAGGAGAGGATGGACTCCACGTAGATGTTAACTTGCTGACTGTAAACATGCACAGACCCAGATTTTGCTTTCAGGCAATTGAAATCTGCATTGTCCCTGTAAACAAAGTAATTAATGATCCCAACTATCACAGACATCTGAATTTCCTTGCAGTTGTACCTGAATTATGAACAAAAATAATAGTTGCTCAAGAGCTCTTAATTTGCTGAGGGACTTTTGTCTGTGTACAGAGGCACTCTGAATGACCAGGGAAAGTCACACAGCTCCCTTCTGTGCAGTCAGGTTGTGAAGTCCTGTTCCTCACTCTAAAACACACTTTTGCCTGTTATTTTAGGTGAGGAGTACAATCCTTTTCTGAAAATACTGAGGCTGTTGAATACAGTTTCTAATGAGTGCAGTAAGTTTTGGTCCACATATAGATGCCGGAGGATCTGGGACCATTCAATGTCACCACCAGAGTCCAGATGCTATGGGTCAGCTTGCATGTGAGCTGCCAGTGTCCCCAGAGAACATGCAGTTAGAGTTTTGCCAGCAATAGCCTGCAAAGATGCTTCACAAATCTGTGTCTAGGAGTTTGCCCTTTTTATTTCCAAACTTGCTTGACTGATGATGGGAAAAAGACATGGCAATGAAACTGCAAATGGAGGAGACTGCACATTTGGCATGCTAATGCTTTTCTGACATTTCAGCTGCCCTGAGGATCTACTTCTTTATGTTATGGAGCCAAGGGTTGGGTTTTTTTTCACTGAGTTTTTCTTCTGTGAAGAAGTAAATCATTAACATTAATAGATCTTAAAGTATCCACAGTGACGGAAAAAATGTTTTGTTTTAATATGTGCAGTAGAACTCTGTGCAAATAAATAAGGGGCAACCAGGTTCATTAGCACTGATGTGTTAGCCTGAAAGGGAAAAGGAGAATATAAGCAGCTAATGTTGTTTGTCCTGCAATCCATCTTCCATGTCACTAAGGGGAAAGAAACCCTTCCTAAATTTCCTATCAATCTTCCTGACCTTTTTTGCCATTTACATTATTTGCATCTTTAAGAGATTATTTGGTGCTCTGAATTTTTCCCTTGATACTTCACTTAAAAAAAGAAAGATGTTCCGCCTTAGAAATCACTTCTTCCAAATGCCTCAGCCCAGATGGGGGTCTTTACACCCCCAGTAAGAAAACCCAGCATTTGCCAGTTGCCCCATGGAGCACCAATCCAAGGCTCTACCTAAACTGGACATGAAGCTATGTCCTGGGGTCAACATCACTGTTCTTCCAGCATAAAAGAGAAGCCATGGGGGGCGGGGGGGGGGGGGCAGGGGGGCAGGGGCTGATGGACTCACCCAGAGATGGTCACTCAGTTTTTTCCCCTCCTGGCTTGCCCAAACACCCTGCAGGCTGTCAGCAAAGAAGCACATGGGTGGGGGACATGCGGGCAGCAGGGACCACTTACACATCCATGTAGCACTGGCACTGCTCATATAGCTTGAGTAATTTTTGGAGATATGGGTTTTACTACTCTGCAGGAATTACTTTGGTTTTTTAGCTTGTTCTTTTTCAAAGCTATGTTTTATTTACATAGTCAATAATAGACTATGTCATGACATCTCTACCCTAAAATAAAGATACACAAGGTACACAGCAGCAGAGCAGATAGAGGTAGTTGGCATAATAGAAAACATTTACACATTTACACGCTCAGCGTTCACACTTACAGTTTGTGCACACCTTCTGATGGCCTGTGAAATTCTTCACGCATTTAGTTAAAAGTGTAAGAATATATGGGCGAGTTAAAGAGGATCAAAAGTTACTTTGTCAGCTGTGGCCACTGCCTGTTGTTACCACAGGCAATATAAGTAATATGAGTAAATAAGTCAATTGCAAACATTGTTTTAATTAATTTAATAGAACAAAATTGCTTAGTTTACCAGTAAGTAGTCAAAAACCAAATCTGGCTAAAAGATAAAGGAATAAAACAATAACCATTACACTATTATAAAACATACACACTACCTCTGTTTCTAGAAAAGAACAAGCCCATCTTTCACCAGTTTCCATTCTTGCAGGGAATTTTGGCAGAAAAGCAGAGGAGGGTTCCCCAGCTGAGCTCTCAGAAACAGCAGACCAGTCTTCTTGGGAGAGAAAGTCCTCTGACACGAGAGCTTTAGGAACTGGCTTTGAGGATTTCACACCAACATTAGCTGTACTCGGATTTTTTGATCTCTGTTCTGCTGAGTACACAGGCAGCAGCAAATCCTCACCCCACTACCCAACAAAGAGTTCATCTGAGTCCATATGAACTGCATTTGTCGCTGTAATTAATGGGGAGGGAGAGAAGGAGTGCAGAACTGCCTATAAAATCCAGCTCTTAAAATTACACCCCACAAAATGGTAAGAACTGACTGTGGCATCACAAGACATGACTAAGGTGACGCACTAAATCATTCCCAACCTTAACTTCTGTGGGAAACTGCGAAAGTGAAAGTTTTGCTATTTTTAGAGCCCAGGCTTCTGGACAGTGAGAGGCAGCTTACTGACATACAAACAAGAGAAGAATGTGCTGTATTTGTGATTGTTATCATGACACTGACTCAGCATTCAGACCTCAT
Source organism: Strix aluco (assembly GCF_031877795.1). Classification (NCBI taxonomy): domain Eukaryota; kingdom Metazoa; phylum Chordata; class Aves; order Strigiformes; family Strigidae; genus Strix; species Strix aluco. The sequence continues at coordinate 121,554,041 of NC_133934.1, read as the reverse complement.
TGGTGGTGTCAAAGAAGGGATGGAAGAGGGCAAGGGGACTTCCCCAAGCGTAGCTGCTGCTCCTGTTTCTGCACATCTCTCTGGTTTCCTCTGCAAGAAAGGACATTTGGGAAGCAGGTTTAAAAACCTGACATGCAAAATGTATCCCGTGTCATGGTGTGCTGTGGAAAATGATCATTGGTAGAATTATACATGCTATATTGCCTGCTGAATCCCCCAAAGCAGTTAAAGAGCCAGGAGAATATGAGACTGTCATTACTCTGTCTCCCTCCCTCTGCTTCGGAGCATAAACCTCTGCCAGACACGCAGGCAGAACAAAACACTTAATCAGTGTTAAGGATGCATCTGGCCTCCCCAGAGATATGAGCTGTTCATTTATGCTTGTTTACAATATGTTTATAAACATTAGTGGACAGGGATAGATTACCCCAGTTTACTGCCACATAAAGGAGTCAGCTGCTTACGTTTCCCATCATATCTATGTGCTTTTCTTTTACATTACTCAAGTGGTACCTTATGGCAAGTAATCTTTGTGAATTAGGCCAGAAATCAGGAGTGTCCCTGTAGAATTTATACTGCTTTCCCTGTCATTATCGCTAAGTATTACTTTTGGATCAAATCCCTATCCAAGATGCCTACTTTTCTTTGCCATCTCAACTGCTTTACTTCTTTCTTTTATTTTTTCCTGTGGTCCATGAAAGAATAACATTGGTTTTATGTTCTAGATGAAAAGCATATTGTTTGGGCAGTAATAGAAAAGGTATTGGGAAGATGCTCTCAACTATGTCAAATGTTCTTATCCAACAAAAGAAAGCAGTCTTTGTAATGGAAATTTTTACTTCTATTGTTCTTGTTTTTAAAATAGGTTAATCATGCATATTCCCTCTGAATTACGAGTTAGGACTTTATAGAGCAGTGTCAAAATGGAGTGAAACTGTGCAGCTCTGGTCATGTACCAAACCTCTGGGTCCTCTAAAGAGGTGTGAGGAGACAGGGGTGCCACCAAGTCCTGATAATAGCCCAGCTCTGCAATTTTACCTCTCACTTCACCTGCTGATTCTCTCTTTTTTCTCCATCTTCTGTTTAATTATGAGCTTTTAAGGACCTGATTGTTTCACTTTAAGCATTTGAATGGCACATCGTGATCCCTGATTTGAGTTTAATAATCACATTCAGGGTAAGAATACATATGGTTGCAAAACACTGATGTAATGAGGAGAAATAAATTGAAAGAAGACAGTGGAACAGATTTCACAAAGGGGGAATGTGATGGGCCAGACGACCAGCTGGGTGTAAATCAATACAGGCCAATTGCTTTGGGTGAGGCTCTACTCCATTGGTGAGAGAGTGTAATGGCAAATATTCGACTTAAGGTTGCTGTATTGTGTGCAAACCCATTTAAAGGCCTGGAATAAAAAGGTGTGGCTAGCTGTAGCTTCTTCTCCCTGACCTGATATTTATCACAGAGCCTTCCAGGATAAGGTCATAATTTTCATTTTGTTGGCTGAAAGTCAGGTATTGTAAGGAGTATCATCACACCTCTCATTAGATCAGCATTTTAAATGATCCAGCAATCCCATTAATCGATGGATATGTGAAAAATGTCCACAAGCTTGCTCTCCTCTAATGGGATTCCCCGAGTTGCCATCAGGCATGACTTGCATAACAAATCAGACCTGACTGAGAGTGTGACTCACTTACGGAAAACCAAACCCAGCAAATCACGGAACAAGGCTATGTACCATATGGGAACAGCAACCTGAGCAAAATCCTCAGCAAAATCCTCCCTCTCACACACTCACACACAAAAACACAGGCAGTTCTGAATGCCCAATATCTGCACACTGACAATTCCCCTTCCAGTAATGTGCAGTGGTGCCCTGGAAGGCAGATTTTTTGCTTTCCTAGTATGAACCTGCCTGTGCTGTTCACTATTTCACATTTTTCACTTCATGTCAAAACTCAAAGCCACTGCAAACCCAACCTAAGGGATTTCCTGGCCTGTTTTCACTGGCAACAGAAAGCAGTGTTCCCCATGCCAACAGAAGAGCCTTCAACATGCGTATCTTCATTGATCTCTGCATCATGGTACTACTAAGCAATAAACACAATCTCCTTCCCTTTATTAAGTCTTCAGGTGGGAGACTGAGAAAATTATATTTGTTTGCACCTGCTTCTTGAGAGCTCTATTCTCCAAAGAATAAAATACACATTAGGGAGGAAAAAAGATTCCTATATCAAACCATCCTATACGCATGTAAATTGATCTGTTTTCAGGGTGAAATAGCTTGTAGAGAAGATTAATTCAAAAAAGGGTGTGGATAGATTCTTGATATATTGTTATTATATACCACTAATATGTATGCAAAATAAGTTAGGCTGAGTCATGTAGCACTTCAGTTCAGACTCACCACCAAGATTTGCACTAAAAGAAGCCAAATAGCCTTTCAAGCATAGATTATTTCTACCTAAAATACATTGTACTCTGCTTCACTACATCAGAAATAATATAAGGGGAAAAAAGGCACTTCAGATTTCAGACAAATTCTTCTCAGATACATTGGCAAATTTCAAAAGATTAAGGTACCAAAATGAAATTTATAAAAGAACAGAACAATGTTGGAAAACTTCCCTTGAAATCTCATTTTATGTGACCAGTATTTATAGAACTGACTATTAAAACTGAAAAGATCAAACTATATGATGCTATCCACCTGAAGCATGTCTATGGAAGATAGCAGGTTTTATATTGGACCCTAACCATTACCATTCATATTCACGTTAGAAGTAGTCCTTGCCACAGTACCAGACCAGAACAAATAAGTGGTAACCATATCTTGCTTTGTAAGCAGAATTTTCTGCCATTCTTAATTTAGAAGCTGTTCCATCGATTTCATTTTTGAGTTTCATACATAATAGTGGCAGAATCTAACTCTGAAATTTGGGTGTTTTCCTTTGCACAAGCTGACCTTGAATGAGTTTCAAAGCAGTCAGATAAAATTATCATTCAAGATTATTCACAGATATTTTTACAAGAAATGCTCAGTTAGACTAGAACTTTTCAGTCTGGAAAAGAGATGGTTAGAGGAATATGAGAGGTCTAGAAAAGTCTGAGTAGGCTGGAACATCTGGACAGAGACTGACTGGTCACCGTTCCTTTCTGTACTGGACTAGTGGTGATCAAATAAATCTACTTAAAGTCAGGATCAAAGCAAAAAAAACCATGTGGTTCTTCATGAAGACAGTGATAGATATATGGGAATCCTTGCTAGAAGTCACTGTGGATGCAACAAAGTACTTGGAAGATAGTTTTGTGGGGAGTTACTGAATAGACAGAGCCTTTCAAGCTCAGAAAGTCCCACAGGAGATGACAATAGTTTGAGGCTGAAATGAGAGAGCAGCCCATGTTCTTAATGTCCCTTAGAGGTCAGATTTTTGACCCAGTGGAGAAAGGACAGAGATGAACCCTTCTTCTGAACAGTACAGCTCTTCTTTAGGGTCTTGTGCTCTGGCATCCAGTTCTCTGCTTTTGCAGATGATGATGTCATATACTTCCTTTGAAGAAGCCATGAAGAAATATCTTAAAACTGGCTCTGCTGTTTGCCCCTCTGCCCCTACCCCTGTTCAAGACTTTCAAACCCTGATTTTAAGAAATCTCCATTTACTATCCAGCCATAATTTACCAAGGGAGGATTTAACCATGGCTTCTCTCTCAGTTCTCAGAAGATATATTTTTTTTTTATTTTAACCTGTGACTATTTATAGAATAAAATAGATGTGATTTCAGCATCACCACAATCTCTGGTTTAAGAGGTTAAGTCCCACCCAGCTATTACAAGAAAGGGTGTAGACAGCTGTTTTCAGGAGAGCCTTCCTAGCAGAGAGTGCCAAGGGTTCTTCATGGGCTGTTGTGTGTAGTGTCCTACATCCAGAGAGAGGCAGCAGCTTCCCATGCATCGTGTTCCCTGTTGGCTAACTCCAGGCTGCTTCCTAGGCATTCTACTACCTTTTTGATCCTATTACTCTGGGAGTGTCTAACTAACAGGGAGTTACCTCAAATAGGGGTATATAAAACCAGAACCCTCCAAATCAGGACTCCTTGACTCAAGTTTCTAACTTTGGAGAGCTCTCAAGTTTTTACCAGAGTACCCCTCATCACGGGTGGCAGGTCCAGTGAGGAAATTCACATCTCCTACGTGCTGCTTCTGAAACTATTTTGAAACACACAGGCTTAGATGGAAATTCCAGTTTTGAAAAGCTGTTTTAGCTTGGCACAGCCTTTTTTTAATGAAGAAGTAAAAAATGTTTTAAAAGTTTTAATTATAGTAACTTGCTTCATCCAGTGTGCAGACAATTCAGGCAATCAGACTACTTAATGTGTAAGTCATTAATTCCTAGAAGCACCTTACACATTTCAATTATAATGGCATCACCCATTAAAAAAAAAATCCATACTCCTGTGTTTGCTTTCATTTTCATCTAATAATAGCAATAGCGACCTCAGCACAGAGCATTCTCAGGAATTAATGACCAGCTGGGACTAATGGCACTCTTGGCTACACCTCTGGCCATAAATGCCTGTCAGTCTACCATCAATCCTCAGAAAATGCCTTATGTCCAGATCATTACTACTCAACCAGTAGTTAGAATGAAAATGAAAAGCAAATGTAGGGAGAGTTGTAAGAAATTTCCACCTTTTATACATGGGAGAGTGTGTTTGCCCCTATCAGAAAGCTTTACCTTAAAAAGACATCTCAGCAATCTGTATTGACTAACAGGCGTTGCGTGTGTTTCTGTGATTAGTCCTTGTGCAATTATCCCCCTTGACAACACATTCTAAGGCAGGAGAAGTGAGAATTCAGTCTGAGAAGTTCCCCCAGCCCTCCCCCTCCTGGCGGTGGACAGAGCACAACACCAGTTTTGGTACTATCACTAACTTCTGTCCAAAACATGGATTTGCATGACTAGCAACATCTGGCCAGGATATAATCATTTTATCACAATCCTTCTCAGGATGGCAAAAGCTGAGAGCCTCAGCCTGGGTGAATTATTAACATGCCATGGGTGTTAGCAGCACTAATCTCATTAAGAGAAGAACAATAGGAAGTGCAGCATTGTTTCAAGCCAGTGGTCAATCTAGTTTCATATTTTTTTCATACTGGCTTTCAGAGAAGGTTTTTATTGAAGATTTGACCCAAAAAATCTCTAGATGTTGTGTAAATTTTCAACATATAGTAGCAAAAGCAATCCAAAACACGTGCCTCTGAATTGCTGGAAATGCCAGAAATGTTTGTGAAGACAAGTAAGAAAACATGGGTGTGATTTGACTGACAACCAACTGCTGCCATTTTTACTTTTTGCTGACTGAATGACCCCAGGAAATATTTATGCTGGCAAACTTGTTGGTGCAAAATGGGAAAATGAATTGAAGATAAAGCTGGCAGGAAACTGCGTTCTCCACTCCCCTTAGGTATGTGTGGGTGTTCACATATTTAGAAACTTAATTAATAGCTCTCAGGGACATTCCTTGGCTATTTTCCAATGAAGTATGTTGCCAGTTGATTTTTTTTTTAATTTTTACATTTCTATAGCACTAATTAAAACTGATAAATTTTGGCCTAGAAATACTCAAATAGGGAAAAATGTGATCTTTCACCTTCTATTTTTCATATGGCTATTATCAGAAGACATTTGAAGATAGTCAGAAATACTGTATATTTTACTTTCTGATGCATCTCATTTCACCTGTAGCTTCTTGAGTTTCTTCTCTCACAAGCCAACTGTGACCAGGTATGATCAGTACTTCAGCCCTTAATCTGCTGCTTCTTTTACAGCCCATGTTCAACCTTACTGTCCTGAGAAGTTTCAATGCTTAGGAAATTAAACAAATCTGTATTTCTGGGATTAAGACTTTAGAGGAGACTATGCTTTTCTAGCTTAATTATTTGTAAGTGGAGTCTCATGAACTGTAGCCTGTTATGGAGAGGTAACATCAGAAGAGCTAGTGCATGAGTGGGACACAGCATCAGGAGATGACTTGGCCCCAGCAGCAGAGACCATACCCACTCTGGGTGCTGGTGTTGTTTGAAACTAAACTCCTGAAATGATAAGGGTGTAGGTCCAGAGCTTCAGGACCAAACACTTTCATCTACAGACAACTTCTGTTGCCACAGTCTCCAATGCATCTGTAGGACATCCAGCCCTGGCATGCCACCGCATTATACTGCACAGCCAGGCTTCGGGGTAGGCAAGAACAGACATTAGGGTCATTAATGATGTTACATGTGGGGGAAAGGATATTTCCCCATTCCATTTATGTTTTGATTATCTTAAATTTCTTCACTGTTTTAATAGCATTGGGAGGTGTTTTTCTTTCCTGTCTATACATTGGTTTTTTTCTTGTATATATATGTTTTCTTTCCCAGAAACAACTGCATTTGGCAATGGTTGAATCAAATTCTTAGGAAATCTTGAGTCACTGAGCACTGAGTTGAAAGAAAAAAGGAGGTCACTTCATAGAAAACAGTCCATCAGAGAAGAGGGCTGGGACAGGGGCTCTCACTGGCCTTTCTGCTCTTTTGCATGTGTCACTGTAACTCCCACAGTTGCTTGTATGTGAAGGAAAGGGGAGATTTTTCTAATAATTCATCCTAGGATATTTTCTTTTTTATATACAACAAATATTTAACAAATGTTAAATATAGAAGAGAGGGTGTGGGATGACATGAGTCCAGTGCAAAGCAAACAAAGAAGTGAAACCAGCCATGCTTTTATTGAGATGTACCAGAAGTGTTCTAGCTAAATCTGTCCAAAAGCCTCTGAACAGGGGTCCATCATCTCCATAGTTTTAATTCATTCATCTCTTCCTTTTGTGGGAAAGAAAGGAAAAGAAGCTATCTAAATCAATGGGATTAAACAGTATTTTTCCAATTTACACTAACACCTGGGTCCTTTTAGATAAGGCCCAAATGAACATTAACTCGTGCCAAAGCACACACTCAGACTGTTGACCTAACTGTTTAAGCTATCATTCCTGAGATTTGGATGAATGAATGCTGAACTAATCCTGTCCATTGCATGTAACCTTATGCCCAGGCAGGCATTCATGAAATGTTATCAACATCATGTGTAAAAGGACTTTTAAATGTATTTTTTTATCATTATTTTTAAGGGGAGAAACCAGAAATTAATATAAATCAATCCAGTCGTAAGACACATGAAAGTATTGCATCCTGTGTACATGAGAGGTCTTTAACATTCATTAAAACCAATGTAAGCATTATATTATCCAAGGACAGAAAAGTCTGGGGAGAAAAAAATACACAAAAATACCCCAGAAAATAAAGTAATAATCATTGACAGAGGAAAGATTGGCATATAATTAATTACCTGCTATATTAAACTTTGATATGCCTTGGGAACTCAGCCTTCCTCTAATATGAACACTATAAGCAGCCATTTACATGGCAAGTGTGAGACAAATGCGCCCAATCCTTTGGTCATGGAATCCACTGGGGCCCTTCAAGACCAACACATTCCCTGTGAGAAGTTCAGGGCTCAGTCCTGCAGTTGCTCCCAAGCCAGGAAGTTGTTACATCAGCATAAAATCAGCATAACCCTCACCCAGCTCCACTTCATCACACTTTAATCTATACCTGGCTGGGTATGCAAAGATGTCCTAACGCACCAGGTGCAATCCCTCACCTAGTAACATGGAACACGAACATCCATGCCCTTAAAGCACAGTAGATTATTGCTGGTCTGAAATGATTGAGTTTTTGTCCAAACAAGTGGCAGCCGAAGGGATTGTGAATCATATCAGTCCCTATGAATAGTTTGCAGTGGCAGGTGGGAGTGTATGAGGACAACAGGGAAGGATGTACTAACCCCAGTAGTTTAGTGTCAAATAAAATAAGAACAAGAGCAGTGTTAGCAGTCAGTGAATGTTCATGCGGTGCTTTTATTCTTTACGGCACTGTGTAACTATTGTTGTCAGCTGTTGTATTGGTCTGAAACTGTATTTGACTTCTCCCTGGTCCTCTTACCTACTTCCTATGATTTGGTTTGTTGTTGGGAGAAGTTGTTATCACAGCAACAGCACAGAAATGGCTAGATATACACAGAAATTTGCCCCCTTCTAGTTAATTACTCCTGACAATGAGGTCTTTACCCAGGGTGGCATTACTGTAGGAATAAAAGCCCTAGTCCCTCTCAATTGGATGGCATGTTCTAATCAAGCTGGGACTTCCACTGAACAGCTGTACCTCAATTAGAAACTGATATCCATGAAGAAAGAACCATTGACTAATTATGCTAACAACATATTAGCTACCATGTCTTCAAACTACAGGTTTGTCACATCTCTCAGTGGTACCTTATTTTATTCCAAACTGTATTGAGGGGGATTACTTACTTTCTTGCTACAGCTTTCATGGGAATGCAATACTTGCCTGCTTACAAAAACTGCTTTCAGAGCCCCATCCTGCTAGGTTTTGGAAGGTTCAGGCTCAGGACTAGGTTTATCACAATTTAAGGAGATTATTTGATAGGAGCTGTTTTAAAAGCAAATTGAAGGAAAACTGCTTTTCTGAGCCTGGCTTACAAGAGCCACTGGAAGCTCCACTGCCTCCAATTCAGTGAGAATACCATTTATTCAAAAGAATGATTTCATGTTCAGAGGGAAAAACTGATGCTGCTCTTTATGTTAAAGACCCCATTTTTATGCAGTTCATACAAGAGTAATTTAGAGCTGTAACTCACTGGCTTAATTTCTTATTTGTTGGGAAAGAGGTCTTCAAAAAGTGCTTTGAATCTATTGTCTTCTTGGACTCCATAGTGAATTGTTACCATTGATTAAAATAACCATTCCTCGTTATTAACCCTTTTAGAATTATACATGGAGATTTAATATGAAGTGTGATTAGAATGGGTTTCTGATCAAATCAAGTAGGATGCTGGTACACTGAAAATTAACTGAATATCAGGAAAGATAATGAAGCCTTTCCTTATTAAAATTGCTACCTCCAAGTTACACTAAGAAAAGATCATTTCAGATGCTAGTTCATCTACTTCAAAGTCTGGCTGCAGAGGATGAGAATTTGTCTTTTAGGGTGATGGCCCTACAAGAGCTGGGAGCAAGCTGACAGTGGGGCCAGAGCCTCTGCAGGGCACCTCAAGCTGTGCATTGCATGGCCGCGTGGCTTGGCCAGCCACACAGTAGCCCAGCCTCAGCTGGGGGAAAGCAGCACAGCTCCTCTGAAGCCCCTCACTGCTGCTTGGTTTGCAGGAGAAGATTTACACAAAGGCCAAAGCTCAGCAGGGCAGTGTTAAGCTTATGAGTTTCAATAAGGCCAAATGCCGGGTGCTGCACTTGGGCCACAACAACGCCCAGCAGCGCTACAGGCTTGGGGAGGAGTGGCTGGAGAGCTGCCAGTCAGAGAGGGACCTGGCAGTGTTGATTGACAGCCGGCTGAACATGAGCCAGCAGTGTGCCCAGGTGGCCAAGAAGGCCAATGGCATCCTGGCTTGTATCAGAAATAGCGTGGCCAGCAGGGACAGGGAAGGGATCTTACCCCTGTACTCAGCACTAGTGAGGCTGCACCTCGATTACTGTGTTCAGTTTTTGGCCCCTCACTACAAAAAGGACATTGAATTACTCGAGCGTGTCCAGAGAAGGGCAACGAAGCTGGTGCAGGGTCTGGAGCACAGGTCGTACGAAGAGCGGCTGAGGGAACTGGGGTTGTTTAGTCTGGAGAAGAGGAGGCTGAGGGGAGACCTCATCGCCCTCTACAACTACCTGAAAGGAGGCTGCAGAGAGCTGGGGATGAGTCTCTTTAACCAAGTAATAAGCGATAGGACAAGAGGTAATGGCCTCAGGTTGTGCCGGGGAAGGTTTAGACTGGATATTAGGAAGCATTTCTTTACAGAACGGGTTGTTAGGCGTTTGAATGGCCTGCCCAGGGCAGTGGTGGAGTCCCCATCCCTGGAGGTGTTTAAGAGTAGAGTTGACATAGCACTGAGGGATATGGTGTAGTTGGGAACTGTCAATGTTAGGTTAATAGTTGGACTGGATGATCTTCAGGGTCTTTTCCAACCTAGACGATTCTGTAAAAAAAATTCTGTAAGCTTCTCTACCCTGGCACACATTTGTGGGTCCCCATGAGAAAGTTGCAACAGTTTTTTATTATTGTTGTTGTTGTTTTGTTGGACCCAATAACAGCTTGTTGGAACTTATTAAAGTAACTATTCCTCTTTAATTAACTCTTTTCAGAAATGCACGTTGAAATTAATTATTTAGGTATTATCAATGGGTATCTCTTCTCACTGTCTTCACAGGAATCTTACAGCAATTGTTAGTTTTATTAGTTTAATTGTCTACAATTTGTGATAACTTTTAAGCACATATATGCATTTTATTTTTTCCAGTTCACAAATGGCTATTCATTTCATTTTATTTGTGATGCTTTGACGTATAAAGAGACAAGCACTTCCTTCAGAGCCATGGTTGCAGGTCACCATTAATACTTGACAGTCTAATTCCTACTGAGATTATAACTTCTCAATTATTTAGCAAGCTGTGAGGTATATAAAACTTTACGTAATGTGGGCTTTTTCCAAATAGAAAGATACAAAGAAAGAGGATTGCCGAAAGCACCCAGACAAGGTAGGAGTAGTACCAGATAACATGTCCACCAGGACACATGACCTCCCCAAAGCCATCTAAGGCAGGACGGTCTGTAAGATCTGAGTATTCCATTTGTCACACATGCCATGAACATGGTGTATAGAAGCTGACCCTTCAGAATAACATACTGCTGGTGATATCCACAGTGATATATGTCTGATGCCACTGCCTGAAGCACTGGAGATCACCCGTTTGTGTGAGGCCGACAGAGCTGGAAGGCATTAAAAGTTGAACCAACCAACAGTGCAGAAGTAAAAATCCTTAGTGTCACTGGGATGTGGACAGAGCAACTCTGAGAACAAGGTCTGAGAGAAAAAACTGTCCAAAGCCCAGTTTAGTTACAGCATTAAAAAAAGGTGGAGATGAGAAGGGTTTTTCAATCCAGAAGTATTTGCTTCAGACAGGAGGCACAACACTGTCCACATAATTTCAATTACCAGCAAGAATTTGTTCTTCTGCATGTTCAGACACTAGCATGGTAATGAACCTATCACTGCATGAACAAGTCTTTTAATATTCACTTTTTCCTAGAGTCCAAAACATTTATAAAATGCTTTTTACATAAGGTGACTCTGCTGAAATCTGAACACAACTGCTGCTAAATGTAATGCTTTCAAACCTGAGTAAGCAACACTGAAGTGTCTACCTGTATTGTAAATAGAAAGAACAAAATTATTCCTGAACTTAATTAAAAAAATAAAACCGATGTCTATTTGCATTCATAAAAAGCTAACCTGACATCCCAAAAGCAGCTATTATATGTCAGCATGTCATGTGCATTGGGAATATCTGATCCAATTCACAGCTCATAAATGTCTAATTAAAAAAAATATATACAACAATTTTAATTGGTTCATTGCATCATTTGTTTTTATTACAGTTTTAAACTCTTGCACAATAGTCAGGGCTAAAACTGTCTCAATTTGCAGGAAAAAAAAACTATGAAGAAGAAGGGTCTTGAACAATATAAAGTAGGAGTCCAATAATCACCATATGTACAGTGATGGGTAAATGGCTGAATGCTAGTTAGAATGTAAATCTGGGTTTTAATATATCACGAAGTAGATTGACTCTATCTGTGTCATGTTTTAGCAGTGCCAGAGAAGTCAGAATAGAATTAAAAAGAAAGTGGAGCTAAGTTTTAGGTTCAGTCCAAAACTTTAAGCTGAAGAGTGCAGCAGACATATCTGTGAGAGTATATCACGTCTCATTTAAAAAAGCCAATAGAGATAGAAATAAAAAAATTATGTCTATGGTTGGTTTTGTCACTGTTGATTTTTAGAATGCTATAGGAAAAAAAAAAAGTTAAATAAGAGATGTCTTATGGCTAACTCGTTTTTTCTCTAATACTTGATAAAGAAAATTCAATTCATAATTATTTATGAACCAACATCAAGAAGTTTATTACTTTGATTACTCACTAATCATTTCCCGTAAATGCAGTGACCTAAAAATCCCATATAATCAATAAAGTAGTAAGTTCCAGATTTAAATCACTGCACCTTGTATTCTTGAGCAAACCTTTGGGTAATTTACAAAGGCTGTTGAATTTTATAGTAAGTGTTTTTCAAACCAAGCTGGATTCTAAACAATAATGACTTTTTAATGTGGATCTGTGATTACATTGTCATAGTGAAATACGGCGGTCTTTGACTGCATTCGAAATGAGGCAGAGGGTGAATTACTCCGAAGGCGTAGATTACCATAGCCTCAGGTAAAGCAATCTTCATAAATTAAACTCCAATCTAAAGTGACCTGTCACTACAAACCTGTTGCTACTCCCAGTAACTTAAATTTCAGTGTACAATTTGTAAACAAGTTATTTTCTTATTACCACAATGGGGGACAGTCACTTTGCTGAAGTGCTTTAAAGTGAATGTGAGGGAGAAGAATTATACATAAGCATTTTATGGGTTTCTTTTCCATACTTTCAAAAAGCTGTTAGTTTAGGAAATGCAACTTGTTGTCTGCTAAAATGTTTATGCTTTTAAGATATCTAAAGCTGTCAACTGAAGGAGCCTTTGGCATAAACAGCAACTACAGCACTTTCCTAACTCATTTTTGACACACTGAGCATATTTGACTCATATGCTCAGCAATAACATCTACAGTTCAATGATATTCAGAAATGTTTTGTACATTTAGCTGCTTGAGCCAACATTTCCCAAGGGGTTTGTTGGGTTTCTCATACCTCAGTCTGGGGAAATCTAGTTTATAAATGTTTTTTCAGAGATATCAGAGCAACTGTCTTCTGAAAATCATATGGCTTGTGTGATAGCCAAAAGCTGAGGGCTTAGTTCAGGGACAGTTTTGGATGGCAAGACTGAACGAGTCCCTGTCCTAGTTCTTCCCACAGTACTGTTCTCAGAGAGTCCACCCACCACCGTAAGGACCCCGCAGGCACAGCAGTCCCGACACTCGGTAGTTTTCAGCCCAGCCTAGGAAGAAAAACTGGCACCAACTTTAAACTATTCAGTGAGTACACTGCAAGTTGTTAACTCCAGCTAGGCAGCAGCTGCTCTATGAGCACCTCATCCATCCCTGCAGTGTTAGGTGTGTTCTTCTAAGCAAAGGATGGAGCCAGGCAGGACAGGAAGCCGAGCACAGGAACCATCTAGCCCCTGATACTGTATCTACCTGAAATAAGCCTTTTACTAGACTGCTGAAAAAATATAGGCCTCTTTGGCTACTACTGCAGCACATCCAAAGCTTTAAGCTCCCACAAGGTTACATTCTCATGGCCCTTCTATCTTTCACAGAAACTTATTGAAAGGCTTGTAGCATCAAGATCCTTGAAGACAGGCTGTTGCAGTCTCTCTTTGCCAGCTGAGGCTTATCTTTGTGGGTCTCCCTCTAGGCTGGCAGCACTTATACCCTTTTCCTGAGCTGTGATAGCCACTGCCTTCTTCCACATCCCCTTTGCTAAAATAGTAACCTCATTCCTGCAGTTTAGGAGATAGCAGCTGAATTCCCACTATGGCTGCTGGTACTCAATGTGCAGAGATCAGGCAGCTGGAATTAAATGCCAAATGCAGTCATGTTGCTCTGACCAGTTAAGGTTGGAATGGTGAGCGAGAATGAGAGAAGTGAAGCTTGAACAGCATTTCTGCCATTCTGCCTTGAACTTTCACCAAGGAGTATAAGGGTCTTGAAGTCAATCAGTCTCTGGGTGAGTAGTCTTCTCTTCAAGGTCCAGCACAGGGTTGTTGGCTCTGTCTTCTCAGCACAGCTAGAGTCACATAGGGAAAACCTGTTATTTCTGCAGAAAGTTTATTGTTTCCAAAGTTCTACCAGGGTTTCAGTTCTTCCCAGAATGGGCATTTCAATAGCTGATTTCAAAATTTAGCAAGACTGTGGTGGTCAGAAACCAAGGAAGCAGGGAAAGGGAATAGGGAAGGAGAGAGAGAGTCAAGAACCTCTTGAAATGCCTGTACCATCCCCAGCCATTCAGGTCCAGCTTTTCCCTAGTGAATAGCTTCAGTCCTGATGCTCACCCACATTTCCTCCTCCCAGCTTTTATCCTACACATCTCTTGGCCCAACAATTGCTCTACCAGCACTCCCTGTGAGGCTTACACATTACAAATTGAGGCTTAAACAAAACCAAAAGGTTACCATATGCCCCATAAGGAGCTGAGCTAATTCCTTAGAGTCAAATGTTTTGATTTTTAGAAAGCAGGACCAAAGTATGGATCCTTCTAAATGTTCAAACAGGGGCATAAGGAGACATTGAAACATTCTTTTTTACTGCGTTTACAGCTATCCTGTGGGCAGCAAAGAAGAAAGATTAAAAGGTAGGGATGGAACATGAAACACATAATTTTGCTGATACAAGAACTAGAATGAAACATTTTATGAAAATAGTTTCAACTTTTTTTTAGGCTCACTTTTAAAACCTAAAAATGATAATCCCATGATGGCTGGGAAAGCCCAATATTTCTCACAACTACCTAAATGAGCTGTGGTTAATGGCTATCAATAGAAAGTTTAATTTGTATTAAACAAGACCTTCATATTCATACAGCATGGCTCTTTTCTGTCAATTGTTTTTCATTAGTTTGTTTCTTAGCTTAATAAAAATCTCAGTCAGCTTCATGTACATGATAAACATGATGCTCTCACAGCGTGAGGTCTGGGTTTGAGTCACAAGTTCAGTTCTTTGCTCCCTGGGATGATAGGTTTATATATAGGAAGGCAATGAGGCAGAGAAAGGTTTCCCTGTTCTTCTTCCTCTTGAGGGTGTCAAGCCTTCCTTATTAAGAATGACAGGGGTCCGGGCCATGAAGATATTTCTGAGGAACTGAACAGAGTGGGTTGAAGAGGACTGAATTTAGTATATACCCAATTTCCTTAAATCTAAGGTTTTCAGACATCTTCCTTTAAGATTAATATCTCCTTCCTTGGCCTAATTAGATATCAATATCATGTCCTCTTCTTCTTCCATGTTTTATTCATCCTCTCATCACAATCATTGAACCTAGTGTCTTAAGAAAACAAGAGTTATACAGGCATTTTGTGTCTGTCAGGAAGTTTGCAGCTCATGCCCTGTTACTTTGGAGCCTGTGACCAATTTCATCCAAACTTGATGTCTAAAAAGATATCCCATTTTTGTAAGAGTCATGAAAACAATCAGCTGTGTTGTGTGTCTTTCCACACAGAGAAAGATCCTGCAGATGTCAGAGAATCTACCTTCAGGTGACTGAAAAGAAAAAGTGAGCCCAAAAAAGAAAGAAGATGAAGCTAGCTTATTAATATTGTAGTGCATTTCAAGGAAACTCAGCTGAAACAATCACAAAAAAACATTTTCCAGCTCTCACAATTTTGTCTGCATTTGTAAGGAGATATAAAAACTTCTAGATGTCTCCAGGATTTTTTGTATTTTGTATATTGGCAAGGCATAAGTGCAGCTGTGGAAGTCCTGGTTTTGCTGAGTGGTGTGGCACGTGGTTCATGTCTAGATCCTGTCAGGTTTCCAAATACTGGGGTTCTTCACAGATTTTTCCCCTTGAGAGACTCTGAGAGACCTTAAGAGACCAAATATAGTAGCTAGTAGAAGGATGCTTCATCCTGTAGAAAAACACAGATATAGCTCCTGTACTTACCACTCCTTCTTCCAAGGGATGGCTGAAAGCACTCGGTCAGCACATGACACTCTCATTTCACATCTTCCTTTCTCTGTTTTCCAGAAACATTTTTTACATGATATTAATTTGCTGCTCTTACAATGGTGTCCTTAATTGAATGACCTTATACTATTTTTTCCTGCCTCACTCAGTGTACAAGAGGGGACATGGCCACAGAAAGAAAAGAAATTAATTATTTTCTCTGCCTTACCACTCTCCAGGGTTTGGACCCAACCATATTCACTGACCACTGTTTGGGTTGTGTCTTCCCACAGAATTGCCAGTTTTTTTCTGGGCTTTTCTTGAGTGCTCCACACCACAGCCTCCATCTCACAGTTATTAATGTGTTTCCATAACATCATTGGGAGATGAAATAATATTAACCCTGTTTCACAGGTGAGGAATTCAGACAGGGGGGGATTACAGCTAAATGCCTGGTTTCAGATACCAGACACCCCAGCGCACTTATTCTCCTATACCATTTCCCACGTTCAAAGACCAAATCTGATGGACATCAATAAAATCCACAAATTTGTTTGGTGAAGGGACAGAATCCAGTTTCTTCTGTAACATACAAGGGAGGGCATTGGACAGAGCCTGGACATCGGGTACTTCACTGCTCACCCTGCTTCACCCCCCAAAATAGCCAATTCCAGTTCAAGGGGAGTCTCTTGACACATGTGCCAAAGAAGGCCAAATAGAGGCTAAGGAGACAGAAATATTTCAGATATTTTCTGGGTACTCACTTTGCACTGTAAGTGATCTTAGGCCACCTAGGGTTTTTTCTGATGAACAGTCATGTGAAGCCATGGAGGCATTCATGCAATGAAAGTAAAGTATTTTGAGCTATGCAATCTGTTTTAATGGACTAATAAGGAATTATATTTTCACATCAATGCCATAATAAAAATAATTAAAAATAATTTTAGGTTTCATTGGAAAACAAACATCTCTGAGTGGCTTGTTCATTTTGATATTCAGAGTGACCTTTGATTGTTAAAATGAAAATGTGGGATTTACCACTTTTCAGGAGCTGATAATGGAAGACTTTTTCAGTGAAAACACCACAGAAATTACCAAAGCAGATAAGCTTTGAACTCACATCAGAAGCCAAGATACCACATCAGCCATGTCAGGTTGCACAATACATATGCCACAATAAAACTGACAGACTTCGGCAGATAGAAATGGGGTTTTGTACCACAGAGCTTGTTAACAGCAGAAGTTGGTGTTACCTCACGTTCATCAGCACAGTCAAGAACCAGCTGTGGAGGAAGTACAGGGTTTGAGAAGAATCAAAGCAGAGGACGACAAGACACTGTGTGGGAAGACAGTGAACAGTAAGACCTTGAATTGGCCTATCTTTAATACAGCTCATCCATTGTCTTGCTCTGAAATGATTTTTTTTTAATCTTTTATGTATGATTAATCCCATTATTTTTGCACAGGAGTCTGACACAATTTGGTTTGTTGGTGGATATTTCAAGCACCAGGCAAGACACTGGAAGAGAAAAGAGGTAGTTTATAGAGAAATAACACCTCAGTGTATCAGGACAATCTCCATCAGCAGGAGCAGGCCACAGAAAGAAATCTCACAGAAAACCATCATCTGAGCACAACTGCACCTCTGTTCCCCAAAACATGGGGAGCATTTTGAAGCATGAACAATCCCAAAGGACCAACCAGCTGTGACATGTATGAAGGACATCACAGGAAGTAGGACAAAGCTCTGGAGCTGCAGTCCACTGGTGAGACTTGATGAGGAGGTCCCTGCACAACGAGGGAAACCCAGTTTCCCAGAAAAGTGAAAGGTACAGGAGGGAAAGCAGCAGAACAGAATGTCAACAACTTTAGCACTGCAGATTTTCCAGGTTATATTGGCACATTTTGTCAGATGAACAAAAACCATGACATATCTATGGGTGTCTGAGTCTGGAGATGATTCAGTTCCTCTCTGGCATGCATTGATGGGATTGTCTGTGATAACTAACACAGCTCTGTCAGCCTGGCTGATATTACTATTTGAACATCTTAATTGAGAAATAAGCACACCTGGAGCTGCATGGGGTATTCAAGGAAGAATCTGGAGTATGAGTTTCACTGCCCTCCCAACTCCTTATTCATCTTGAGCTGCTGCACACAGGTCAATGAGCTGTAAGGTGCTGAGTGAGCTCTGTAAGCCCCTTGCTCTCCCCATCTCTCTTCTCTGCCTCTTGAGGGGAAATCTTTGCCTCCCCTAGGTGCACAGTGGGCCATGACTATGCGGAGAGAGACCTCACACACACAATGGGGATAAGGCACCCACAAAGCAGTGAAAGGTGTGTGTGTGTGAATGGGCTTTTGGAGGCCGGGCTCCTGCTCTCCCTGCCAGCTGACACATCTCTTCTCCCAAGGGTAGGTAATGCCTCTCTAAACAGCCTTTAGTGTGTTTTGCACTGATGGGTGCCTCGTGCTGACATGAAAGCTATGAGAAGGCAAGTTTCTGCACACTTGTAAGGCTGTTCCTGGCCAGTCATGAGCCAGCCTCTCACAGTTTTGGTTGTATTTCTTTGACACTCACAACTGTGTCTGCTCATGTCAAATTTAGCAGAACTACCTAAGGTGCTCAAGAGCTCTGATTTTCATGGATCTGTTTTCAGCTCAAACTTGTAGTTTTGTGCCAGAGATCTAGTTTCTTTTTCTTTGGAAACAGCAGAGAAACAGTGATTCCCATGGCATCTTGGAATCTGTGATAGTCACCAAATGGGAAGGCTTCCCAGATAGATGCTCACTCGCATGCAGAGGATACAACCCTTAACTGTGGACCTGGGTGCTCTTACACACTCCTTGGTTGTAGAAGCCTGCAGCAATGTCTTTCTATCTACACACTTAGCAATATGTCCTGGGCAAAGGTTCTTAGTGTGCTGCCCAGCTGGAAAAGGAGCCAGGTTCAGGACTGAGTGGTCCCAGAAGGACCTGATAGTTTATTCTGTATTTTCTTCAGACTTTCCCATATGGTGGATATTTTGTGTTTGTGGAGTCCTGACAGGGACATATAATTACAGAAGCAAATCACTCTTTTGGCATGGCAAGAAATACAGTGATGTGGGTAAAAGACAATATAGCTCACATTCCTGCCTTCTTTTCCTTGTGGTGCTCTTAAATCTTCCTTCTCCTTAAAGTGAGACCTCCTGAGTCTGGGATGCCCCACAGGAATTCTTGGCTTCTCCTGTGAAACATGGAGCCTTTCCTTCCCTCTCACATAAAACCAGCTTCCGTTTCCCTTAGCTGTCACACGGTTCCCCCCCACAAACCCATTTTTTTTCCTCTGAACCTGTGAACCTTTCTATCCATTTTTCAGAGAAATGCAAACAATCAAGAGGACATCTGGCTATATTTGTAATATGTGCATGGATAAACTTCGAGACAACAGTGTAATAAGTTACGCACTGAGTGGAAAATAAGTCTAAACACTCTCCAGCTTACATCTAGCATAAGTATCAATCAGTGTGCTTCAGTGGATCTGCTCCAATGTACCCCTACTGTGAATGCGAGCCAAAATCTGAACATCAACAAGCAGCCCATTATCAATCCATTAGTCCTCACTGACTGAACTATACACATAAAATCTTGTTTTACATGCATACTCCTGTCATTCCCCAGCAAAGATAATGAGATTACATGTGCCATATCACTCAACCCAGAAACTTGTCACATTCTAATGAGTTCCTTCTCTCTACCCACAGACACAAATAAAATACCTGCTTTTTCTTTTCCTACATAAGAGGTAGCCACCAGCCAGAAGTTTGCTCGTGAAAATGCCAGGACCCGCTGTAGCACCCAGCTAACATGTCTGATGATTCATTGTTAGTTTTGTCTGTCACTTTGCATCACACGGAAGACAGAATAGCATAGGGTGTGGCTCCCACTGTGGCATCACATATTGCTGAGAAATTGAAAGGGGAGCATCACCCCCACCTCTGCTGGAAAGCTATTTTCAGAATAAAAAAGAGCTTTCCTTCCTTCCTTCCTTCCTTCCTTCCTTCCTTCCTTCCTTCCTTCCTTCCTTCCTTCCTTCCTTCCTTCCTTCCTTCCTTCCTTCCTTCCTTCCTTCCTTCCTTCCTTCCTTCCTTCCTTCCTTCCTTCCTTCCTTCCTTCCTTCCTTCCTTCCTTCCTTCTTCCTCCCTCCCTTCCTTCCTACTTCCTCCCTCCCTTCCTTCCTCCCTTCCTCCCTTCCTTCCTTCCTTCCTTCCTTCCTTCCTTCCTTCCTTCCTTCCTTCCTTCCTTCCTTCCTTCCTTCCTTCCTTCCTTCCTTCCTTCCTTCCTTCCTTCCTTCCTTCCTTCCTTCCTTCCTTCTTTCCCTCCTTCCTTCCTTCCTTCCCTGTGGGTATTCTGTAAAGAGATAATTATGTGCTCATTCTTTCTCTTAAAGCAGAGTATTTCCCAGAAAGATGACTGATGTTTATGAAGTTTTGATGGTGTATAAAAAAAACAATTGGATAAGCTTTTTTTTTTTTTTTTCCCAGTTTGGTTAATACTGGTGTCATGATGCCTTTGCCCTGTACAGTTTTCCTGTCTTTGAGCTATATTTTTTTGTGAGGATATTTACAGCTGATCAATGATCACATTACTGTAATTCTTTCCATGCTTATTTAAAAGTGTGTCCGCACAAATAGTCATAATGAACCACGCACCAAACTATTCATGTTGTCAAAGACTGTTTTGAAATCCGACTGTTTCTAAGACAAAGGCCCCAGCCTGGCTGAAAAGTTGGTGTTGTGGCTGCAGTACTATCTACACCTGACCCACGGTACCAATGTGCATGTTCTTAGCCCACAGCAAACATGAAATATCCAGCACAGTTTGACTTCCTTAGCCAGTAGAAAGCCAGTGCTGAACCTTGCTAACATCACAATCTACCTGAAAGAAACTACGTTTCCCCATTTGGAAAAAACACTTCTTTCAGAAAAGGTTTTTTGGGAGGGATTTTTCTTTGTTTGTCTTTCCCACACTAGCATTCTGTCCTACCAAATGGTGTACCCACTGGTGGTTCACCCAGGGAACTCCACACTGAACCCATCCCTTGGAGTCGTATTGACAGGACAATGCCACATGCATAAAATTTTCCTGCATGTCACACGGTGCTTCTGCAACGCTACAGTCTACAATGTTTCATTTCAGGGTGTGAGTGATGCATATGCCTTGTGCTGGTTCTCTGATTTGGAATAATGCTTGTCTTTTGTGAAAAAGGAAAAAGACACCTTTGTAAATGTCTCTGGGCTAAAATTCTGCTCTGAGATGTTGCTGTGCAAATGGCATCCTTTGTTTTAGTGGGGGTAGCTCTGCTATAAATAAAAGAATAATCTAGCTGCTTGCTTTTACTTTTTGACATTGGATAGGTCTACATTTTGCTGAAGAGCTGGAAAGGTAAAAATATGCACAAAGGGATGGCCAATTTATACCCTAGATTTTAAAGCAGAATAGCTCATTGATCTTGTCTGGTAGTTTTGCTTAAAATTCAGTGGTACAATATGTCTTAGAGCCTGAAGAGATGTGTGAGGATCTGTATAGCTTGCATGAGCCAAGGAGGAAAAGGAAAAAAAAAATCTCCCATTACTGTATAGAGTGGTTGTCTTTTCAATTATGGATGAAAAGATGAGCATGACCCTGAGGGGCTGGATTCAGACAGAATACAAGGAGGGGGAAGAGCCCTAAAAACAAGCAAAATCTTTACTAAGAGATGATTAAAAGCGAACATAAATGTCTGGAAGTGTTTTGAAGAAGGAAGCGCGATGGAGGTGGGGGGAGATTATTATGGTGGAACATGGAGTAACGGTATCAAATTAACAAAAAGAAAAGGTCCGTTGAATATCAGTAAAATCCTTTCTATTTTCCTGTGGCATCATCACCCAAGGGAAGTTGCAGGAGCTTCAGCATTTGAATCCTGGCAAATGACTTGGGACAAACCACAAGAAAGTATGGTTTAAGGCATATTACTGTGATGTTCAGGGATGGAATTACTGACCTAGTGGCTCATTTCTCCCAACCCCCTTCCTTGGGAAGCTACAGCATTAATGAAAATTTAAAAAAAAGACAACAACAGTGGAGGATAGCTCCTGTTTAAACATGAGTGGCAGTGCTGTAGCAGCAGAAAGAAGCACAAAGACGCATCCAAACAGATCAAAAGGACTGACGATGGCTGCTAGCACATGGGGGAGGGACATACACAGAATAACTAAATTGCATGAGGAGTGAGAATGGGATGGGTAAATGGGCTTGCCAATGGCGGCTAGTGCCCTCAGACAGGCACTACCAGAGCTACATACAGGCATTTGTGCCCTTGCAAGATTTCTTCTGCAAGGGTCTACTTTCGGTAACTCTGTATTTCTGTCATAAGGAAATGCAGTCCTAGTAACTAATAAAGCAAGTGGTTCTTGCAGAATATGCTTACAGCTTTCCCTAAGATTAGTATGCTTGGAGGTCTCATTCCCTCAAACAGGATGGAAGTCCGAACGCCCCATTTTTAGTCTAGCACCAGGCAGAGTAGGAGGTACCGTTTGCATCTTCCCAGGCCACTTGTTCCACACCTCCTATTGCCTGACAGGAGTAGCTGAAACACAGAAGTAACTGGTGCTGCTGGGGAATCCAGCTGCTTGGAAAAGTCACCTGGAAAAGTGAAGAGGAAGAAGGCACCTGGAAAATTGGATCAGTGTAGGAAAAGGCCCGGAACTGTATCCTGGAAGTGAAAGGATGGAGCTCAGCTGCACTGAGAAAAGATTATAACAGCTGCCTTTGAAACATTGCAGGATGGTGCATGTGTGCTTGGAAATGCTGATAATATCCATTTCACATCTATATCTTAATTACCCATTCAGGTATTTTGAAGCATTTCTTGGCTAAGCCCCACATTACCCAGGTGTAATAGAGGAGTCTTACCTTTTCCAAGTGCTGGGAATGCCCAAGACAAAAGAGGCTGGTTTAAGCAAGGCCATGAATCATCAGATCTGAATCACAAATGCCGCTCCTGAGCTTCCAGGCTGTTGCTCAAAGCCCATATCTGGTCTTACATCCCTGTTTACAAATGAGCTCTTTGATTATGCATGCACTTAAACTCATTAGCCATCAGGACATAACCACCTGCTTAAAGTTCAGAATGAGCTCTGAAGGGTTTCTTGAACACAGTATCTAACTACAAAATGGTATAAAATAGTTCTGCAAGTTAGCTCAATAATTATTTTAAATGGAAAAAAAAAATCCTTTTGAAGTGGAGTCGCTCCACTAAATTAGAAAGACCTGGGAGCTGATTGGGTTTTGAAAGGAAACACTGATAAAAATCTGACCATTTTGTTTTGCTGAAAATTCAGCTGAACCCTTCGTCGCTGCACAGAATCACTTGTCTGCAAGAACAGGGGTCAGAAAAGGCACTAAAGGAAAGTACAACTCAACAACAGAGCTTCTCTGCTTCCCTGGGAAGAACCTTAAATATAAACATAAATTTTGTCATAGAATTGTGACCAATACCTGAAGAATAAATCCACTGACAAAAGCAAGAAGTAATACATTCTTTTAAAAGCAAAATAAAATGATCATAAGGCAAATTGCCTCTCATCAGGACAGCAGAGAAAACTAATTTAATTTCTGTAATATAAGACAACAATGATTATTAAATCTCATGAAAATAAATTCAGCCACCTTAAGAGCAGGCTATAAATGCTAAGTATATCGTGTCAAAAATTAACATATGAACTTCAAATCTGTGCACCAATTGAAAATCTGATCTAACAAACTGCTGTTATTAAAGTCAATTGGAGAGCATTCCATTATAAAAACAAATGAAATCTTAACTCTACATGAAATAAATAATTTTTTCAAAGGCTAAGCAGAATGCATTAACCTAACATGCAATGATCTAAATTATGTATTAAACTCAATTATTTTTATTACCACTTTTCAATTAAGGTGACATGATTAACTCCATTCTTACTAGTCTCAGTTTTGATCCTACCTGCATCTCAACTTTGGTATCTTCTTGGTGAGAAATTGTTCACAGAGCTATTGTAATCAAGTCTGTCCTCTGGAGTTGTAACATGAGAGGTCTGTTGTGAAGAACAAAACAGCACTACGGTCTAACAGGAATACTAAAGAAGTGCTTTCCATCAGCTTTGTCAGCATTTTGAATGGAAGAGTATGAGTATTAGTGTTCAAGAACTCAGTTGTTCAGTTCTTATTCAGGTATAGTTTTGAAATTACCACTTTGCTTTTACATTTTTTCTTTCTTAATATTCACCAAAGATCTGACCCAGCTTGAAATGCAGAAGCTCCTTCTACATGACATGGACTCTGAATCAGGCTCACTCACCCCAGTAAAGGAGTTCTCATTGACATTAGCATCTGCAGCCATTGGACTAGTTCACTGAGTTAATGCAGCAAGTTATTTCAAAAATATTATTTTCTTATAACATCATCCTTATGCATATAGAAATCAAAATTAATGGCTCTGATTTTGGAATCATTTATTTCTGTGGGTTTTTCATCTTGAAGTATTCATGATTCTTCACATATTCTTTTTTCTAGTGTAACTTCTCACAGACAGAAGTTATGTCTTCAGCTTTTATAAATTTTCTAATGCTGGTAAGATGTGAAAGTTCTTTGGGAACACGTTTTTAGTCCTAGAGAATCATGAAAGGAGATTTCACTAGCACAATGCATCTCAAGGGATTTTGCTATAATTGAAAATCAGGCTTGGGAAATTTTTGAAAGATGTAGTCTGCATATCCTGAAAAACAAATACAAAACTTAGAAATAGTAGTCAGATCTCTTCTCATCCTCAATGGGAAAAGTTCCCTGGATTCCTAGAAAAGGCTTCAAACTTTTGCTTGAATGACGACTACTGGACTTGACACACTATCTCCTTCACACATAGATCTGTTTGTAAATCAAGAAAACCAGCACTGACACAAAATGCAAGCCTTCATAGATGGAGTGTTGTGTTCAGACTCCATGATTATCTTCTTGGAAGAACCCACATGATATTGTGTCTGGGCCTTAGCAAAAGCTTTTTGTTTATGCATTTGATGAATTTCTTTGAGTTTAAAGAAAGAAATTAATTTTACTTATTCTTCTATGTGATCATTAGAAAAGCTTTTAATGAACACACTAAAACCCAACTAATTATCACGATGGCATTTAACTCTAAATAAAATTGACAGGAAGCAAGAATATGATACATATAATTTTGTGCAGTTTATTAAAACACATCTATCACTTTTTTTTTCCTAAAGTAACCTGATCATATTATTCTATGATAATTTAGCTAATATTTTTTCTGTGCGTTTAATATTTAAGTGGCTTTTACTGATATTAAAGTCATAATGCATTTTATGGAAATTACCTTGCATTCTAATTACTTTTCTTGGTGAGGAATGGTAAATAGAATTATCTCGTTATGCTTGTTGTAGATGAAAGCAAAGAAATATTTAATGACAAGAGACTGCTAACAGAAAAAATTCCATATTCACATATTTTTTTTCAAATGAGTCCATTTTGCCATCAATTCAGAGATGTGTAATTCCCAGAACCACTAGCAGGAACCAGGTGTGTATATGAACAACAGAGAGATGCTGAATGGCAGGTTAGATGCTTTTAATGTCAGTAGTTCCCTTTTTAATATGGCCTGCCTTTCCAAGCCTAGGCTGAGGAGAGTTGGGAGTAGACAATATACCACCTCAAGAAAGCAAGAAACACAAACAACCGTGTCCTTGAGCCCAAGCTACCCCAATGCTTTTAGTAAATTAAGCTACTGTTAGAAAGCTACAAATTGTACCTTGAAAGAGGGTGAGGTCAAGGTCTGTTTAAAAGTTAACCCCTTGCCTTGTCCTTTTTTTCAAGCTCCTTATATGAAATACACTTACTGACCGAAAAAATAGAGCAATTAGTTGCTGAGAAATTTTCAACTGAAGGAGGGTAGATTTAAATTAGATATAAGGAAGAAATTCTTTACTGTGAGGGTTGCCCAGAGAAGTTGTGGCCGCCCCCTCCCTGGCAGTGTTCAAGGCCAGGTTGGACAGGGCTTTGAGTAACCTGGTCTAGTGGAAGGTGTCCCTGCCCATGGCAGGGGGGTTGGAACTAGATGCTCTTTAAGTTCCCTTCCAACCCAAATCATGCTATGATTCTATGAGATCAAGTTTTCATGCCAACTTGGCTCTCAGTTACTCTAGTGAAGCCCAAGTGAGGTCATGGGTAAGACTGTATTAGTGTGTCTGAAAACAAGATGGAAATTTTTTTATGAACCTTTATAAATATAAAGGTGTGCTTCAGGACTAGTGCCATCTGAACAGGGCCTCTTTGGGTAAGTCATCTTTTGGGGCATATGAGATGGAGTCTGGTTCCAGAGAAATCATGCTTCACTGGCCACTGTGTGTCTGGATGTCTCTCTGAAAATCAAAATGCACTGTGGCTCTTAGTTTGTATGACTTTGTAATATTTGAAGAGCTGCCACCAGAGCAGCAAAATGAAAAGTGACACAGCAGAATATGAAGCAAAAATAGGCAGAAAAGAAAAAATAAGTGAATATTAACACCAACAAATGAGATTTCAAGTGCTGGTGTTGTTTCTGTAAGGTTCCACAAATTTCTCTTGGCTTTGCATTTTATTTGACAGAATATGCATTTTTCCTGAGGACTTTTTTCTGCACCAGTACTGGGGTTTCCTTGCATCATCCATCAAGATCTACACACATGGAGTCAACAGTTATGTTGCAGGTGATGCATTTTATGGGTGGTTATAATTGTGGTAGTTCCATCACCATCTGGCCATGGAAACAGGACAAAACAATTAGCTCGAGGCACCTTTTAGCCAGGTGTAGATGCAGATCTCTTAACATGACTTTTCTACTCAACTTAGCAATGCTTTCCTTGTAACTAGAGACAGCTTAAAAGTGAGACTGGGTAAAGATTTTAACTTTATTAATCAGTGAACCTCCTGGGCCATGCAAAGGTAACGTGACCATCTTCTTGAGAAGACTGTTTGCCATGTCATGGAGGAAGGTCCTCCTGGAAATGTCCTTGCCAGAAATACTTATCTGGGTGGGATCACAGACATTTCTTGCCTGGTGAGTGAGAAGCAGCAAGAGGAACTGGGGTGTCCCCTGTAGAAGGGTGCCTCTGAAGTTTTCACTTAGTCCAAAGAGATGATCGCTTTGTTTCTTTGCATGCTCTTAACTTCAAAGGTCAGTATTTTCTGTTAGCATCTCCAAACTCACATGCAAGACAAATATTGTAAGATTATTTTGCTTTTACTTATTTTACTTTCAATCTTCCTGTTCTAGTAACTTTGGAGTATCAATTGTTAAAAGAAAGTGGATGGAAAATGTAGAGCGAAGCTTTAACTCACACTGAAATTGCAAATTCAGTTTAATTGAAACATTCTGTGAATTTGTCTCTACACTAAGTAAATTTTTCTATTTAGGGGAGGGATCCTAGAGAGTTCTGTGAATAATGCCTATTTCACAATCTTCTAAGCTTTCTTTGTACTAGAAATTACTTTTAAATTAAAATACTTTAATTTACTTTTCAGTTCACTTCTTTCTATTTTTTGAACAGCAAACAAAACTGTCCTTTATTCCCCTGTCATCACTGAAAACTCCACTGTAGACTATAACATAGTATTCCAGTCTACAAATCTATTTATTCTTTTTTAGCCAAAACGTCTTCTGCAGCATCTACTATAGTTGTACAAACAATAATTACAATAATATTTCACTGTTGTACTAAGGATCAGGTTATCTGTGTAGAATATTTAGAAAGGTCAGTGTCCCATATATAACGTACAGGCAAAAATAAAGCCACCAAAGAACATCACTAAAATTTATTGCAAATGCACTATAACATTCTGAGTTTGCCATGCACATTTCTCCCTGTAATAGAACAAGTTTCTAAAATGTATTAAATCCTGATTTGGTTTTACTACTGTACATATTACAAATGCATTTAAATTTAAGTGACAAAATAAAATGTAGCATATGACATCCTAATCTGATGTACAGCAGTTTCACTGGTGATCGCCTATAAGATATATCTTTTTTGTAGAAATGTCAGTATTGATGTGTTAGCTCAAGAGGGCCTTATATTTGAGCAGCACTGCACCTCAGTCCCTTCACTTAACCAAACATTAACTAAACTGAAGGGATCTCGGCTAGAGGGACAAAAGTGAGTTGAAGGAGTTTTATTGGTTTTACAAGGCACAAAGAGCACACTCTCTTGCTGTGTTCCACCTTATTTGTATAGACACAGAAGAAAAATGCACGCAGTGCTTTTGAAGGTCCACTGGAAGATTTACCATTGACTTCTAAAGACTCAGGATGAGCAGGGAGGGAATAAACGTGATGTAGCTGTGTGTCAAAGGCACAGTCTTGTTTTGGAGGTCACCGGGTATCTTGCTGATGGAAAACAAATAAATGAGTAATAACATTAACTGAATGATTGGGTTATGGGCATTATTCTTTCCAGAATCCTTCAGAGGCTTCAATGTGTTGACTTCAGCAAGGCAAAATCCTCTCAGAGCATCATGACCATTACGACCTCTTTTCTCTCAAATTATGTTAGTCCTGAATAACAATTATGGAAATTAACTTATTAGTGTAAATTGATACATGATGCTGGGCCAGCAGAATTGACTGTTCTGTATTATTTTATTTATTTATGCTGCAGCATCAGTTATAGTGCAATAAACAGAGACTGGCTGTATATTAATGTAGAGGGATATTTAAGTTATGGATAGACTGAGGAATTAATCTGTGTGGAATTTACCTCGGAAACATCAAGGAATATTCTGGCATTATCTTCAATTTGCTATGGTTGAAAAGCAAAAAGAAAGGGTTTCCACAACACGAAGCCCAAGAATTAAGAAATCATGCTTGTTCTTTGAGCATCAAAATGAAATCCTGTTTAAAATAATTTGTGCCATCTTAAAAGAGCAACATATTTTTTCCCCTCTCGTATTTTTTCATGTCTCCCCTCATTCACCTCTTTTCCATCAAAATTTGCAATGGGGAAAGGCAAACTGGGTGCAAAACTGAGCACATAAGTCTCAGAGGGAGAAAGCTGAAAAAAGACAAAACAAATGCAGGCAGAGGCGTGGGACTGCTGCCCCAAGGCTGCTGGTGGTGCCAGGGAGTTGGCCAGGGGGCTTTGCCAGCGTCTTGTGAAGACCACGTGGAAATTTCCCCATGCCAAGGCAGGAGGTGTCCCATCTGCTCAGTCACAGGGAAACCCCTTGCATTTCCAGGAGGGCAACAGAGAAACCTGTGTGAGTGCCAAATCCCACCCCAGCAAACCTCCTGTGATGGAGGAAAGCCCACATGCACAAATAACTGCACCGCATGAGCGTAACCCAAAAACCCAACAGGAGCACCCACTGACACAAAAGCTGTGATTAACTCACTGCTGCTTCACCCTCTCCCAGAAAGACTGGGAGGAAAGTCTGAAGGAGAATTAAGAAGCTTTCGATGTGGCCAGCTGCATTCAGATGCAAATTTTTGTCTGCAAGGCTTGAGATTAGCAGCACTGCCATGGGACCAGAATGACCTGTCCTGAGCCTTGAATAAGGCACCTCAAATCGGCTTTGCCACCACCCGTGTCATGCTTGCATGCGAGCCCATCTAATCTG
This sequence comes from Strix aluco, assembly GCF_031877795.1. Taxonomy (NCBI): domain Eukaryota; kingdom Metazoa; phylum Chordata; class Aves; order Strigiformes; family Strigidae; genus Strix; species Strix aluco. The sequence continues at coordinate 121,524,591 of NC_133934.1, read as the reverse complement.
GCCTGTATCACTCCAATTAATTTGGGGGCAGCCCTTGAGGCTTAAGTATGTTTACATCAACTGCCTGACAAACCATCACAAATAATGAGGATAAAAATAAAATTCAAAGTATGTTTATATGGGGGGAAAGGAAGCTAATTTTCTCAGGGAAAAGTAAATATAATTCTTTCAGCTTCCTTCATGTTACTACATGGAAGTACAACAGCAGCAGTTGTAAAGCAAATTTTACTGATATGCCTGAATGTCACAGTTAAATCTCTGACAAGTTTTTACAATGGCAGCATTTTAATCTTTTTTCTTTTTTTTTTTTTTTGGACCCTAGAGATCACAATCAAATGCTTTCCTTTCTTTTTTCACATTTCACATTAAAACCTTCAAACTTTAAAATTAAATCTTATCTGCAAATCCTCAAAGCCTGTGTTTTAAAATGAAAAAGGGAGATAATAAACACACTGTGCAAGTAAAAAATTATCTTTACGTTAAAAAGGAATGAATTGTCTTTTATTTTCTTGCATTTGCATATGCCATGGAGTGTTTTGGGGAAAGTCTGATTGTTTGAAATTTTACTTGGCTATCTGTCTAATGATACCTGGCTGCACACAGGCCCCACAGTCCATTTCAGACATTGGCAAGAATTTGTATGCAAAGATATTCTGTGAATGCTCATTTTCCTCTGGCCTTCTGAAAACTACCTGGGAGGAAGCAAGGGATTTCCAAGAAGGGCTGATTGTATCAACATCCCGAGCAACATGTGCAGCTGGAGCAGTGAAAAGATGGCTTTGCAGCAGAAAACTGGACCCTGTATGCATGCATCAGTGTTAAATCAGAAGTCTCCAGAGCAACAACAAAACAAAAAGAGCCAGGCTCTGCTGGTTAGAGCCGTAACAGATTCGCAGCCTTAGAGCACAAGGCAGAGGCAGAGACGCAATGACTCTCTGGCTGGGAAGCTACACAGGGGTTTAAAAGATGGGGTGTATTGCATAATATGGACATGAAAATGCTCAGAGGTTTAGGGAAGTTCCTGTAAAACACTGAGTTATTGCTCAGGACTTCGTCTGGGCACCAGTGCCCCTGGGTGCTTTGTCTTCCATGCAGGGCCAACACATGGACACAGGACCCCACCGTGCCCCGAGGCCATGCTTGTCCCTGGTGCAGCTCAGGAGGCAGGGGCCACAGAAAGGAGAGCGTGGGGAGCAGACTAATGCCGTCAGTAGCAGCTCGGTAAACAGCCCCCTTAAAACAGATTCCCCGCTTACAATCTGCTTATATAAATGCCCAGCACATGGCAACTCTTTTTTTCTCTTCTATTTTTTTGTGCTAAAGTCATAGGAGAGTTAGGTTTAAAATTCACCCATTAACTCCAGAGAGACATTTAAGATTGATTTCTCATCCCTCACCATCCTTCTCAGGGACCTGGGGGCATGAGGAAAAGGCAGGAGCAGAAACCTGTGGCTCTTCTTGCAGGCACCCACATCTAAAAGGCAGGAAAGCCACTAGCGATTTCTGCTGACTCGCTGGGCTGCAGGCTGGCAAGCAAGCCTGTTCCTTCCAGTGTGTCATGGGAGGGAGCAGAGTTGCTGAAAGGAGGCCATCAGAACCACTAACACAGGAGCCAAGCAGCTGACTAAAACCAACCAAAATTCCCCTTCTTGCAGAAGAAGGAGGTGTAGTAGCTCACTAGCTCCACTTCTAGACTCCAGTACCTACAGGGTGTTACTGGTCTGCGCTGCCACCAGGCTTCCCTGTCCCAAAAACAAGGGTGAGGACAAGTGCCTATGGAAAGCAGCACATAGCAATCCCTCCTACTTGCTTGAGAGACATGGGAGGGACAGGGAGAATGCGAAAATATTTCATACTGTTTGATAGTTGCACAAAGTGGTGTAGTGCTCTGAGCCTTCACACCTGAACAGGGGGATGTAGAAGTGAGAGCTCTAAGTATTGCTATTGTGCAGCTCTCAGTTTGGTCTGTTTTGTCAGGGCAAAGGAAAAATATGATAATGAAATCTATAGCTCTTCATGGGCACTTAAACCTGAAGCTATCTTGGTGCAGCTTGAATCAGGATAATATCTGAAATTTTCCCTTCTGAGCCCTTTCTTTTTCTTCTTAAATGGTAGCTTTCTGAATAATTTTAAGCTGTCAGAAAAAAAAACCCCAAACCCAAACACCATGGTTCTTCCTTTTTCAATCCTGATAAATAGATGTGAGTCTACTGACATGGAATTCCAGTGAGCTTAGATATCTGTTAACTTGACTTCACTTCTAGTATTAGGCCCTCTCTGATCGTGGATGGGACTCAGTCAAGTCCCACTAAGAAAAATAGCAACATAAAGTGGAAAGTTTTCCAGGAATTCCTTGTTGAGGCCTTAAGTACAAGACTATTACTGTCTTTTCCTCTTTAAAGAGATTTCTTGCAGTTTCATAAAACTTTTAACCTCATCCAGTGAAGCATGCCTTTCAAAAATCCTTGTTACTGTTTAAAGTCCATGCCATTAGTTCAGTGCTAGTTAGGAGTTTTACAGAGAGATCTATTGCTCTGTTTCTTTCCTTCACTTACAGAGTCTGAGGCCTGTCTATTTTAACTTTAGCAGTACCACTGCAAGTCACCTAAATCTGTGGGAGAAGCACCAAATGTGAGAGTACAGTCTAGGTTAAATTTTTAGCCTGCTGATATCATGCAAGTGTTTAGACAAGTAGTCAGTTCCTCAAGGACTTCATTCCAGGGCCATATAATACCAGCAGTGCTAGTTTTCCCATCTCTTTCGCCATAACTCTGAATTTTTAAGGATGTGGATTGGGTGCTAACATGTGCTTCCATAGACCTGGCACCAAGTGGAAAAAATTGTTCTCATTTACTTGGGCTTCTAATCACTGCCCATGTATCACCCCTATGGTAGCAAAAGCGAAAAGCCTAACTCCTCCTAGGACAGCAACTATGGATTAATTTGGGAGGCAGAGATGATTATACGCTTTCCCATAATTGCTGATACCCTATAGTATGTATGCCTGGATCACTCAATGGAGTGATGTGGCTGCAGGGCACCCCTTGCCATATGAGGGCTGCCCTCCAGACATGGGGGAAAAGACTTGAGAAGTTGGAAAATGAGAGTTCTGACCTGAGGACCTGTCTCCAGTTAATGGATTTAGTACTAAATGTAAATTATTGCTAATATAAGAAAGTGGAAGACAATTTTAGCTATTAATGAGAACAAGTATGAAGTAATTATTTCTTGTCAGTCTTAATGAGATACAGAAAAGAATGTGCCAATGGATTACCACTTTATACTCCTACCTTCACTGGGATGAAGCTCCATGTTGGAGCACAAAAGATAATACAGGACAAGATGGAAAAATAACCTAAAAATCACTGCTTTAAGGACATCCATACAATCCAAGTGTTTAATAAATTTAAGTTATGCAAATGTTTGGCATTGGTTCTATTTATGCATTTTTAACACATTCCACATGATCTTGATTTGAGGAACAATGAAATTATAGCAAGTAATTTGCTGATAATAAGCTCTTTGTTTTTTGTAATTAAAAAAGTGATTAAGAAAGGCTAAGTCATTAATGCTTGAACTGCTGCTGCTGGAATATGCACAGTAACACACAATTCATAAACTTTTGGCAGAGGGATTTATTTATTGGTTCTTCTTCAAGAAACTTCTTTCTTTATAGTATTTATAGAATGTGAGAAATAATATTGTGAGGAGAGCAGTCATTCAGATAAATGCTAGTGGAATTGTAAAACTAGACCTGTTACATAGAGGACAGAACTGCTGAATCTCACAGCTCAGCTACTTTCGCTTTTGCCAGGTTCATTATCCCAAGGGTAGATGGTCAAGTTTGACAGGTAGCTGGTAACCTATGGAGAAGCCACAGCCCTCCATAGCCAAGCCCAATGCTCAAGCTCCTGTCTTCAGTCTCAGAAAATGGACAGTTTTTCCCAAGTTTTTGGTTTGTGTATCCACTTTCCAGTCCCAAGCAAATGCAGAAGCACCAGAAGAGAATGGGGTAGCTCTTCTGATATAAACAGAAGTAGAAAATACAGGACTTCTTTTCATCCCATGTCACAGAAAGGCACAGGCTGGTATCTCAACACCCCCCACACAACAGAGTACTGGAGGTAATATTTAATATTGCATCAAGTGCCTGATCTCAGCTAGGTCTCCAAACCTGTTGAATGTTTCGCATTGTTAAGTGGGATGTGTGTAGCAGCCTGGGCTGTGAGTCTGCAAGAGAGAGAGGATGCATCCCCTTCTCTGTCTGTGGGATGGAAGCCAGCATCCTAAATCAGCTGTAGCAGTTTCAATGCAGAAATATTGATTCAAGAAATTATTTGCATGCAGAATACAACTGCTGTTTGAATTTCATGTCATTCATAATTTGCAGAAAACTCTCTGAAAACTAATTTTTAAATTTTCTCACAAGTGTCACAAAGTTCACTTTTTCAATTGTTTTACCTTTTATTGCAATGCATGAAATAGGGGGAAAAGTCTCTACTATTTTTATAAAGAGTAAACAGCCAGTGTAAAGCAGACATCTCTCTCTGTATAGATGTATAAATTGATATAGATATTAGATACATTATAGATACTTTTATCATGTAAACATATCTCTCTGAGTACATTATCAATGAAAGCCAACCCACCTTTTTTTTTTTTTTAGAGAGCAAGGATTTTCAGATCTAGTCTAGGTAGAGATAGATTTAGGTTTGGGATTGAATTATGTTGGAACTGATGCTGTAGTTCTCAATACCCACTTCCAGAGCAATTTGGTGTAGAATTTTTCATGAACTGGAGATAAAAAATATTCCCTGCTACAGTGAAATCGATTAAGATCTATCGAACTTCAGGCAAATCACTTTCTGCTTGGTAATGTCACCTAAGAACAGCCAGAGGCTTTAAAATTTATTATTACCCTTGCTGCTCAGCAGCATGGCTCCTAGATTAGTCTTGTAAAAATTATGAAATGATGTCAATAAAGGTCTTATATTTTCCTGCACAAGGATACTATAGGAGATAATGAGAGAATATCAGGAACCAAAGCTTTTGCTTTAGAAAGATTTACAGCTGCTGCTTCATACCATAAGTCAACACTGAATAATTAAAAGACTTGTAATTAAAGGCTAATTTAGTATTGATTGTGTCCTAGAGCAAGGGGGCCAGTTCACTGTTCTCGCACCATCATGTGCAAGCTTCATCAGCCAGACAGCAAGAGCATAATTATCCTAAGTAGCCTTCAGCAATGGGATGGCATCTCCTCCAATCCATTCCTGTGCGCTCCACAGGTGTGTTAACAGGAGGACAGAGCAGGCTGTGGGGGAAAAGTGGTAATCTTACAAAGTCTTCAGCATCGCACATCCCCTCAGACCACTCTGTACTCCAGAAATGAATGTCAATTCTATTTCATTTGGGAAAGGGAGGGCATGGAACACCTCTTCAGTTTTCTTCTTGCTTCTGTGCTGCCTCTCTTCATGGTTCCTGTGATGGACCATTTTGGAGTGAGCACCTTTCTCAGGTGTCTATGATTGCTCCTGCAGTGCTTTTCAGAAAAAAGTTCAAAACTGCTGTCTGACTAGAGGAATAAATGAGAAAAGGAGGGCCATGGGTACCAATTCGCCAGTCTACAGACCCATCTGCACCTACACAGCCATGCACATAATTTAGCTAGACTTTCTGAAAGTGGAAGTCTTCAGTTTACTAATGTGCACAGAGAACTTATACATCATTGCACTGATGAACAGGGAAAGACCATGTGTTGTAATATGGCAAAAGGCAGCTGTCAAAATTCAGGAAGTCACATTTCTTTCTATGACACCTTGATGATCCACCGATTAAATTTCACTGTCCTTTAAGTAGTATATTGCCACCAATAAAATGATTATATTTTTTCTTCCAGGATCTCATATGCCTCCTATATGCATCATATATCATAGAAATTAGGTCATATTTAATATACTGAATCATAAACATTAGAGATGAAAAATCTTATTAAGTCATCAAATTCATTCCTTTGTCAGTGCAAAAGGTTCCCATGTAGAATAGAATTTAATTTTTAACATAATGTATGTTCAGCCCTCAAATGTTTCTTTTTAGTGGGTATTCCACAGAACCCATTTAGTCCTCATTATCAGTGATTTTTATGATGATCTGAATTCCCTTTTTGAAATGTTATTCTGCAACTTTTAATTATATCTCTACATTGCTTTTTCTATCTCTAGAAACAAAGTATTTGCAGGTAATAATCATACACCTTCTTTCCAGCACTGTTCAAAATACGAAAAGTTGGGTCTAAATATGGAAACAATTCTGTAGTATCCATTTGCCAGGATCTCCAAATACCCTCCATTTTCTTTTCTGGTAGTGATTTTTTTTTCTTCAGAGTTTCAGAAACTGAAATAATCACTTCTAATTCTGAAACAACTTTTGCTTAATGGAATCGTTAATTACTTTTCAGTACTTATTATCATGAAAAAATCCAAGCCTATGTTTTCTTATAAAATCTTTTGCCTTTTTTTTTTTTTTACTAAGATTTAGAACAAGAACAATTTTCACTTATTTAGCCACATATGTGTTTTGGATTCTTTCAAACATTACAAATCAATTCTTTTAGCTGCCTTACAGCTGACCTGATGGTTCAGACCAAAAAATCAAATAACTTCAACAGCAGGAAACACTCCATTAGATATTGCTGCTTTTGAGGGACAAAGAGACAGAAGTCTGTCTGGGAGATCCTTTGTGGTTTTCCTTCTCCTAGTGAATACAAAGCCCAAAGAGAAACATACTGCCAGAGTCTATTGTGGTGAGTGACTTTCTAGGATTTATTTACATTTTAACTATACTACAAAAAAAAATGGAACAATGCTGAATCACTGGGTGGGACTGAGCACTGCTGAGGAACACCTGGGGACAGAGACATGAGACAGAGGCATACCTGATAAACCTTATCTCCTTCTATCTGCTCTCAGATAGGTTGTTTTCTGATATCATTGGATACTCAAATAATGTGAAATAGCCAGTGGGACAACAGAAAACACAGATCACAGAATCACAGACAGGATACTGTTGGAAGGGAGGTCATCTGGTTCAACCACCCTGCTCAAGTAGGGTCACCTAGAGCAGGCTGCTCAGGACTGTGTCCAGATGGCTTTTGAATAAATCTAAGGTGGGAGACTCCACAACCTCTCTGGCAAAATTGTTCCACTGCTCACCATCACAGTAAAAAAAGTGTTTCCTGATGCTCATATGGCACCTCCTGTATTTCAACTTGTGCCCTTTGCCTCTGGTCCTGTCACTGGGCAGCACTGAAGAGAGCCTGGCTCCATCTTCTCTGCACCCTCCCTTCAAGTATTTATATATGTTGATAAGATCTCCCTGAACTTTCTCTTCTCCGGGGTGAACAGTCCCAACTCTCTCAGCCTTTTCTCATAAGAGAGATGCTCCAGGCCCTTAATCATCTTTGAGGCCCTTCTTTGGACTCTCTCTGGTGTGTCCATGTCTCCCTTGTACTGAGGAGTCCAGAACTGCACACAGGACTCCTAGTGTGGCCTCACCACTGCTCAATAAAGGGGAAGGACCGCCTCCCTTGACCTGGTGACAATGCTTTGCCTAGTGCATCCCAGGATACCATTAGCCTTCTTTATGGAAAAGTCACATTGCTGGTCCATGTTAACTTGGTGTCCACCAAGACCCCCGGGACTCTTTCTGCCAAGATGTTTTCCAGCTGGATCATCCCACCATATATTGGTGCATGGGATTTTTCCTCTCCAGGAGCAGGACTTTGCACTTCTCCTTGTTGAAATTTATGAGGTTCCTGTCAGCCCATTTCTCCAGCCTGACGAGGTCCCCCTGGGTGGCAGCACAACCCTCTGGCATATCAGCCACTCCTCCCAGTTTGTGTCATTTGCAAACTTGATGAGGGTACACTGATGAATGTAGATAATCTTTTTAGGTTTTGCAGAGTACTTGGAGCATAAAGAATGTGGCCAGAGAGGACGGTCTATTTATGAATTTTGATAATATAGATCACTTTCTCTTAAGGCTTCACACCACCTTATTAGAACCTTTGGCTGCCAGCCAAAGGGCAATTTCTGACCAGTTTCACTAATTTTCCCGCTTCCAGCAATGTCACCATCCTGCCTGACCTTTCAAATCAATTCATCTTGAGATACATTATTAACTAATTTCCTGAAATTCAGGTGAAATGTGCCCATTTTTAACCTGGTCCTTCCTCACATACTGAAATTACCTTATCCTCTGGTACTAACATTGCCATTAGTAAGCAATCAAAATTCTTCTCCAAAGGCTTTTCGATTTTATTTGCTCTTTCCACGCTGATTTCAGTGATGTATTTCATCTAATCCTGGTGCTTTGTCAACTTTTTAATAGTACTGAGAGCTTTAATTGCCTTATTATCTTCTCTACTGCAGTGAGGTTTTTTTCTTTAGCGTTTTTATTCCCCTCAAGGAAAACATGGACTCTGGGATATTACAGGTCCTCCATTTCCTGGGATGAAGAAATCGCTCAGACCCTTAAGGATATCTACTTCATCTCTCAGCAACATTTAATATATCATGGCTCTTCTTTATCTTCCTAATAAATTTGCTTCTCAGGCTGTACAGGCTTCATCATCTGTGCTCTTCAGACACAGCAGTGTTCTGTTGCTTTGGTGTCCCTTTCTTCTTTTGTGTAGCCAGGAGAGCTAAGATCTCAGGGTTAAAAAGCCAGTCAGCATTTTAGGTTAGGACTTTAGTCTGAACCCTGAGGGTCTGCTGCTTGTTTTTTATGGAAAGGCCAAGAAAAGAGGAAATCTGCCCAGCCCAGAGGATTTGACACTATAGCAAGCTGAAGTGCCTGTCAGCCTTTCCATGGATGGATGGCACCAGGGTTCAGGGTAAAAAGGTGCCTTGTTTCCCAAGTCTGGACTCTTTTGCAGAAAGCTTAGATTTGGGTGCCTCATTATGTTGTCCTCCAAAGCATAGGCACAAAATGGTTTTGGGTGACAGGGAACAGTACAGCTACTTCAGTGCTGGCGCTCTGGATTACTGTCTTTGCTGTAGCCTGTCTCATTTTAGATGGCAAATGGCTCCCCTGACTCTTCCCCTCATATGCCCATTACTGGGATCAGTGGCAGGGCCCCAGCTGTAGTTGCCCTATTGTCTCCACGCTGCATGACCTGCCATGCCCTTGCTCTGGCTTTATCAAAACTGAATGAGCTTAGAGCATGACGGGTGATTACCTCCCAAACCAGACACTGTGAAGAGACTGCAGACAGGGAACTTGAGAACTAATATGTGAGAAATTCAGGATTAAAATCTTGTACTAGCTTGCAAATGGATGTTGTTTTATTCACCTGGCTTTCCCATCATGTACTCCAGATTATACACTTGGTCTGTGTGTCACCTGCAGACAGCTCTGCTGAACTGAGAATAAAGAGATGAATAATATCACTGCCTGAATATAGCGATGAAAATCATACATGAAAGAAAAAGCATACTCCTGCTCAGAGCTATATTAACTGGAACTTTTATGTTATTTATGTTTTGCCTCACACACACACATATACCAGCAGAAAAAAGTCTAGTACTTGTAGTAAATGTACTGCACTCTGTTGTAAGCTTGGAAAAAAAGTGTTGATTGATTTGCTCATCTGAGTCATTTTGAAAGAGCTGAAAGCTAGAGGGCTGTTAGTTTCTGCTAAAGTGAGTACTTTTCCCCCTGAATAAAAACATTTAATTTAAGGGCTCTCAGTGTTTGTGCACATATTCGTGTTTCAAACACAGGAATTAAATGTCAGTAGAGTCAGACCTTCAGCTACATTTGATGGCAATACCAAAGTCAGTACAGCCACATTGATTTATGCTACTTGAGGAACTGACCCAGAGCTGTTCCTTTCCACTGGACATCACATAAGAGCTATAAACACATAAACACAAAAGAAAATGCAGCATGAAGAGTGACTTGAAACCAGAAGCCATGTCTGAAAAGAATGTTTCTGCCCTGTTGCAAACACACCAATCTTTATCAGACACTTCCAGTGGAAATTATGTTATCTGGGCATCTAATATCCCCTGTGTTCCAATGGGAAGCTGAAAAAGATCCTATCAATTCAAAGATCAGGCTTGTCTTTGAAAATTGTTCTCTTCCTGCTGTTACAAGTGATGTCTGCAATTGTAGTAGCAAGAAGAATTTCCATTTTCTTGACAACAGCTTTACTGTGGGTTGCAGAAGAGCAGTTTCTGTGAGTTGCCCTGCAGCTACCACAACTAGGGCTGAATAAGTTATTCAACTACTTTCAGTTTTTCCAGTAGCATTTCTGTGCAATAGACAACCAATACAAGTACTGAAGAGACTATGGGTGAAAGTGGCATGTTAAAAACATAAAAACATCCCATGCTGTGAAGCATTTAGATTCTTAAACTAGATTTAAGACTTATAGTTCAAATCTGGGTTGGAATAGATGTATTTGTGTGGATTCTAGCAGAGTCCCTGTGGCTTGTAGTTGCAAGGGATTTGGTCTAGCTTGACTTCGTGAATTGCAGGTTTGCTAGTAAAACATTAAGATTTGACTGTCTCATTTTGCAGTGGTACTAAAATAGCCCAAAGATCTTTGTCTGCCTTTCTGTCTCCACTAAATCTGCAAAGAGTTTAAACATGACTTTGACCCTTAAATAACCTCAGTTAGATGGAAAAAGTCCCACCTGAACATTCAGGTTAAATCCGAATTGAAGCACTGGGATGGAAATACTGTATCTCTATTTCTGATGAATTATTTTACTTTTTACAACTAACCTTCTTTAATAACACAGCCCCCTTTATTTCGGATTAGTAAATTGTTCCACAGAATAATCCAGACTGGCGGGAAGCATCTTTCTTATAAAATAGGTGCACCATAGTTAAGATGGAGAATTTTCTGAACCTGAGCTGCTGCTCTAGAGGAGACAGGTTTTGGTTATTCAGCCCTGCATGTACATAGTCTGCTGTTTTGCTTCCTGTGGTAAATAATGAATAACCTACTTCAGTAGATATTTTCGAATAAACAATAATTCACGTTAAAATGCATAAAACTTTTGGGATTAACAAATAGTTCCAGAGATAGCCTAGAGGTATCTGAGTATGTATAAGTAATATGACCAGCAAGCAGTGATTTAAAGCAAACCAAACTCAGTGGAAAATTTTAACAAACCAGCATTTCAGTATTTGACCAGCTGTGATCCTTATCCAATGCCCAGAGCTACTCAGTACCGTAGCTTCAAACTGAAGGCAGTGCTTTTGCCACATCGGCTTGCAACTCCCTCGCTGCTGCTGTGTCCCTGTAACAGGCAGGTTAACTGATAGCTGGGAACCAAGAAGATTATTAGGACTCAACCCACTTTAGTATATGAAACGCGTCACCTCCAGGCATTGTGTGTGGGATTTAACTTGCTACTTGAAAGACACAACTGATGCCTAATCTACAGCTTGAAACCATGCTCACTCATGGCACATGAGTGCTTTAACAGTTTGACTCTGTGTGTGTGTCTTGAAATTTCAGTGAGCCCAGCTGATCAGATCAGCGTGTCCACAGGCAGCAAGCAGCAACATGTTATGAGACTTGAGATTCCTTATCATCCTTCATGGGGATTACTTTTAAGGCACCAAGAATCGCTGCTTAATAAAGGGGTAGTAACACCTGTGAACAGACAAAAAACATGCTTACTGCTTCAGATGAGAGTGTAATGGTTAATGAGAGAGGCAATGACATCCACTCAAGACTTTCCATCTTTTCGGTGATGTGTCACAATACAAAGGGCATTGCTGATGTCACCTGATAAGAGAAGTGTAAGTAGAACTGGCATAATATTAGAGGGAGAGAACAGAGAAAGTGGCTGGGCTGTCATATTCTGATGAGATAAACCAACAGAGTTTTCTTTTTTCAGACAGCTATTCCACAAGCGCATGCCAGGTATAGCTCCTCACAGCATCCTGCAGTCAGAAGAAGGGGCAGAAAGGGGATTTGTGCTTTGAAATTTTCTGGATTTTTGGTTTTGCAAAATACCATGAGAAATGAGGAATTGGATGCAAAATGTTAAATTTCTGGATTAAATAATTTTGTGTGAACTTTAGCCACAAATTTTGCTGGTCATTGAAATGCCATCACAAAAATTTAGCAAAGGATTCTTCTTCTCCATTTGGAGGACAGGATTCTATTATATATCTGTCTCTGGCTTCTCTGACTTCTCTGACTAGACAAAAAGTGAGAGTACTTCTATGATTATATCTATGATTATATATATAAATTAATCACAAATAAGACAGTTAATAGTTGTTGAAAGGTCAACTTTTGTATGATGCCAGTAATGCAGTTACATGCCAACAAATCCAAAATATAGATTGATCTTCAAGTTAGCAAATCAAAAAATTTGCTATCTGCACAGCCAGGCAAGGTCTGTAAAACAGGGACAATACAAGTTCCCATATGGAAACCAGTAGGTCTGATGCAAAGCCAGTAAGTGGGAAGTTCAACGTACAAACTAAAAGAAGCAGATGTTCATGAAACACATAGTTAATAGAAGAAGCTCTTGCCACAGGACATCCTGGCTGGAGACTGGACAGAAGTCCCCAAAAGACATATCCCCTGAGAGTTACTGAAGACACAGAAACTATCTCTGACTCTGAAAGACTCTGAGCTGCAGGGGCCGCAGGTTAGGAGGAATTACTAGGGGAAATATTAACCAGTTTTCCTATGTTCTTCTCCTCTAGGCCTACTGGGATTGGCGGACATTCAGTCTGGCTTAGAAGAGCCATTTTTACTCAATTTCACATGTAGTGCCCATTAGTCACATTAATAATCACTTTAAACCTTCTAGTCCTCTGGGAGGTAGAGCACACAAAGAGGTTAAAGAGAGCCACAATGTTTCTGGGCTATCTTTAATTCAGATACCAGATGTTCCTACTTGCCTTAGGAACATTATGCTGTTACTCCAAATCTTTCACTCAGCTTTCAGAAAATTCAGGATGTAGGAACAGGATTCATGAAAATACAATTGTGTTAGCTTTATGGGCAGTTTATTGTGGTTTGAACTCTTGAATTTAGAATGGATGGTTCACTCCACCAGTAAATTTCAACAAATATTCAACAATATGAAGCATCTATGGGATAGGATCACACTGTTATCTCAATCACAGCCAAAGCAGCCTGTAAGAGCAATTTTCCAGTGAAGGATAAGGGCAGAAGAGTGAGAACATCTCTCCTTCCTTGTAAAAGGGGCAGAGGAGCTTCTGAGACTCCAGTTTTGTAAGGGGCCCTGTTCTTCATCCCCATTTAAAAGAACATGTGGCAGGATTTGTCACCTGCCAGGCATGGCAATTCTAGCTGTCCTAGAAAGCTAATCCAATGTGTAAAAAAACTTGGGGAAAAGTAATTTTGAGGACAAAATGGACTAGTTCTGCTCTCCTTCTGTTTTTCTCTGTCTTGTATTTGGATATATGATCCCATCCTGCAAGATATGCCCCACTGAAGACATACATATAGAAAACAACATGTTTAGCAGAGTCATTTCAAGCTGTCTGTTGTCTTCTCATATATGGTGCAGCTCATATAACTGTTCTTTTTAAATGCCCCACTTGTTCAGTGCTGAATTATAGCTGGACAATTCATCCTGTCTGAACTAAAGAGGATAGTTGCACACACTGGAGCCTGTCTGTCACGGGTCATCATTATGTTATTAATGACCATCTGTAAGCAAAGTACATGGGCAGGGCATGATTAGTGCAAGCAATTTAGCCACTATGCTTTTTGTTGACGTGAATGCAGTTTAAATTAAACTGCAGTTGGCTACAGTTGAAGAAGCTTTTACTTAGCTTGTAATGAGCAGATTCCTGTTTTCTCACAAAACCCATTCCTTCAATAACTACTCACCAGGCAATTATGGAGTTGTAAAGACTCTGGACATACATCTTCTATTTCTGTGCTGTTGGTTGGGAAAACTCAGCAGGTTCCAGATCAGACTCTTTTTCTTTTCCTGAGACTGAAATATGATTTTTGTTTTGTGTAAATCAGAGTTCTGCCTGTTGTACTTAGGTTATGTTGATTGAATGAAAATGTTTTATCTTTTTTTTTTCCTCATCTGAAACAAAGGTGGTGTTTTCTTTTTAAGCTGAAAAACTGATTACTAGAATACAGTACTCCCACAGTAGTGCAAATTAGTCGTCCACTGTGCAGATTTGCAGCCAAGGGAAGACATAAGACTGTTTAGAGTTAGTCTCTAGGGATCCAGTACTCCAATTCATTCTACTGTTTGTGTCTCAGAAATCCTCCAGAGTGCAATCCAATGACCATTGAAGCCAACTGGCATTGAACTGTATCATAAATCCAAATCTCAGGATTGACAGGGTTTAAAAATCCCTTGATAGGGGAAAACTGTGGATGTTTCTGCTGCAGTGTCAAAAAGGTCTAATAAGAGCCATGGCTGTATGCACAGGAGGAGAGAGGTAGGAGCAAGGAGGTGGTTTTATCTCTGCCTTGGGCACTGGTCAGGCTAATACTGAAAGACAAGGTATAGTTCTGGTATCCATGATTTAAAGATAACACTGGAAAATCAGAGAGGGCACAGGTAGAATCAGGACAGTTACTTAAGGATGGATACAGCAATGATGCAGTACTATGGCAAATACAGTGTCTTCACTGTGTCAGGACAAAACTGGATGCCTTCACTGAGCATAGGATTTAGCAGAGGTATGTGGGGGGTATCTGGGGTCTGTATAGGGGATGAGACCAGTTTTGTGCTCATAGCTTTAAGCTCTGCAAATCTGAGAGGTGTGACATTCTTACTACAGGGTCCAGAGCAATAAACCTATTCTTCCCAGCAAATAATATTCTGATTGAATCCAAGTGTACTGGCTTGCACAGAAGCAATGAGACAGCTGACTTCAGTTACAGGAGTAATGCATTGAAGTGAATTTGAGTATGTTGTTAATAGGCTTCTGGGGTGCTTGCTAGAACGTCATAAGGAGTTGGGGTTAAAAAAGTTTTGCTGGACACAGCATACATTTTATTGGGTTTTTCAGCATGATATAATTTAAGGACTGTAGGCCAATCTTGGCTTTCTTTTCTTTTTTCTGGGGGAGGCTTCTTTTAGTTTTGAACTTCTTATACTACTTTTTCCAGTTACTTCAGTCTCTGTTCCCAGTCTGTTTATTTTGACTGATGTTGATGTGGAGAGATTATACTAGTTATTGTGCTGTTTCTTGCCTTAGTATCTAATCATGGCCATTCCTGAAGACATTATTGGCTGGGTGGATTTTTGTTTTGACTTGTTATGGATGTTCCTATGCTGTCATATTGTTGGCGTATGGAGTTTCCAAAGTCCACAAGACATTGAGGATTCCCATATTTCTGAACCGCAGACACACTTTGAAAACTTACTCTCTGTTACTCTGAATACTTCTTCTTTAACATTCCTATGTTAAGCACAATAAGAAAAATATTGTCTGTGCAATTGTTATACAAAAAGTTCACAATTTTCATTCAAAATCTATATATCTGTTGATGCTGTAGTACTAAATAAGAAAGAATTAAACCTAGCCAAAATATTTCCATAAAGAAGGCAGGAGGAAAGTATGAATCTTCTCATTCTGAAATTCCTTTATTCTCTGACCAGCTGGCTGAAATTTTTGGAAAGAGCATACAGATTATTTCTGGTGTTTGATCAGCACTGCCACATATTAGAGACACTTAGCGTAAAGTGGACCCAGTAGGAGAGCTGTTAGAGAGCTTCCAAAATAAATGTCCACTGGATTTCTGGCCAACTGCTCAGTTTGACCATGATGAAATCCCTTCTTATTTGCTGTTGCTGAACATGTGCCACAAGTCTGTTTGCTTGGCATTATTGCTCTGGAATACTTATTCTCTGAGCAATAATATTGTTTGCCTTCACATGTGGAAACATATTAATAAGTGAAGTAGAACATAAGCTGGTTATTATGTTAGGCGCTTACCTTGTGCTGTTTACTCTTCTTGTATCTGAAAGTCTGAGTTGTCTAATTGCACAGCAGTGAGTGCTGTTCTTAGGTAATCAGCTACATACTCTAAATAATTAACACAAAATAGCTTGTGATAGCTTTGTAGAGGAAATATAAACTGGTACTTGTACATATGGCAATACATAACAGTACATTAACAGAAATCAGGACTTGCTCTGATTGGCATTTTGGCTGTCATCTGGCTTTTAAGTAACACATTATCTCAGTCTCCCTAATTTGAGAATAGCTACTATTGCACTAGGCTGCTCACAACAAATCTCTTACACCGGAAAAGGAAGGGAGGCGAGGGTACGATGTGTGATGTTTCTTCTCTTGCTAAGTACAACTGCCTTGAGACCTCTAGGTCCAAAGCACAGTGTTATATGGAATAAACCATCTCCTTTCAGTGCTTAGGGAATTCAGATTTGAGAGACTGTCAGGGCAGGAAGGATTTACATACTGATTGAAATAACAATGAAACAAACTGCGTTGCCCTCAACCACAGTATCACCGTATCATTCTTTCAAAGTAGCGAATCCCAAAAGTTCATCCCACTTCCTTACTCTAGCCAGGTAAGGAAAGATTTCTGGAGCATACATCTTGGAAGTGCAAAGGGAGAGTCCAGTTTGCCATCCTATCGTATAATACCATTTAGAAACCTCGTTCAGAAACAGATCAAACTCTAAATAAATTCAACAGTAGGTCCACACAGCTGCCAATATCAGCATATTGTTCCAGAGGCTGAAAGCTCCTTTATAGTAGCTAAACTAAAATTGTTCATGGTTCATTGGTCTTGTGTTAGCATTATCCTTCAGCTAAATTAACGTTTTTATCTGGAATTTGCATCATCACACTACTGCCCTGACTATGTCTCAGGAGAGTGAATTTACCCCCTTTACTATTATGTTCTGTTTTATATGGCTTTGCAAAATAAAGTCTACCTCTTTCAATCAAAAATATGTTCTCCTTTATCCAATCCATTCAGTGCATCCACTCCTTAAATCCAGCCTTCAGACTGAGTTCTCGTCAGTGCCTTGTACAATGGCATTCATGCTTCCTCCTTAATGTTGGGAATGTCTTAACAGATACTGTCTATTATTTCAGCTGCTCTTCCTCTGTCCACAACACATTAATGACTCATTTGAGAATTTTTTCTTCTGAAATCCCTGAACTTTTCCTCTTTGTTGTGTCCAGCTCATGAGATCTCTAATCAGTTCTCTCATCAGTCTCCATATGCATGACATGCACTTTGGCTATGAAACCACATTCCATTTCTAGCATTTTACATACTACTACAATTCTTTCTTTGTTTTACAATGTCTCAGTGATGCCTCTCAACCCTGTGTCATCAGCAAAGACTCCCACTTTTCGAGCCAGACCACCTAGTGAAAAGTGGTCTCAAGACCCATCCTTTTGGAGCTTCACTAATAACTTCCTCTAATGCATTGCCATATCCCCTTCAGTCTGTTCCTCAGTAGTTGAACGTTTTACTTTCATCTCCAGCTTGCTCAGTTTAACTAGTAATTTCCAAGATTCTGAGTTGAGGGGACATTTCTTCCTAAAGAAAAAAACCCTGTCTTTATGAGAGAGAAGCCTGAGTTTGATACAACCTACCTTCAATAAAATTTTTCTGTGTTTTAGTTTGCTTTCCTTCCCTTCAGAATTTGTTCTAAAGCATCAGACATACTTGATCAGAATATTTGGCCTCTAGTTGCTGGATTGTCCCTTTACTTCTGCTCTCTCTCTCTCTTCACATATAGGGACTCTCAAACATAAAGATACATTAATTGTAAGTTTTGGCATTTGTTCTCAAAATTTCATATTCCAGTTCTTTGAGTTCCATCATGGGACAGCACTCAGCTCACCCAAATTGCATCTCCAGACATTGTCATTTCCATTAGCTGAGCCACATCTCTTTAGAAAGTCTTCACTTAATAAAATGATAGAGCTGGAAGGGAAGGTTCATCACATAATGCCTCTAGCATAATCATCTATAGCTACATAATTCTTAACTCCTAATTGTTCAACCTTGCTTATAAATATTGTTTTGAAGATTCAACATTGCCAGGCAATTTATTCCAGAGTTTTTCTATCCTTACACAAGTTTCCCTTGTGTCTTATTGGGGTCACCATTAGCCGGGGTCCTTATTTCTCCGTGCGGGAACAGAAACGACGCAACACCAATGTGATGATCAGGTCATCCATCTTTTTTTTTTATTCCTTTTCTGGTTACATTTATATTCTACTAAGTTCCGTACATGCACTCATCTATCTTCTAATAGGCTACAGGTCATCTACACGCGCTGTTCACGCGCCTCTATAAGCATTTGCATTGGTTAATTGCAATTAGCACGTAAAGCCCAAAACTTGCCAAAACTCCCTTATCTCATACCCTGTTTTGCTCAGACTTGTGTGCTTTTGCTGACCACAGGTGTTTCTCACTTATCTGCTATCTTGTGTGTTTTTGCCAGCCTTATTTTGCTGGCCTTGTCTTCGTCCTTGCATTCTTCTGTCTGCACTAACTTTCTCCCAGCACGGCCCAGACTCCTACAGCGTCTAACACAAATTTTCCTCATCTACAATTTAAACTCATTAGTTCCTGTTTCAGCATCATGGACATGGAAAGCAGATCATATCTTATCTGTAACAGCCTTTTCTCTGTTCAGAGCTACTATGCACCCCTCTGGGAACTTTTTAGTAGCATAAATAGTCCCAGTTCTTTGGCTCACACACAACTGATTGTATTAGTTTAGATTCTGACCACTCTTACTGTTGCCTTTTGGACAGCATCTTTTTCAGAGCAATGTGCTCCAATAGAGCAAAAATCTCACAGAATCTTTCTTAGCGCTGAGTCAAATATATGAATAATTTGATGTGCTTTCTTGCAGCAATGCTGCCTGAACCAGAAATGACATCACTGACTCATGTCCACCTTTTGATCTGCTATAACCCCAAGGTCTTTGTCCATAAAATTGCTGCCTAGCCTATTGCCACCCAGCTCAGATGAGTGCAGTTGATTATTCCTGCCAAAATATTATTTACTTTTTCTCCCTAACAAACTTTGTTCCATTCATCTTCCTGCTAATTTTCAGAATGTTCCTTCAATAGACAAGCTCATTTTGAATTTTCAATGAGCTTGTAGTCTCTCCTTGCTCCATATCCTCTGCAAATTTAATAAACATATTTCCTATTCCATCATCCCCGTTAATGAAAATATTGAATAAATGCAGACTTAGGACAGACTCCTGCAGAATGTCACTCAATACACCCTTCCATTTGGATAATGAACCATTGATAAGTACTCAGTAAGTATAGATTTCCAATCACTTTTTCACCCCTCTCATACCACTTTCATCAAGACAGTATTTGCCTAGCTTGCTAATGAGAGTGTCATGTGAGATAGTGTCAAAAGCCTTATTAAGGTCAAATATGCCTATTGCTTCTCTTTCATTCACACAACCCTTGATCTGCTCAAATAAGAAAGTTAGATGGATTTGACACAGCTTGCTCATGACCAATCTATAGAGTCTGCTGCTTACCCACTTCTTCCTTCCAGGGGACATATTATTCCAAATTTTTTTCTAGAAATCAAAATGAAGATGGGTAGCCTAAGTCCTGCACAGGATTTCTGTTTTTCTCTTCCTTAACATGAAAGCCCCTGGCTCCGCTTCTTTTCACACACACATCTCTGGCTGCTACTGTTTTGTGCATTCAGTGCACTTTTTATTGCCTAGCTTCTCTTTTGTTTTATCACTTGATTGAACAGATAAGGCAGAGTATTTATTTGGTTCAAAGCTCTTTATTGTATTTCCTCTCTTCCATGGAAAATATTTTGATATTTTTAATGACTTCTGTATTTTCCTTCTGTTCTGTGAGGTTTTACTATCCCTGGCTTCATAGAGGAAACAAAGGGTGACAGGAATTGTACAACAGGGGCCAGGTTCTCCAACACAGTGGTGGTCTTCCTCTGCTTGTGCAACCATCCACTGTGCAAGGGAACGGCCTGTTTATCTATGGAGCAGAGCATGCACTGTGCACTCTGTGCACATGCCGGTACTGCTTCCTTGCCCCTAAAAGACACTGCAAAACAACTGCATGTAACTTTGCAAGGCCAAAGGGCAGTCTGCAGGTGTGGGTGTAGCAATGAGCTCTGTCTGGCTCTTAATGGGACAGGGATTCATAAACTCACCTGCTGGTCCTCAAGCTGTGTCTGCTACTCTGTGGGTTGGTGCAATATTTGCTGAGTGTTAGTCCTTCTAATGAAATTCTGACAGCACTGAAATCCATGGAAAAATATCAAATTTTGGCCTTAAAACTAGCATTTCATCTTCAGGAATGGCTTGTCCCTTCAGGAGGTTTTCTAACATACTCTAGAAGTGAAGAATCAATGTTCTTTTTTTTCATTGTTTTCCTGCTTTTAGCTGTTGTAGGTTTTTTTTCCTGTTGAAGTTGTTGCATCTTTCTGAACTCTTAAGAGCTTGTAAAGCTTCTGTTTGTCAGCACAGAGGGCCTGCTAGCAGGACCACTTTCTAAGCTCTCCACTCTTAAGTTAATCCATGCACATTTGTTGTATTTTGGAGTGTTTAGAGTTCCTGAATATGGTTTATTGCACAATTTAAATACTTTTATTAATTTTTAAAGGTCAGACAAAATCAATCAAAACAAATCAATTCACATTTTAAAAACTGTGTTAATGTGACACCTTATGGTAACAGAGATTGAGAGACCCCTAGTTTCAGGGATAAATTAAAGTAGATTTAGCAAAATTAATAGCTGCTGTAATTGTGAAGACTAAGAACAGAACTGATGCATTAAAATGAAGGAGAAGGGATTTAGGGCTGGGTCTGCAGCTGATATAATTCTAGGGGGTGATGTTGATTTTAAACCAAATGAGAACTTGTCCAGAACCATTAATTGAACAGCATAATTAATTTCTGTGGGCTTATTTTTGAGGTGTTTTTCCCGCTCATAGAATACCTCCAACAACTCCCAAGAAGTGTTATCCACAGTATATACATCTCTCAGTTGAAGCCTAGCTCCATACTAAATATACAGTGCGAAAACTCACTGAACATATTCATAAACTTTCTTGCCTCCAACTGCTTCTCCCTGCCCCATTGACACATGTTTGCTTAGTTTCAGATCATCACATACCTTGGCAATTCTTGCTCACTACTGCCTGTTTAAAATTCAGACATTAAGAGAATATTATAGACCATGGTAGTGGTCTTGCACAGCTATTCCCTGAGTCAAGACAGAGGAGAACATGTTGGAGGCTGAACACAGGGAAAAGAAACGGTCTGTCAACTGAACTTTCCTGCTCTTTGCAATTTCTAAGGAAACTTGGGTGAGGCAGCTCAACAATTCAGTGGCATCTCAAAAATGCAAGGTCTTGCTGCAGTTTTTTCCTGCTTCTTTCCCTGTCTACTTAAGAGGCGGAACAAGCCTCTACCAGCCAAGGTGGTGATGGATTTTGATAGTTTGGCCAGAATTTCACAGGGAAGCGGCAAGCCAAGCATTGACCTTTCAACATGTGTCAGTGTCTTTATGATTTCTTGCCTTTTTTAATAGCCAGCTAATCACACTCAACCCTGTTTATATATTACAGAGGATATGAATTTATTTGGAGCTTTTTTCCAC
This sequence comes from Strix aluco, assembly GCF_031877795.1. Lineage (NCBI taxonomy): Eukaryota > Metazoa > Chordata > Aves > Strigiformes > Strigidae > Strix > Strix aluco. Next base: position 121,502,949 of record NC_133934.1, on the reverse strand, counting down.
GCTCCTTCCAAGGTCAGACTATACGTCCATTTTATCTCTTCAAAGGAAAAGAACTCTATTTTGTGCAAAAGTTTGAGAGAAAGAAAAAACCCCACATTTTTCCTATTATACTTCCAAATTCCAGCTGAATGAGTTTTGCCTGAAGTATCCAGTGGGAGCATAGTTGCCCCAGTCTGGAGCAGGATTCAGCTCAGCAGATGAGCATAGCAGCCCAGCAGTGTAAGCACAGGGCTGAACAAACCGCTTGGAACAAGATGTCCTGGATTCTTCTGTTCATTTTTAGAAGCCAAAGCAACTTCAACTATTTGAGGAGCTGTTAGAAAGTCTGGGAATATTCTACTTCTGTATTTACTGCCTTTTACATTTACTAGATCTATGTAGGACTAGGACCAGAAATGCTGATGTGTTGTTGAGAAGCTGCTCTAAATTTTGGTTGGGATTAGCAGAAGATTTTCCAGAAATCTCATTAACAGACCCTGCTTTTGTCAGTTTTACAGCCCAATTGCAGTGGCTTCAGAGCCTTGGATGCGCATCACTGTCTGAACTTTGGATGCTTTTCCCAACCACGTCCCTATCTTTTAAGATTTGCCCATTAATCAAGGCCACCTTAAATCCTTCAACTGATAATATTCAATAGCAGTCTGAGTAAAATTTAACTGCTTAGTGGTTTCGGTGGTAGCAAATATTCTGTTTACCTCTTAAAGCGAGCATTTCTGTGTTAAAAATCCTTATAAGCATAAGGAATGAAAAAAGATGCATCTTGGAACTAAACTAATAGCATTATGTACATTTGATTTGGTGGCAGCTTGAAAGGCTTTGGGAGCAGCAGGGCTGCATGGCAAAGTCAGGACAATTTCCGCAGTCCTTTCTCAGAAAATAACTCTGCTGTGTCTCAGGAGGAAGGAAGGTCTGGTGGATATGGCACTACTGGATGGAGTGTCACGAGACCAGGCTCTTCCTGCCTGACCTTTTGGCTGCTCACTTAATCTCCCCATACGCAATTAATAGGCCCGTCACTGGGGGTAGCAGTCCTCCTATCTCTTGCTCTCTCATCACATCTGTCACATTTGTTTTACTCTTTGGGTGATAAACGTTCTCTCTGGTAGTGTCCTTCTATAATCTCCTTTTACAACCCTCCAAGCCCTGATCCAGGCTGCTTTAAAAAATAGGTAAGATTGTTGGGTCTGAGCATGGAAAATGAGGTTCTGCCTCAGAAAGTTGTGCATCTCGACAACCTGTGCAGCGATGTGCTGGCAATGCAGCAATTCTGTGGTCACAGCAGAATAGGTCCTGGAAGGGGGGAAAAATCAGGGGGATAAAATGAGACTGTGTGTAAGTGTGGGGGATGCAGCCCCTCTTTCCACTCTTTGGCTGTAGTTTTTACCTCTTCAGATATAAAGTACACAGTCCCCTTACCCTAGGCAGCTGCCTGTATTGCCTATACCATAAGCTGGCTCTGGCTGATACAGCTTCCAAGCATTTCTTGTTTTCACTAGTCTGCAACTCCCTTTGCTAATGGAAAGAAAACAGACCCCTGATATTGCTATAATGGGTGGGGTTTTCCCCTCTCCTTTCTATCTTCAACTATCCTAAAATAGCCATCTCAGTTTTGGTCATCAGTTCTTCAAGAGGAAATCATGCTGGTGAATGGAAAACTTTTTTTAATGCCAGGTTTTAACAATTATTGTGTCAGGTTCCAAATCTCTGGAAAATAGGGTTTCCTCATGGAAACTGACCCTCCTCTCGCTCAGATAACACCATCACTGTAGCTAATATCATGTGTCTCGTGATACTGACTGTCAGCTTAAACTGATTATGCAGGATGTTCCCCCCACACCCTGCTGTAAGGTGTCACTGCTCATATTTATAACTGGCCTCTATCTACATACTTAGCAGACTGCCTATACAAAGCTTTGTCCTCATTCTCTTCATAAATGTTTATTGAAGAAAGAGAAAAATATGGTATTCAGAATTTCTTCTCCCTTCCCATAATTTCTGCCATGAAAAAAATTTACTGGTATCATAAAATATTTTGTATATTTGAAAATTAATTGTAGGTTTCTGAACTTTACCTCAGCTCCACACTACCATTTTATACAAGTATATATTTATGACCTGGATGGATTTAATCAAAATGATAAAAAAAATGAGCTGTATTCAAGTGTCAATTGTTCCTTAACACCCAGGCTTACATTTCTTGTAAAGGTTGTTTTCTTGAACGCTGGAGAGATGAAAGATTGAAATCTTCAGTTCTAGGAATTGCATTTTTTATGGTTCCTGGAGATGCCTCCCTGAGGACCCAGAACATGATAGCATACTTTGGTAAGGAAATAAAAGGCTGTCTACTTAATAAGCGTGCTGCCCTTTCATATTTTAAGATATCTAAACAGTATTTGCATTTCCCCAGTCTGGTAAAACTTCTGACAAACATCTCAAGCCATCAGGTAAATAAGAGAAGTGAGTGTTCCCTTACTTTATGAGAAAGGTGTTTTTTGATGTTTAAAGTACCATATTCCATTTAAGGAGATCATTATGGCAGTGCTGGACAGACTTAATGAATGTTTTACTTTGATCCTTGAGATTTGATGCCAGGAATATCAGATCTCGAGAAAAGCAGACAGACTTGGATCTGTATTCATCACATGTTTGTAAAAGGAATGGAGGATGAAGAGCTGTGCCTTTGAAGGAGAGGAGCTAAAGAAGAAAAAGATGCATATTTTAACTAGCAGCCCTTTGGTAAAACACAAGCACACGTTAACGGAACAGATATGGACATTCCAGCTGCCATGTTCCACCTCTGCTGGGGCCACCAGATGGATCTGAATTGTCTTGGAACAGGCTTCAGAAACAAAATTGACCTCAGCTCCAAAGTACAAACTTTGTGCATCTCACAGGCTCCTGAGAGGAAAACCATGCAGTCTGTTTTGCTGCTTGAAGGGATTTAAGTACACAGGCCAGATATTTCTCCTGCTTTGGAAAGTGATTCATAAAGCTGCAGTGCACTGGGATCTTTTAATATTTTGACAAAGCAACTGAATGGTTCAACACAAGAGATCTTTTCCTGTTCTTTCAGTAATGTGTGAAGCTGAATGAATAGGAGTGGGGTGGACTATGAAAGGAAGCGGAGTGTACCTGTCATAATATTCTAAGCTGATTTATTTTCAAGGAAGGTCTAAAATTTTCAGTCACTTCAGATGTGGTGCATTGTCACACAAGTAACTTGATAATTGAGGTCACTTAGATGGTTTTACTACTTTTTGTGTTTTGTCAAACCAAATCACTTACAGCTTTTCTACATGTATGGAAAAATATTTTTTGAACTTTAGAACTGGAAAGCAAGAAGCTCTCATTAAAACTTGAAATAATTTATTATATTTCACAATGAAACTGCAATGCCCAATAAATTGAAGCTTTAAGAAAATTATTATTCTAGTATCTTTTCATGTTGATGCTGAAATAGTCTAGCTTCACAAAAATCTCCTCACAAAAGAATGCCAGCCCTTAAATAACTGTTAGCAGCGTACAAAGACTTTCATTCCAACCTGTTTTAATAGGAAGGTCTCAAAAGCAATGAGTCACTGAAGTTGATAATAGCAGTTAATTACTTCGAATGGAATAAAATATATTCCTATTGTGAAGAGGATCACCTTCTGAACATGGGCATACAATGGTTGTGGGGAAATGTTTTTTCTGGAGGTTGCCTTTGCCATCTTTGGGTAATTTGCTGCCAAATTTGTATGTCTTCCAGATGTGAGGACTTCAGGGGTTCTTTTCAATGCTTCTATTTTCATCTCACTTAGGGGAGGAGAGGGTGCATTGTCTTCTCTCTACTGGTTCTGAAAACTGCTCAGGAGGTTGTGGGAAGGGCTGAGCAACACACAGAGAAAAAAAGGGTGAGGTGAGATTTTGTAAAAGAGAGTGAAAAATGAGAAGAAAGGGAAAAAAGAAGAGCAAGCGGGAAAGGAATGTAGTTGCTGAAGAATGAATTAAAATTTAAATTGTGAAAAAGACAGTATCAGAATTACTTTGCTGTCTATGAAATAAGAAAAACATATACTGAGAGGGTGCAATAACCCCTCATGTTGAGAAAGTGTGTGTAATGTTTTCAGTGCTAGCTCTCTGGTTTCTGTGTTTTCTACAGTGCCCTCCTACATTGTGAAGTAGGTGTAGTTATTAGTTTAACTGTGCAATTGAACAGCTCAGTAGATAAAACATTCAGACTTCTGTAACTTTCTCAAGCCTTAATCTTCAGAAACGCTCTATCAGAATTTTTTGTCAGTTTTTGAGGAAAGAAGCAGCTATATAAACAAACGTATGTTGATTTATTTGTGAACGATGATTCAGTTGTGATCATAGCAAAGCCTGGAAATGATAGTCAGTGTTCATAGTTGGAGGTATGTTTCCATAATAAGATATGCCATACTATTTGTACTCTATCCAGCTGGCCCATTGGAGCATAGTATTTTATGTAATTATTGCATAAATTTTAAAAGATAAAACATGTAAATGAACCTGAGTGGTAGTAATAGATGATTTTAATTACACAGACACAGACAAGATTGCATTAAGCAGAGGAAATATATTTCTAAATCTGGAATGAGAGTGCTTTCTAATTCAATCTGGACATCAGCTGACAGGCAAAGAAACAAGGCTGGGTTTGAATGTAACTTGGAGAGGAGGTTGTCAAAATAACGTTAGAGGAAAATTTGGACTTCAGTATATTAGCTGGGGTCACAAATACACTACAGAAGGAATTAAAAAGACAATCAAAGCTATGGAGAAGAGCAAAAGGGAGGACCCCAACAATCAGCTTCAATATAGCAAACTGGGATACCGTGTAAGGCAAATTAAATAAAGCATTAAAGAAAAAGATGGTAGAAACCAAGAGGACTAAAATGTACACTGAATGCTCAGTGATATCTAGACTTGATAAATGTCTTGCCTTACACCTGGTTGTATTCTGTTTTGTCAGAGGCTGGGCAAATAACCCCTTCTTCAAATGTAAGATGAAACTCGTGTGCTGCCTGGACCTCATAGATCTACTGGTCACTGAAGGCAGAAGAGAAGTCCACATATTTTTGTGACAATTCATTAATCACAGAATCACAGAATCATCTGGGTTGGAAAAGACCTTGCAGATCATCTAGTCCAACCATTAACTAAACACTGACCGTTTTCAACTACACCATATCCCTCTCATCCATGTCAACCCGACTCAAACACCTCCAGGGATGAGGACTCCACCACTTTCCTGGGCAGCCCATCCCAATGCCTAACAACCCGTTCTATAAAGAAATACTTCCTAATATCCAGTCTAAACCTTCCCTGGTGCAACTTGAGGCCATTACCTCTTGTCCTATCGCTTGTTACTTGGTTAAAGAGACTCATCCCCAGCTCTCTGCAACCTCCTTTCAGGTAGCTGTAGAGGGCGATGAGGTCTCCCCTCAGCCTCCTCTTCTCCAGACTAAACAACCCCAGTTCCCTCAGCCGCTCCTCGTACGACATGTGCTCCAGACCCTGCACCAGCTTCGTTGCCCTTCTTTGGACACGCTCGAGTAATTCAGTGTCCTTTTTGTAGTGAGGGGCCCAAAACTGAACACAGTCGTCGAGGTGCGGCCTCACCAGTGCCAAGTACAGGGGTAAGATCACTTCCCTGTCCCTGCTGGCGACGCTAGTTCTGATGCAAACCAGGATACCACTGGCCTTCTTGTCCACCTGGGCACACTGCTGGCTCCTGTTCAGCCGGCTGTCAATCAACACTGCCAGGTCCCTCTCTGACTGGCAGCTCTCCAGCCACTCCTCCCCAAGCCTGTAGCGCTGCTGGGGGTTGTTGTGACCAAACTCCCAAGACTGACATTCCTCCACCCCTTTTGTGTTTGCAATTAGACTCATACTTCAGAATCCCTCTCAGTGCTCAGGGCTTGGTTCAAATTTATTTATTTTTCTGTGCCTACCCCTTTTTCCTTGTTTGTGTTCTCTTCACATTTCAGCGGTGCTGCTGCTACAGAGCAGTAACAATATAAAAGTCATGAACTCTTTGTTCTATGGAAAGAGCTTGAAAATCACATAAAACATAGTGTGCCATAGAAAGAAGGAGGGAGAGATCCCAGAGGTTGTGAATGTCACTGACTAGGTAATATTCCCAGATGACCCCAATAATTCCCATTCCCTGAGAATGAGCCTGATGAGAAGGACCTGGTTGTCATGCCATGCTTCATATGATTGCAGTTCTGTGAAGATCACCACCTCCAATTTCAAATTTCCCTGATATTTAAGCTATTTAATATGCCTGTTTGATGTAACACTGAAGCTGTGATGTGCTTCCTGCTTCTACCAATGTTGTCAGGTGTTCCAAAATCACATGTAGGCTTAACTGCGAATAATATCACTACCATTTGAAGAAGCGTGGAGGGTATTGATAAGAGGAGGGTTAGCTGGAACAGAAAACCTTAGATCATGGGGATTACTGCAGCCTTCTGCTCACCAACAGCTTCCTGATATGACCACACATTTATACACTGAGTGACACCACCACCTACATGAACAGTGCTGGCCAGGCACTGGCAATGGTGCAGCCCTGCACTCTGCTGCATGGCCCTTCCCTATCACATGCTTGGGGAACCATTCCCATTCTAAGTAACCTCCCTCCCATTCCACCACCTTGACGACTTTTGGGCAGAACCTTGTCTTGATGTTGACTGCTACCTGCATACAGCCATAATATGTAATAATATGATCTGCATGTTGAACATTTGTGCCATTAATGGTCTGGAAAAAGACTGACTTCTCCTCTTGTTGATTGATGGGGTGGTCAAGAGGGATCTTCGATTCCACACTTGTTTCTTCAGAAGCTCTTGATCAACCTCCAAGGGGTATCTACATTTTGAGACTGAATTTGGACCAGAGATGAAGCATGCATCTGGCTATGGATTATTACAGTGGTTGAAACCCATGCTGCAGGGATTGCTTTTATTATTTTGATTAACCTATGGATAACGCCAGATGTTTCTGGTACTCAGATACAAAATGAATTTTGTCTCTGAACAGGGCTTTGCTTTGAGAAGAATCAGAAACCGAGGGAAACACAAACAGCTAGTCTAGACCTAAAGCCCAAGGTCTGCTCAGAAGATGGAGACCTGAAGAAGATTTACCAGGATTGGTGACATGAACACATGAAACAAAAATGCCAAGGGAATTAAACACCTTTATTTCTCTGTCCCAAGAAAGCTGAAGTAAACAGCAAGGTAATGAGGCCATCTACCTATTAAAAAACATGACTGAAAAGTTAGTGACGGTTGGGTTCATAATGTTGCTAACAATCTGAATTATTTCCTTCATTCAGCATTCATAAAAGGAGCTGAAGGTCACACTTCTGTGACTAGGATACATTTTCCTGGGAGGAAAGTGAAATGTTAAAAGGCTTTATGATTATACCAGAGCAGATAGGCAATTAGAAGTATTAAAAGTTGACAGGCAGCAGGTCCTTATGAATTATATCTCAGAATTCAAAATTCAACAAGAAGTGGCAATGGAAATAACAAAAACCTTTTGCTCCTGAATTTTGATAAGTCACTACAGACAAGAGCAGAGGGTAGGAAGAATGGCAAAAGACAGACAGCAGGGTTAAATGAAACAGTACCAAATAAGAATTAACTGTGAGAAGGAAAGAGGTAAGCCAGGTCTGTGTTTGGCTTGAGCAGAATGTGTAGGAAATGCTGTTCAGGGATGAAGGCAGAAAAGCATCTGATAATCTTGGGCCTGTAATGAAAAAACCTAGGAAAGACTGTCAAAAGAGAGAGGAAATGTAGTAGCTGGGGAACCACTGAAGAGAGATTGAACCAAGGAATGGCTTAAATTTTCCTGTCCTACGCATTCAGCTCAGTCCCAGGACAACCTGCCACTGAATGAATGTCACAGCAGAAGGATGGCATTCCCAAAGTACAGCCTCCGATTCAGAAATCTTCCTTACAGAAGTAACAAAGCTAATCCCTGTCCTCTTCTTGCTGTTGCTTGCAACAGTTTCTGTGCTGTGCCCAACCTCCCACTCTTGAAACAGCTTAATCTAAAGGTGGAATGAATCACAGTTGACTTCAGTTGACCTTATTGCTGGAAACTTGCATAACTTCCATGTCTGAAAGTACTTACATCCTAAGAAGCCTGGGGAGGCACTGGGGTAGAGGAAAGAACATTTTGTTTCCCTGGGAGAGTAAGGGGAGGTTCTGTCAGCATTTCCCAATAGTGCCTCTGCCCGAGAGTTATTTGGAAGAATGAGAATTATAGCAACAGCAGAAGATTGAATTGATGCAATTAAATATGCTGTCATAGATGGTCTTATGATGGAGAAGAATCATCTTTTTCCCAGCATTAACTAGAAATAGTACAGAGGATAATGACCAGTCCTTTAGGTCTCTTTCTACTCTAGTGTATGATATATGATACATTTTTCCCTTTGATTTGCTTTCATTTTTTAAAATCTCATTATCACTGTGTTATGGCAGCACATAAAGACTCTGCCGAGATACCAGGTTCTGTGAAAGAAACAGGAAGGAAACATGTTGTCTTCAAATTATAAGCTCTATCAGGCTGGATGGACAAAATGGGAAGGAAATGGCTCCCCAAGAGCAAAACAGGGATAACACTGAGGTACAGAGAAAATAAGTTATTTGCCCATGTCATGAAGGCAGTTAATAGAGGAGCTTCAGATTGGGTAAGGGTGGGCAGAAGAGCTAATTTCAATGCCTTATTCAGGAATGGGCTCCAGGCTTATCCAGAATCTGTATGAATACCTAACAAAACTACTGTAGTAAATAATAAAGACAAATAAAGCTATGCAGCAATTTATGGAGATATTTTTCCTATTTGTATTTTTATCTCTTTTTAAAAGTAATTATTTTTTATTAAAAGCAAAAAAAAAATGGTTTGTAAGAAAATTCTGAAGAGTATTTTGTTTTGTTGAAGAGACAGAAAAAAGCTATTAGCAGGAATTGAGTAAACTATTTTTAAGTCAAGAGAATACTTCATTCTAGTATTACCTGAAGAACTTTGTGATTTTGTATGAGTCAATTAATTTCCTCATGTCTCTACCAATCCTAGTGAAAAATGGGGAAAAAACCCAGAATCCCACTTAGAAACAGATTTCACAGCTGATCTGTCATTGCTTCAGAAGTGAACTATGAAAATAAGAAAGATCACTAAATACTGGGAAAAAAAGTATGGAAACAAGATGAAATAAGGGACATGGCTGGATTCTGTAACCCATTTTGAAAATGATCCAAGAGTAAACAAACTCTAGGTATCTAGCAAGAGTTAGCACAGCCATTATGAGCTTAATCAATGGGCACAGTTGTGTTCATTGCTACAGTCATAGAATCATTGAATCATAGAATGGTTTGAGTTGAAAGGGACCTTAAAGATCATTTAGTTCCAACGTCCCTGCCATGGGCAGGGTCACCTTTCACTATATCAGGTTGCTCAAAGCCTCATCCAATGTGGACTCGAACACTTCCAGGGACACTTCTCTGGGCAACAAGTTCCAGTATCTCATCACCCTTACAATAAAGAATTTCTTCCTTATATCTAAGCTAAATCTACTCTTTTTCAGTTTAAAACTGTTACTCCTCATCCTATCACTACCCTCCCTGACAAAGAGTCCCTCCTTGTCTTTCCTGTAGGCCTTTAGGTACTGGAAGGCCACTATAAGGCCTTCCTGGAGCCTTCTCTTCTCTAGGCTGAACAACCCCAATGGTCTCAGCCTGTCCTCAGAAGAGAGGTGCTCCAGCCACCTGATCATCTTCATGGCCCTCCTCTGGACTTGCTCGAGCAGGTCCATGTTCTTCTTATGCTGGGGGCCCCAGAGCTGAACTCAGCACTGCAGAGGGGGGTCTCATGAGTGTGCAGTAGAGGGGGAGAATCACCTTCCTCAATCTGTTGGCCAGACTTTTCTTGATGCAGTCCAGGATATGGTTTGCTTTCTGGGCTGTGAATGCACATTGCTGGCTCATAGTCAGTTTTCTATCCACTAATATCCTAAAGTCCTTCTCCACAGGGCTGCTCTCAATCCACTCATTTCCCAGCCTGTATTTGTGCTTTGGATTGCCCCGACCCATGTGCAGGACCTTGCACTTGGCCTTGTTGAATTTCATGAGGTTTGCACAGGTTCACCTCTCAAGCCTGTCAAGGTCCCTCTGGATGGCACATCCCTTCCCTCCTGTGTGTCAACTGCACCACACAGCTTGGTGTCGTCAGCAAACTTGCTGTGAGTGCACTCAATCTCACTGTCCATGTCATCAACAAAGATGTTAAACAGCGCCGGTCCCAGTACCGACCCCTAAGTAATGCCATTAATCACTGCTCTCCACTTAGACATTGAGCCATTGACCACAACTCTTTGAGTGCGACCATCCAGCCAATTCCTTATCTATCAAGTGGTTCATCCATCAAATCCATGTCTCTCCAATTTAGAGACAAGGATTTTGTGTGTGAAAGTGTCAAATGTTTTGCACAAGTCCAGGTAGATGACATCAGTCGCTCTTCCTGTACCCACCAATGCTGTAACCCCACTGTAGAAGGCCACCAAATTTTTCAGGCACAACCTGCCCTCAGTTAAGCCATGTTAGCTGTTGCCAACCACCTCCTTATTTTCCATGTGCCCTAGCATAGTTTCCAGGAGGATCCACTCCATGTCTTGCAGGGCACAGAGGTAAGACTGACTGGCCTCTTTATTTCCCTTTTAAAAAATGGGGATTATGTTTCCCCTTTCCAGTCAGCAGGAACTTCACTGGACTGCCACGACTTCTCAAGTACAAGTATGATGGATATCATCATGTAAGCCTGTTTAACACTCCAGTTATTCACTGCAGCCATCCTGAGCAGAGACGGACCGGGAATCTCAAAAGCATGAGGAAACTCAGCCTGGCTCTAAGGTGCTGAAAATCCAACCACTTGAGTTGGATTCCAGGCTCTACACTCGATCTGCTCTGTTAAGAGGGAATTTTGCTTCATTTCCATTTCAATCTTTTTCTGTTTTTCCTATTGCAATTTTAAAAAACAAGTTTTTTTAGGAAAAAACATTTATAGTGCTTACTGTAATGAAGTACTGATCTTCTCAGTAAGACCTAAGCACTGATTACACCTATCTTTACTTTATGGAGAGTGTCCGTTTATTTCCTTTCCAGTTGCTCTTCAGCATGTCATTCTCTAAAGACCTAGGAAAACCTGAATAATAAAGAAACTACTCTAGGAACCTGCTCAGGAGTTTTGCATATACTACACAGCAAGACCAGATAAAGCAACTCTAATTTATTTTATAGACAAGTTAACACCAGCATTATTTTATGCTTTGATCTAAACTATGGCTGATGAATGTGGTAAATAGAACCACTTGAAAATGCTGTAAAACTCTCAAATAATCACTAGGTTCACCTGTGAATTTGAGGAACTCATTTTGACCAATTTTATCTTTCAAAAGTATTAAGTATTAAAAGACAACCTTATTTGAGCTGAGAAGCAGAGCAAAACCCAAGTGAAATTCCCCCAATGTTGTTATCATTTTAACCCAAATATTTTCTTAACCCAAAATGCAGCCTATTTGTTCATCATTGGCTAAAAGCATATTGCTTCTTTATATATTTTTTGCTTTACTTACATGGTTAAGTGATTAGTCTGGCTACAGCAACACAACTACTGCCCATTATTTTGTTTATAAATTTCATTCAGAACCAGAACTTTTTTTTTCCTGACATCCAGTTTTATGCCAGGAGCAACTTCTCTAAGAACAGCAATGAATGTATGAGCTTTCCACTGCTGAATATCAACCACTGACAAAAAAAAAAAACCACAACAGGTCAGACTACAGTCCTGCCAGGACCCATCACTGTTCCAGTCTCCATGTGAAAAAATGATTATTCCTCTTCATCCTTATCTGCATCCACTGACACCCTCCATTAGAGTATATAAGGCATTAGAAACCAGCAAAACAGTTGCTGAAAACCAAAAGCTCCACCTGTCACTGAGAAAGAAAAGTGGAAGGAAAAATAGAATTAGTAAGCTTATCTCCAAAATTTAGCTTGATCTATGTTTAGTCACAAAAAAAATCCACTGTGGAAACATTAATCAAAACAGTTTAGAGATTGTATCAAAAGATTAAGTAATCCTTGGATTAGAAAAGTGTAAGAAATGGTGGGCAATATTTTTCTTTCTTTCTGAGGAGAAAGGAGGGCATGTAGCTGACTTACAGTGCTGCTGTCCAGAATGTGTTTATGTTCCTGCCACAGATATTAGTGAAGATATACCCCGTGCCATTCATGGGAGCTACCAAAGGACCTGCCCATGTACCCGTGTGCAGCTACAGCAACAGCTGTCCTCCTCAGCTCCAGTTCATGAGAGTTGGGGAAGTGCTGTGTCTCAAATGAAAGGCAGTGTCTATGTCCAAAAATCCCTGATTCAGGTTAGCATGAAGCCAGGGGCTCAGATGTAGTTTAAGGTTTCCTTTCTATTGACCCAGTTGTAGTCAGAGGGATTCAAACCTCCCTACAGTTATGTACAGGCCCAGGGGAAGCTTCTCTGGCAGCACAACAGTTGGGGTACAACATGGGGCAGCTCCTGTGTTTCCCTGTCTCCACTCTAGGATCGTTTAGGTGATTCTTCCTATCCTTTGTCAGACCTGACTGTAGGAAAGTTTCTTGGTTTGAGACTTGGTAATGCTCAAGGAAATGAGGTCAAGCAAGAACTAGAAGACTGATTCTGCAACTTCAATGGTAGATGCTCTTCAGGCTTACTAGTAGGTGATGGTCATTGTGGATAGTTTGTTTTATTTTAATTTTTGACTTGTCCAGATTTCAGTGAACTGGAAAACATCCATTGAAACTTGATCATCACCATAACCACATCTTGGCTGAAGTTCTGCAGTTCTCAGAATCTAGTCCAGACAGGAGGATTTATAGTTTTCCATTAAAAACACAAAAATGGTCTTTGAGAATTGAATATAGAGTCAGAAGTTCTCAGTGAATCTGGCCTGAATTGTGAAATTTAAGAATGAATCCCCAATTACTTCTATTCCTTGTAACATTAACCAGCATTCAGCAAAGCAATTGCTAAACATACACAAAGATTAATGATTGCCCTTATAAATATATTTATAAATCCTGCTTTGGATGTCTCACTTTGCCTGCATGATGTTATTGTTACTGTGCATTCTGCTGCTTCCTAGACTATTGCTTTTATTTCCTGAGAAGGCTGCTGGCCAGCTGAACTTGAGAAGGTGTAGAACAGTATGGCATGTGGATTCTGGCTCAACCCTTTCTTCTTCCTGCTACATTTGCCAAGAATTATGCAGGCAAAAATGTCATTCACCTTGTCAACAAGGACAGTCCTGTTGCAATTGCAGAGGAGAAAAAAAGCTGCCTGCTTTTCTTTGCATCTATTTATCAGAATAGAAATATCAGAGAATGTTTCCTTCCTGGCTCAAGTATTCAGTGCTATGATGCTATTGTTCACATTCAAGAAAAGTTTCACGGGTTTGGTGCAGCCATGTAACATGAAAGCCTGAGTGAGGACATGAGATCTTCTAACCTCCTATTGCCATCAAACCCACTCAAAGTGAGGGCAACAGATTCAGATCCCAGCAGAGCTGACCTTGGCTCCCTAGAGCTAGGTACAAGACTAAGATTCCAGAAAGCACCCCAGCATTGTTGGATATTAAGTACATTTACAGCTATGATGACACTGTAACACTAATATATTACTCATCACCAACATCCAGACTCAGTTTTCAGGGCAGAGCTGCAGCCTACTCCATGCCATGATTCATGGTTCAGACTCAATGCCAGGCTTATCACAATGCTAAAGTTAAGGATGAAGCCATAGCCTCACTTCACAGAGACCCCTACTCCTGAAGGGTGGCAGCAGGCCTATGCTGAGGCTTATAAAGCCATCGTCCACAAGTCTGGCAGGACAAATCAGTCGCATATACATGTATTTATGCAACCATTTCCAAGCACAAGATGTCTCTTTGGGGAGTCACATTCTGCACTTCAGAATGGAAAGCCAAGAGTCCTGACAGATTAATCTACCACTTTTTAAAACTCCAGTCAGTTTAATGTCCATATTTTGGATTAAAATCCTTTATCCAGGACTCCTGAAAACTGATGACTGCATATCCCTTTCATTGCCTTCATTATTCAGGATGTAGCCAGAAAAACAGTGCTGTGCATAATTCTGTCATCATGTGGTTCCTTGTTCTACCAGCCTGTGGTCTATGATTCTCCAAAAACCCCAGGAGCTTGCATAGACATGGGAATAAATTGCACAGTCCTCCCTTGGTAAATCTGAAATGAGGCTTGGATGCTCCTGCCTGGCATCTGTTTATTCATAACATCTAGAGAGACACGGTCCAGCTGGAGCAAAGCCAGGGCCTGAAGGCTGGTGCTGTATGTACAGCATTATATGTTGCTTCAGAGGTCACTGTTGCTAGCTCTACAGAAACACACTTATGGCCATTAAAACAAAACAAAACAAAACAAAACCAAGAAAAGGAGGCAAGTCTAATAACAGATAAAACCAAAGAAATATGCTGTGAGCAGCACTGTTTGCCATGATGATCAGCTTGTCAATGAATCACAAAAAACTCCCAGTGAGCAACGCTATACTGAGTTGCTTCAAAACTCCTACCCCAGCTGCTGTTCACCCAGCGGCTCCCAGGGAGGAATGGCACAGTTGTGTGTTTTAATGACTGGACTCCCCTAACACAAGTCCTGTTGCTGCTGGTCCTGCTACAAATCTGAAACAGTGAGACTTGCTGAAAAAATGCATATAAATCAGGCAGAAGTCCTCCGAGCTTCAGGCTGCAGCCCATTATAGTCTGGAAGACAGGAGAAAGACATAAAATATGGGTTTGTTTGCCCATATCAATTGCCTTTTTATCTCCTGTCTTCTAGGCGCAAAGGCATTTGAAGTGAGGAGATGTCAGTTTTGTTTTGTATGTTCACGGTTTCATTGTAATAAATTATGTCTTTGACACATTTTTGTAAAGAAGGAAAGGAAAAAAAAACCTGCCCGAACCCTTGTAGTCTCAGGTACAGAGAGATCACATGTGTTCTGGTGATGATTTTTGACATCCGGAGAAATATCATAATTCAAGTGTCTTAAAAGAGACATCAGAAGGCAGGTTTCAGACACCCTGTGCTTTGCCATGCTGGTTTGCTCCAAGTTGAAGCCCGCTGCCCAGCTCTGTCCTGCCTGGGACACAAGGTCAAAGCCGTGGGAAAGCGGGTGGAGAGATTCGAGCCTGTGGGAACTTGTGTGCACAGCTGAACTGCACCACAGCTCTCGCCTTAGCCGTGATAGTGAAGAGATGCTCTGGGTCTCACTAAATGGGGAGAGAGAGTTGAAGTGTCCATTGCCCACACAAGCTTGAAATCATTGTCTTTGCCGCCTGGCACAAATTGCAAATGCCTGAGAAAACCCAGCAGAAAGACCATGAAAGCAGGGGACGGCTGGAGTTCCACGCCGGCCC
Source organism: Strix aluco (assembly GCF_031877795.1). Taxonomy (NCBI): domain Eukaryota; kingdom Metazoa; phylum Chordata; class Aves; order Strigiformes; family Strigidae; genus Strix; species Strix aluco. The sequence goes on along the minus strand of NC_133934.1, from coordinate 121,487,438 downwards.
CGTTGCTCACTCCTTGTGCGGCTGCGAGAGGCACTGGTACCTGTCTCCTCTCCCCGCTTGCTCAGCTGTGAAATGTGTCTATCAGTGCTGCTCTCACTGGGGGATTAATTAAAGTTTGTAAAGCACTTTGGATATACTCAGATGAAATATCCTAGAGAAGCACAAGATATTTAATCCTTTGATAATATTTATTTGGCTGATGCATGCGCTAGAAGGGAAAGGAAAACCAGGGCACATGTCTGTTTAAAAACATCCTTTCTCATTAAAAAGGGCCAAGCTAAATTAACAGGTTTGTGGAATGTGTTTCCTGTCAAACCTTGGGCCTGGGGGGAAAAGCACTGGAGGAGGATTTGTGGCTGTAGTTTGGTGATGTGGCTATCTGAGCACAACTACAGGGATTTCTATGACTTGTGAGACTGAAGGTTGACTTATTTCATTACCCTGTAATATTGCACGCTGTTAATACCTGCATTACTGTGTCATTCAGTTCAGCTACAGCAGGTATTAATTGCCTATCCAGATAAAACTAGCTTATGTGCTTTTTGTCTGAATTCTTTAAATGTATGTAGAGCTGGTGACTTGATATTATTCTGCAAGACCCAGCTGGAATCTTCTGAAAACCCTGGCAAAAATTGGTGTGTATTTTGTTTCACTATCTAAAAATCTTTAATCTTTGAAAACTGACATAAAATACATAGTTATTCCTCTCACTTTATTAATTTTAATTTGTTGTGATCCCACATTTGCTGTTTTAAGAATTCTCCCAATCTAACTTGAAGATTCAAAGCCAGACAAACAGCCTATGGTGCAAACTTCACATCTGTATCATGTTACACTTGGCAGGAGAGATAGGTGCACTCATTTACTGGAGCTCAGCATGGGGTGAGAGTTCAGAGGTTATCATTCCTTCTGGCTTACATCTTTACAGATGTTTTCCCTTTATGAACAACAGAACCGCTTGTCAGTCACAGCTCAGACCTAAAAACAGACGCCTATACCTTCTTTTCGTAATTATTTCCATGTTTTGCAGAGTCCATTTTTTAGGGTTCTGGAATGGGGAAATGATTACAGATTAACAGTTGCAAGAGATTAGTTAACATTTTAAATGTGTGTGGAATATGACAAAATAAAATAATAGTAAAAAATGTAACCATAGTCAAAACATATGTGAAACCTAATCTGCAACAATCTTGACTTACTATTAAAGCCTGTATCACATTTTTCCAGTCTTGCCACTGCGGGAATACTGAATGCACACATGTAATATACATTGCTATAGAATTGAAAATCTAGGTGATATATTGCAGTAAAACCTAAATTTGACTGGATCAGATTTAGGTACATGACTCATTAGAGTAGTGACCTTTAATTTAGTTTTGGTTTGGTTTCTCTAGCCATTTACAAAAAAACTGAAGAAAAGCACCTGGGTAAGAACGGATGCCATTGGACATAACCTGAGGTTAGGTGATTTACCCAAATCTCATAGGGAGCCATGACATTTTTTCTCCTGAGCAGTCCGGGTTAGCCCAAGAATTTTTTTCTTTCCTTGCAGTAAATAACACTTAAGGTTTGTGTTACAAATCCAGCCTCAGTCTAAAGAAGAGGTCGCATGATCACTTTTTCTGCAGCAACTTCCATCCAACAGATGAAAGTTTGCTTTAGGATTTGTGAACTTCTATTTAAGTAAGTGAGTGAACTGTGGTCACTGGGACATTTGTAGCTGTTCAGAAAATACAGAGATGGTTTCAGATGACAATGAGCAGGTCACAAAAAAGCACGTAATTTAAAGAGTTGCCCCTCTTTGACCAATCTTCAGCAACCAACTGTGTACAAACTCCTTATCATCTGGAGCACAAGCCAGATCAGTGGTGTGAATTTTACACAGAGTGGATATTATTTTGCAGAGCAACAGATGTGGAAGTCACACAAGACCAGTTACCACACCTTAGCTGAGGGGAAATCTTTAATTTCTTCCGTTAAATCACAGGAGATTATCTGACCACTCCTTATTTAAATATTTAATTAAGCTCTCCCGTTCTTATAGTTTCATAGTCATCTCTTTTTTTTTTTTTTTATAATACTAGAAAGAAATGTTCTTTTTGTCTACATATGGTTTTTAAATTCTAGCAGTGATTATACATGCATAAGTTCTTTATAATAAAGAGTACCTACAGTGACACAAACTTGAAATCTGCATTATGCGTCTGGAAAGACTGAGTGGGGATGGGTGACTTGTCACAGGCAATAAAAAATGTCAGTGGCGCATGTTTGTGTGTAGTCTGTGAATGCTGTTTGATGTACTTATCAGTTTCTTCCTACAATATGTCGTAGTTACCGAACAGCACAGCTTGGCTATTGATGAGTAAAAGAATTAGAAGATAAGAGAATAGGCAGACAGTGATTTGGATTCTGCAGATGATATTTTGCAGGTTGGAAAGGACAAAGACAATCTGCAAGCACCAGCAGCTGATAGAGCCTCAATAGGAGATAATTCTGGGCTTGGAGACACAGAAAAAACATATGCACAGTAAATCATGCAAATCAAGCCTAAATGGTGGGGCATTTGACAATAGGGCAGAAAATTATGGAGTTGGAGGTTGGTGGGTTTTTTTAACAATTTCATAATAAACTTATTGCTGGACTGATTATTAAACTATTGGGGTGCAAAATGTTGTGGTGGTGGAGCATACTGGGGTAACAGCAAACTTGTACTAGGGAGAGGGAGGATTGAATAATGGTCCCTCTAGATCTTCTTTACTGACTTTTGAGCCCTCTGAGAAAGTTACAAGTAGATGACAACAAGGTGGGAGGGAGCGGGGGCAGTTTCCAGTATTTAAGGGTGAGACGTTCTTTATTATACTTCATTATTTCCAGTTAACTGACTTTTATGTGAATATTTAAATATTTAAAAAAACAAACAAAGAAACTCCACAAAAGCAGTGAGACTGTTTTATGCCTGCATCCCTCTGTAAAATCCCTGGAGCACTTCTCCTTGCAGTGGATGCTGACGAGATGAAGAAAGCCAAATGGAGCTACCAGAAATTTCTTTGTCACTGCAACATCTTGCGGGAGAGTGCAATACTTGGGGATAGAGATAACGACCAACTGTGGCACCATGCCATGGAACTGTCAAATTATCTTGAGAGAGGATGGTAATGAATGTGTATCACTGCTACATATGATTTGCTTTTAAGCAGGTAGGTAGGGCTGTGACTGAACACAGGCCATTAAATTATGAACAGAAGGAGAGCTATCCAATTTTCTGCCTTGCTAAGGAAATGAATAGTTTTAATGATAGCTGAAGACTTTGAGTTTGCCCTTCCTTTTGTAATCTTCCGCAATTGTTTCCTTTAAGTACAGTAAATCTAATTCTCTAGTCCATACCATCAATGTTGTGCTGTTATAATTCCATAGATGTTTTTTTGGAGAAGCTGGGTTTTGTTTTAGTGCAGTGGAAGGAAAAATGAAGTTCATTGTTCAAAATCTCCTCTGGCAATGAGATGAGCGGAATACAGATTTTACCTCCCTTCTGCTCCATTACTGGAATGTCTTCTACAAGAACTTGTGTCAGGGCCCCCTTTCATAATCTGTGCTGCATCCAGAATTTCTTTCCCACTTCCATGTAGAGGTTTCACTCAGGACTAATTTCACCAGTGCTTAGAGAAGAATATGAAAATGAGGCAAATAAAAGAACAGTGGGACCCACAGGGTGCTGTAAGAACAAGATCTACACTCATCATCAGGAGGTTCTGTCACCCTCCAGCTATGGGCATGCAGAACTGCAAAAACTTTTAGCCTAATCTTATTGACAATGTTGTTACTGATACAGACTGTGGTCACTGTAAGACCATATCCTACGACAGAAAGTACTCTGTTCAAATGCATATTTAGTAGAGAGACGTACAGTATAAAATTTTAGAGTAGAATCTGCTTGTGCAGCTCAAATAAGAACTCTATAGTGACTTCTGTCTGTCCTGTATTTACAGTTTCTCAACTGCTGAGCCCTTTCTCCATTTTATTGAGATATAATTGAAAAATTAATATATATAATTTTTTTACAAAGATGGCTTTTTGCTATTGCAAGTTGACCTTAAGCTCTGTAGCTTAAAGAGTAGAGTTAAAAAATGTGTGCATTAAGGATACTTGCAATACATAGTGCATGTCTTCTGAACACATTTTATCTAGTTCTGATTAAAAGCATTTCACCACCAAGACAACTTGATGGGTTTATGACTTATTGACTGTCCTGTTACTATGAACATAGTTAATTGATTCTCTCCTTGCTTTAATCTCTGATGTTTGATTCTGCTAAATCTTTAAAATATGTTTTTGACTACATCATCCTGTAAGTCTTTAAAATAAATGTTCCTCAAAAGCATTTTTTTCAGTTTTAATAAGTTCTGTTTAACAAATAAATGTGGGAAGGGGTAGGGAGAAGGGAGAATGCATGAAATATTCATAAAGGCCAATATGATATGGTGAATAGTTAGGACCTGTTAAGCTAAAAGCTTGTTTTACAGTCTGAAATAGCTCTGTGTAGATCACGTTTTCCTCTTTACCTGTACTGGCAGGGGCAGAGCCAACAGACAGAGGAAAAATTTCTTCCCTTTTATCTATTGTTTATCTGCAATGGTCAGGAGAAAAAAGTCCCTTCTGGAGCTCCTGCATACTGACTTTTGATGTTGAAACACCGTTTGTAAGAGGTATACAAAAAATGTAGATAGGGCCAACAAAATTCAAAGCAAGCATTTGTTTCTGTGCATCCATGCACATCTGTGCATATCATCCATGATGCTCTCGGGGGAGCTGGCTGTGGGGGTTTGTATTGTGGGGACCTGTAACTCTCTCAGGGGTATTGTCATTTGAGTCTGACCATGGATATGGCAGAGACCATGGATATGGATAGAGGTGTATGGCACAAATAAGCCTCTTAAGAAAAAAGTTAACAAGGGGGTGTGTGTGTGTGTAGGTTTGAAAATATAGTGAGAGCTGGGCAAGGACCTGGATGCAGGATGATTGCATCATAGGGTATCCTGCTTTGGCCAGGAGAGTTTGTACAGCACATCTTGCTCCCTCTGAGGCTCTCAGGGACAGCATAAATCTCAGCTCTTCACTGGGACAAAGGCATCTCCCTCTCCCGCCAGAGGTCAGGGGAATTAGCTTGTTTGCACAATGTCAGAAAACAGATGTCTTGAGTCCATCTCCTCCATCAGCCTGTATCCTTTAAAAACCCAACCTAAACAATTAGCCATGTACTTCTAGGGGTGTCTGTGTCACAGACAGATCCTCCTGAGTAGCCCTGAGAGGTGGGCAAAGATTTGAGTAGGCTGTGGGTCTCTTGTGCTTTTTGTGTTCAGGAGCAGGTAGTGGTCGGACCGAACCTTGCACACAATGAAGACCTGGGACCAGGCAGTGCTCAGCCTCACTGCATCTGCCTGATGCTTCATACTAACCTTGTGTAGAAAAGGGGAAAACACTTTAGCTGTGTATTATTTTATTGGCTGAAGACAGGACTGAAATCCTGATGGAGTTTAGAGGTGTGCTGGAAGGCAATGGGAAATTGTGAGGGATGTTAGAGGGATTTCCCTTTAGCTGCTTGTTTTTGCATATTTGAGTCAAAAGCACATAATCTTGGGAGACTTTCCCTGGTCAACCAAGTAAGGGGTTTGTTGTCATTAATATATTTGCAGTGGTTTCTGGGAATACCTTACAGAAAAATGAAGTCTTGGAGAAAATATTCTGTGGAATTAGGTGTCTGCATGGCTTTGTGCCTTTTGAAAGCCTGCTTTTTCTGTAGGACAAAATGTCAATTAAAGCCATTTCTTTAACATGTCGCTAGAGGGACATGAAAACATGGAATAGATTAGCTCCTGTTGTTCTTAGTTATTGCTCTTTTATGTGGAAAAACAACAGGAATGATTTAGGGCTTTCCCTTCTCTGACTGAATGAAAGAGCTTTAAAACATGATCTTCAAACTGCTTGATGCTTGTTTAAAAAACCCCACATACTAGTGTTGAAGATACTGTAACAGTATAGTGGTACACCGGCAAGTCTTCAAACATAAGATAAAAAGAAATAGTGTCTTTTACAGTTCTTTGGAAATTAACTTTCTAATATCAGGTAACTGTATTAAGCTTACCCCCACACATGCACATACTCCTTTTCATAGAGTAGATAAACAGTATTAGACCTACTTTCAGCCCAGAGCGTGAGCTTTAGCTGTGAAGCGTTCTGTGTCACCTCCGGGTTGTGTTTGGCAGCTGTGCAGGAACAGGCTGTCTCATGGGCTGCCACAGAAATGCTGCAGTGCACAGCTGGGAGGCAGCAATGAAACTGCTTCTTAGCAGAGACTGTTCTGCGAGCAGATCTCCTCCACCCTTGACCGGCATCAAGCCAACGAGTCCAGCTTCAATCCTCCCGTGGCTCTCACTGGTTTGGAAAAGGACCATCCTGGCGCAGGTCTGAGCCGGGAGGCAGCAGCTGCAACAGCTGTCCCCATGTGTTTGAAACCTGCTGCCTCCCAGCTGAGACCTGTGATGACTGCCTGCAGGATGCCACGCATGCCTGGTGGGATGCCACAGGCACTCTGAGCCACCAGCCGGGCTTCAGTTTTGCAAACATGCAGCAAGAACGCAGCCCAGAAAATCCTTCTGTTTTAAGCTTAATGATATTGTTCTTCACATTTATCATGACATTAACCTGTGGGCACTCAAGGCCTGTGCAATCAAAAATTGGTAGCAACCAGTTTTTGGTTACAAGTAATTTGCAGGGGAGCATATGTGCCACAATTCCCTAAAACCTCTTTTGTGAAAGTTGTTAAGAGAGCACAGCTGAGACATACCCTCTCTTGGCCAGTTGGGCTTCCAGACAGCTTCAAGCACATTTTGGCCCTATCTCTCTCAGAGACACGGGTCTTGCAGCCATTTTGCATCACCTCGTCTGCCTCTCTTCCAAGTCTCCACCATGGCCTCGACTGCCTGAAGCTGCCTCCAGCTCTTCCCTCACATGAAAAAGCTATCCATGAAGTGAAGACTTTTGGTGCCCAGATGGGATGAAAGCATTTCTGTTTCTGCACTGGGGACAGGAGGAGGGTGCTGGTGACACCCGTTTCCTCTGGCTCTACTCCAGTGGGGAATTTTATTTACACACCAATTGTCCACAGCAACTGCAAGGGTGCTCAGTATTGTTTTCCCTTCCAAACAACCCCCGTTGGGTGGCTTTTGTTTTGCATGAAGTAATCAAGGAGAGGAAGCTGAGCCCTTTCCCTTCAAGCCTTGGTTTTGCCTGTGTATCACATTACAGGTGAGGGGGGTCGTGGTATGAATGTGTCAAAAGACTGGTGGCAATAAATAGCTCCAGAAGAGGATTTGTGTTACGGCTGCTTTAGTGGAAAAGCAGATAGAGTCTGGCCTTTTTTTTTTTTTTTTTTTTTTTCCTGGCTTGTTTCTATTTTATCTTGTTTTTAAAGAATGTAAAGACTCAGGAGAGTGTTTAGGTTTAGTTTGTCCCTCATTAACTTTTGAATGGATACGCATGCAGTGTGATTAGTTACATGTTGTACCTGTCACTGCCTCTGCCCTTTGTTCAGTCTAGCTAAAATATAGTAGTACCTCATTTCAGTAATAGACCTGACCTGGAGTAAAATGTGCAAATTCTTACAGAAAGTGCAATAATTGCAATTGATTTACTCTTCTATGGGGAAATAATGTCTGTCTCAAACAATAACATCAGCTTTTTCTTAATTGCATTACATTAATATCATATTAATCTGTATTCATATCCACATACAAAGCTGTGAAGCACATTTAGGCTGTGTTTTTTCTTTCCCCCTACCCTAATGACGCACACAACTCTCAAAATATGTTACCAAATCTGGGAAGGCCCTTTTTGCCTATTCCATAGAAGAAAGACAAAAGGCAACTTAAAAAATAAAATAAAACACTGGCCCATAAATCAAGAAAGCCATATCTCACCTACCGCAGTCGCCATGTTTATTTTTGTTGTTAATCCAGTGGCAGGGACGCTGCTGTATTAATGATGTGTGGGACCTCCGGACAATTTCTTATTCCTGGCTCAGAGCATCTGCTATCAACAAATGTCTTTTACACACGTATGTGACCTTTTGGCTACTTACATTTAAGTCCACCTGTCAAGATGGCATTGTGCCTGCTCATGAATATGGTCCAACTGCTAGGACACAGAGGAAACCAGCCTCTGTGGCCCTGTAAGTGCCATTTTGTTGCAGAACACCTCCCTCTTCTCCCAGCCGTGTGGTGCACATGGCTCCTGGCTTCAGGGAGCTACCAGACACCTAATTTCCAGATGACGCCAGCCCCAGACAGCTGGTTGGGGTGTCTGAGGGGACACGACGGCAGATCCGACTTGGCACTGAGCAAGGGAGATGCCCTGGCATGGCAGCTCCTCTGTCCACAGGGTCTCTGCAAACAGTGAATGCTGGCTCTTTTACAGCAGGAGACTGTGATAAAGCCCAGACTCAGCCTGTAAAACCAACAGTTTTCAACAGGGCAGAGTCACAGATAAAATCCCAGTCACTTTTCTCCTTCCTGAGATCAACCTATGCAATGTGGAGCACCTCATGATAAAGCTTTTACCAGCACTGTTTCCTTCAAAATAGATATTTTTTGTGAAAGTTGCTTAATTTTTATTTGGAGGAGATGAAATTTCAGTTCAGAGACAAAAATCCCAAAGTGTCTGATGTTGTCAAAACACCAAATTTCACAGTATAGTATTTGGCATAAAGGCTTTTTTTTTTTTTTCCCCCTCCTGTTTTTCACTGTGAGATGTCTGTTTGAAAGGCAGGGTTTGTTTTTCAACTTTTAGGCAATTGGACACATTTGCTTACTTGGAATGCAATACGCTGAGCTCTCCAAAGTGACTTTGTGTTTAATTTTTGCAAAAATTATACCTGTTCTGTTTCAAACTGGAAAAGAAGTCAAAATGGCAGAATGTCCCATGACATGGTAAGTCTCATTCCTCTTCTGCTTTGGCTGGGTTGAAAACATCACAGGGAGAATTTTCCAAGAAGGTTGTTTATAACCTTTCGAATATGGAAACATTTCAACCTGCAGTGTGTGGAAACAAACAGGGAAACAAAACATTTCCATGGCTTTTGATAACCAAAACAGGTGCTAGGCCCATGAATAGTAAAAGGAGAATGGGGAATTAAACTACTTTTCATCATATAACTCTCAAGGAGGCAGTCAGTGAAATTGCCCAAAGAGCAGGGTTAGCACAAACACAAAGAACTTTTCACACCCTGCACTAATTACATTGGGGAACTTTTTGAAGCAGGATGTTGTGGAGGCCAAAAATACAAATGGGTTCAAACTGGAATCAACAAATTTGATGTAGGAGGTCTGTCAGGTGCAATTACAATATTCTGGATGTTACCTCCAGCTCAGGAAGTCCCTGAGATACAGACTGCTGGATGAATTCCTATATTTCCTCTGCTTCCCATAGTTTTTCCTTAATTGTCTGCTGCTGTTGGAGGATGGATAACAGGTTAGAGGATCCTTGGTCTGACCTTGTCCTTATGTCGTTGGCTGGTCAGAGAACATGGACAGCAACCATGGCATTCTAATGAAAATGGAGAGTGTAACAAGAGACTCCAAATGAAACAAGACAAAACAAAACAAAACAAAAAATTTCTTTGGTTTTTATTTCATTGAAAAGTACTTATGTATTTCAGCCAGCCCTGTTTTCCAGCCTCAGTGATATCTCAATAGCTGCAGGACACTGAGGAGGGACTTGTTGAGAAACTTTTTTCAGGCAAGTGAAAACTGCATATCAATAGCAGACAGAGAAGATGAGAAGAGCAAAGAAAAAGATGATTTTAAGATTGTGAGAACAGAGAGGGCCCCATTTGGCAGCTATTTAATGTTTCTCTTAATACTGTATTTGGCACCCAGTTACCATAGTGATTGGCAGCTGATTGACAAGATTACGTAATGGAGCTGTCTCTGTAGAGCAAGAGCCGTATTTTCAGGGGGAAAACACTTTGTTACTGGAGGTGGGACCAACACACAGTATGCTCAGATCAAGGGAGGGTTTTGAACAGCATCTTCTTTTTAAGCAACCAAATATTAACAAATCCTTCCCAGCAAAGTGCGAGTGAAAGACAAATAGCCATCAGGACTTCAAGTCTGTCTAGACATCTCATCATCCTCACCACCATCTGACAGACCCTGTGGCAGCTGCCAGGCTGGCAGCACAGAGCACCTATTCAACTAGCAAAGTGGCACCCCAGCCTCAGGGATTTCCTGTTTAAATGCAGGCCTAAAAACTTTGCTTTTAAGAATCTCTCAGAAAAACAAGTTGTAAATAAGGATAGTGGGAATAAAATACAATACAAGGGATCAGTGGATATCACAGTAGTTATCCTCTTGGGTATTTAAAATAGTCTGGTTTTATTAACTGGGGCACAGTAGTGGGCATGATCCAGCCTTGTCTTCTTCGGAAAGGCAAGTGTAGTTTGCCAATTTCCCCTCAGGACATTTACCATGTCAGTAACAAGGATCTCACTCCTACCAATGGTGTTTCATACCTAGCACTTACAGAATATCCCTTGATTTTGGAGAACATGGGGCTCATTGTGCCTGATCAGATAATCCCAAGATTTGCTCACACATGAGTGGGATTCATGTGCACAGTGAAGGAGTTTTGTTAGATTGGAAGAAAGGGAATGAGCTCCTTGAGTCTGAGCCCACAGGTAACGTGGCTGGAGTGCTGCTGATGCTCCCTAGCCCCCTTTCTTTCCAGGGAGATCTGATCCTGAATTGACTTTCATCCTGTGTAAATCAGACAGTGTAAATCAGGCTATAACGGGTGGCCAGAAAACAATGCCAGACTTCCCAGCCCTCCTGCTTAAGAGCAGATCAGCCAGGATCTCACTCTTACCTGGAAAAGCTCAAAGCAACACAATAATAGCTCTTCTGTCTGCAGATGTAGGACCCTGGCTGGCTACACCGAGAGGAGAAGGTGTTAGAGGGTGGTCATGCTGCCTGACTGCCGCTACCCCAGGGACCTCCTTAGCTGCTGTCAGACAGCAGCAAAATTCACCTCCTACTCCCAGCTGCTCTCTGGAGAAGCCGTTGTCCTCTGTGGCCCCAGGGGCAGCCTTGACACTGGATTTCCTTGTGGCAGAGCTAGCCTTTGGGGAGGCAGATGTCCTCTCCCCCCAGTTTCTGAAGAAGCGTGTATTTTCCCTTTCCCAGACCATATTTAACACACCACTAATTATACACTAGATTGATGTTCAAGGTATTGCAAAGTCAGGGAAGGCTCCACTGCAGGGTGTGAGTACTTGCAGTATAGAGTACATACATGAATGAACATATGGACGCATGTCCCTTGTAAAATGTAGCACAGATGTGGTCTGCACGTTGGGCATAGGTGCCGCGGGTGACGGAGGGGGCTTGGATCCACTCTGGGCACATGTGGCTGAGGGGTGTTAAAAGCCCTCTTTCTCCGCAACAGCAACTTGTATGAATTGCAAACTGCACGCTCAGTCTCTTGGCAAGTAAAACAGCTGCTTTTGGCTGCTCTCAGCACATATGCTGAATAATTTCTGTGGCCAGAGGGGTCTTTTGCTGTGATGCATGGGGTGGAACTCTCTGGGCTGCATATGGGGAGATGGGGTTTCCCAGATTTCTCTTGACACAGCCACACCATTCACATGGGGCGGTGTGAGGGCTGGGGGAATCTCACGCCTTTGCCAAGCAGACTGGAGGAAGGGGCAGCTTGTGGGGCTCAGATATATGTGCCCCAAAGAAACATTGAACACGGTGGGGTGGTGAGAGAGATTTTATTTCCCTAGCTAGGAAATTAAGTTTCTGTAACCCCTGACTGAGTTTTATACTATCAGCTGGAGATGATAAATCTAACTATTTTCATATGACACTAAAGCATCCCGGAAACAAAATATAGTTTTTAGGTCTGCCTATATTCAGCACTGTTTCTTTCTCTTTCAGCAGGACCTGGAAAAAAGCCCATGAAAGCCAAGTCAGAAGACTCCCATTGACTTCAATGAGAGCTGTATCTGTCCCTTTACAGAACAACTTTACAGGTCTCTGTGCTCAGAGAACTGTTGTTAGAGAATACCAGTTCTCCTGGACTACATGCCAGAGAGCGTTTCTTTATAAAGATGCTTTCCTTTGGACTTCCAGCAACAACGACAACACCTATGTGCACACACACGCGCACGCACAAAAGCCACAGAGAAGTCATCCATCTTAGAAAACCTGTTATGCCTTCTAAGCGTTTCTAAATCAAAGACTGATAAATAAAACATGGGTTCAGTGTTAAAAGGAAAAAAAGAGCCCTTTTAACAGATTAAAGTGTTCACAGTGCCTGACACTGTGAAATAAGAGTGTTGAGCAGCAGGGCAGTTAAGAAAAAGGACTGGTTTTGCTGACAGGTACAAGCTGTTGTGTGTCTTGTATCAGCTATAGGCAGAAAAAAGCCCAAAAGCTACTTTCCCAGCAAAGTCTTCCCAGAAGGTAACAAACTGTAGACAACTATAGCTAAAGTTTTGCATATTCCCCAGCTGAATATTGCAAGACAAATCTTCTTTGTCTGAAGGAAGAGGAAGAAAATGGTTTTTAAGCCCACCAAAATAAATAAGCAAACAAAATCAGCATCCTTTCTATTGGCTATAATGGTTATTCCAGCAGACTGGAAGCCCTGTATTTTTTGCAGCATTTTTTTTCCCCTCAGTGTCCTGATTCTTCATAAAGCCCAGTGCACTGGCTTGGGTTCTTAATTGTATTTCCAGTTTCTCCCCAGCAATTGCAAAAGAAGGGATTGTAAAGCCCTATGCACTTTCTCATTCCTCCAGGACTGTGAGGCCAGGACATATAAAGGCTATATTTGAACAGATGGTAATATTTCTCTGTATGAAGTGACATTAACTAATTATGTTTATTTGGCTGATCAGAAAAACTGATCATTAAGACTGATTTTTCTTCCACTCTTCCCTTCTGAGACTGTGGTACCTTGATGGAGGGGAGTCTTACAGCAGAGGTCACTGAAAATCCTCCTGAATATTTTATCAGTTCTGCTTCTTATGGCTTATTCTACAAAGACAAACCCTTGTGTGTGAAGGGCACGGAGCTGAGAGCAGGGGGAGGAGGGATAAACCTGTGTCTGCCCTTGCTTTGCTTTCTGACCAGAGCACAGAGCAAGTTAGCTGTGGAAGTGGCAAACAGAAAGAATTTGTGTACCATTAGGATCATGTTTGTTATGGAGTCTTGTTCTTATTAGCAAAAAAGGGCCCCAATCAATGTGAATGAGAGCGAGATGATTCTTCTGTCAGGCTGGTAAGAAGCAGTTTTACAATGCCAGCTGGCATCCCATAACCTTTTAGGACTAACTTGCCTACTGCTCTCATGGATTTGAAATGTTGCAGCAAACAGCAAGCCCAGGTTAGAGCACAGCCAGGCAAATCTGTGATGCTCTTTCCCTAACCCAGCAGTACAACGTGGCCATGTAGTGCCCACTGTGGAAAACCCATGTTGCTGCCTCTGCCATTTGAGAACCATTTCCACACAGTCACATAAGCCATCTCCAAAAGGGCCCCCATGGCCAAAGGCAGGTGGGGGGAACCTATAAAATTAAACTGCATTATTTATTGGAGAGCTAAATGCTATCTTGCCCTAGTATGTCGTTACACACCTCTATTGTATGCTGATAATAGTCATCTGCAATCTGATAATTACTTTAATATCTTTCTAAAATGATGATAATTTAACACCTTTGTGAAAGAAACCCTTGTTTGACATACTTACACCTCTGACAGACCATGGTGTTCGTGCAGGGACTGAATGGGACTAGAGCCTGGCAAACCACACTTGAAATCCCCTCAGTGAGGCAAGTTTGGCTCTGTCAGCAAAGGGAATCACTAACTTCCCTGGGATGCTGCTTATGTTGGGTTTGGGGCAGTACTGGCACAGAGGCTGTCTGATCAGGGGCAAAAGGGAGGTGAACACCAACACCGGAACCATGTGGGACTGTCATAGATCCTGTTCCCTTCCTCTGTTCAGCAGGAGATGCGGGAGCTTTGTGTCTGGCAGGTTAGCTCACCCTATGTTCAGTGGTTCTTGCTTATTGTTATGCCCCAGGTGAGTTTCCTATTTGTTTTCCATTTATGTCATTTCACTTATAATAAGCATCCTTCCAGTCTTAGCGGGTCAGAACTTATTACAGCATTTCCCTGTATTTCAAAACTGATGGGAAGAAATAACAGGAAAAAATATTTCTGCTCACAGGAAGCCATTCTGAGCTTGTTTTTTAAATATGTGTCTTTTCCAAAATCCTGGAAGAAGCTTCCACCTTGGTCAGAAACACTTGGGTATTCCATGGTACCATTTAATTCAACAGCATCTCCAGCGCACTCACAAGGCAATGGCTTTCGTGAAACACTTCAGCCATTACAGGCCTGTCTACAGCTCACATGCAGCCTGGGACTTTTCACTTTTTTAAAAAAAAATTTTATTTATTTACTTATTTAGTGCAGAAGTGACAGCCTGTGGACTGATAGCTCAGGTTTGTCCACTCAGTATCTGCTGCAGGGTTCACAGCATTTGATATGATCCTCTGTCTGCATGCTTCAGCCCTGACATGCAGCAAGCACCTCACAGCCTCTGCTGACACTGACAATTAACACCAATTACACTGGCAGTTTTGTAGGGTGAACATTTACCCACTGGGAGCCTGAAAGAGACCAACTCACTTCATATAGGCTACCTGATAGCTGTTAGATAATAATGATTTACTGACTGCAGCTGGGGTCTGGCAGATGACCTAGATTTTATCAGTATCCCCTGACACCTTCAGTGTACCAAATCTAGGGTTTTTGAAGGAGTTAATGCCACCCACCATTGAGATTATTTCTTCCATGTTTTAAAAAATTCTAGGAGATCAGGCTTTTAATCCTCCCTTTACCTTACCATGGGGGATGACTCTTCCTCCACTGCACCTCTTAATCCTCTCTAGTTCCCCAAAGCCAGACTAGTAGCAGCAGGAGCTGTATGGCATTAAGTAAAAGCAGCAGTCAGAGAATTGGGCCCCCATGCACTAACTGTAGCACAGGCACAAGTTTAGCCAGTGAAAACCAGGGTGAGCAGAGTCCAAGTCCCTTGGTGACAAGAGCCCTAATTGTACGCATGCACGGCACCAGTGCAGTGGTGGTGTGCTTGTGTGCCCCTCGGAGGGGTGGAAAGCTGCTGTGAGGTGCTCGACAAGCCTCTAGAATGTGCAACTGGATGGGTCCCAGACCGCCTCCTTACACACACGGTGTTTTCACCTATCAGGCAGTGGTGCTTTTACAACTTCTTTCCCCAAAGCAATCAGTGTTGTTTTAGAGTTGATCTCCGAACAGATGGAGTTTTGGGAGAGTAATAAAGAGGAGGAGGCCCTGTGGATAGTGAGTGGGGAAGCTGCTCCAGCAGAAATGAGAGAGAGGCAAGGGGCTGGTGGGGGGGAAGGAGAAGGGGCAGCGGGAGGGAAAGCAGAGTGACTTCAAAGGGCTCAGACCTTGAAAGCCCAAGGGCTAATATGTCAATGAAGACAGGTTTGGGCTTTGACTCCATCCTGTCTGTCTCTGTGTCACAAGACATCTTAACAATCTCCTCCTGTTAATGAGACCAATTTCTCCTTCAGACCAGTTCCTCATACTCAGAAAATACTGAGATTACATAAAGGAAAAAGCTGAAATGGATTTGCTACCCTCCAACAGACTCAAGTCTAAGAGTTGGCAGAGAAAAATCCTGAGAGATCCTTTTGATTTCTCAAAATCATTTTGCTTTATGCTGCTGTTTCAGTAACTTGTTAGAAATTTTAAACCTAAGATGGGATGCTTTCTCTGTTGTACATAGCAGAGCTCTACAAAGCCCAGCAAAGTAGACAATCTTCATTCTGTCATGTTGGATCTGTTCCTGAAGTCTGCAGGTTTCTTTTTGAAGTCTGCCTTGTAGCTGCCATCATCCAGGCAGAAGAGGCAGATGTGGTAGAAAAAAAGGGTGCGAACTAGGATGGCAATGAGAAAGAAACTCTCCTAACAAGACACAATGCTAAAGCCAGCTATAACAGCATATTCATTCCTCTTTGAATTTCTGTGTCTCCCATAGCCATTTTCTCTGCATGTCTGCCCTTCCTTTCCTCTTATTAACAATAAATGCTGTTGTCTGTGCCATGCTATTAACTTTTTTAATATTCCATTTTAAAAATTAATGTATTTTTAATAAAATCTCCGAATTGCTCATGCAAAGAAAATTACCAATTAAGGTGTACAGCATATACTGATGCAAAAAGTAACTTTCTGACATTCTCCAGCATACACTGCTGGGCAGCAATTTCTGTTTTAAACATAATGTTTCCTTTGTCAGCTGCATTCTCTCTTACTGATGTTGAAATGAATTATAGCAGAAATACATACAATGGTGACATTGTTATGTTTAACTGCCTATTTTAAGTCTAAGCCAGAGCACTTTACATATTCTTATGGTAACAATATTGTTTGCCTTGCTCTTCCTTAGGTTTGCTTGTGTTTTGGGGTGACTTCCTTTACCTCCCCTCACTGAGTAATAAACCTGTCTATTTTTACAACTAATCATTTACGTCACTATATAATTATGATGAATAGGAATACTGGAAGTTCAGCAATTCCTATAGTTTCTCATTGTCATTCTACAACTTCACAAGATATATTTGATATTCTGGTCTCTCCTCTTTTTACCTTCTTTTGCACCTATTTGCTGAAATGAAGCAAAAGGTGTTGATTTTTGTGACAAGGATGAGGCCCAGTATCTCAGCTTCCTCAAAAAGAATTCAGAGATAAAGAAAATGTTTTGATCTCAAAGCTGTGATTCAAGCCAGTTTATAAATTTCTCCCTAACAAATGCCTTTCCCCCACCATTGCTATGTCAGACAAGTGGCACAAGGCCCCCTCCTACCATAAAATACCCCAGTATCTCCATGGTAAACGGAAGAAAAAGTGGACAGGTGAAAGAAGGTAGCACTGTGCTATATTAGAGGAGAATTTGTGCCTTGAAAAGGAATTGTAGGCAACAACTCAGAACACCTTCAGGGTCCCTCTGACCCACATGGGTGGCACAAAGGCACTCTGACACCAGTTTCCTTCTCTGTTTTGTTCTTCTGATTAAAATATGAGCATTTGCATTATTTCATAAAGGAGTTAATTTTTGTTCTTGCCATTCAGAAAACTAATTTCTCCTGCTCATGGATTTTCCCCTAGACTGAGCAAACTGCAATTCACTCCAAGTAACCATTTTCTGAAATTAAAGAAGCTCCAGTTAAGCATTATTCCCAAATCTTCTTGAAGGGGGAAAAAACAAAAGTAGAAAGAAAAAAAAAAAAAAAAGATTTTTATCTTTGCTTTAAGAAAAATGGGTGATGCATGAAATTGAAACTAGCTTTGCTGGATGAGGTGATGAGTAAAGATGAAGTGCTACTTTGCTTCTGAGGGGAGTAGAAACAGATCAGTAAGACTGACCCTTTGGCCTCCTGAGACTGCTAATAAGGGTGCCCTGCCAATATTGTCTTTTTCTGCATGCAGCTTTCCCTGTCTGAGATTGGATTTCCAATCCTCCCTAGGTTACTGGTAAGCATCAAAATTTTGTTTGATTGACTGTGCAGACTAGGGGTTCTTGAGCCTGGGGTTCAACCCCTGTTCTGGTTATCACCTTGCCAGGTCACTTCTGTGTTGTGTCAACCTTTTGGGTTTTAAGAGGAAGCTGTTTGCCCTAGGGAATATCTCATACTATGTGATGATACCATGCCTGATGCTAGGAGGTATTAAACAGATTTCAGATGAGGTCTCTTGACATTTACAATATTGAAAATACCAATAAAAGACTTACATCAGCCTCCACCTATATCCTTAAATATTAGTATCTTCTGGCTGGACTATCATGTGTTGCATAATGATGGTGCTCTTCAGAATTAGAGGCTGCTCTGGAGATCCCTTCCTAGTCAACCCAGCTAAATCCTTGTAGGGGTCATTCTTTGGAGCTTGCTTTGTGTTATCATTGGCAGAATTTCTCAAACAGCATAAGGAAAATTACAGATCTTGTAATTTTCTGCAAAGGATGTTTTCAGAAGCTCAGGGAAAAAAAAAAAAAGACTCTCAACAGACTGGGCAGGAGCCTGCTTGCAAAATCCAGACATGGACTTTCAATATAGCCCCATGTTACCTTGAAGGTGAAAAAAACCTGATATATTGATAGGTACTTTCTGAATTGTACAGATTTTTCTGTATAGAAAGAATGGAAGAAATCAACAGAGACCAATAACACTAGAAGTCCCTCCTATTGTGTTCCCACATATGTAACCAATCTTGTTGACACTCCACCCCTTCCCTTTTCAAATCCATCATTTCCTCTGAAAAGATTTACACTAAAAATGTTGAAAAATCTCTACTTTAATTTGTTATTTATCTGTGCTAGTGGTTCTAACTGAAATGAGAGGCCCCTTTGTGTTTAGGCACAGTTCAGTCATAGTAAGGTTCAGTCCCTAAACTGAACAGTTTACAGCTTAATAAGGCAAGACAGGCCAAACAGGTAAAGTGTGGAGGAGAAGCAACCCCCCTGAGAACATAAAACAGATCACTGCCAGAGCCAGGGGCAGAATCCACAGCCCTTCAACCTCACTTTGCTACTTTCCACTTTCACATTCTGGATGAAAAGAAACTGTTGACTTAAATAGGGCTTTTTTCTACCAATACAGTAGGAATAATATAAAGTTAGGAAATTCCACTTAAACATGATAATTCAGCATTCCAGAACAGCATACAACAGCAACTGACTCTTCAATACAGAAACTCCTGGTAGAATGCTTGGGATGTTTAAATAAATACATTTTACTGACAAATCCTTTGTACTTTTATTTGCTGTTAAGATTAATTGTAAGTTAGATGCATACAATTGACACTGCTTCCTCCAAGGACAGAGCACTGATGCTAATTTTTCTTCCCTCTTTCCAAATCCCCATCCCCTGTCCACATCCACTTATTATCTGAGCTGACAAATGACTGCATTTTTGCTAATTGGCCCTCTGACACACCCCTGATTTGCACATTTGCTGCCACCTCTTGGCATGAACAAATAAAGTGCTGAGTGTTTACTACCTTTTCTTCCATATAGCACTAATCTGAGTCGCTGATCTCTTTCTGAGAGCCAACTTTCACAACCCTTTTAGGATGCTCTCTCCATCTGACAAATTTGCTTGAATGAGGCCAAATGTTACTGGGGGGAGGACTGGCAAGACACAAGTGGCAATGCAGATGTCTTTGCTATAAAAGCCAGGCTAAAAAAAAAAATGCCTGATGACAAGTTTAAAATGCGTTTTGTGGGAAGGTAAGTGTCTGCCCCACTTGAGGCAATGGAACAAGAGACTTTGCCAATCCAAAGGCCGTACAATGTTTATTACAGGGTTGAATCTTAGGCATATGAACACTGATGAAAGGCTTTATAGGTAAAATGGAGCCCTCTTGAACACAGTTAGAAAGTGATCTAAGAAAACCAACACTCATGCAGGTCACCAAAGACAAAACAGGCAACACCAGTTTAGGTTTGATTTGACATCTCATTCCTTGTACATTTGATTTATACAAATGCATTTCCCTGTCTTTGTGCATAGAAAATTAGTTTCAGGCCTCTCAATGATATTTATTTCATGATGTAATTAAAAAAAAAAAGGATTTGTGGCACTGATGGTAGACTCTGCTGGATTTAGTCCCAGCCAGTTTCTCTGAAACAAGCAAGAACAGACAAACACCTGTGATATTTCTTAGCATTGCTCCTTAGTCTGCTATTGTCAGAATTACCATGCTGGGGGTGAGGGTGGGGAGGTATTCACACTATCACCTTAGGTCTGAAATAGGAGGCTAGATGCTCTAAATTTCCTTATATAGTCAGTTGCAAGAGAGACTTCTCCAAAGACAAGTTCAGAGCACCCCAGGGTATGGCTTCGTGGGGTTAACGGATGTTGATGCCACAGCAGCAACGCACACCCCTTCCTCCCCACTCCCAGCCAGGCACTGCCTCATGTCAGCACCGGCCCTCAGCATTGCACCTTCAGAGCTACTTAAGTTGAGAGAAATCTAAGCCACAAACAGTAAGGATGAGCTGTTTTCTGAGTTAGTTTGTCTTCCAGAACAGGGAAGGAAGGGGCAGTGGCTGGAGGGAGGCAGCTCTCCTCCTCTGAGTCACACCAAGCTCTGGTATCATCTGTGGGTCTGCAACTTACCTAGTGAGCTCAGGGAGACCAGCTTTTAATTCAGACACCTGAGTTCCTAACCTAAAATTAGATACTCTGATTATGTTCCACTGCACCAATAAGACAGTCATTAAAGTCCTGCCAGAGCCTAAAGGTACTTATCATTTGACCCACTCTACATCTACTTGTCTTCTCCACAACATTTCCTATTCTTCCCATTTCTGGAAAAAGACCCGCAAGAGGGTCTTTACCTCTTCCTGGTTTCTGTGCATTTTAAAAAACTTTCTTCTTCAAGCTTGTTTTTTCCACTTAATTATGTAATCAGGTCTAAGTGTAGGGTTGCTGCTGGTTCCCCTTATATCTATTCCTCAGTGGTTTTGTCTTCCCCCAAAGAGAGAATCAGTGCTGCACAGGATGTGTAGGCCTGCCTGGAGGAACAGACAAAATCACTACAAAGCCTGGTAAGTGTGTGGTGGCAGTGTGTCCAAGGTTAAAATTCAGGGTTGAAGAAGGACTCTACCTTTAAGTAAGACTAGCAGGTTCAGCTGTCTCCTGTTCTCCATCTCTTCAAGTACGTCCATTTTTGGAGCTCATGTGTCACCAAGTAGATTTTCTGCTGGTGTGAGAAAAGGCAGTAGTGAGAGTCTTGCTCACCTCGCTCTCTTCTTACAATGTGCTCTTTCTGCAGGTTTTGGTCTTCTGTTCATCTGAGGGCACTGGGGACTGTGTTGTGGTTTTTGTAGGAAGCATTTTCAGTGAACCAAGCAATCTGCTCTCTGCTTGCAGACACCTGGCCTCAAGGACCCTATCAGTCCTTTCCTGTTTTATTTTCACATGCTCCCAAGAACTGCTAGAAGATGTATTGTGCATGCTGAGCACTGTGCTCACATACCACTTCCCTGAGCCGAGAAAGCTGCCAGGAGCCTGCAGTTCACGTGACAGCAGCTGAGGAGACCTGGGCAGGGCCAGAAGCAATGGCGACCAAGCTCACACACACGTATAAATGATGTCCTTATGGAGCGTGAGTGACCAGGAGTGCTGCCAATGAGGGGGGCAGAGAGGGCATGGCGTGACAGTTTGCATGACAGTTCGCACGGCAGGGCATGCAGGAAGGGCGCTGAAGTTCTGCCAGCTCGACCAGGGAACAATGACATCCACCCAGCAGAAAGCCATGGCCTCTCTGAGCTCTGAACCCACCACGACTGGTGCAGCTGCCCAGCCAGAGCTCTGGTGGGAACACGCTGTCACCCGGTGCCAGGCTGCAGGGTGGGCCCTGCTCTGACGCCAGCATGGGCCAGAGCACCACTGTGGGACATGCACCCAGGGAGAGGAGGAACTCCTCTGTTTAGTGACAGAGCTTTGGGAGAAGGTGAGTAGGTTGAGGAGTATCAGGGAGTGTGTGAGAGAGACTACTGGCATAGCATCCACCTTCCCTGGGACAGACCTGACAGGCAGACAGGGTGCATGATACGGGAGATTCCCTATCCACTCTCCACCTGGCTGAACACAGTGACTTAAGGGATAGGGGACAATGATGACAAGTTCCTGCCTGGCACAGCAGGCCTTTCTCCTCTTCCCAGGTGCCCTTGCATACTAGGTATGAGGCTCTGCAAGTGGAACTGAACAGCAAGGAGAACAATGGTTCATATAACTTGGAGGTGTCACTGAGGTTGTCGGCCTACGCCCTGCATCAAAACTGCTTCCATAAAAAAGAAAAAAGATGGGTCATTGTCATAAGAGACTCCCTTCTGAAGGGAACAGAAGGCCCCATATGCAGATTGGACCCACTTATTAGGGAAGTCTGCTGCCTCCCTGAGGCCCAGGTTAAAGATGTGAAGAGAAAACTTCCTACCCTGGTATGGCCCTATCATCCATGATTGATTTTTCAGGTAGGCAGTGATGAAGTTGCAACAAAAAGTCTGAGGGCAATCAAGAGAGACGTCAGGTCTCTGCGATGATAGCTTAAGGAACCAGGAGCACAAGTAGTATTCTCCTCTATCCTTCCAGTTGCAGGAAATGATGAGAGAAGAAACAGGAAGACCCAGCAGATCAATACCTGGCTCTGAGCCTGGTGTCACTGGCAGAATTTTGGAGTTTTTCATCATGGGTCGATCTACACAACACCAGGCCTGCTGGCAACAGAGTACACTGGTCTCAAAGGGGGAAAAGGATCTTTTCACAGGAGATATCAGGCTCATTGGAAGAGATAAGCCTGGGGGCTTCATGCCAATGTTTGAGGGACAGTGTGCTAGTGAGGTCCTTCAGTCGGCCATCTCAGTGGAGGTAGGGGATGGAGATCCCTGTGGCAGCAAACACAAGTGTTATTGATGTGTTAGAAACCATGCAAGCACCTGAGAATGGTCAGGTAGGAATTAGGGCTTCTCATCCCAAAAAAGTGGTGTGATCAATAGCCCAGCTGAAGTGCATCTACACCAATGCACACAACATGGGCAACAAACAGGAGGAATTGGAAGCCATTGTGCAGCAGGAAAACTATGGTATAGTTGCCATCATGGAAACATGGTGAGATGGCTTGCACAAGTGGAGTGAGACAATGGGTGGCTATAAACACTTCAGAAGGGATAAGCAAGGATGGAGAGGTTGTGGGGTAGGCCTGTGTGTTAGGGAGTGTTTTGACTGTCTAGAGCTTAATGATGGTGATGATAGGGTTGAGTGTTTATGGGTGAGAATCAAGGGGAAGGCCAACAGGCAGATATCATAGTGGGAGTCTATTATAGACCACCAAACCAGGATGAAGAGGCAGATAAAATGTTCTATAAGCAGCTGGGAGAAGTCTCACAATCACTAGCCCTTGCTCTCATGGGGGGCTTCAACCTACCAGACGTCTACTGGAAATGCAACACAGCAGAGAGGAAACAGTCCAGGAGGTTCTCGTAGTGTGTGGAAGATAACTTCCTGACACAGCTGGTGAGCGAGCCAACTAGGGAAGGCACCCCACTGGACCTGTTGTTTGTGAACAGAGAAGGGCTTGTGGTGATGTGACCAGTTGGAGACCATCTTGAGCACAGCAATCCTGAAATGATAGTTTTTGATTCTTGGAGGAGTAAGGAGCGAGGTCATCAGAACTGCTACGTTTGATTTCCAGAGGGCAGCCTTTGGCCTGTTTAGGGGCCTGGTTGACAGAGTCCCTTGGGAGGCAGTCCTGAAGGGAAAAGCAGTCCAGGAAGGTTGGACATTCTTCAAGAAGGAAATCTTAAAGGTGCAGGAGCAGGCTGTTCCCATGTGCTGAAAGACAATGGGGAAGAAGATTGGCCTGGCTGAACAGAGAGCTTTGGCTGGAACTCAGGAATAAAAGGTGAGTTTATGTCCTTTGTAAGAAGGGGCAGGCAACCCAGAAGGACTACAAAGATGGCATGAGGTTATGCAGGGAGAATATTTGAAGGGCCAAAGACCAATTATAACTTAATCTGGCTACTGCTGTAAAAGACAATAAAAATAGTTTTTATAAATACATTAGCAACAAAAGAATGTCTGTGGAGAATCTCCATCCTTTTTTGAAGGGGGGGGGGGGGGGGGGGAGGGGAACATAGGGACAAAGGATGAAGAAAAGGCTGAGGTACTTAATGCCTTCTTTGCCTCAGTCTTTAATAGTAAGACCAGTTGTTCTCCAGGTACTCAGCCCCCTGAGGTGGAAGACAGGGAGGGTGAGCAGAATGAAGTCTCCATGATCCAAGGGGAAATGGTTAGTGACCTGCTGCACCACTTAGACACACACAAGTCTATGGGGCTGAATGGATCCGCCCAAGGGTACTGAGGGTGCTGGTGGAAGTGCTCATCAAGCTATTTTCTATCATTTATCAGCAGTCCTGGCTAACCGGGGAGGTCCCAGTTGACTGAAAGTTAGCAAATGTAATGCCCATCTACAGGGAGGGCCGGAAGGAGGCTCTGGGGAACTACAGCCTGTCAGTCTGATCTCAGTGCTGGGGAAGGCTACAGAGCAGATCATCTGGAGTGGCACCATGCAACACATACAGGACAATCAGGTGATCAGGCCCCGTCAGCATGGGTTTATGAAAGGCAGGTCCTGCTTGACTAACCTGATCTCCTTCTATGACAAGGTGACCTGCTTAGCAGATAAGGGAAAGGCTGTGGATGTTGTCTACCTGGACTTTAGTAAAGCCTCTTACATTGTTTCCCTCAGCATTCCCCTGGAGAAACTGGCTGCTCATGGTTTGGATGGGTGTACTCTTCACTGGGTAAAAACCTGGCTGGATGGCCGAGCCCAAAGAGTTGTGAATGGGGTTAAATCCAGCTGATGTCTGGTCACAAGTGGTGTTCCCCAGGGCTTACTATTGGGGACAGTTAAGTTTAAGATCTTTATCAATGATCTGGAAGTGGGGATCGAGGGCACCCTCAGTAATTTTGCAGACAACTCCAAGTTGGGTGGGAGTGTTGATGTAGAAAGGCTCTGCAGAAGGATCTGGACAGGCTGGATCAATGGGCTGAGGCCAATTTTATGAGGTTCAACATGGCTAAGTGTTGGGTCCTGCTCCTGGGTCACAACAACCCCATGCAATGTTACAGGCTTGGGGCAGAGTGGCTGGAAAGCTGCCCGGTGGAAAAGAACCTGGGTGTGTTGGCCAACAGCTGGCTGAATATGAGCCAGCAGTGTGTCCATGTGGCCAAGGTAGCCAATAGCATCCTGGCTGGTATCAGGAATAGCATGGCCAGCAGAACTAGGGAAGGGATCGTCCCCCTGTACTTGACACTGGTGAAGCTGCACCTCGAATACTGTGTTCAGATTTGGGCCTGTCGCTACAAGAAAGACATTGAGGTGCTGGAGCATGTCCAGAGAAGGACAACAAAGCTGGTGGAGGGTCTAGAGCACAAGTCTTGTGAGGAGCGGCTGAAGGAACTGGGGTTGTTAAGCCCGGAGAAGAGGAGGCTCAGGGGAGACCTTATCACTCTCTACAACTCCCTGAAAGCAGGTTGTATTGAGGTGGGTGTCGGCCTCTTTTCCCAAGTAACAAGCAATAGGACAAGAGGTAAATGGCTTCAAGTTGCATCAGGGGAGGTTTAGATTGGATATTAGGAAAAATTTCTTCACTGAAATGATTGTTGAGCATTGGAACAGGCTAACCAGGAAGGTGTCTGAGTCACCGTTCCTGGAGACATTTAAAAGACGCATAGATGTGGTGTTTAGGGACATGGTTTAGTGGTGAACTTGGCAGTGTTAGGTTAATGGTTGGTCTTGATCTTAAAGGTCCTTCCCAACCTAAATGAATCTATAATTCTATGATTATACGAGCTTTCAGTCACTTGCTTAATATCAGCCTGGTACTCATTGCACTCATGCGTTAGTGAAAATATGGATGAACAGCAATGCCAGAAGTGATTTTGGATCTCAACTATCTACAAAATCTAAAAGTAGCCTATTCTGCTTAGATGATAGGTTTTTTTACATTGATCCTTTGATATTTTCATGTGCAACCAGAAAGGGAGTTCAGAGCACCATGCATATGTGTGTATTGACAGCCTTTTGCAGTCAGGAGGGGAGCAGTCCAAGGGTTTAATCTAGCATAATTTTAGAGACTATATGGTGTCTGAGATGTGCCTGAAGTTCGGCAGGTACGATATGCATGTTACCCAAGCCCCCACGGAGTTGCAATAAGGGGCCAGGCAAGATAGCCTGGAGTGGTACTAGATGACTGTGCTGAGCTCCATGAATCATTCCCCAGATATCTTTCCATTACCCTCAAGGGAGTTGAGAATAGGCCCAAAATTTCTGAAGAGGTACAGCAGCACCTCTAACAAACAACTGATTAAAAACCAGTGGCGGTATTAAAGTTAAGTCAGTTCTGGGTGACCTAAGTCACAATGGACTTTCCATACATTGAGATTTTTCATAGTAAATAGTAAAACATAGACATCCTCTGCTTACCACTGAAGGGTACCTTTATTTATGTCAGTCAGGGGTATGATTATTTTAGAGCTGAGAGCAGTGCTGGTGATTTTGCTCAACTTCAGTAACTAGTTGACATGGTTATACTGTTTCCAGAACTGTCTTTGCACAACTTCCCTCACCTCTTCCAGTCCAAAGGTCAACTTTCCCCAAGACACATCCCTGACCTGCACTGCACTTGGAGGTTCAGGTTATCTGAAGTCAAAGTCCCCCTAGTCCCCCACAGTACCTGTCCATGAGGCATAAGTCAGAGCTTCAGCCCTGAAGTTCGTATAACATGTTGCCAGGTGCCTGGAAAGAGAAAATTTTTTTTCCTAGAGAAGCTTACATTTATTTGTCAATATACTCATATTCCTGAATAAAGGCATTTTATGTACCAAAAGAAGGTTAGGTCCCCCTCCTCTTTTCATTTAAGAGCTAATTCATACGCAAGCTAATTTGTTCTGGCTATTATCACAATTTATTTCCGTTGCTACAGGGCAGCCAATAACTTTAA
Source organism: Strix aluco (assembly GCF_031877795.1). Classification (NCBI taxonomy): domain Eukaryota; kingdom Metazoa; phylum Chordata; class Aves; order Strigiformes; family Strigidae; genus Strix; species Strix aluco. The sequence continues at coordinate 121,460,766 of NC_133934.1, read as the reverse complement.
TAAAGGAGGTTCCAGTTACCCAATCTTCCCAGTTAATAAACTGCATTGAAATGCCCAGGATGAATTGGCTTCCACATGCTACAAATATAGAAAATTACCATGCTGTAGTGTTATCACTACCGCACAGGTACAATTAAATGTGTGTTATGCATGGAGCTGCACAGAACATTACCAGTAATGTCAAATGCAATTAAAAAGGAACTATTGTGTGTCCCCATCTGAAAAATCAGCTTGCTTGTATGTACTTTACACTGGATTACTCAGTGGGTAGGGCAATATTGAATCACTTGGTGCTTGGGATTCACAGGAGAGAGATAAATAAACAAAGGAGCACTGCCACAGGGATGGTTAATAGTGAGTTGCTGAGGCCTTCCACCTTGGATGAAAGCATGAGATATTTATTTCCTGCATCACTGGAACTCTGTTTGTTCATTAATGTTGACCTCATTGGGTATAGGCACTGTTCAGAGGGTTGCAGGTTTTGTTCAGCCGTGTGCACTATCCTTCTCCTATAGAAGTGACAGTTTTATACAAGTCCACTGCTCTGTTTAATAGATCATCTTTCCATCACGTTATGCTCTAGTTGTTCTCCCTTTATCTTTAAATCTTTAAGTCTCAACCTTCTTTTTATACTCCTGTCTGCCTGAAGATACACCCAATCCAGGCAATTTCTACAGTAAAACTCTTGATATCTTCCTGTAACTCCTCTCTTGGAAATAAAATCCTCTCTTGAGACTTATCACTATATTAAATAGATATGAGCTCAGTATTTTGATTACTTTTATTTAGTGGTTTCTTTTGCTTACAGTATAAAACTGCAGTATCCTTGAACCAAATTCAGTGGTGACTGAAAGCTGAACAAGGTCCTATTAAGTGTCTGTAAGTTGCACTAATCATCATTATTCCAAGGTGTAGAGACTTACCAAATCAGGACAGCACTAGGGGGGGAACCTCTAAATCACAGACATCTTAAAAAAGAAAATGAGATACTTTTTGGTGATGGGTTGAGAATTTAATACCTAAAACTCACTAACCACATAATAAAGGATAGTAGTGGGACAAAATATTTATTTGCTTTGAAATTATCACGGTAAGCAGATGAATGCCGGTTGAGAGGAGACCTCCTGGGCCTCCGAGTGCTGTTCACATGACTGCAGGTTATCACACTTCAGCACGATACTGACCTAATTGCAGCAACTTGTGTGAGTGCTTTCCCTTGCAAAGTAAAGTAAGCCCAGGCACAGATGTTACCCCATGTTTTTTTATTAGTCCAGAATACTTTTTCCCTCCCTTTTTCAACTATTTGATTTAGGGTCTCAAATAGACACCACACATCCTAAAAGGAATTAAAAGCACAATATGAACCTGCTACTGCCTTAAAATATTGCATTGCATGTTGGTCCTGGTGCCAGGCTTTGCCAAAAGGAAGCATAAAATGCAACATTTCTAAGACCATGTCCTTGGACAGAACAAATCTGCCCATCTCCATCAGACCACTGGAGCTACAACACCTTACCCCCCATCAGTGTCGAGCTTGTATATTTGTTCTTTCATTACAAAGTTCAGAGCAATTGTAATTGTGGTCAAAATGTCAACATAGTAGCTGTTCCACAAAATGATTCAAAATTTATTCCTTTAAGAGGGGCGTGTTCGAGCCTTGTCTCTCTCAGCAGTGCTGAGGACTACAGTTCCCATGCCTGTAGAGATGTTTCCTGGCGAGCATTCTTGGATTCAGAGTAGCCCTTGCTGGATGTGGGTTTGGTAGCTCATTCTGAATCTCCTCATGTTGGAGCTATCAACTGAAATTTAGACCGAGAGCTCATCACCCCATCCCTGGGATGATGTGTTCATTACGTAGCTGTTGTGGCCACTGGTAAGCAATGCCATCTGTAAAGTGAATGAGCTCTGTGTGGGAAAAGGCAGAATGGGGAGGGACGTGGGGGCTTGCAGTTGCAAAGCACATGCTGACGTTGCTTAAAATGTCACGCTACTGTGGAGTTACAGTCGTATCGAATGCATCACATGCCATAATATTGGGTGGGAGCAATTACAGCATGCATAAGTGCTGCCTTCCTTTACCCCCGCCTTTCTCCTTGACCCAAGTTTCATGTGCACATGTTGTCCTGTGGGCGAAAGCTAATATAATATGAATTAAAGAAAACTGAATGATTCCCTAATGTCCACATCACACAGATTGATTTGCATTTACTTGTAACTGAAAACACATGGCTAGTCACGGTTTAAGAAAAATAAAAAGGATTACAGCAACCCCAGACCATGACTGAAAGGAGTTATTCAGCCCCTGCATTGTATCATTTAGCTTCACAGTGGAGCAGATACCTAATCTAACATACAACAGGCCATCTATAATCAAAGAGTTTGCTGCTCCTCAGCTGTCCTGGAATGATTGCTTAAGCGTTTGGCATGACAGATATCCAGTGTTCGTCTGGCAAGAGGAAAGTAGCACCAAAGGGAAAACCCAGGTAGAAGAACCTTTAGGAGACTGACTGAAATCACAGGTGACAAGGGGATTGATGGCAACAGCAATTAGGCTGCCCCTGGGAAGTAGATAACTGTTAAAGATACAAAAGCTTGGTTCTGTGTGGGATGCCACAGTTGTCCCCTGGTCAAGAGAGTGACCCACTCTCTGAGATGGCAGAGTGATTTCCAGCAGGGCTCCTACTCTGCACCTCACTGTAACTCAGGAAAAACCAACCCTGAATATTTCCACTGTTCTCATACCCCAATGAGATTGTTCTGCCACGATGGAGTCAGTACAGTGCCTGAGAAAATTACTTTGTGAAACACTGGGCTTCAAACCAAGTAGAATCCTTAGGCTGAATTTAAAGCACGATGTGATGCAGGTGCTTACGTCCTTCCCTTTCCTTTTCTTTCTCGCTTGGCTTTGTTTTATTTTCTTTTAATTTTATTTCTTTTTAGAAATTCATTCAGACTGTGGATTGTTTGTTTTTCATAGTTCTGGGCTCGTCAAATTGATGGATAACTCTAAGTAATGAATCCCATGACTGCACTACTGAAATTATCTCAACCACCAAAATGTCTGTTTAATCTACATCAGAGTGCCTGCATTCCTTTTGTGCCCAGATAAATCAGCTAAGCATAACAAAGTACCTCCAACATTCATTTCCAAAGATCTGAAAAGTGTTTGGCTTGTCTTAGCGTAGTTCTATGGCTGGCAGCTGTCTGGCACTGTTTCTGACAAAAAAATGGGGGGTGGGCGAGGAAATTCTCTCTTTAAAAGAAAAGAATGATTTTATTAAAATCTGACTTCTGGATGTTTTTCTTGTTTTGTTTTAATTTCTATTGCCAATCAGTCAATATTCTCACTAAAGGAAATGAAGATACTTTTAGGAAAAAAACATGTTTGTTTTCTTTTTCTTTAATTCTTCTTTCTTTTTGAGTGGACGGTATCTATCTGAGGCAGTCTAAACCCCACAGATGTGGGCAAACTTCCAGTCTTGCTGAAGTAATGCTCAAACAGAAGAAGAGTTGCGAACACAATGGCAGTCCTGGTGCCCCACATGTGTGCTTGCACGAGGTCATGCTCCCATCCAGGAGCAGTCAATTTCTGGGGTCAAATTTGCAGCTGTGAGGACAGCCCAGGAGAGGACAGCCCAGCGTCTGAGGTAACATCCCCTCCATGATGCTGAGCTGAAGCATGGGGGCACTTCTCCATCCCCTGTGGTGGTATGTTTTGGGGTTCAGGCTCACCCAAAACCATGCCATTGGGTCTGGCCCCCAGGTTCCATCAGAGGAAAGAGGTTGTGCAGGGGGGACCCAAGCAGCAGCTGAGAAGGGGCTCCCCAAGCTCTGCAGATGCAGCAGAGCCATTGCATGGTGCTTACACCCATCCTCCACCCCCAGCTGCCTCCTTGCAAGGCGGCCAACGTGTCAGCTGTACATAAATTGGGAAGAGGTTTGTAACATAAAACAAACGACCTTTTAATCCTTCCAGGGGTCTGAATGGAACTAATAACAACGTTAAACTAGTTTCCACCAGAGTTAAGTTGTCTGGGTCTACATTTCTGGATTCCATTACTAATCTTAAAGAGGAAAAAAAAATTAAAATCCAAACAATGTTTTTTCTGTCTTTATTCCTTAAGACAATGGAATAACATGTAATTGTCATTCATTAAACAAATGTCTCTGTGCAGGATATAAAGGAACCACAAGAACTGACATCCCCAAATGAAGAGATTCATTAATCACAAACACAATGAATAATTATTTTTAAAAGAGGAAGCACAAAAGGCCTCAGAACATGGAGCTTACGTGGTGGGACGTAGCAGCTGGGAGCATTGCAGCCCTACCAGCGATGCCTGCCCCACTCAGAACAATCTTTCCCGGAATATGTCCCGGAGTTTGTTTCAATATACTGTTTGTTTGTTTGCCACTTGGAACAGTCCAACTGGCTGTATTGCTCAGTAGGATGCTAATAAAATTTAATAGCAAACCTTAAAAAATGTTTATTTAATTGTATCATAGAAATGTTTGGTTAAAGAAAAAAATATTCCCCCCATAGTCGTATGGTTTCTGTTTGAAGTACTTTTGGATTGGACTCAAAGCATTTGGGAGTTTGCCAGGAAGGGGTGTAAACAAGGGGGGCGTGGAGCTTTTATTCTTGGAGAATATATGGCAGATCCAGGGTGCAGAAGTGCCAGGATGTTTGTGCTTTAAATTTAAATCAGACACACAAAAAACTAACAAAAAGCCATTACTTTTACTTGAGAAAGAAATGTGCTAGGATGACCTTGTTGTAGAGTTTAGATAAGAAAGGATTTACTAATTTGTGTGGTTCATTTGCCTGCTAGAACAAGGTTGATCCCTATACACCTTCAGTACTCTAGTCACTGGACTGATATGAATAATTCTCAATTCCATCATTTTTTTCTGGAATATTATTTGTTATCTTTAACTATCTGATAATCAGGAGGATTTGATTATATACAGCAAAAATAATTCTAATTTTATGCTACTGTTTTTATAATTCAAAGATAAGCTTACATAAGCTCTAATTCAAACAAATATTTGCTGAAGCCCATTTTTTTTCAACAAGATATGTCATACTGTCAAGAAGTAAGGCTGGAAGGTCCTGTCTGAAGTTGTCTAGTCTGTTTCTCTACCCTCAAGGATCAATTCACTTCTTTTGTTTACCTTGCTCTTGAAAATCTCAAATTATGGAAATTTTACTACTTTTCATGGAAATCTCTTCTGTTGCCCAGCTGTTTATCACCTACTTCCTGATGTCTACCCTGCATCTCCTTTCCTGCAAGTTAGGCAATAACTCATTAATCCTTGTCCAAGCCATAGAGGACAAAGAGAACAATTCCTTCTCTCTTTGCGGCAACTTTTCACATTCTTTGTATCTGTTATCTTCTCCTTTCTAGTTGAAGCAACCCAGTTCTTCCAAAAGGGACCCATTTTCTAGACTGTTGAATGTTTTTGTTGCTCTCCATTTGATACCTTTTCATTGGCCCACCTCCTTTTTAAAGTACAGTGCCAAGGATATCAGGTGAGAAGCACTGTGTTTGCGTAGCCTCATGGAAGGATTACTTCATGTGACTTTTATGTGCAACTCTCCTGTTTACACAGCCCACTATAATATTTATTTTTTGCAGTCGTGTGACAATGTTGACTCAAGTTCAGTCTGTGAACCTTGGTAACCTCCAGATCCTGTTTCACAGGGCTGATGCCCAGCAGACGTTTTGCATCCGGTGTTTGTACAGTTCATTATCTCCACTTAGAAGCATTCACTTTTCTCTGTTTTCATTGAACTACATCCAGTTTTTCTCAGCTCATTTCACCCATTTGTCAAGCAGATTTTAAATTCTAATCCTGTCCCTCAAAATGTTTGCAGTTCCTCTGTGTTTGCTATTCTCCCATTAAAGACCTGCCACCATGCCCCAAATTAGGGGTGATCTTCCTAACCTGTAAGCCATTTAACAAACTATATGTCCAAGAGCTATAAGACACCTGTCACATGCCCTGGAATGCTGAGAGGAAGGTCAGCTTCAATCATGGCTCACACAAGTTCTCAAAAAGCCCAGTATCTCGTTATCAAGATGGCTTTGGGCATAGAGAGAAGTCACAGCATGGTCCAAGCCCACGACTGTCAACTTTTCATCCAGAATTCAGGAATCTGTGTTTCCTGGGAACCATCATACCATCACAGCCCTGCTGCTGGTCACCCCACACAGACACAGGGTGGGACCTGTGAGCTGTGCCCATGAGACATTTGTAGCACAAGAACCACATAGCAACTGCCATGCATATATGTGACTATATTCTGGCATGAACATGGACTCGAACACATTGTTAAAGTCAATTATGCCTTTATATGTTACATATTATAAATTTCTACTTTATATATATATATATATATAAAAAACATGTTGAAAAAAAAGTTTAAAAGCCCTGCTCATTTGACTTAAAAGATCATTGATATGCTATATATAACTGCTGTAAGGGAATTTATGCTATAAAGCACTCTCTTCCTCTAGCTCCAGCCAAATGCATATTGCATCTCCCTCTAGTGGCTTAATCTACATGTCCATGTTCCAATGGTAAATCTATGTATTGGTACTGACTCCACTTTCTTGTCATGGAGAGGAACATATCTCACTCATATGGAAGAGAGCTCATTTATGAGCATATCTTTCTTTTGAGGTATCTTCTATTTCTTTAGTTCCTGACAATGCTTAAAGTCTGCCTGTATTCTCTATTGCAGCACAACCAAACTCTGGCTTTTGTGTACAGAAAATCATTATATACATAAGGAAGAAAATGTGGATTTCCAGTCTAAAATTAGTTTGGGGGTAAACTAACAGAAACAATGAGACAGAGGCTAAAATTCAAGTCTGTCAGCTTTGCAATGTGTATTTGTATCTTTCTATAGAAGACTGGAAACAGTTCAGAGAACAAAATGGTTTTTAGGGCTTTGGGCACCAGACATGTGCTGGGAAGCTTTACAGAGTTACAGAAAAACCCACCTCTCTGTTGTATACATCATGTATATAGGTGTCATATTTTGGAGTGGTGGCTTATGTTCAGATACTTGTCTAAATCACTCCCACTCAAGCTACTTGTTTTAAGACATGCAGGTAAGTCATCATCTAGCTAATCAGCTATAAAACGAGGCAGTCATTTTTCCCTTCTCTTCCCATCATTGAAATGTGCCATATGCCTCTGAGCACAACATGACCACCCCAGCAAAAGCCAACAACTTAACTACCCTCTGTGTTCATTAGACATTCTGTGCCTCTCTCCAGCCCCGTGTCCTTCCTCCAGAAGACACATAAAACCAAGGTCTTGGGCACTTGTGTTAATTAACATTCCCATAGTCCTTTTTGCAAAAGTGGAGATAATAGTCCTGGTGTGCTGGCCAACTTCCAGTGTGCAAATTACATTCAGCTTACCTCTAATTCCCCCAGCAGCTGGAGGTGGCTGAGGTATTCGGATGATCTCCGTCCTTTGCTGTGCTGTGCACGCAGAATGAGCGAGGCTGGGAGCTGAGCTGCAAGGGGATGGGGAAAAGCTCTCCTGAAAAACGTACCAGCTAAAGGTATCGTCAAAGATGAACACAAATATGAGGAGCTTATCCACTGCTAATATGGAAAGAAAAGAGTTTATTTACTTCCCACTGACTAGTCTCTAGCAATAAATTAGCAAGTTTTCCCATTTCTTCATTTTTCAGTACACAGCTGCTCTTATAAATCACTAGCCATAAATCTGAGAGAGGAGTCTGTAACAAAGCCATAATTAAGTCTTAAAACTTAGGTGTCATTTTATTAGTTTCTGTGTCTGTATTCACATTCTCCATGGTCCTAGACAAGACAGTTTTCTTCTTATTCAAATGTCTCATGTATGGCCAGCTGAAAACTAAATGTGCTTATTAAAACCTTTTTTATTTTTAAAAAAAATGGTTGAGGCTCAAATACCTGCAGTTTAAATGCCTTTTTAGTGTTGGTATGAATACAAATTCTGTTTAGGATATTCAGTTGGGGCTCCGAAGCTGTTGCTAAAGACTTGTCACAGAGAACCTATTTATCTGAAAATGAGAAACACTGAACCAAGATTTTGTCAAGAACTTGTTTCAGTGTAGCTTTTCCCAGTCTACTTCTACTCCATCATAAATCTCTATTTCTTCTGAGGATGAAGAGAAGACTTGAAGACTCTGGGTGGACACTCCAGGGTCCTTTTGGATGCTACCAAACCCCATTCATGAAGCAGTTATTCCCCCATAGCTGTATGGGACATGTGTAGATTCTTCCCTAAAGCCTCAGCATCAAAATCCAGGGAGTCAGACTGTAAAATTCCAGCAACACATCCCTTTCTCTAATCTGATTTGGAGAAGTCAGTTCAATTACTAAATTACAGAAGATATATTCCTTTGGTGATGGCTTTATAAATCTCCTGGTTCCTTTGCCTGATGTAGAGGTTCCTTAATTTTAAGTGGTTCCTTAAAGGCTGAGAGAGCCGGGACTGTTTAGCCTAGGGAAGAGAAGGCTGAGTGGGGGATCTTATTAATGTATATAAATACCTGAAGGGAAGGTGCAAAGAGGAGGGAGCCAGGCTCTTTTCAGTGGTGTCCAGCGACAGGACCACAGGCAATGGGCACAATATGAAACACAGGAGGTTCCCTGTGAACATCAGGAAACATTTTTTTACTGTGAGAGTGACCAGGCACTGGTACAGATTGCCCAGGGAAGTTGTGAAGTCTTCATCCTTGGAGATATTCAAAAGCTGTCTGAACACAGTCCTGGATAACCTGCTCTAGGTGACCCTGTTTGAGCAGGGCAGTTGGACCAGATGACCTCCAGAAATCCCTTCCAACCTCAACCATTCTGAAATTCTGTGAATTTTCACCTCATTCCACACTGTTGAAGTTTAGGGACCAGAAGCAAGATCTAGATGTAAGGCTGGCAAAGAGATGGCAGGAGACAACTTGCAGTTTCACTGTCAACATGCTGACTTGTCTAAATGTGAAAGGACAAAACTGAATATGGGCCAGCATTTCAAAAACAATAGTGATGGGTGATATCAAATTCTCATCTTGTCCCATCTATAGTGTCCACTGGTGATCACACCAATGCTTTAGGAAGAGATAATGATAAGAAAGTAAGTGTTAGACTTCTCCCCTTCACTCATCAGTCTGACGATTACATAGTTTGCATGGCACCAGCCCAGCAGAGAGAGAGAGGGAGGACATGATGCAGCACAGGGGACAGCAGGGTGCAAGGATGCTCATATTTCCATGAAGTTCAACACAAAATTATTCTGCAAGAAGTCAGAGTGAATATTCCAGATTTAACCCTGAGCTATTCTGAAGCCTGGGTCTCTGTCAAAATCATGCAGTCATTTTGCTTCAAGGCAACAGGTTGATCCAGATATAATCTGTCTGACAGATTCTAGAGGATTGAAAAACTATTTCACACTGAGATCCCCAAGACTTCCTCACTTGATGATTAATTCTTTCATTGGAGTATTATCTTACATCTTTTTCTCAAAAAAAGACAGGACAGGACAGGACAGAACACCTGCTAACTTGTTTTTGGTTTGTTCGTTAGGCCATCAATGAGGACTATTATTGCTTTGCTTGAAGTTCTAGATCACTGCTTATTTCAAACTAAAATGGAATTGTCAACCCCTGGTATTAACTTTTCAAACAAAGTGATAGTTTTCTGTATTTATGTGCAAGATGACTTTATTTGTCCTAGGCTGTGGATCCCTTCTTGATCTTAGATTATTATGATTTGTTTTATCTATTTCTCAGAGATTTATATTCTGAAACTCCTCCAGTGGCACTAACAAAGATTTGATAACCCAGGTGATAAAGCAGTTCTGCTTTTAAGTTTCTTATAAAACTTCATTACAAGCTAAATTAATCACTGTAGATTTTAATGTGAAGAGGACAGAGGCGGTTATTTGATGGACTGTGTTCAAAAAGCTGGGTAAGCTTTATATCACTCTATATGATAATAAAAAATTACGGTGTAAGGCCAAGGTCATATCATAACACATGAGCAATAGTACCATGTGCTCATGATGCACTGACAAAGGATGCTTGTTCAGCTTTATAGCTCATACTGTAACCTTTCTCTACTTCATATGCACTCCTAATACGTTTGCAGTTCAGCTACCTACCTGAAAATAGACAATATTTTAGGAACAGATGGTTACATTTTGTTCCAGTTATCTCAAGAAAAGCCTGTCTTACATGCCTACATGAATTTGGGATTTTCAGAAGTACAGGGTCTGTCCTAGATCTATGTTCAACTAATAGTTGATGATGCGGTTACTTGTATATATTATCATTTATATTCTTATTTATCTGTCTTGCTCAATGCTTTGAAATCCCTTGAAAGCTCCAGAAATAAAATAGATTCTGCAGGCAAAAAAGAATAACATGGTTTGTTATGTTCAGAAATCCTCTGTCAATGGGAAAGAGTAATCACATTGAGAAGCTGTTCTGCTCGGTATTGGAAATGAATATATCACTCACTTTTTTTTTGTTCAGAATAGGAAATATGTGTTAAATAAAATATTTCCAGCTAGTATTTATTGGTGCATGAAAGGCTGTAATACAGCCTTGTCTGAAATGAGCTGAAGGAGTGCGTCCAACTGCAGCTCTGAGGCAGGGACAGAGAATTGTTTAACAGTGCCCCCATTCCACTTGCCCATGGAGCACTCAAGCACAAAGAGTCACTTACACTTTCACATAGTCACCCATCTACTTAATTCTACCCTGCAATCCAGGCAAATGAATATTACACAGCTGAGACCTGAATGGAGGTTTCCTGCCCCAGTAAGTAGAAGCCATTGGACCATAAATATAAACAGATGTTTGCACATGTGTGTGATTCATTCAAAGTAGCAAGCTGGGTTTGGAGATGTAGCTTATAAAAACACAGAGGATGAAATTATGAAATTACAGTAGGAAATTAATTATCTCCAATTCTGCAAAAAGGCATCTCGTTCTTTATTATTTTTAAGGTGTTGAGTTATCTCATTTTGGTAATGATAAATTGAGACTAAATAACTAAATTATCAAATAGATTATGCAGTATCAAAACCACAGTGAACAAGGTGTGCACTGTCCCTTTCATCATTGTCACTAGGGCCAGACTCTAAGCGGTTGGAAAAGGTGAAGCTCTGTGACCACACCACTTTGCAACAGCAAAGATTGACCACTTAATGCTGTGGAGGTACAGTGGGAACCAGCAATTAGAGACAAATAAAGTTGTGTTCAGATGATTTGATGAAACACACATACTGTATTTCATCTATTCTAGTAAGATGGGAACAGATTTGAAGGTCTCAGTTGTAAAATAGGAATCTAAGCGATAAATATATTCCAATGTGAGAAGCACCAAAGCAAGTCTATACAGCTGCTTTGCAGAGTAATTTCATGCAGTCATGGGTGAATGTGATTTTTTTTCCACGAACATGCAGGAAGAGATGACACATTTAAGTGCTTCATGTGATTAAGTAGACAAAGTGGCCATTTTTCTACATTTATGCAGAAGCAATAAAAACGTGTGGTCATGCACCAAATCCTAGGGTCAAAACTGCAGTTACTGCTCAGGCAAAACTCCCATCAACATCTGTAGCTTTTATTGAATGTGGGCAGCGAGCCTTCTTTCATACACTTAGTCTGTCCTCACATGTTCTTAAATAGCACCATCAGGTGGCTAAGTGCGGGAGAAAAAAAGGCAATGATTCGCGTAGTCATTTGAACACCTAAAAAGTGTAGCAGCTCTTTTTGCAGCCCCAAACCCATGAGGATTCAGCATAGCAGCCTAGAGGGCATTAGAACAGTCTGAACCATGAGATGAAGTCTTGAAGGAGGATCTCTGCTGAGACAAACCATGCTGCTCTTGCTTGAAGGCATTCAATGAAATTTTGGGCCTGTTTACCTTTTTGACCCATTTGTGGCTTAAAACAGCAAGTAGCTCAGCATAGTGCAGCTGCGCAGTGCATGAGCTTGAGTGGTAAAGCTTGAACCTTTAGATGATCATGCTAAAAAACAAGAACACATACTCTGTGGTATTGTATGCCTGATCACTGACTCTGCTATAGGTGGTACATAAAGAACAGAGGACAGGGTTAGCCTGTTATATTCTGTTTCATGCTGAACTTTAAGCTGAATGGACTCTATCTGTTAAAATCATTGTTAGAAATGGGAAATAATTTTTTCACATCAAACCCTTTTTCATAAGCTCATCCCCCACACCAGAGAGAGTGGGGAGATGGGAACGTGCTCTCAGCCAAACGTGCCCTCGCCTCCACAGAGCCCTGCTGTTTTAACCAACTCTTTGTCATCCAAAGAAGTCGCACACCAAAGAACCGCGCATTGCTCTAAGCCTGCTGATGCTTGCACTGGCTAATTTCTGACTTGAATAATAACAATGAAACATGATTGAGCCGCTTGACATTTACAGAAAGGTGCTTGTTAAAAACAGTTCCTCCCAACTTAATTAACACTAAAACCCTTTAGGTGTTCCACCAAGTACATATTAAAACAGCTGTCCTTTTCACTGAAATGGAAGTAAACTAGAAGTGAGCTTCAATAAAACCAATGGACTATGACTTCTTCCAAGCACAACTGTAATGAAATGTTACTGCTGTAATATCCAGCTAAATAAAGACTGGTGAGCTGGCTAGGCCAGCTGCAGTGGCAGATGCAGACAGGATCATGGGCTTTAAACAATGCTATCACTGAATAAACACAGACGAGGAGATAACATTTCTACACCTCCCCAGTTTCCATGAAATTAGTTTTTGTTATTCTAAATCCAAAAGCTGATAATCCTCTCAGTATAAAACAAATGGCAGTAATTGTTCCAAAAATGGTATCGTAAACTATCATTAGTCATTAGTCACAAACATTTGGAATTATGTGTCACCCAGCACTGGAAATTGCATTGCATATTTGAGGAAACTTGGTGCTTTGGTTGGTGAGAGAGATCACCCACTGGTTTATAGTTTTTACCTGTAGGCCATGCTTTCACCCTTAAGATAGTTAATGCATGACCTAATGGCCACATCCAAACTGGAATCCTTCCTTATGGAAATACCACAGTAAATACCAAGTTAAGAACTGACTAAAGAGGTAAGTTAACCAATTCAATACAAATATGGGGTTTCTGTGTTAGATGTGTCCTAAAAGAGAGAATGTACATCATTTACAATATACTGTTTCGAAATTAAACACCATCTCAAACCAAGGTCAATGTTTAAAAATTTCTACAATTTGTCCATTGCCTATGATGTCATCTAACAGCATCAACATGAAAAAAAAATGAAAAAAATCTGGCAATAATATCCATTTCTGAGAAATTGTTGTGTTCATGTGAATTGTTTAAATCTTATCAGCATTTTCCAAAGAAAGAAAATACTGTTTAATGTTGTCAGTCACTTGACAAGACAGATCCAACTGAAAATAAATGCCAAACAAGCATCAAAAATTACCTTGCATCCCAATCTAAGTGTCAAAATGTATTATGGTCCAAGCTCTGAGTTTTCCAGTACCTTCTAGGCCCTCTGGTGTTCGTGGACTGGGTTCGGATGCATATTTGATTCTTTCAGCATTTGTTTTCTTTTATCCTCCTTAAAACTGAACTTTTCACCCCATTAAAATTGGCTTGGCAAGATAAGAATTTATGTGGTTATAGGATATAATAATGTGTTTAATAGTGATGGGAAAGATTTGGTTACACTTGCTCCTATTAAGTAACAACATTTTACGCAACAGGAAGTTCCACTGAAGACAAAAGGCCACTTGGCACTTGGGTAATAAAGTGCCATAATGAAGTTGGCTCAGTCGTACCCCTACGCATTTTATTGGATACTACTTGGCCAGCATCTGAACAGATTAAGTACTACTATTGTGGAAGATAAATCATCACAAATTCACTATGTCATCTAAGCTCATTTTTATAGTATTTGCAGGGAAGAAGCTTTAAACTCAGATAAATATCGAAGATGACACTTTCACTGAAAATAACCAGTCACTGGGAAATAAATGAAATGTGCATAGATATTGCTTTTAAAGATAAACTTGGTTGCCAGGTTTTTAAGGGCAGACTGCAAAAAACCCATCAAAATGAAACTCAGCTTATCTTGCAGGGATTCACACAGAGCCCATGGAAAATGCGGTGAAAATTTGTATATGCCTATGGGGCCTTCAGGCTTTTCCAGAAGCAAATGGCCAAGCTCCACAAGCAAGAGGAGGAGGAGGCTGTGTGAGAAAGGCTCTCTCAGTCCTCCTGTTGCTGTTTCATATGTTGCATCTTGTCCCTCTTTGTTTGTTTGCACCAAAGAAATTTTATCTAGCTGTAACATCCCCATCTTCTTTCTGGGGCAACGACAAAAGTTCTGAAAAGTATTAATAGCTTTTACTATAAATGAATACAAAGAAATGGAGGAGCAGAAGAGATCCCATCGTTTAACATAACTATCAATTTTGGACAACGGGCACAGATACCTGAAATATATTTAATATGATAAATCTTAAATAATAGTAAATATATTTTATTATTCTTTGGGTCAGACAGGAAGTTTATCTTTTAAGAACAGACTCAAGGGAACTTTTCCTTCCCTCCCTAGCATCCTATTACTGTATTAAAAGAGGGGGGTGATTGTTTACTATTGCTTATAACATATGACCTAACAATTAAGCCTCCTTCAACTAACATGATGGATTTGTAATGAATTTGCTTAGCAAAGTAATTCATGCATAGATCCTTACCAGATATCAGTTACCTGTTTCACAAGATCCAGGTCATCCATCAATCAAAAGGGTCCAGACTGCTGTTAATTTAGAGGCACATATTTCTACTTAAGCAGATATTTTGATAGAAGAGCTTAGAGACACCAAAGCAAAGTACATAGCCCCAGACTTTTCATAGGATCATAGAATGGTTTGGAAACTTTAAAGATCATCTAGTCCATTCTTTCCTGCTTTAAGAATCCACTTAGTTACTTGACCATATAATAAAATTATAATTCTCAATAACAACGTCACAGTTTTTCACCATGGAAATGAATATATGACCTCACATATTCTTTGTTGCAGGCTGAAAAGCAACTGACATCTTTACCTCAGCTTTCCTGAAGAGATATCTGCTGTGTCAAGAGCAGTGTTTAAGAACCAATGTAATAAACAGATATTTAATTTTCATACATTATAATTTCTTAATCCACTGTTTTCAGGGAAAGATGACCTGGTAGTGAAGAGGCTAGCCTAAATCTCTAAAGAAAGACATTTAGTTCCTGGCTTTTTCTCTCTGATTCCAACCTTGTAGATTACCTGAACACCTTTTTTTTTTTTTTTTTTCCCCTTAATAAACCAACAGAACTACAAGAAACAATGCAGCTTTCAAGTGATGTCAATCAACTCTAGAAGTATTGCAGCATCCAGCACTAAAACTGTTGCTTTCCCCATAGTGCTAATTAATTCCCTTTTCTAGTCAAGAAAAAGTACTAATAAACAGAATTATCATTTCTTTCCATCAGTTGTTATAAGCTAAATTCAGGCAGTTTGGGGCTGGTTTCATGTGTGCATTACCTGCCAGGCCAGAGGTTGATTTACATCCACAGCTGTGAACACACATACCCTCACAGCTCAGGGCAGAGGGAGAGGATAATCTGCAGCTGACACACACTGGTATGACCATGCTGATATGCTGGGAAACCCTGAACGGATTTGCTAACTGGAGAGAGTTTAGTAAATCACAGGTTATCCAGCTTCATCCAAATTACATCAAGGAATCATGCAGAGTTGTCAGTTTAAGAGCTGACTGCATACTGCTATACTCCCTACATTGCTGATAAAACCTGAAAACATTTGCTCTCTGGTTCGACCCTAATCATGGGGGTTATTTCCCATTTTTCAGTTTTCATAATTATTTTCAGTAATTTATCAGGGTTGTAATTTTTTCGGTTTTTTCTTTATACACAGATTGACGGTTTGTTCCTCCCAAGGACATTTTCCTTTCTGCCAGACAATGACAGGCTCAAATAAGGGGGGATTAGACCCTTTTGCTTCTTTACAATTAGAGAACAGACTGAAAATGGAAACAAAGCATCTTATTTATGCCTTTCTTTCCCCCATTACAACAGCTTTCAGACAAGCCAAACAAAGTATTTTTTAGCACTTCACATAACTATCATTGCACTTAATGAAATTATGGAAATTTGCTAAAGAGCTGGCAGCCTCTGGCTACTGTAGCTTATATTGGAAGTAGTGAGTAGCCACAAACGAAGCCCATGTAAAGCTGCACTTCTGTATTAGGCACCTCTGTGCTGAGACCAATTTTCCAAAGGCACTCGGGGTACATGTTGCAAGTGTTCAATATCTGCAGAAAGGGTCTGTAAGTACTTCATGGGTCCATTTATGCACCATTTGAGCAGACTTTGAGAAAGTCTTGGTGTCCTTCGAATATACTCTTCTGAATATCAAACACGTTATTTGGCCAGTTTCAGTGTGAGTTGAGTCATTCTGAACAACATGGCCAGAAAAGTCAGTTGCAGAGATGTAGATGGGTATGAGTACTCATACTCATGCGGCTTGTGCTAGGGTGCAAATACCACAGAAAGCCAGAGAACAGCTAAGGGAAACCCCTTTCACTGACAGCAGTTCTCTGACTTATGGGATGGATACTACATATTGCAGGAAATTACTGTCAAGCTGAAGACGACAGCGTGGCTGGAAAGTTTCAGCTCAGTGTGCCTGAGCCTGTCCTTTGTCTCGCAGTGTCGGTAGACGCCAAAAAATTCCTGTTACAAGTGAGAGCGCTGAAACATCCTTTCCAACTCCAGTTTCTTCACCTGCCCTCCCAGGTGTGCTACTTCAGCATATGTGAGTATCACATCAGAATGTAACAGAAAGTGAATTTATTATATGATGCTCCTGAGACAATATCAGTAATCCTTCTCTTTCTTATTTATTGTACTGGTGTTGTATTTCTTTATATTGAACTTACCATCATCTGCTCAGAGAAGTATGGAAGAGCTCATCTCTCGTAAAATAAGTAAAATTATGGCTATGTTTTCCTTCTGCTGTCCCTCCCTAATGGGACTGTTGCCATTTTGAGTAATGAACCTCTACTTTAATTCCTCCTTCTTTTCTGCAACAACAAAAGAAGAAACTGGACTATAAATCATTCAGAAAAATAAATAACTTTTTTGTCTGTTATGCCTGATTAAGTGTTTTTTATTCTTATACTCTTCTCAGGAAAAATAAAATAAAATCTGGATTAGTGCTTGAGCCAAGTTCATCATTTGTTTTGATCTGAAAAGTCATGAAAAGAAAGGGTTATTGAAGAGGTAGCCAAATATCCTCAGAGAAGGGTCAGGCTGCAGGCCTCTTCAGTCCATAATTCAGCTAAACAGGACCAGAAGCCAGTCAAAAGTCAAGCAATCAAACAACAGTACTGAGACATATTTTTGCAATTCGGTATGATCAATGGATATTATCACACAGAAAATACCTACCCTAAAAAACAAATGAACAAATAAGCACACAAAATATGGAAACCTGATTACTATGACGGCAAAGTATTATGGTTGTGCTTCAAATCGTCTGTGAAAAGTTGCTTGGGGAAAAAAAGAAGAGTGAATGTTTATAAAAGACCCCTCATCTACATCTAGATACATTCATCTTGAAAAGGAGAAATTTTAATGAAAGGCAAACACACCTGATTTCTGCCTTAGACCAGCAGCAAGTTTCTGTTTCAAGATGGACATGAAATCTGGATTTTCAAGCACTCAGGTCTCCAGAAGGGACTTCTGCACCTTAACACATTAATTTACTCCCTCAAATGTGAATTTTACATATCTGGATGGTATTGTCCAGCATGTCACACTGAGGAAATGCCATCGGGGTGTTCATTGTACTCCCTGAAAGTACAGTCCTGAGGTCTGACTGCTGCATGTGTGGGGTTGCCACCTCAGCAGGGTATATCACCGTTGTCAGTGTGAGGGGATCTCCAGTGACAGTTCCACTACTGAAAGGGGGACAGCTGAGTACATCAAGGTAATGTTCCTACATCTGCTCTACCTTGGTGCTGCTGCAGCCTGAGGTGGAAGAACAGTTCATGGAACCTGTGGATCAACAGCCCATGGCAGAGCAGCTTGGGATTGACGCCAGGTGTGGTGTCCTGCACCCTTAGCTGCTTCAAAGGAGAGCAAGGAATACCAACATGCATTCACTGGACTTAGTTAAACAGTGAGAAACAGCTGGAATCAGAGATTATCCTAAATTAGCCCAGAAGATGGTAGAGACTCTTGTGCAATCTCTTCTTCCTCTCTTTTTCAGCCATCTTAATACTTGGTTGATAACAACCTGGTTCTATGGCAACAAATGGGTACATTCCCTGCGAATTCATAACCTAAATACTGTTGCATTATTTTGTGCTTAATGCTATGTAATTGATGTGACTTGAGCCCAGTCCTGCATCCGGTTTGTTGGAGCAAGAATGAATTCTCATTGTCCCATTGAGGTGGACATTGCAATGCTTGCCTGCACCACTGGAAAAGCCAGCACAGCGAGTACAGGGGCTGAACCCACACTGCACACTGACCTGGCTGTGAGACCAGCTTGTCTGGTCAACCTTTTCTGCCATTCACATGTCAAAAATGCAAATATAGGCTCATCCTGTATCATTGCCAGGGCACGCTGGGCCCCACAAGTCTGAATGTGCATGAGTGGTTGGTGTCTCACAGCACGAGGCAGGGCAGGCCTGGTGACAGGTCATCCATGAGGCTCTGTCTGGAGAGAAGGTGGGTCACACAGTGCCTCCTGCCCCTCTAGAGATAAAACTTTGAGCTGCATAGTCACAACTAGAGAGTTACTATTCTCCACTGTTAGTCTTTGTGGGCAATCTTCTTTCATACACTTCTGGAATATGATCAGCCTTTTAATACACTTGGAGAAGGCCTTTTGGTTCTAGTTATTTGCCAAAAAAATCACAAATAATAATAATACTATTCACTAATCAGCTTTAGGGGGGAAAAAAAAAAAAAAAAGGCATTAGTTTGCTCCTTTCAGTGAGCGACCATTCTGGAGATGTTTTATTTACGAGTGTCATGGTTTAACCCTGCAGGTAGCTAAACACCACACAGCCGCTCACTCAATCCCTGCCACTGGGGCGGGGAGAGAATTGGAAAAAAAAAAAAAGTGAAATTCGTGGGTTGAGATTAAGACAGTTTAATAGGACTAAAAAGGAAGGGAAAATAATAATAATAACAATAATAATGGAATTAGAATATACAAAAGAAGTAATGTACAATGCAATTGCTTGCCACCCACCAACCAATGCCCAGCCAGTTC
Source organism: Strix aluco (assembly GCF_031877795.1). Classification (NCBI taxonomy): domain Eukaryota; kingdom Metazoa; phylum Chordata; class Aves; order Strigiformes; family Strigidae; genus Strix; species Strix aluco. The sequence goes on along the minus strand of NC_133934.1, from coordinate 121,441,412 downwards.
CCGAGCACTGGCCTCTGGCCAGCTTTCCCCTTAGTTTATATATTGAGCATGACATCATATGGTATGGAATATCCCTTTGGCCAGTTTGGGTCAGATATCCTGGCTGTGTCTCCTCCCAGCTTCTTGTGTCCCCCAGCCCCCTCACTGGTGGGGTGGCATGAGAATCTGAAAAGTCCTTGACTTAGTGTAAACACTGCTTAGCCACAACTAAAACATCAGTGTGTTATCAACATTATTCTCATCCTAAATCCAAACCACAGCACTATATCAGCTACTAGGAAGAAAATTAACTGTATTCCAACCAAGACCAGGACAATGAGCTATGTGTCTGACTGGCCTAAACTTTGATAGAGCTTCAGCCAGGCTGTGATCATTATGAAGCTATCGTATGCAAAATAGAGCATGTTTTTGACAGTTCCTGTCATCTTCTGAAACAGATTCTTTCCTGATAAAACATGCAGTGAGCTTTGACAATCATGTAGTCAAATGTTTAGCCACTTGTCCACATATCAGTTTGCTTAAATATCTTTATGCTCACTCTATCTCCAGGCATGTTTGTTAAGTAGGATACACTGCTGTGCCGAAGCATTATTCTATCATCTGCAAAATATATTAAAGATGGAAGGTTTAAACCATAGGTTAATGAATAGCTGTAAACTCTGAGAGTCAATTCAAGAGCTTAGATTGAAACCCTTGGCCCCATGGCTAAGTGTATGCCTGAAGGGAAATGAAGTCAAGAGCAAGAAAGCTTAAGAGTGCATTTAAAGCCCTAGGGAAAGGGCACTGCTGCTGTTTGCACTTAAAATTATCCTATGAAGACTGTTATTTTCCCCAAATTTCATGAGTATAATTTAGCAATCTGCTAGTGAGGGAAGAAGCTCATTTTCACTGCAGTCACTGCTCTGTTCATGTTAGGTATCTTGTAATTTTAAGCAGCCACTAAATACACAGAGGATACACTGAGTCTAGTTTCAGGCACAAATATCAAGAAACATTTGAAAACAGAAAACATCACAAATTGTGTGGGAAGAGGTTATTCCATCAAACTTACTTAGTTGGTCAAACCAAGTAATAAAGACCGAAGAGTTCCAATAAATGTGAGCATTTTCCTGGATCACCTAAAGATAATGTCATTCCAGTAAATATTGCTCAGTGGTATTTCTGATCATCTTTCTCTTCAGTTGCTCAGTTTCTGAGAAAATCTCTGTATGTGGGTTGACTTTCTAAGAGCATTTCTATAGTGCCACATGAAGCTGAAATGAGAAAGATTAGAAATTAATACAGTAATTATAATGTGGATAAAGAAGTGGTCAAAGAGACAGAGAGAGAGAGATTTTTGCTAAGACAGGAACTACTGTCCTGAAGAAAGGTTGAGTGAAATTCCTGAAAGAAAGATTTTGGGACAGATCTGACTTGATGTTTTCTTTGAAACTGTTGGCATAGAATTACAACTGATTCTGATATTTGCTTGTGTTGGGGTGACTCTTAATACCAGATGGGAGATTTTTGTGGTCTTCAGAATGTATTCAAATCCAACAGGGAATATGACAAAATGCAAAATTACAAAGTGCAAATGCCTGTGTTGAAGGACAAACTGGAAGAAATTCTACATTGAGCTGGGAGCTCCTTATCTAGAAACTGCAGAAGGGTGAAAACGACTTGGATGAATCAAGGATGTAATATAAGACAGCATTCATAGAAAAAAGCAATATTGGAGAATTGTTAAAAAGGCAACTGTTGGGCACCAAACATTCCTGGTCAGAAACAGAAGCAGTAAGCATGAAGCGAGAAGTCTGTGTCAGCATTACTAAAAAAAGCAGAAGAACAAATGTCTGAGATGGTAAGAGTCTCTTAAACCAACTCTGTTATCAGATCAATTAAAACATGGAACTGCACCCGTCTATTATCTCTCTTAGACATGTCATTAATAACCATACAGGCCTTCAATGTAGTGCAGCTGTGAAGTAAATGCATTGCATTTACTGTGTCTCAGAGTACTTAAAGAATGGGAATGTTGTTATTTTACAAAGAAATGGTAAGGTTTCATCTGGAATAAAATTTATGACTGGTGGTTGAGAGAGAAATTTAATCTGAACTAGGTGATTATAGGAATTGCTAAAATTATATGGATTAGTCCATCTTGGAGAAAAGCATATCTAGTGTACCAAAACAACGGCCGAGAAGTGGGTAGGATTGTTTACTGTAAAAGTATTGGAGGACTAAATGCTAGGAAAAAAAGGGAGTGGTTTAAGGCAGACAGTATTTGCACAAAAAGTGTAATCATTGAAAAAATCAGCCTAAATGAAACAGACTCCAAATTTAGAATTTCTCATCTATCCAAGAAAGCAGATTCCTCAACACCTGTGTAGTGGGATGTGTGCAAGCAACCCTAAACCCCCAGTGTTCTAACTGATCCACTTCTGTATGAGATTCAATGATACAATGTCTGAAATATCAGAGGATGGAGTCAATGATCCAAACATTTTATACAGTTATGTTCAAAATTTTTTGTCCAACACATAAGCAGCAAAACATATTAAGGCTGCTCATGTTTCCAGGGACTGGGGCAGGCGCTGGGGGTGGGAATCTAATGAGAGAGCAAAGACGAGTGTGATCAGAACCACAGTGCGAATATTGAATGCTTGCATAAAGGCTCAGAGGAAATGTGTTTGGTATCAGCTATGTGTACAAATATGCCCCCACAAAAGATTCATCTGGCAGTGGCAAATAACTTAGGTGGCTATTTTAAAAAGTCACCTTAAAACTATAAATTTACTGAGTAAATTATTCAGTATGGATTGTTCATGCAACTCCTCTTCTTGTAATGTGTGAGAAGAATGAATTTAACTACTTTGAAACTGTGTACATGCTCCTTTTTTAATCAGTGAAGTTCCAGAGATAATAGAATTTATTCATGAAATTTACACTTCAGTGGTGTAAGAAAATGGTACAAAATCATAAATGCAAGATCACAGAAAATATTGAAGCAAATACTGGCCTGTAATTCAGCTGAGGATTTTGTTTACATTTTAAGCCATCATAAATTTAAGATACAGTTGCTGTATCTCAGTGACATAGGGTAGCTTTTGGAGAGACCCGTATTGCTGTGTTGGTATTTTACAGAATGGCTGGTGAAACCAGTGTCCCTGGGGTCCCCCTTTAAAAGGCTGGCCCATAGACCAGTGAAGAAGATGAGAAAACTCTTTCTAATTCCCATGGTCTTTGAACAGTGCCTTTAATATTAAACAACAGTTGAAGCAATTTTATTGCTGGGTGATGAGTGGATTGAGAGCAGCCCTGAGGAGAAGGACTTCAGGATATCAGTGGATGAAAAACTGACTATGAGCCAGCAATGTGCTCTCACAGCCCAGAAAGCAAACTGTATCCTGGGCTGCATCAGGAGAATTGTGGCCAACAGGTTGAGGGAGGTGATTCTCCCCCTCAACTCCACTCTCATGAGACCCCACCTGGAGTACTGTCTCCAGTTTTGAAGTCCCCAACATAAGAAAGACATGGACCTGCTCCAGTGGGTCCAGAGGAGACCATGAAGATGATCAGGGTGCTGGAGCACCTCCCTTATGAGGACAGCCTGAGAGAGTTGGGGTTGTTCAACCTGGAGAAGAGAAGGCTCTGGGGAGACCTTATAGTGGCCTTCCAGTACCAAAAAGGGGCCCACAAGAAATCTGGATAGGGACTTTTTACAAGGTCATGTAGTGATAGGACAAGGGGTAATGGCTCTAAACTGAAAGAAGGTGGATTTAGATTAGATGTAGGAAGGTGGATTTAGATTAGATGTAAGAAGATGAAGGAAGAAGTTCTTCACGGTGAAGGTGGTGAGGCACTGGAACAGGTTTCCCGGAGAAGTTGTGGATGCCCCCTCCCTGGAACTGTTGAAGGCCAGGTTGGACAGGGCTTTGAGCAACCTGATTTAGTGGAAGGTGTCCCTGCCCATGGCAGGGGTGCTGGAACTAGATGATCTCTAAGGTCCCTTCCAACTCAAACCATTCTATGATTCTATTAATTCTATGATTGAATTTCAGAAATGGTGTGAATTTCTGTAGTAAGATGGACATGTAGGAGTTGATGTCATTTAATATTTGAAGAAAAAAACATCTAACACCCCCAAGCAGACTTCACAGATTATGAATCAAACGGTATCTTGCAGTCTGGCCTTGAACAGAACACTGGCCATGGGACTTCTTGTTTGACCCCTTGTTTGACTCCTTTAGAAATTATGTGATTATGTTTTTTTCAGTGACAAGGAGTCAGGAACAAACCTTGTAAGTTATTACAGTGAATGATTCACTATCTCATCATATCCCTTTATTCAAACGTGAATCTAGTATCCACCTGGTTTACAAGAGTATACCTAATATTTCAGCAACCTGCAGTTACTCTGTGTACCCAGACAGCGACTATTCTGTCCCTTTTGCCACAGCCCCTCCTGTTGTCAGATGGTTGTCATAATCATGGAGACATTTTTAAAGACTACTTCCAGGTGTTGAAGCAGAACCTTCATTCTTCACTGCTGAATGTCTGGTTTGCTTGCTGTCTGTATCAAAATACATAGTTTTTTTGTGGTAATCCACTTACCATGTTATCGAGATCACTCCCTATCAGTAATTTCCCTTCTTTGTTATTCATCATGTACCCATTCTATGTGTCATCTGCAAATTCTATCAGCAATGATTTTAAGTTTTCTTTCAGATCATCAACAAAGTTCAAGAGTTTAGGAAGAAGAAGTTCTCAGAAGCCTCTCACCAGAAATTCATGTACTTTCTAATGATTTCTCATCCATAATCATACTGAGAGACAGCCATTTATATCCATTTTAGGTGTGTCAGGTGGATTTTAATCATTCTTTTCACTTATCAAATAACATGCATCTCAAGCCCAATGCCTCATGAAGCCTAAGTACCTGATAAATGACCAAGCCCTGGTGCAGTCATATTACTGAAGGGGCAACTGAAGTCGTGTTGTAACTATTGTATAGCATGTTTGGCTGTGTTACTGGGGCGTTCTACAGCCAAACTATAGTCCTTTGAACATCTAGACATGGTACATTATATCAACATTGTGACCTTTATCAACCAAGTTTACAGAGTCATAAGCTTGTAGTCAGTTTGACAAGACTCCTTTCCCACTAACTCAGCCTTGTTATTTTAACCTCCTTTCTTTCTAAGTTAATTGAAACCAATACTAGCCAGCCATTATTTTGCTTGGGAAGAATGTCAGGGTCATATCACCTACTCTATTCCAAATGTTAGACAAGCATTACTTCCCCTTCAGCCTTCTGGATCTTCTCAATCAACAATATAACAAGCTCCTCAGACAGGTCTTTTAAGGTTTTTGCTTGCAAGTAATCTAGATGCAGTATTCAACTTTAATTTAATTTAATGCCTATTTTACTAATTGACAGAAAATACTTTTCTCTTTGTTGGATAAGATTACCCTTTCCTTCTTTTCTATCTAGTAAAGTAGCAGAACCATCATTAGTATTTCCTTTGTTCTCTTGTTCTTATTAGCCTTAATTCTGCAGGCTATGTATTTGTTCGTTTCCTTCTCTTGCCAGTTTTCTACAATCCCCAGTTTATAATTTCTATTATTTTCTAGTAAATCTTCAACATTTCCATCTGTTGTAAAAATAGGTTTATTAAGACATACTTTTGTTTCCCAACTAATAGACTGTTTGGGGATTTTTTTAGTAGATACCTGCACTGTGATGTGAATTGCATGAACATCTTGGAAAACAGTCACCACTTTAAAGCAGTAGGGTTCTCAGACCTTTTCTCAGGTCCCCTCCTCAGGATCTGTTCAGTTCAGTTCACTTCCCCACTGCTTTCCCACCATCCTCCAGTACTGGGTGAGCAGTTGTCCCACTAGACCATGTACCCTGTACAACATAACCAGAGAGCAGAGAGAGAATCACTGGGAACAGAGTGGGGAGAGGCTGAAGGAGATGTGGAGGCAGGGGACTTGGAGTGGGGTACAGGACAGTAGAAGTGGGAGACCAAGGTGTTAATACTTCTAAGCCATAAGCCTGTAGCAGTTTCTCCATTAAGTAGTCCTGCCCCAGTCAATTCCTTCTGGTCATATCCCTGCTCTGTTCCCTGTAGCAAATGTCACCCAAATGTCCTCAGACAGAGTCACTTTTGATTTGGCATACTGGTTACAATACCATACGAAAGGGAGAAGGTTCTCCCAAGGTACTCTCTCAATATTGAGAATCATTCAAAGTCAGTCAGAGAGCTAAACACAGTTTAAATCCATGTGACTTGAAGCTTAAGGAAATACTCACACAAATCTCTGCAAAAGCCATGATTTGTATGTGACTTTTCCCAGCTGCTTGTAAGGGAACAAGTTTTATGATCATCTTGGTTTTCCTTTGTGCAGGAGGAGGTTCCTCTCCCTTTTTCTTCCTCCAGATTGCCTCAGTAGAGAGAGACAGTGTGTCTCTTGGGGGAAGGAGAGACCTGTGGGCACAAGGGCAGCTGGAGTGCATATATGATGTCAGATGTGTTTTAACACAGCTGGCAGAATGCTATAAAACAGGGGTTTTAGTGTTTGATTGAGGAGAGATTTGCCTGAATTCCAGATGTTCATGATATGATCAATCTTGCTATGTATACAACAAGTTTGTCCCCATGGACATGTAAAACAAAGCCTGCCTAACCTAGGGAGTGAATAAGGGCATGCTTGCTTTCCTGGAAGTCTTTTGTTTGCTTTTCCATTCAGATCTCATCTGTCAGGTCATACACAGTTTCTGTAAGGCTCATGAGACTAATACAGAACTTTATGGCCTTGATTTCACTGAAATTGAAGAATCTGTACGTAAGAATATGAAGTTAAACTGACAATGACTAAAAGTAACCTATCTGAGCCTTTAGAGATGGACACAGATGCTCGTATTTGAAGGCACAAACCAACCTTTGAACTGTAGGTTAGGAAAGAGTCTTCCCTATAGGCAAGTCATGCTGTAATTGTTTCCAAAGCCTTTCTTGTCACGTCCTGTAATGCAACTGCTGCTGGCCGTGAACATAGACAGCCCTGCAAGAGCTGGATTCCTGTCCTGAAATGGTGCAGCAATTCCTGAGTTCTTGTCAGTCACTCTTAATTTACTTCATTATAAATAAGATTGGGATCAGGCCCTTCATATTTCACAGAGAGCAATGGTTCCACTCTTTCCAAAGGCATCAGCATTTTAGTGTTAAAAAGCCTAATTCCCTCATGTAGTCCCAACAAAAGCTGCACATGCGGACTATTCTCTGTGGACTAAGCCTTTTATTTTCATTCTTCACAGGTGATATTACAGCTTAAAGATACTTACAATACAGAAAGGTGACTAAGAAATGAAACAGAAACTGGGAGCTGGAAAGTACTGGGATTAAAGCCATGCATAAACCATCAGTTTTAGCTGGAAGGTTTCAGGAAACCAAAGCCAGCAGATTTGATTTGTTTAGGCTCACTGACTCCAAAGCTGGAGCGGAGAGGAAGAGGACATTGGGTTTGTTGCTCACCCCACAGGAGTTATTGCACTTGAAAGTGAAAGACTTTGATCTTTCAAGCCAAATATTCCAACTGTTGAAGACAGCATTCAAAAGTATCTCCATTGGCTCCAGCTGTAGCCAGATTTTCAAACTACACCCTTGCCTAATCACATTATAGCAAATATTATCATCAAAGACTGGAAATGGTGGGCTCTATTTGGGGACTGAATCATCTGTGATCTGCTGAGGACCATAAAAAGTGGCAAGTCTTATACTCTTTAACTTTGATGTGGAGACGGACACAGTCTGGGTAGCAGTTCTGAACTTGAAAACTCCTCTGAAGTGAAGCCCACAGTGCAAACCAGATGTCTCCAAAGTAGCCGGAGCATTGGCAGTGACAACATTAGTGTCAAGCTGGGAATGCAGTCCCCAGGCTGGTACCAAGCCCATAAATCTCACTTGCTGAGAGGCTGAGTTCACTCACTGGTGCACAGCACCCCACTGGCACAGCTCGGCTGCTCCTGGTGCAGTGACCACAACAGTGTGTGGGCTGAGTCTGTTTGTCATGCACCTACTGATTGACAGGTCTTGTAGGTATGGCCTCAACTTCATCTTCCCAGAGGGTTCAGAATTCTGAAAAGCAACCTACTGAAGCAGAGAACCAGTAATTAAGATTCTTGTACTTCTTTATGATTTCATCTTGGCTTGGGGTAACACGCTGAGTTAGTGTGATTCAAATTACTCACCAATAAAATGCAAATAACTGTTCCTCACAGGAATGCAATGAGATTCCACTCACACTTTTCTATTGCTTTTCAATCCCTACATTAAGGCATTTATTTCAGTGCAGGTACTTTCCGGGTGGTTATTGTCTGAATGAGATATAGCAAGATTTGTTTTCTTAAACATTCACTGCCATACTATTTGAAAGTCTCAGTCTGGTTTTACCAACTAGTTATTTTTTCTCTTCCTGTAGGAAGAACATCCTGAATACCAAATAATCCATGAAGTGTGTTTAAGCACAGTATTACTGGAACAAGATTGCTGCATCATTTGTGAACTTTCCCATGGGGAAACAAAAAGGCAAAGCTGCAATAAATCTCCAGGTAAATCTTGCTTTAGTGGAGATCAGTCAGAGACATCCTTCATTCAGAAGCAACTAATTTATTCCTAAACCCAATAGAAAATATGGTTATCAATGCCAGGATTTGCAGAGGCTGAAAGAATTACTATAGTTGAACAAAAGTAATGTTTTAGTGCTCTAATGACAAAATAAAATTTCACTATAGTTCATGTTGTCTGCAAGGGGAACACTGAGAAATTAAGGCACCCCAAGGTGTCTCTGTAAGGGCAAAAGATTCCTTATTGTAAGAGGATGCATGAGATTCCATGCAGTGACAAGGAGGAGAGTCCTACAGAGAAGAACTCATAGGGTGATGTCTAGATGGTCTCCTCTCTGTGGGTAGTTGAATAGAAGGGTTTAACAATGAGAAAAGGGGAAATCTCTTATACTGAATTATGTCCTGAAGGAGGAAGGTTTGTATTTAATGAGACTTTTCACTGTTGATTTTTACCATAAGATAATGTAAATGGTTCTGAATGAGTCACTTTTTTCTTACCAGTTTTAAAGTTGAAAACTCCTGAGTCAAAAAGCTGTGATTTCCAAACGAAAACAGGATAGAGGGCACTGCTGTGCTTTGGACTCCTGTGGAGAGCTCACTCTACTACACTTTCTACTGATTGCAGTTTCAAAGAGGACAAGATTCAGCTCATCTGTTTGTGGGTGTCTATAATACAGCTGTCTACATCACAGCTGGTTTTCTGAGATCCCATCTAGTCAATTTAGTCAAAGAGGACAGCCAGAGATTCTGCTCACCCCAAAGAAGGCACCTACATTTCATTCTATGAATCACACCTTAACTCTCCTGAATATATTGACCAAGATTTATTTGACTGCAATGAGAGCTCAGGACAATGAGCTTGGATCAGGCACCTCCATTGCAGTGATCTAGATTTCAGCAAGGTGGATTGCATCCAAAATGCCTGGTACTGGTGATGGTGACAGACTAGTTCCAATGAAGGAGCAGAGAATTGCCCCTTTCCTGCAGAAGTTACACAGCCGAGCCTGCCATGAATGGGAACTAGAGCTGTTCCAAGGCTTCTCAACATGTTGCACCCAAAGATGAAGTGCTGCTTTGTTACAGCTACAGAAACACTGTGGGGAAGGGGCAGAGAATAGATAGAATAGAATAGAGTAGAATAGATCAATTGGAAGGGACCTACAACTGTCATCTAGTCCAACTGCATGATCACTTCAGGGCTGACCAAAAGTTAAATCATGTTGTTAAGGGCATTGTCCAAATGCCTCTTAAACACTGACAGGCACAGGGCATCAACCATCTCTCGAGGAAGCCTGTTCCAGTCTTCCCAGTTGTTCACCCTCTTGGTAAAGAAGTGCTCCTTAAAGAAGCTGAATGCTTCCTAAAGAGGTGAAGAATCAGAAGATTTTCCATCACTCGTGCTGGTCAGGATCCTTCCTCTTCTTGCTGGGTGCCGATGCATTATACACTCCAACCCCTCCATACACAAAAGAAAAAATACAAGTTCAGTTTGTAATTCCCACATGTGCCTCAACTCATGTCCCCATGTGCCTTCCTACCATGCTCATGCCAGTTGCTGACATTGTAAAGAATGCTTAACGTGCTGTGATAAAACAATTTTCAGCAGCTGTTTCAACATATGCATCTTAATGCCATGGGAGAAGGTATGCCTGAAGTACCATCTACCCTGGGAAAACATCAAAACCAGTACGTTGTGAATATTTCCACTGGGGGAAAAAATGTTTGGGGAAAAATGTTTAAGTAAAAAGAAGTTAAATGTTTTAAAAATATATTTATTATACTTTCCTGCGGTTTCATATTTTCTGTGGGTTTTGTGGAGAAATGTTCTGGCTTGGATCCTTTTTGGTTGTGGGGGTGAGGAGGGAATTAAAGCAGCAGAATTGCACCTGAATCAGAAAATACAGTTCCTTTCCTTCATTAGCTCTCTTGTCTTCTCCTCCTTTAAGAAACAGGTGTGATAAAGCCTCAAATTGTCATAACCATGTCCTTTCACATTGTCATACAATTTAATTAATATTGAAGAACCAATTTGGATATCAGTTATGACAGTGTATATCTCCAATGTCAATGACATTGCAGCAGTATATGACTACAGTGAGCTCAGAATGAGCCCTGAAGCCTTCGTTATGAAAAATGTAATTTCTACTCATTTACCTCATTCTGAATTTCAATGAAGCCTTTAGTATTATCTCTCAATTCCAGTTTTAAGTATTGCTAGTCACCTACTGTGTGACATGTATAATATCCAGCATATGAATTGGTTTCCAGTAAATAGGAATGAACTTGAGGTAATTTTTGAAAGTGTACCTTCAGTTGGGCTAGAGGGCATTTTGTGGTTAATGTCTGTAACTCTTGTAGACTTGGATTCAAATCCAAATAAATTCTGCTCCATACCAGTTCCTTTGGTAATTTGCCTATATCATAAAACATCAGTGCAACATATGACAGCACACAATGAGTAGAGCCCAGAACTCAGGTGATTTATAGAAATGGTGGGTTTGGTAACTATCCAAACTAAATTCTTGTTTAGGGTTTGCTATTGCCTTCCACTGCTGTAATACTGAGCACTTGGGCTCTTCCTCTGCTCTTATGATTATGCTTTCATGAAAGAGGCAGCTGTGTGGGAGGTTTGGATGCACAGAGCACAGAGGATCAAGCCTTGACTTGGTATGTAGCTGTTGAAAATGCTTAGGGCCATATTCAGATCAGCTTATGAGAGCTGCAACTCCATCAGTGTCATTTAAGGATGTATTTAAAAGCAGAAAGAATCTTCTCTTTGGATTGCCTTTTTAACCCAGTATCTTGATTTTAAACAGCATTTGGAAGAACTATAAGTGATTCCACAACCCGAATTACATTGCCAGTAGCAACTCTCGGAAATGTCAGTGAAGATAACTTTGAATCTGACATATTCTTAAGTTTGGATCACTCCCGTGTCAACAAGACTGAACTTCTTTGCAAAACATCATTAGCTCATGTCTCATTCTGTAGGCAGGAGCAATGAGAATTTTATATTTTTCAAAAAAATAAAACAGTAGTAATGACTAGGAACATTTGTAGAAAAAAACAGCCTATAGTGTTTGTAATAAGGAACACTAACTCCTTTAGTAGTATACATGATCCTTTAGAGACCTTTGCTCTCCACAGACAAGGCCATTACTGAAGATTGCAAGTAGAAATTTGGAGAGTCTCTGTATCTTGTCACATCAGTTCTGATTCTCTTCTATTACATTGATCAGATCTCTGCGTATCAAAAAGAAGGTTGAAAAAAGTGCTATGTAACCTCTACAAAAATGCAAAAAGCCTCATTAGACCAGACAGTAGCAGAAGCACAGCACTGTCACCTCTCCAAGATAGTGAAAATGAGAAGAGATGAACAGATACAGGCAAGCAAACAAAAAATAAGAGAAATAAATGAAGAGGAAAACATCCTTCTACCTCTCTGCTTTTCGCGTTTTTAAATAGGTAAAATTCTTCAACCCCAAATTCGTCAGTTTGTATCCTGTAATTACTGCCAGCCATATCTGTTCAGGCGGATATTATTCTAAATGGATAAGCATAAAGACTCTGATGCTTTTGGTAATAAGTGTGACTGAAAGAGGAATATCATTATCTGTTGATTTATATTTACCATTCCTTGCCCAGGTGCTTCCCTCCTCTGTTAAGTATACTGGAGATTATATGCGAAATTGCACAACTTAATGGGCTGAAGAAGTTTGATGACAACACTTAAATTGCCACTATTTTTCCAGGGTTCCTCCTGCATGTGATCTGTTGCCATTCACAGAGGTGTATTCTAAGAAACCAACTGTAGAATTTCTAAACTTTGCACATTCCTGTGTAGCAAGGGTAATTCAGTTTTAGGAAAGTTAATGAAGGAAAAATGTTACTGTTAATATTTTTACAGGGAAATGAAAGCCTTTAAAAAAAAAAAAAAAAGGATCGTGACATGCTTGTGTGAATTTCTATGTATTTGATACAACCAAACAACTGGAGCACTAATGTTCTTGTTTGAGGGGCATTCAAACTCATCATCAACAGTCCAGGACACATCCAGATCCCAATGAAGTCAATACAAAGACTCAGTTGAATCAGTATCCCAGGGTACTGGGGGTGCAAGTACCCAGCCCAATGTGATGTAGTTACAAAATTTAAGAGATTACCACAAATGTTCTCCAAGTCCTTCTAACCTGCCCCAACCACAAGGGAAAATACAGTGTGAATATCTTTCAACGATACGTAAAGGAACTGTATGAGAAACTGCTCAGATGATCAGTGGTAACCCACAGAATCGTCTAGGTTGGAAAAGACCTTGAAGATCATCCAGTCCAAATCCAACCCATCACACATCTGCAATTCAGTTGCATTTACTGGTGTGTTCAAATCCCAGATCTTCTTTAAGAGCTATTTTCAACCTATTTTCTTTGAGTTGCCCAGTGGCAGGATGATGCTTCATTTTCTCTCTTGTGCCTAAACAGGCACAACTGGTCAGTGATTTTTGTCTAGCAAGTGTTAAAGCACAAAAGTAAGGCTGCGTAGGAAGTCTAGCATGGCAATGCTTAAATTCAGGACTTCTTTGTAGAGGAAATGAGGCAGGTGGGCACAGTCACTGAGTAGTTCAGCTTCCTGGAATCAATGACAAAGTACTAACAGAAAAGAAATTAAAACTTCAAAACTCCTTTAAAAAAGGGACCCAAATATAACCACATTATCTCAGGTGTCTCTGTGTTTCTGGTGGTGTGTCAGTGAGCAGTGATGTGTTGCACCAGATTGCCACATCCCAGGTACTGGATGTCATATCAAATAAGTGCAATGCAGCCTAGCAAACATCAGACTTAATATGATTCATCACCCTGAATAATCAGTATGTTGAAACTCTCTGCAATCTGTGCTTAAAAAAATGCAAGTGGTGTTTTTTTTCCTCTAATCTATAACTGTAGAAAGGAAACCATCAACTCAAATGTGAAATATGTTGGAGATAAGCCAGATGGTGGATGGGAAAAGAGGTTTTAAAAGAAATAAACTCACAGAGATTCTTCACTCTTTAGGAGTAAAATTTAAGTATCTTTCCAGGTGGAAGGATAAGCTGACATGTCAAGCTGTGTCAGTGGAGTGGAAGGAACCGATCAGTCCCTCTTTTCCACAAACGTCCCATGCGTGCTTCAGTTTTCCCCGAACGGATATAATATTTTAGTGTTTCACCATGAGACAAAAGAAATAAATATGCTAGTGAATGCAAAGCACTTGGATCCTGTGTCAAAGAATGCACAGAAAAATGGGCAGAAAGTCAGGTGGAAGACTGGACATGTGTGTCTTAGACTGCTTCTTACACTGAGGCGAATAAAAAATAAAGAAACAAAAAAATCCTGAACTGACACTGCATCGGTGTGTTTTCTGTCAAGCTACTGTGAGCTTGAGAAGTAAGCAGTGTCTCTGTCTCCTCATGCCAGGACCAAACTTGCTGGTTTTGGGTGATTCAACAGTAGCATCAGTTCAGGCCAGACAAACCAAGATGTTTCCTCTTCCTGAGGCTGCAGAGCATGTGAAACTCTGCCTTAACTAGAAAACATTCTTATGCCATGGAGAAAATCAGTTGAGCCAAGGACAAAATCAGGTGAGCATTAAGGAGCCTACACTGCTCACCGTTTGCCAAGGAACCTGTTCTGTAGTGTTAAAATTACAAATTGAAGCTACTGAGGATTTATTTACATCATAATGTCACTTTAGCCTAGTACTAGGACATGGTTTTGGGACTTCCAATGATGCAGGGATGTCTTTATTTCTTGAATATTTTGTTTCAATGAGTTGATAGAATGCGCTTTTGCAATGGTCCCACAGCATGTGCTGATATCTATAATCATTATTACATTTTCGCTATTAGCCTGGATTAATAATTCATTAATGACTGAATTAATTTCTTAATGATTTGCTATACTTAAAAATCCAGCACATTTTAAAATTAGGAAAAAAGAATAAGCTTAATTAAGGATTTGGAATCAGCTGGTGTAAAGCTAAATTGAAGTGTGTGCTAAAGAGCACTGCAACCACAATTTGAAGTAGGAATGAAAGGGAAGGAAACCAGAAATCATTTCCTGACTCTGTCTTGCAACAGATCAACTCATAAACTGCCAAGATTTGCTAGTATATTTTAATTAAGAATAATTTCAAAGAAATATGAGTGCTGAGAATCCCATAGCTATCTCCTAGTATTTACAAATGAGAAAATATTGTATTCAGTTGCTCTTGCTGTCTCATACAGCCTGTGTTGAAGAGATGTTCAATACAACTGACAGTCTTTCCCCTTGAAAAGGACACTTCTGGTCACCTCAGCACTGACTGTAGAAAAGTACAGGTCCAGAAGGGGAAATTACTTTTCAAGACTGATCACAAAGTGCCTTTTAGTGAAAGGCAGCTAGACCTATTTTTTACAGGTGTAGGGACAGGCTATGGTTTTGGTACAAATGAGGGCACAAGATGGAAGCAAACACCTCTCTGTTCAGTGATGAGTGTCACAAATGTCTCTGCTGTGACTGAGCCCTTTTGCTCCAGATGGGGTGGACATGACCTCATGAGAGGTTTGTGAATGACAACTACCCCACAGTCCTTGGGGACACAAGTGCTGTATGAACATGACAAGGCATTCACTGCAGTGACAGTAGTGCACAGAGTCACAAAACAAACCAGAAATTTTTGTCTGCTCTCACTGGGTCTGCTTGTGAGCTGCAAAATAACTTGAGTCCACTTAGCAAACCAGTGATAGATGCCAAACAATGTCATTAAACAAACAACAGCGGAATCAGCAAATCTGTTCTCCAAAAACTCTTTCCTTGTGTTGGGTTAGTGCACGAGGGAGACACAACACCCATATTAATGATTTTGTGCAATGTGTTGTTCTTTGAATAATTGTTTTTACTGTTAACTTGGAGACTTAGAAATGACTGCAGCAGCTGTATTTCACAGTGCATACTGGTACAGTAGTACTTCCATTTCCTATTCATATCTATTTGCCTTTCTTTCACTTTTTTTTTTGTGTTAACATTTGATTTATCTTGGCTTCAGAGAGTATGTCCTCGGTTTTGGAAGCCACCAGATTTCCCAAATCCACCTAAGGCCAGGAATTCCCTCACCTCAGTTGTTCCTTTGGTTAAGCATTGCAAATAAAAGTCAAATCAAAAAATCATAAAATAATTTAGTATGGATGGGACCTCTGGTGGTTTTCAGATCCAATCTTCTGCTCAAATTAGGTCCAAGTTTGAAGGTAGATTCAACTGTCATGCTAGATCAGGTTGCTTAGGGCTTTTCTCCATCAATTTTTGAGCATCTTTAATTATGGAGATTTCACATGTTCTCTGGGCTCCTATGTTAATGGTTAACCACCTCCATTGTAAAAAAAAAAATGTTAAAAAAATAATCCCAATATCTAATCATCATTTCCTTTGTAACAAATTGTCCTTTAGCTGTGCTCTTCTGAGAAGAGTCAGCTCTCTCTTTTCTATAATCTCCTTTTAGGGAGTGAAAGGCAGAAATAAGGAACCCTCTTGGCCATCTCTTCTTAAGGCTGAACAAACCCAGTTCATATCACCTCTCCTAATATAACATGTGCTGTATCAGGTACCTTGTCATTTTGATGGCTGCCTTCTGGACTCAACCCAACATGCTAATGTCTTTCTTGTACTGGGGAGCCCAAAACTGAGCATAGTGCACCAGTTCTGTAATTAGTAGGTATATGTTTGGCTGGCATCACACTGGTAAGCTTTAACTCTCAATGTTTTCCATCAAAGTAGGTTTTGACCAGAGTCTAGAGTGAAGCTGGAACTCAGGCCTATAGATACAAAATGAAAGGCTTTCACTCCTCCACATAGTGGCTGATGAGGTGCAAAAGCATTTGTCTTAGAAACAGATCTGACTTTTTTGATTTTTCCTTCATGAAACCAAAGGTCCTAGCACCGAGTGGGCTTGCAAATGCAAATCAGATTCTACAAATTGAAGTCACTCTGCATTTCAGCACAGAGGAAAGGAACAGGTAAGTGCCAGCTCACATTGATTATTGCTTTCCTTTTCCATTGCTGACTATTTAGATTGCTTTTATTTTTTGTAAACCTACAGCCAGTTTGACACATTCTAATGTAAAAGATGTTCAAGTCTATTCCTTGAACTGTACAAATCTCTCAGCCTTTGGCATCAAGTGCAAAATGTGCCTTACCAATTTTACTTGTGATTGGGGTCAATAGCTAGGTAGGCTGAGAAATGGTGATGGCTTGGGATGTTTTGCTTATATGATTTTAATGTTCATACATGGGGCTGTATATTGTCCTGATAAACACGGTACAGTACATATTAAACATCACTACTCTTCACAATGTGGTGTTTGCAAGCTTAAAATGTCATTTGTCTAAATTACCTACTATTTATTAAAATGATGATTTCTAAATATTGCTAGCAGCTTGAATCATACTCCCGTTGTTGGAATTTATTATCACTCTAGTTTCCTCTGCATGAAACACTGTAATAAAAACGTAAAGCGATACATCAGAGCTGTGATATAAAGGACATACTTTTTATGATCAGATACTGTACCTCTTATATAGAATATCTGTTCAGAATAGACGTGACAATCTCTAGAGACAGGATCAGTGAATCACTGAACTCTGCACTTCTTCCAGTCTCTCTCCCAGATGCTAAGATACACCTGTATACACTTGTAAATAACTCCAATATCAACTCTATTCTTCTCAAGGATGGGGAGAAAAAGAGTGAGGACAGATGTCAGGAAACAACAGTTAGCACTAAGGAACTACTGATCCAGGCTAAAAATTGCTCTAATTTTCTTTCTAGAAATGGATGAATTCATTCACCACCAACAGTTTGTGATTCTCTCAAATGTTTTCATTCCACTAGACACAAAATAATGTCCATGAATAATCCTTATTCAGTCAGGAGGAGTTCACTGTCTCAGCTGTTTCAGCTGCTTTGTGTAGCACATGGGTCAGATACCGCCTTTGTGTAGCCTGGACTCTCCAAAAGATTTTCCTCTGCAAATGTCACCACCAGTCAGTGAATATAATGTGTTCCAGGATACTTCCAGTTGATTTACAGGGCATATTGAATCCACTGCAAATCCTATCCACAGAGGTCAGTCCTCAGCTGACCTGCCTGCTTCCCCACCAGCTTTACCACCAGTCCATCTGACAGGTATAACTCAAAGTCGCGTCCATAAGACCAATATGCCACTGACGACTCTGAGCTGGGCTTTTCTGCTAGTACTGTGCAACACATGTGTCTAAGTCCCCTTTTCTCTGAGTGGATGCTACGTTTGAAAGCCAGACAGCATTAAGTCTAGAATTCATATAACAAAGAGAACAATTGTGTTTCATAAAGTTAAAAAAGCAGTAATGTGAAAATGTCAAAATAGGAACAATTCCAAATAAAAACCTGCATTTGAAGAGAGATTCTTTGGGCTTATCTGTTGGCCAGCTTTCCCTACTTTAATAGCTTTCTTTTGCTCTTGTGTAAGCTACTAAATATATTGCAGTAGTTTCTGTAGCTGTCACAGGAACGGCAGGTGTTTTTGCTCCTCAGGGATGATATTCATCCTTCTGTCTATCTCTTAATGTACTAATATAGCTCCATTCACACTGTACCTTGTAATCTTTAGTGTCGTTCCCTTACAACATCCCTGGGAGGTAAGCAAGTACTGGGAGGTGAGGAAGCGCTTTCCCCATTTTATAGAAGTGAGACAGGAAAGAAATACAGGACAGCTGGGTTTTTACAGCACGCGAGCATCTATTGTTCATTTAGAAGAAAAATAAAACCTTTGCAGAATCTTTTCTGATTTATGCATGCAAACTGTGGCAGATCAAGGAGGTGAACCCCAACATGTCATCTTCAACCTCCAGAGTGAGCTTCTCCTGGGGACTCCACAATGTTCCCTCTCCAGGCAGAGAGGAGTTCAGACCTAACTCACAATGATATCAGTAGTTTTCTGTTTCAGCTTGGCACATCATCTACAACAGACTGCTAATATACAAAGATTTCCTCCTACAAGGTTCAGTTTCATATCACTTTCTCTTCCAAATAAATCAACACTGCTTGTTTTAGACAGAACTTCCTTCTCTAGCTAGAACTTGATCATAAAGAAAATAACTAAAAAGAAGAAAGACGATGTATAGGCAAAACATGTGCAAAAACTGTTCAGAAGTAATCAACAGCATTCAATCCTCAAGCAAGGGGCAACCTAAATAGCTAAATTCTCTTTTGTTAGAAAATAATTTTTGAATGTCCAGACAAGCCATAGTTGTCTAACTTAGAAACTTTTCCTTCAGATTAATTATCCATGTATATATTTAGAGCCAGCAAAAAATACTCTGAGAGTCTGCTTTAGAAGCAGAATATGTGTGGCTTTTGAAAATATATCTTCCTGTGGAAGAATCAAACAAAACTTCTCTATCAAGTAGTAAAGGCATTTTCATAGACTGAAACAATTCATTTATCAACATAAACACCTTTGTTCAATTCAAATTGTGTTGTGTAGTGTAGATGATGACCTCATGCAAAGAGAAAACAGGAAGATATTAAAATAGATGAAAATAAGTGCAGGAATCCTGCATTTCAGCTTTGCAGATTTTGTGTTTTGGTTTAGGGTTTTTTTGATCAAGGCATGAAAAAATATTGGAGTGAAAACATTTCCCACTGGATAGCAGAAACTTAAGCCACTAGTAAGAAACAAGGGTTTTATCCTGTGATGATTCTCTTATCATTTAAGTTTGCCTCTGAGGATGTCATCTTTAACTGAAGAGAACCTACAGCAGGATTATATATAAAATAAAATTTTGCCCAGGGGACAGTTTCAAGTTTTCACCTTTCTCAAAGAGCAGTTTTAAACTTCCTCTTGTCTATAATTGCTTCTAGATGCATCAAGTCTAGTCATACAGCAACCAGGTTTTCGTTTCTACCCACCTCTCTAAGTGACCATCAGCTTACAGCTGCTATCTGTTCTCTATGTGTTGACTCTGGCTTCAAAGGTAACTTGGAAATAACCACCAGATAAGATAGAAAGCCCTCTGTTCTCCTACCCCTGCTGTTTCCTTGGGATAACTTGGCAACTATGGTGTAGATATTGCCATTGCTTCCCATTGCATCCCATCTCATCCAGGTAACAGAGAACAGCATTGCAATTAATAGCAGTTTATTAAAAGTTTGCATAGTTATGTATACTGCATAGTTCCCCTGGGATATTTCTGGTTTTGTGGGTACATGGTGCCATTGCTGAATATATTTATTTCATTTACACTAATAACAGTGCCACTACAGTCAGCGAATACATGACTATTTTCCAATCAAAAAGAAATCATGATACAATATACATCACTTTTGTGTTCTGTTGTAACAGAGTGGTAATGATGTTTGAAGGTAACGGTCAAAATCTATTTATAATTCAAGGTTAGGAGCAGAGCTGGATAAATGTTACTGCTCATAAAGATAGTGAATTCTTGATTTTTGAACCCAAATAAGGTGGTTTTCTTTATCTACATTCCTTTAAAAGCTGGTGACTCCAATATTCTTTACATTATAAGAAAACAGCACACAGCAATTTGTTTCCCAGAGACTTTACACTCTGAACAGATAGCAACAAGGAGGAAAGGAATGATGATTTTCTACAGGTCCCAAAGGGAACACTAATCTTTGCATTAAGTCACTTTACCAAATGAATAAAGGTGGGATGGGAAGCTACTTTTGTAAGTAGAATTGAATCCAGATCTAACTCTGTACCTTAATTCCCGTATCAATTATGCTTTAATACCGAAGCAATTACTTTGCTGAGGCACAGGACACCAAAACTGTGCATATTAAGTGCGTATTAGATGATAACTGAAGAAAATGAACTTCAGGTGCTTGCTGTGTGCTTGGGTTATCATTGCCTATAGTTAAGGCTGCTCAACAAATTCCATGAAAATATTTTTTTTTATCTTTCAGAGCAAACAAGTTCAGGATGCAATTTCTCTTGCCAGAAGTGTCCTCAGGCTGATTTTTTTGGAGAAAACTTTAACTAGAAATAATTCTTACATCTCTGAGAACAAAAGGATAGAGAAAAATATACTTTAATTTTGCCTCTGAGCAAAAAAAATATTTACATCTGTTTCACTGGCTAACTGTTATACCACTACAGGTGGGAAGAGGGACTTGAAAATTAGGTTGGATCCTCCAGTGTCAAGAGCATACCTTTTATTTACCTGGTGATTATTGGTTTTTTAATTCAGTCAATATATGCTCATAAAAGCCTTGTTAGAGTTTGGAAGCTAAAGTATTTGAAGACCCTATCTGCCCTGAGCATAGCCCGTTTTTCTATCTGCCGGATAAATGGTACAGGCAGCTCCACAGTGTACTGAGTGTTGTTATCATGGCCGTAATGGGTAAGCAGAATTTCCCTACAATTTCTTTCAGCTCACAGCTGGAGAGTACTGTGGGAGAAAGCTTAGAAATTGAGAGAAAAGAGATCTGTATTCTTTACTACTGGTGATGCCCATGCAATAGCAACAAAAGAAGGAAAATCAAGGGTAAATGGGAAAGTAGGGACATTTTGCAGGGAATTGCATGGGAAAGAATAGGGAGGGATAAAAGCAAAAAAAAAAAAAAAAAAGAAAAGCTGATATGTGACAAAAGTCCTGATAGGACAGGACTTTTCCTATGTAAAACTGATATGGCTTTCATTTATGATACATGACAGGGCAGAGTAGGATCCTAAAGGCATGTTCCATCCAAGTACTTGATTGAAATGTTCGGTTGATTGCTTGGGATATCAGTCTGTGTCTGTCCACAGACCTGCTCCAGTGCTTTATCCTTCTTCAACACAAAAATAAATAAATAAAAATCTTCAAAAAAAAAATCAGATTCTAAAAACGTCTAAGAAAAACTTCCTATATGTTTAGTTTTGTGTATTGAATAGAAACAAATAGTTGCTCATCAACAACTATTCACAGAAATACTTAGGGTGTTATTTCAAGCGAAATGGCAGCATCCTGTAATTTAACTTTCCTCTTAGCAAATGCATTGTTTGCTCTTGCTGGACCAGTTGAATAGATGGCTATTCTGAGATGCTCAGTATTTTCATTGTAATAGTTTATGAGTTACAAAATAGCCACCAACTAGTTTAAAACAGCTGTCTTAATTAGATAAAAATAATTTGTAAAATCTCAATACCTGTGATGCAGGATCACCTGGATCACAAAGCATTAAGAATCAGGGGATACAAAGGCAAATTCTGATTTATTGGAGATCAATAAACAACAAAGGAAAATCCAGAGCTACCTGAATCTCGACAGCAGTTTTTTTATTAGGCCATGATCCATCTATTAGGTGATGGATCTTTCTGTCCCCAGAACTTGGCCATTTTCCTTCTCTTTTCCTTCTCTTTTATTTCCAGACACTACTTCCAGTCTGCTCTTCTCCTAAGAAGATAATGTACTACTGCATTTTCTGTTGCTCAAGCTATCATAGCATCCATCCTTGAAAATAATGCTCAGTGAAAGCACTAATTTTTGTCTTGCAGAAGGATGACTTAATTATTTTTTTCCTATCCTTTGACCTGCTCTGCAGATGGTGTAGTAAAATTCATTATAGATGTTGACATTTTCCCTTCCAGATCCATGTTCACATATAAACATTTCATTACACAATCAGTACAGAATACATTGTAAAAGGTGATTTTACATGATCAGATGCAGCTCATTCATGTTAGAAAGTAAAGCAGGATGATGATGGAAAAGAGAAAGTGTATTATTTTGAAGTAATACCATATCGGAGCCAATGCACACTAACTGCCACCTGATTAATAGGTCTTCCCACCCTGAATTGCCAAGATAAAATAGTTGGCAGATTTTTGTTATTTTGAGCATGCACTTCTCCACATGACATGGGTGTGTCAGCCAGCAAGATGTGTGCTCACGCACACTGTTTACATTACTTGATCAATGCTACCTGTCTAGGTTTCCAAAATTTTTTTTCCTTTACAGATGGCAACAATGTGGATGACCCCAGAGGATGTATTTTATGAACTAGCTTTCAGTCACTTCTTGTTACTTTCTATGTGTTTAAAACAGCAGCTTATGCTATGTATTGTCAGTAGTGAGATTAGCAGGGCATGTCGCAGTTTGTTCCACCCTCATATCCAAAAACTACACAAGCACTTTCCATAGAGCACAACACCTAGTGGAATAACAAGATTTTTTTCTCTTTTTGCTTTTACCAGTGCTTTAAGATTCATGTCTATACTTCCAAACACCCATTTTAACCATTCACTGTAGACATACATATACAACTGTCTGAAATCTCCACTAAATTGTCTGGCAAAATCCAACTAGGCAGTATCCTAGATCACATGGCTGTGTTTTAGCCAGCTGCTCCAGGCTAGATGTACATCCAAAGGGCACTGCTTTAAATTTCAAAGCTCTCATCCAGCTTTCCCTTAGCTTGCCTTATGTAGTCAATCAGCTACAGACTTAGAAAATGTTGTCACTTGCTATTCACTGTAAATCCCTACCTCAGCCTCCTTGCTTCTTTTTCCTGTTACTAGACAACACTACACTCATCCATCCTAATTTCAAGAAACTTATCTGAAAAACTAGATTATGTTTCTGCTTCTGCCAGTTCCTATGCAACATGAAGGCCAGAAACCACTAATGACGCTGAGCAGACACAAAAAGGATCAATCCCTTGATTCACTAACTACTTGATCCTATAAAGTTAGACCAGGGTCCTGATGGTCACCTTTCCACCTTGACCTTTGCAGACAGGGCATTGGAGACACATCACTAACTGTTATTCTCTGGCTACCAAGTGTCAGCAGGACTGTGTGCCAGGTAACACTCTCCTCTTGCTTTAACAGGGAAATTAAAATATATGATGGTTAAATGGACGTTAGGTCTTCAATTTGTGCTGTTGAGTCTTGGTTTTATCTTTCCCTAAGGTCACTACAAGAAGTGCAGATAATTTTCACTTATAACAGAATGTCACATCAAACATCTTTAAGAAAATGGCTCATTACTCTCATCTCTGAAGTGGATTTCAAGGTGCATCATCCACTGCTGCCTCCTCTGTCCTCCTCCATGATGTACATTGTACATTTGAGATGATCCCAGGGCTGTGGTAGCCAGCCTCTTGAGTGTTTAGTGTCTGTAGTTTTTCTTTTTATTCTCTTGGCTCCAACCCAACAACACACTGGAGAGGATATGTGTACTTATATCTTCGTCATCACACAAATTTGTACCTCAGGTATTGTATTCCCTGGTGTTCCTTGATCCTGTCACTGCTGACTGAGCAGTCTGTGAAGTGCTCTCCCTGGCATCTCTAATTCTGTAGTTTTTGCTCATTGGTGAAATTTGGTTTTCCTCCAACTGCTCAGTTTATCCACTTCTGAGGACAGCAAATTTCTGCTTTTTGAGAGCATCTTGTCTCCTTGTGTCTGGAGCACTGTGGGAGCTGAGATGGCCTAGCAGTATTGGCAGCACCTCTCCTTTTCCTTACCTCTGGTTCCAGTCACATCTTCCTATGCTTCGCTCTAGAAAGAGGAACCAGAAACCTGATGGATCATCCTGTCCCCGAGGTGAGCAAGCCTCTGTGGTGCATCACCTCCGGAGAAGGAAAAATGTTGCCAAGTACTATCAATCTCAGGCCTGTGATCTTTCTTCTTGAGTACAAAAGGCTGTTGCGTGCGCTGGATGACAGATCTATTCCTTGGCCAGCTTTCAGTTGCTGTCATCCAAGAAGATGAGGGTGGTCTAGTACATATGTGACCTCTGGCGCAGGGAATGCATTCTGCATTTGCAGGTTTAAGTGCTCACCCGACCACCTCCAGCCAAGAGCTTAGCTCAGAAGTAAGGTCTGGTTTCAAACTTCCATCTACTGATTCCTCCACATGCCTAACTAATTCTCTGGCTCGTCTGAGGCACGTTTAGCCTTTTGTGCTTAGTTTTCAGCTTTCACAGTTGTTAAATGTGTTAAAAAGTTCTTGATGTGAAATCCACATCACTTCTTGGCTTGCATTTCTAGACCACAGAGTCTGCAAGCAGACTCTGCTGTACTGAAGCTGTTGCTCATTGCAACTCAGGAGTTACTTAGCAGGGTTAGAGTGAGTCTTCAAATGCCAGTGGTGTGATTTTGTTCCTGTCATTGTGAACCATTCCATTCAGGCCTCAGCTTGCAGATCTGCTGCCCAACTGAGTGAAAGGGGGAGACACTCGGTCAACAGCTTTACCCTGATATGCTGAGCAAGTGTTAGCCCATCTGACAATGAATTACCATAAGAATAGCCACAAGACCCTCTTCCAGTCATGATTGCCATCTGCTTGCCAACATCTCTCACTTACTGAGGACCTGTGGGCTGGGAATCAGGGTGGGACAGCTTCCCTCAGTGCTCTCTGGAATCCTTTTGACCAGCTATGTAATAATCACCCTTGATGACCACTGGGGATCCATTAAGAAGATACCAGGACCCCTTCCTTTTAATCCTCAATAACCTTCTTCGCCAATATTAGAGTCTCAAATCAGTTATCTTCACTGGCCTTTGTTCTAAGCCTAACTTGGCCAGCAAAAGGATAATAGTGGCTTTCCACCTGCCTTTTTAGGTTTTACAGACCTTTAGGGTATATTGGATTTTGCATACATATACATCTCATCTGTATTTTCCAGGCTTATTGGCTGTTACCTGTTTGTTTCAAAAAGTTGGTGGATTCATAGGAATACTCTCCTTACTGCCCATTTTTTCACCCAGGGCAGTCCAGGTTTCACTTTCTGCTGGCTGGCCCACTCCTTGTTCTTGCAGGTGGTGGAGAAGACTTTCCTTAGGATGACAGGGTAGAGGTCAAGAGTGGTACAGATAGCCATCGACCTTATGGCTGGCTATCCTGGTGCCCAGGCATAGAGAACATTCATTTTCGTCAGCCTTCTCCTTTGGGTTCTTCTGGCCCTCTATCTTGTACTCCTTCTTAATGTCATTTTTATTTTGGCATCTTTTACTGTGCAAAGACATACAAACAAGTTTATACTAAGCAGATGAGTTATGACTGACTTCCAGAAGAGAGCAGAGCATCTCAAAGCATGGCATAACACTGTAAGTCCCTCACTATCATGGGATTTGAACATTTTGAATTGCACAAAGCAAGACCTGGTCAGATAAGCACTGAGATAGAAAAAAAATAAATACAGGCAGAGACCTAGGTGGCAATGTTTCCTTCTATAGAGGCAATTTTAAACAAGAGTATTTGACTAATGTTTCCAGAGATGAGACTGGTTGAATGCCAAAACACAGTTTGCATAACCTTTAAACCTGAACTATGTAATTGTTGCATGAATCAAAAGAAAAAACAGTGACAGGTATGAACAAAGAAAATCTGTCAGTTATGTGGAAAGGGGAAAGATTTATGTTGCAAGCAAGAAAGCAAAAAGAGTTGGGGGAGTTAGAATGGAGCCAAAAAATAATAATAGTAGTAATGTTGAAATTAAATTATTTCCCTAGGTTGAAAAGAAATTTCAGTTATAATTAAAAAGCCCACATGCATGTGACCTGCTGTCATCTAGAAACAATTATAATCCTTCAGTGGCTGAGAAAACAGATGCAGTCCCTCTGTATAGCTAAATTAAACCCAGTTCTTTCTCCCCCTTTGATAAGACATCCCAAAGTGAGCCAGCGTACACAGCTATTACACACTAATTAGTGAGACAAGGCACAGTCTGAGATTACCAAGCAACCAAGAGGCCACATGGCCATAGCCCATTTCTCTCTGCCTATCTGCCCCCTTGCAGCTTTACTCCCTTATAGGAGAGTCACATAATAATGCAGCAGCAGCCACAGTGGTCTAAAGAGGCAAATCTCTTAGAGAAAAGTAGTATCTTTATATAACTGGAAAAACTGAGCAAACTTTCTCTGTCTTTAATCTTTCCCAAAGTCTTGTATGCCTAGCATCTTGTCCCGTTTCCCAGCTATGTCTGTTACTTTAATAAAAGATTTGGTCTCTCCCCACAATCTTGCTTCCTTTACATCAGAGCCAGGACAGTCTGAGGCCTTTTACTCCCTGGTTAATCCATGGGGTAAGAGCAATTATTCTATAATTGTAGCAACCAATATGATAGGAGGAAGAGAGCTGAACTGCCACTCTACATTTGTTGTATTTCAAATGTAAATGTCTTGCTGAGCTCTGGCAATATTAAAATAGTCTCTTGGCTGTCAGACGCTACCCATAGGACTATCATTTTGTAGCACAGACTGAAAGTGAAACGAGATGACCCTGTGATGGGAACAGGGGCCTGAAGTCATTTCTCTTACACCATAAAGCTGCTGAAAAGATTAGTAATTGGAAACTGCACTTAGGAGGTTGTTAATAGGATTCACCTCTCTAACCAGTGTGGTAGCTGGTAGGGTTACCTCTGAGGTCATTAATTAGTTGCTACTTTAAATGAACCTTTCTCCATGTAACTTAATCTCACTAAACTTTGTAACTTCAGCGTTTTCTCCATTTAAGGCATATGGCTTTCCCTCAATGAGGCTGTTAGCATGATAATGCCCCCCTTGCCAACAGCGATCAAGAAGTAATAAAACAATTTGGAATCTTTATTCATACATTAGACATTCCTATCAAATAGATACATTTGCATCTTAAATGTAGATTATTAAAAAGCTGCTGATTTCAGTATAATGTCAAATTTAGCGAAGAACACAGTGCGCTTACTTCTAAGGCTCATCTCTGCTCTGCTTCTTTTCCAGAGGCTTAGACAGTTGCTTAATGAACCTTTGTTAATATGCACATTTATATGATCTGATTGGCCCCTGCAGCAGCCTAGGAAAACCTGTGAAAAGGCAGCTGCCAGAGTTACCAAAAAGCCTCCACTAATTGGAATTATTAATTGTTTACAGTTACATTTACCACAGAGAGAATAAATAAAAGGAAGTGATAGAAAACCCCTCTATTTTTAGAGCAAGGCAGGCTGCTAACAACATGTGGTTGTTAAATGACATGTGATCAAGTTCTAATTATGTACACTTTTTTATAGCAATCTTACAGGCAAGATCATAGTATGTACTTCCTATGAGATTTAATGTTTTCTACTTCAGGAGCCCTTTCTGCTAGGTGTTGGACAGATGGGTATGTAGGTAGCTACAGAGGCCTAGATAAGCAACGTAGAGGTCAGCCCAGCTGAGTGACACTTCTGACACATGATTAATCCCACAAATGTTAGCATTTGTTAAGCCTACCTTTAAGCATTTTGTGGACTTGGAGCCAGGGGTCATTGGAAAGGACCTGACAAAGGATAGGAGAAGACTCTGAGCCAGCAGTGCAGCTGAGAACTGCAACCAGGGCTACATCTCAAGCCAGACTCTTCTTCGCAAAGGTTGTCCTTCCCTCCACTGGCAGCCCTTGCTGCTCAAGGCACAGGGAGATGAATTTCTTAAACGAAAAAGAGAATATGATGATGAAAAATGCAGAAGTATTGTAAAAAGCTGGGGTATTCACTCATGGGGGAGGGCACTGTGACTCCAGCTGGTCTTGGCCCACAGGATAGGCAGGAGATGCTCTGAACTGCCATGTTGGGATAAATCAGGATTGAGAAAGCCTCTGCTCCCTAGAAGGGCTGCCTGAGGGGATGAATGAGTGTTTTGCATTGCTTCTGAACTGGGGGACACGAACTTCAGAGTGCTGAGGGCTGCTTTGGCAATTTGCCAAAAGCCTGAGGGCTGCCCCTAATCTGCATAGACATTTGCATAAATGCTTTTTGTTGTGATTTCTGGGGTTTGGGTTTTTTGTGGGTGGTGTGTTTTAGAGTTTTTTTAATCAACAATAGAGACACTACCAGGATATAACCTTGCTCTGGATTTTTTTTTTAAGTTTGAAATTCTTGAAATGTTCTTGGTATGTTGGCATGGTTTTACACAGCAGACACCATCAATGCAACTCATGCATCTGGTTTTGAGAGGACAAAGCAGTGCACAGCACCATCACTTCTCACCCACTGCCATGTGCCCACTTGCTCTTCCTAGGGAGAAAAAGCTCTTGTGCACCGCAAAGGGAGATCTTCTGTGGGGTTCAATGTGTAGGGAATTGCATTCCAGGGCAGTAGAATAACTCTTAAATGCTTGGTCTGGAGTGAATATTGCAAAATGCAACACAGCGTAGAATGGTACACCTTGGTGTCAATTATAGGAAAGAGTGTGGGGCTGAGAAGAGGCTCAGACATTTCAGATGTTTTGGCTCTTTCTATGACTGTACAATTCTTAGTGCTTCTGGGCCTTAAAGGAAGGAGAATACTTCTCAGTATATCCATTCCCCTAAAGAAATGTCCCAACATATAAATCAGCTATTCTGGCTGTTTGCTGGAGACAGGATTTGTCTATTTGCCTGCATTTGTTTTATCTTCCAGAAGAGATGATTAGAAACTGTTTGTTGATTGAATGTTTAGCTGATCAGCTTTCTCCTCACTATGTAACAGAGGGAGCAGTTCAAGAAAATTGCCTCATGAACTTTAAATACTGAGTAAAATATGATGTTGTGTCTGCTGGATTCATTTGAGTGCGATAAGCGCACTGTAGGAAGTCCCATATCACTGAGATCTACTCAGGCTGTGCTGAAGTCAAAATAAGTCATTTGTAGTTACTCACAGCAACTAGACATTTTCAGGCCCTGCAAGGTAATGGCAGTGTGACTGGATGGGTAGAAAATAGATCTAAGGAAAGCTATCACACTTTGTTCTCAGTTCTGCCATGGATTTCTTCTATGCCTTTTAATAATCTCCCGTAATCCTTGAAAATTGCCACCTCAATGATGTGCCTGGCAATAAATCACAGATCCTCCCTTAGGTTCCAACAGTTTCTAGTAAGAAATATCTTGGAGTTTCTGCAATGCAAGAGCTCTTTCCTGCAAAGAGGGATGTCAAAGGAAAGACATTTCTGGGCAAGTTGGTAGGAGCTGGAGAGTTTGGCAGTGATGAGAATGAGGGCTAACGTGACCTGGTAAAGTTCAGTGACAAACCACATCCTTGCCTCTCAAACAGTACTGGAAGTTCTCCCTCCTTTTAAGTTGCAGCTCAAAGCCTCTGTGGTTTCACTTGTGTGTGGCCAGTGAGGGAGGCTCGGACAAGGCAAGGATTCAGTGCAAAAACCATAAAAGCTCAGCAACCACCCAAATAAAAACCAGAAATGAGCAAATGAAAGAAAATCCACCAGTGTCTATATTTCAATGTCATGTTTAAGCCCATTTCATAGTTTGAAGGAAAGCAGGAAGATGAGTAACGGCGAGTAAATGTTTGAGGCTGGCAACACAAAGCCTTTTTGTTTGTTTAAAAAATTAATTCCAAGGTCATCTTCCCTCCATTGCTTTTCCACGGTGGTATGTCCAGATTGCGAGCTGCACCAGCTCTGAGCATGCAGGACCTCCACAGATTGCCTCACCTTGCCTGAGGAGAAGAGGGACCTCCACAATGCAAGAAGTGTGGAGTGAAGTTGCCTGAGGAGAAGAGGGACCTCCACAATGCAAGAAGTGTGGAGCACAGTTGCCTGAGGAAGCTCCTGTCCTGCCTGAGCAGCACCATGCACATTGCATACCTGTGAGACCTCCACTCGCACATGACCTTTCTGCTGAACAGACTTGTACATTGCGGGTTGAGAGTTTGTGCCTTTCTGATGCGTGTGCCTGTGAAGACTGTGAATGTTATACATTTCAATCCTGACTGGATTTCAGGCTCTAAGCTCTCCCGAAAAGACATCACCATACAGTGTCAGCCAGCACTGTGGAGATTGAGGTACCGATGATCATCCAGTTGGGAGCAGGTCTGAAAGTCCTGATTTCGTTTTGAGTTGGACAATCTTATGAAGAGTTTCAATGCAGGTTTGTGTTCAACTATTCTTATTTTAACCATAACCTTTTCACCTTTCCCAAATGTGATGCTTTAGCATTGTGGTTATTGTGACTCAAGGCAAGTAGAAGAAAAATATTACACTGCACAAGGCTGTGGCAGAGCCCCAAGGGAAGGCACTGAGATCTCCCTTCTTGTTTGCAGACACTTCCCCAGAAACCCTTCAGTCTAAGCATTCTCCTTAGACATATTCAAGGCCAGAAAGGCCTATGCTATTGGAAAACAAATGCCTCTCCTTACATCAGCAATCCCATAGAAAAGCACATCTAAAACTGCTGCGGCTGCAGTTTTAGTGATTCTGGGGTGCAGAATGGGTCTAAAAACTGATTCAACATCTGTCATGAGAGCATGCAGCTGAGGAAATACGTCTTTGACACATATAGCTCCATTTTTTAAAAGGCTATTTCATATCCAGCTTGGAATAAAAGTGCTAGGACAGCCTCAAGATGGTCACCAGTGACTCTAGATGCCACAATGTTAATACACTGGCACACGTAGGCAGCCTTTTCTCTTCTACATAGGCTGCTGACAGAAAGCTGGTGTGCATGAAGCAATGCATTGCAAGCAGACATGAATCACAGTGTTGCTGACAAGTCTGACAATCTGGAACCCACATAATTTTGGATTATTTTTCCAGGAGAGATGCCAGTGAACATCTTTTTTTCAGTTGTCTGCACATTTCTAAAGACAAGACACTGATGGGCCCGAGAGGTCTTTTGGGGGGGTTCCATGATTCTGGGCTTTTCGACCCTTGGAAATCTGTCTTCATTACATTATTGCTATCTTAAGTGTTCCTCTCTGAGAAGGGACCAACTGAAAGACATTCTTTCAGCTCAGATTCACACTGTTGTGTTGCAGGTGGAGTGAGGTTACCTGATGATCATCTGGCAGGCACAGTCACTTCAGGCACATTCCATGAAACAACCTTCAGTCATAAGCCTTCCTGTGCAAGCTAGACATACATGTAGCTTTACAACTACAAGCATGGATCACCTATCTACAACTTGTCCAGCCCTAAGGAGGTTTAAGATCCCATTTTGGTTAACTCAAAATAGAGGCTGATGAAAAAAGGAACTCACTTTATTTATCCTGTTATTTCCTTGGGGGTACAATGACATCTGTCACTCCTGAAAACTTGCCATTCCTTGTTGCTTAGTTCCTTAAAATAACTATTACCTCATGAGGTTACCTGCCACATTCCTTCTTTATCTGGCATAGGGTCTCTTTTCCTCTTTACCTCCCTCTCTCTGAACTAGGACCTGCCTGTCTGTCTCTCTCACAGATAATAACCTCCTTATCTCTATTAGTATACCTTGTTTTCCTAGACGAGCTGGGGCCTACAGCCCTATAGATAAGTCCCTCTCTTGTTTACTGCTTCCCACATATTCCTTTCCTACAAGTGGTCTGAATATCCTGTCTCTTCTGTGTTTACCTGGCTTCTGGCAGTGTGGCACAGGCTTTTAGCCTTAACTATACACATACTATCAAGAATTAAATTCTATTAAGGATCATATCCCATCTACAACCACAGCATGCCATTTTCCACACAATTACAGGTTGTTTTCTTTACAAATTAGCAATGCAACACCACGATCTATGTGTAAATCTGTAACAGATTTATTAACCACCCACCTTGCCTTAGATTGTAATGACTCTGATCTCATTGTTGGAAGCCCAAAAGAATAAATCACAGATGTCTTGCGGGTTGTGACTTCAGTTTTTCACTGCATTTAGGGGGTGAAACAGATTTATGAATACTTCAACAGTACAGATTGAAAGATGGAATTCATTGGCAGTAAGGGCTGGTCTGTTGTATAGGGCTGTAATGATCATCAGTATTGATAAGGATCTGGACAGTATTTGTATTCTTTCACATATGTTCTAGCAAAACTGTACAGAATATAAACATATTAGGATGTCTTTCCCATGGTATTAATAATACATTGGCCTCTGAGAATGAACATTTACTGCACTTCAGTAGGTAAGTGGCTACAAATGTTAAGTTTCTCAATTTGAGAGCAGGAATGATCCAACTCCTGGTAGAAACAACATATGGTTTATTACAGTAAAGCATACCACTGTTTGTTGTTATTGGGAGGAACTTTCCAACCCCTTTAAATTATATGTTAGAGGAGCTGCTTTGAATTGTTCAACCTATTTAAAGAGAAACTGATGTTTGACTTATTATCTGGGATCTGCACACTTCATTCCTAAGTGTCAATCAAAAAATCCACCAGTACGAAAAGCTTGGCCCTACCCTTTAACTGCTTTAGTATACCCATTTCTTTCCCTCTAATATGGTCAAAACATTCTACAGTCCCCACAATCTCAAGTAAATCCCCCTTCAGAGATAACAGATTGCACATCAGAAGTTTAAATAGTGGCCCAGCCAAAGAAGCCAGTGAAGTCAATGAAAACGTGACTTTGATGGGCTTCATTAACAGACCTTCCCGTGAGGGGCAGACTGCCTCGTGGGGTGGGAACAGCAGAGCCTCCAAGTGAAGCAACAGAACATGCAGTGTGTCCTGCAAGAAGCAGATAGTGGGGCAGTCCTTGCTCTTCTCTACACCTGAGCGATAGAAGCTCAGCTCTGCTTCAGCAAACGTGTGACTCTAAACACAAGCAGCAGAGCCTGTGCCCCTGTGACAAACTGACATCTCCTGGAGCACAGAGGCATTTGCAGATTTCATAAGGAGGACGTATACACCTCTGCAATCCTGTCACACTATCCCACCATGGCTTTTCTGTGATGTCTGCATTGCCCTGGCCCTTGTGCTTCCAACTCTGCCTGGGTCTTGTCTGGCTTCTCAGTCCCAACCTTAGAGTATAGATATTTGTGATGGCTGGTAAACTGGTAAAGAAATTTGCCTTACACCTGGGAATGTTTTCAAAGATTTTTGACTAAAAAAGATCCCTCAGGAAGAAGTGATGTTTGCTTTGAAGCGAATTATTCAGCACCGTGATTTTTTCCTGCGCTGTCTCTGGACAAGAAAAGGATAGGCACTATGGTGCAGTTTGCTGAATGTGTCTGAAAGGTCTTCTCACAAAAAGAAAAAGTTCACCATCACAATCGTAAGTGATTAAATGGTATTTCATCTCAAATGGATATATGAGATTTTAACAACCCAGTAGATGCAAAACCTAATGCCAGTAAAAGGGAAAGGAAGTAGAGTGAGAAGATTCATGACTTTTAATGGTGCTTGTGTGGGCAATCATTCAGCTTTCATTGCCAGAGCTAATGCAGGCTTGTGAAGACATGTTTTGTAGGCTGCTACATCACTGTAATCTTTTCATGTTATTATCACCTTCAATGTATTCGTGACATTTGCATAGTGACTATACCCCATACACATTTTCTGTTTAATATCCTGTCCTGTTGCCACAGTGTCACACCAGGGTGTGGGAGGGTGGTGATGAGATGAGCAGATGCATGCTAGCCATAGTACTGGGGTGGTGAGAACAGTCTGACAGCATTTTGTATAACACTGAAATCCTGGCTGATGCTCCCACTGGCTGGTGGAAATAAGAGGCTCTGGGCTTGGACCCCAGTTCTGCAAATTCTTATCATAGATACAGAGAAGAATAGGGCTGGAAAAACTCACCCAGTGCGTTCCTCTGCCTCAAGGCAGGGACAATTGCACTTCAGTCATTCCTGATGGCTGTTTGTCTCATCTACCCTTAAAGACATACAATGCTGGAGACTACACAATCTTGCTAGACAATCTGTTGTATGCTTCACTGCCCTTGCCACTGAAAGCATGATATTATCTACCAAGCATTTCACAGGGAACAGTCAGTTTTTATCTTTCATTTAGGATGTAGGCCACGGTTGAGAAGCTTACCCCAAAACTTTCATTCCTAAATATTCCGGGTGCTGAGAGTGCTGTTCTGCTGTACCTTGGTGAAGCTGAACATATGCTGTTCATTCTGTGAACTCTCGCATACATCATGAGAAGAGTAACAGCACACCCTGTTAGCGGAGCCTCTGGTACCTTCCAAATATTGCACAAAGGAGCTTTGAATATCTAGAAGAACTAGTAGCCTGTGATGACTCCCACATTACACTTTGCTAAGCATGCCACACCAGGTTCCTCTGCACTCTTTTACATCTGGCACCAGATCCCTTTTCTTAGGCTGGCAGTTTGACCTTGCCATGAGGCTGTAGTTGCTCAGCTACTTACTTCTTGCTCTGTATGAACCTTTCCTGCTAATAGTATGTCTTTGACTTCACATGGTCCTGCTGTTCTCAGATGTGAGACACTGGGCTACATGACTCTGTTTTGGATGGAGAAAGGCTATGGAGCTGCACGGTGCCTCTGCTCCCTTGAGCCAGAGTTCATGCCTATTCACGAATCTAGGGGTAGGCCATGCTGGGACATGTGAGGACAACGGGAGGGAATTGAGAGGATAGGATGATAAGAGCAGGTCCCATGCTCAGTATGCAAAATTCTGCAAGCCATGCACAAATATTAAACCATATTCAGAGTTGTGGACAGATTAACCTTTAGCTGGCCTTTTTATCCACAGCACGGTGAGGAACATCACTTCTTGTTGCTGTAAGACATTGTTCCACATTTGTAAGTCAATGACTGTTTGACCCTTTAGTTGTCAGAAGACAGGGAAATAGCCTTGGAAGTTTGACAAGATATAAATACCTTCCTCTTTGTCCAGAATTACTAGGATTATATACAGGGTTGTGCAAGAAGGATTATCACATGAATGGGTCTTAACTTTGCTAGTTGTATGTGCAAGTCTGTCACTTCTCTTCCTGGAATAGTATCAAAATTCGTATAAAAGTGTCAGCAGTTTAGAGGTCATAATAAGCAACTGAAAGGTAAGAATTTATTAAAGTGTGTTTCAAAATGCTGTGGATGCCATATGACTCCAAAAATGCTCTTCTATTTCCATTTCCAAACTGAGGGGAGGGGGTATTAAATTATGTAAATCAGCTACAAGTTGCTTAACCTTTCCATGTGCTCATCATAAATGGGGAGGACGAAATAAGCCCATTATCAGCAACAGAGCAGCAAACCTTTTGGGGAGCTCCAGTTGATTCTGCTTACTCCCTCCAGTGACATTGTGGAGATTACTGTTTGTGAACTGTTCATCTCTCAGTGCAGCTTGTCTCATCCCAGGGCTTAGAGCTGCACGAAACATCCAACATGCTTCAAAGATATCAATATGGAAAGAGCCATATTCCCTGCATTCTGTCACTGCATCCACACGTCTGTGCATTAGTAATTACTGATGACAGCCAATAAAATCAAATAAGCACATGTGAAAATGCTAATGGAGGAAAATAAAACTAAATAATGCCTTAGCAGGCCCTGATTACCTTGATCTTGGCTTGCTGTCACACTAGCCTGTCCTCACTGGGGAAAAGACATGAAGTTCTACAATCTCTTCAGCAGGAAAGGTGTGCATGAAGGGTTTTTCATAGGTAATTATTTACAAATTCCCTGCAACCATTCTGCCTCTGTTGTTTTTATTAACCTAATAAAATATATTATCTGGAGAAAAGCTTGGTGTATAAGGCAGTTAAATTTATATGTGTTATTCTAGTATGACAAATATTTTGTTATAGTTTGCTAGCAATTATTCAGAATAACACAAACAGCTTGGGATGATTGTAGCCTTGTGAATTGACATTTGAAATATTTATAAGTACAGCCATCCTGCCATATGGACCCTCTTTGGAGTTATCAGTCACTGCATCCCACTGCTTCTGCAACTTGGGTTCACATTCTAATGCTGTCTGACTCAGTAACTGGAGGGAGCACAGCTACGGGCAGCACAATATGCACCACTCCTTTAGCCATAGCTGTCAGCATCAACAAAGGAGATGGAGGCTCGTGGTTCACATTACTTGCTGCAAACACCTGCTTAATGCTTGCGTGCACTGTTTAATGTAATGTGGTTTATACCACATAATGGGTCTCTCTGAAAGTGAGTTTTAAATGCAAAAACACCCATCCCTGATCTTTCACTTTGAATAGTGTTATTACATATTGAGGAAACAGAGGGCGTCTTTCCCTGACCTGCTGGTTTACAGGGTCTCTCCTTATCATGTAAAATGCATACAATGGCCT
Organism: Strix aluco; assembly: GCF_031877795.1. Classification (NCBI taxonomy): domain Eukaryota; kingdom Metazoa; phylum Chordata; class Aves; order Strigiformes; family Strigidae; genus Strix; species Strix aluco. Next base: position 121,404,818 of record NC_133934.1, on the reverse strand, counting down.
GGTTAGCAAAAGCAGGACGTGTCATGTCATTGTTTTCCCCTAAAATGAGTCTTTCCTCTCTCACATCCAACAGCTGATGAACAAATAGCTGGTATTTACCCATTCAACAGGGACTCGCATCTGTGCAAAATTCCTGTTGCCTTCAGTGAAAATAGATTCAAGGAAATGATAGGGTAGGTCCTGAGCAGAGCCAGGCACTAACATATATATGCTCTATTCTTTCTTTGACTAATTAGTAGAATGTATGAAATCATTTATGTCAAAGAAGAAGGTGGAAATTCCTCCTGGTGAATTCAGTAATGTTGGGGTTACGGTCCTGGGAATTCAATCAAGTGCAAGGATCATTGGAAATGGTGGGGGGCAGGGGGGGGAGAATTAGGAAAAATAGAAAAAATAAAAGAAAAAATAGGGAAAAGAGGAAAGAAAAAAACCATAAAGATTATATTTTCTATAGACATAAAGACTTTTCCCATTTTAAATCCTCATTAGCTTAGTAGAGAGTGATATTTGGTGACTGGTGCATTTTGTGTGTGCATAGGAGTAAAATACCCAGAGGATTCCCAGACTCAGTGTATCTACAAAAGGGGTGAAGTAGGGTAGGAAAGGGAAAATAATTTTTTGCTAGCTCTGGGGAATTGCTTCAGGCAAACAGGGTGAACAGCTCAGAGAATTAAGCTCCCAAAAGCATATTTTCTCCACTGAGTGCAAAGGACTTTAAAAAACGACTGACAACTCCATCTTCCCCTTGTCTGCACAGTGGTCACAACAGCCCAGAAGAGTTGATGTAAGCAATATGGGTTGGTGTTAGATAGACAACTTTCTAAATGAGACAGTGAATGTAGATGACAAGGTGGAGTTTACATGACAGGGAGTCTGAATAAATCCACTGAAGTGAAGACTAGTTGTTTTTTCTACACCCTGCAGTTCTGGAGTGCATCAGGAAGGGGAGACCTCTGCATTTTCAGGTTTCTTTATTTGACAACAAAGCTAATACTCCTGTCATGATTTAAACCCAGCCAGCAACTAAGCAGCACACAGCCGCTCACTCACTCCCCCGTGGTGGGATGGGGGAGCAAATCAGAAGGGTAAAAGTACAAAACTAGTGAGTTGAGATAAAGACAGTTTAACAGGTAAAACAAAAGCCACACATGCAAGCAAAGCAAAACAAGGAATTCATTCACCACTTCCCACCAGCAGGCAGGTGCCCAGCCATCTCCAGCACAGAAGGGCTCTATCACGTGCAACAGTTACTTGAGAAGACAAACACCATCACTCCAAAATGTCCCTCCCTTCCGTCTCCTTCTCCCATCTTTATATGCTGAGCATGATGCCATATGGTGTGGGACATCCCTCTGGTCACTTGGGGTCAGCTGTCCTGGCTGTGTCCCCTCCCAACTTCTTGTGCACCCCCAGGCTACTCACTGGTGGGGTGGTGTGGGGAGCAGAAAAGGCCTTGACTCTGTGTAAGCACTGCTCAACAATAATGAAAACATCCTTGTGTTAGCAACACTGTTTTCAGCACAAATCCAAAACATAGCCCCATACTAACTACTATGAAGAAAATTAACTTTATCCCAGCCAAAACCAGCACAACTCCTCCAAGTGAGAGACTTAATGAAAGCCTGATCAAAATGTCTTCAGCCAGATGGAGCAGACCTGGCAGGAACAAGAGCGTCTTTCCTTCTCTTTGCTTCTGCTTTGCTGGTCACCTTACACACAGTGTTCCAAACAATCTCGGTGAAAAGCCTCCAAAAATTGCCCAAGAAGCATCCTGCTGGACCTCAAAGGCCAGGAATATTTGCTTTCCAGAATATATCTTCAGAGGAACAATTCAGAAAAACTTCTGTTGCTAGTTGTGGTTTCGGCCTTTGCCCATATTGTGCTTTTACAATTTCTCCATCTCTAATTAAAAACACGCCATACTGAGGGTAGTGAAAGAAAGCAGAGAGGATCTTCTCTCCAGTCGCTCTGGCCAAGCTACAAATGGGAAAGGGCCTGACTATGTCTCCTGAAATAGAAGAGACAAATAAGAAATATGGGCTTTGTTCTAAATAAAAAGCAGATGAGGCTCAAAGGCACTGAGGCACAAAAGGATTAGGACACAGCACAGTCATTCATCATGGACTCTTCAGCTGGGATCCAAACAACACCTTAGATGCCTCCTGCTCTCTCTCTCAAAGGAAATCCTAGACACTCCCTCCAATTCATATGTAAAAGGATGTTGACAGAGTCATGTTTGGAGATGGGTGGCCTTTTGTCCCAAGATAATGAATCCCTTTGTACAGGCTGACTGTCACAAGAGAAAGGACAAATTGGGACATGTGTATCTATCTAGGCAAAAGGATCCATTACCTGGATAGGATGCTGGAGGGTTAAGGGTAGATGGGAGGATGTGGTGGGGACAACTGGCAAAACGGTGTTGGATCTGGCTAAGCTTCATCTGTGAGTGGCTCTGGCATGCCACTGTAAGCCAGAGAAACTTGTCTGAGCTGAGAACCCCTTTTAAAATTCCCCCTTGCTTTCCCAAATGACTGTGTGTGTCAGTCACAGGCAGCCCAGCACAGCTGCCTGCTGAGGGCCATCAGTCAGGCTCCTGTCCTCCTGGGCTCTGCGAACGCCAGGGGAGCTCCCAGCTAGCTCAGGCCTTAAAACTGTTCATCCTACTCGGGTCTTGGACAATAAAGACTTCTGGTGCTCATTACACTGGCCAGCCAGCCTGTTCTGTTCTGGTTGCATAATAGACTGCACAAAGTATCTTAGAAAAGGAGTGTCCCAGGAGGTAATTTTTATAGAGCTGAATCCATCAACAACCTCTAGAAAGATCTTCAGCTGGCATAAACCAGCATTTGCTCTGCTGACACCAAAGCAATTACTTCCATTTTCTCTTGCTGTGGATTGAACCCTTAATCAGTTATATTTTCATACCACATGCATAGGAGTTTACAAAGCCTGTGTTTATTAATTTCTCCCCAGAACATTTAGACAGAAATGTCTTGATCTTCACCTTGCCATGAGGCAGGAGAGGTCTCAAAGAAACAGGTGGAATTCCAGTGGTGTAAAAGTGGTGGAAGCCAAAGCAGAATCGGGAATCAAGAAGTCTCATTGATCATTGCTCACAGTGATCTTTTAGCTACCCTTATCAAATATTAACAATAATGACTTATTTATATAGCACTGACTGTGAGCTAGGTGCAAGAGTATAGGCATAAGTCCCAGAGAACTAACAAACTAAATAATATATACATATCAATCTAGAATAATAAATAATAAATCTCATATTCCAGAGTAGCTTCATTTTTTTTCTTCAGAGGTGTTTGCCCTCACTTTTTCTGATCAGCGGGAGGGCTTGGTTAAAAAGATCAGATTAGAAATTAATCTCTTTGATGTTTACAAAGGCAATAGGGCTTTCACACCTTTCCAAGTGCAATGCAGCCGCAGGTAAAGAACTCTGCATACTGTGGAAGTGCTAATTAAAGCCAATAATAACATGATTCACCTTCAACCCTGCTCTGAAGTGCCCGGTGCTTTTTTGCCAGAAGGAGATGTTGCATCTCCAGGGCACTACATTTTGAGGAGCTCTCTTGTTTCAGGAATCTGCAACGTAGCAACCATTTGGTCTAGAAGGGGAGGGAGCAAAGTTGTTTAAATCAATCCTTGTCATAGGATCCCACTATTTATTGATATCCTGAAGGTGAAAGGTTAATGCTTTACTCAGGAAACCACTCATCCTCCAAAATACTATTATTGTTTATCTTGTTGAAATCTATTTTTATATTTCCCAAGACATTTTTATTTAATTTCTGATCCAGGTTTTCTTTACTGTGTTTTCATAGTATCACTGTACAGGCTTAATCCTTTTGCAATCTGATATTGCAATTTGTGATGGAAAATGCCAAGTGTTTGGTACTCTTTTAAATAGAAAGATTATCAGAAAAAAAATAATTAACTTCAGGCTACTTATTTTAGCAGAACATGAGTTATCAGGGACTCCAATCAAGCACTGAAGTTGAAAGTAACAGATCAAGTAGAATAAACACTTGTCCTCAGGAATAATGTCTTGTCACTTTAGTGGCTTGGGACATGTTCTCATTTATCCAGCCATTTTCTTGCCACAGCAATTATAAAATGGCCAGTTTGAAATTAGATCTGTTTCCATTGATTTTATTCTCAACATCTTTTTTTCAAGTCTTTGTACCTTCTGGTTAATAAAAGAGCAAGGAAGTGAAAGGTACATAAATCTGCAACATATACTAATAGCATTTCATGTGGACAGTTTTGCCTGTGGAATTCAATGTGAAGGAGCTTCAGGTGAAATACTGAATAATTCGACTGTAAATAACTGCTAACATGCATGATAATACCAGTAAGTGGATGTGTTGCTTCAGAACAGGACTGATGTCTGTGACACAGATGCAGCAATAATTGTCATCTTCTCCACCTGTTTTCAGCAATTAGGGTCTTCCTCTCCTCATGGTCATTGGTAGCTACTGGAAATAGTTAATAAATTCCCGGTCTGATGTAGGTTGTCAAATACTCTACCTATACTCATTAACAAGAATATAGTAATCAGAAACAAGAATTGAGTTTCTCTCACAAAAGGAATCTGAGAGAACTCAAAGAAAATACTTCATTTGCTAGAGCTGACGTAAATCATATGTTGTTAAGGCTATAGAAAATACCAAGGTCCAATCATAGCTACTGAGAAGTTATAGAGAGGCTTTTTTTGTATGACCATTTTTATAACACTGTCAAATGTGAAAAAAAAAAATCTTATTCTTCTTCTACTTTTCAATGCCTACTGATTTCCCATGTATTAAAGTGGAGTCAGCAAATGTTATTCAAATCAACTAAGAAAGTGCTTCCTAATTAAAATCTTTCATTTAGCACAACAAATTTTCCTGCATCCTGAAGGGTGTTTCTTCCCTGCTCTTTAGACTGGACCCAGGACCTACAACCTGACCTTGTCTGTCAGCTTTTTAGTCACATCAGGACAGTCAAGAGTGGCTTTACTGCAAACAGGTACATTTCCACACCCGAGTCCAGAGACCTGCCAGACCTCCTGGGAAAGCCTGAATATTCAGTGCATTTTGCTTGGACAGAATTGTCTGGAAAAAGCTTTCTGAGGTGCCTCTGCTGGCTCTTTTCCTGTGGGAATCATGAGCTCAGAGGTACTGAGACTTTTCATAACTAGAGGCAGATTAAGCAGCCTGCTCTGTATCATTCAGGGCAGCAGAGTCTGGCTCAGAATTAGAAGATGTTACTTAGACCCTCCCCTTAGAAAATAAAGCTTTTGGATTTTTATGGGATACTCAGAGTTGGACAAATTCATGTCAACTTAAATAAAACAAAACAATTTGTGATAGCTGATTAATTTCCTCACTTATTCTCCAAAACATGAGGTACAGCCAGAAACTCACAGCTCAGACCTCTTTTCATTTAGTGCCCTCATCTTCCTTGATCTGCCCATTCATGCTCTTTCCTCCTCCCCTTGCTGGGACACTGCCATCCTCTGCATGCAGGGATGCCAGTATTCATCTTCCTGCATGTAGTAAATCCTTACAAAGCAGCCTGCAATATTTCAGTCTTCCAATAGTCACAGCAGGCAAAGGATTCTTCAGTTTTGGTGGAAAGGAATGAAAATAAATCAAATTTTATTTGCCAAGGGCAAAATTTTGCCTGCAAGTCACTGGCCCTGAACTGATGATTTATAGAGGGCAGGCACAAAGTGATATAGTCCTTGAACCAAATCCTGTTGGCCCCTAGAACCTCAAAGGTGAAGGCCAGTAAATGGCCCTCTTCTAAGTTCTTCATTTGATGGCTTTGCTGACAGGCATAAACATCCCATGGAAGCTGTGTGGGCAACGCTTCCCTGGACAACAGCTGGCAAGGGAAGTCTTTTATCAGTTGTTCATTACATTCATTTCCAATTCTGAGAGACAGCCTTTTCCTTTCCTGCAATGTTAGCAATTAAACTTTGTCATTCCGATTTCCATCTTCCTGGTCACTGAGGGTGATCCTTTTCTCTGGTCTGTGAAGCCGATCTCCGCTGCTGTGAGTGCAGACCTCAGACATGACCCCCATCCAAGGCAGATCTGGGAAAAACAGCTATTAAAAGGAGAGATGCTTTCCGTACTGGCAAGCTGCACTTCCCCCTGCTGCTCCTTCTTGCTCCCAGGGATTGTTCCATGTATTTCTCAGTTCAGTCAAGGCTCTTCCACCTCTTCCTCCTGCTCATTCTCACATCTGTGTGCTCATGGCCCCCGGTGCCTTCCCATAGAGCTAAGTGTCAATGAGCTTTAGCATATGCTGCTGGACACCTTCCTGGCAGAAAGGGCCCTGCCAAAACCTGAATCCATAGAGATCAGATAAAGGACAGCAGAAGTTTTACCTTGTTTGAGGCTTGACTCTAGAGGGCTTGTTCTTTTTGATTCTCATTCAGTGAGGTCTTATAGGCAGAAAGGAGTTGCCTGCATCATTGATCATTATTAGACATAAATTTTGCTGTTTGCCCTGAGTGAGGCTTTAATCTGTAACAATACAACCCAGCAGCAAAACACTCACACCGTAGCCGGGGAGGCAGAGGTCCTGAGCAACAGGCTTTGCCCGTGTTTCAGGAAGAGGGACACCCAAACTACCCAAAACAAGCACTCCTGCTGTCTACTGAAGTTTTTGCTGTCACTGTTGGTCCCAGGCAACTGGCTGTATGTGGGTCAGCAGTTATTCAGAGCAGCACTTTGGAAATGAGGAATGAGGGTGGTTGTATGTTTGGGGTAGGATGGCTGGGATGTGAGCAGAGAGCAGTGTCCAAAGGGAATGAGTGAGATTAGTCCACCTCCTTTATTTAACCTCTTCTCCATAACAAATCCTAATCACTTTCCAGTTCCCTGCTCTGCCCACCCCACTACCTTTCCCACCTTCCCCTAAACCTCTCAGTTGTATCATAACCTTCCTCCAACATTTCTTTTGTAAGAAAACAGAACATTTTCATTTCTAAATGGTGGCTCCAAAGGTTGTTTTCCAAAAGTTGGATTATTTCAAGAAAGGAAATGTGTATATACATTTTTTTATCAGAGAAAGAAAAAAATAACAATCAACCCCTAAATGCCACACACAGCTGCTATTCTAATTCAAGCACAGCATGTAATACAAGCGGCTGTGGTAGGCTATAACATTATAAATGACACCTCATTGGTGATGGAGACAAATCAGATTATGTGTGAGTAGGTTATTGATTGTGCTTAGATTTCTTAATCCCTTAAATCAATGAAAGAATAGTAGATAACAGAGACAATGTGTGCTTGGAGGGCAAATCATCTTTTGATACTTAGTTTTTAATGAGCATTTTTTAATACTCAGTAATATCTTAACTGGAAAGACACTCAGCCAACTTGAAGTATAGGTTACTGTTTATTACCAAGATGCCTCAGTCTTGATTTCTCTCTCAGTGTTTATACTAGACATCAATCCTGATTTACCTCTTGTTGAGTTAATGAAAACATGTTATGCAGTTTTATTAAACAAAATAAAGTCTTCAATTGACTGCCTGTGAAACAGTAGAACAAATTCTGAGAAGATTAGCATAAGGATTAAACATACAGATTTTGTTGCAGGAGTTGTTTTCATGAATACAGTCTTAATTGATTGTAGCAAAACAAATACGCACTTTGGTAATGCATGCTGAGTCTCCAATTCAGCATTATTTTAATTAAGTCTTTTGAATGATGAATTTCAATACAGCAGATGTTCTTGATATTCAGGTATATAAATATAACGAGTGTCAGTATCTGATAAGCCTACAATTTGAGAGTTTAAGCACATATGAAACTGGGCCAATTGTTGAGAGTTGAAAATGGAAGAAATTTACTAAAGCATTGCTTGCACCTGTTTTGAATTATGATGTTGTGCCCTCCACACTAACTTCAGGGGAAAGAAAGAAAGTCTTGTGTGCAATGCCAGAACATGGGGAAGGAGAAGTGTTTGCTCCCCATTTGCAGTTTCTCATTAACCAATAGCAGCAGCTGATCTTTGGAAAGAGGGAATTTCAGTACATTTTACATAATGAGTATTTTATTCAACAGATCTCTCTACATGGCCACAAGTATTTCCTTACAGAAGTGAAGGTGAATAAAAAAATGCCGAACCCTGTGATCATAGAATCATAGAATGATTTGGGCTGGAAGCGACCTCATCTAGTTCCAACTCCCCTTCCATGGGCAGGGACACCTTGCACTAGATCAGGTTGCTCAAAGCTCTGTCCAACCTGGCCTTGAACGCTATCAGGGAGGGGGCAGCCACAGCTTCTCTGGGCAACCTGTTCCAGTGTCTTATCACCCTCACAGTAAAGAATTTCTTCCTTATATCTAATCTAAATCAACTCTCTTTCAAAACCATTATCCCTCATCCTATCACTACACTCCCTGATAAATAGTCCCTCCCTACCCCTCCTGTAGGCCCCTTTTTGGTACTGGAAGGCTGCTATAAGGTCTCCTTGGAGCCTTCTCTTCTCCAGGCTGAACAACCCCAAATGTTTCAGCCCCCTGATCATCTTCACGGCCTCCTCTGGACCCACTCGAGCAGGTCTATGTCATTCTTATGTTGGGGGCCCCAGAGCTGGACACAGCACTTCAGGTGGCGTCTCACAAGAGCGGAATAGAAGGTGAGAATCACCTCCATTGACATTCTAGCCACACTTCTCTTGATGCAGACCAGGATACAGTTGGTTTTCTGGGCTGTGAGTGCACTTTGTTGGCTCATAGTCAGTTTTCCATCAATGAATATCCCCAAGTCCTTCTCCTGATGGTTGCTCTCAATCCATTCTCCACCCAGCCTGTATTTGTGCTTGGGATTGCCCAACCAATGTGCAAGACATGGCGCTTGGCCTTGTTGAACTTCATGAGGTTTGCACGGGCCCACCTCTCAAACCTGTCAAGGTCTCTCTGGATGGCACATCCCTTCCCTCCAGCATGTTGACTGCACCACACAGCTTGGTGTCGTCAGGAAACTTGCTGAGGGTGCACTCAATCTCACTGTCCATGTCACCAACAAAGATGTTAAACACCAGTCCCGATACTGACCCCTGAGGAATGCTACTCATCATTTCTCCCCACCTGGACATCGAGCCGTTGACCACAACACTTTCAGTGTGTCCATCCAGCAAATTCCTTATCCACCCAGTGGTCCCTCTGTCAAATCCCTGTCTTTCCAATTTAGAGATAAGGATGTCATGCAGGACAGTGTCAAAAATTGAAATTATATCTCTTCACAAATAAAGAAGTATGATAAGCAGTTGTTTGCCTTTCAAATAATATGTGATTTGACAGAAAGTGTGTAATGAATTTTAAAATGTTTGACATCACCTTGAATTTTAAATGAGATCATAAACATTATTGGTCATCAAAGTTTTTGGGTGTGTTTTCATTTAAATTTTCAGGCTTTTAATCAGTAGATACACCACTGTGCATGGGTTCTTGTGCCTCAGCTCCAGGTCATTCAGAGTCATCATCCTTTTGCTATGGGAAATGTATTGATAAATGGACTTGGGTTTGTTCATTAACTTGACAATTTTATTGTTCTCTACCTTTAAAGACATATGAGCAGAAAAGTCTTCCCCATTTTGAGCATGTCCAGATTTCCATGGGAAAGCAGCAGAGCCTCTCAGCTGTATGTGAGAAACTGAGGAAATACAAGGGCGAAAAGGAAACTCAGAAGGCACAAACGTCTCCTACTGAATAACATCTGCTTCCAGAGAGCACTCCTTTATCCAGAGAACTTTTAGGCACTGAGACTTACGAGTAAAGATGATTTCAAGTCACCAGCCAATGCAGCCACTTGTGGGGCAAAAATTATGTCTCATATTTATCAGAGTCAAATAATACTGTGAAAGAACATGAGAGAGAAAATCAGAAAGGATGATGTATCTGAGTCATTCTAGGAAAGCAGGATGACAACCTGGAGTTGTTATCAGAGTTTCAGCTGAATTGTATGTATTTGTTCACAGGTGTTTAATCTGCCATCTGAAGGATAACACCAGGAACAGCCAACCTGAGGGTGCAGGTCATGAGGAGGAAAGTCACCTCAGCTGTGATCAGCACTGCCACACTTAGCACCTGCATTCCCCAGTCAAATTTCTGCGAACCCAGTATTGCCTGTGGGATATCACAGAGACCTCCTGTGAATTCTGGATACTGACCCTATTACCTGCCCTTCTCCCCCTTTCTCCATCCCCTTCAATTTCAGAGCCCCAGAGTTATTTTTGGAGGAAACCTGAGGGCATGTTTCATAGTCAGGAGCAGCTTTTCACACAGGTACTTTTCTATGGTCCAGAAGCCACATTGGCAGAGGCTGAGACAAATGGATTAGTGCAGCTTGGTGAGACACAACTTCCTGGCCTGGGGCCCACATCTGGCTCACCCCAAGGTATGGAGACTGTGGTTATCTTTTCCAGTGTACCAAAGTTAGGAAACCAAATTCTACCCACAGCTCTGAATCCCTCTACGGCCCCTTCAGATTCACAGATTAATACACATCTTCAATATTTCACTAGAAACACATCAACATCTTTTATGTCCTGCTTCAGGACGGATTTCAGGGCCAGTTCTAAGCATGTCTGAAAATCTTCCTTTCTGATATTTGCTTTCACACCTTTTTTTCTCCTTTTGTCCCTTTCATTCTCATCTCTGAGCTTTGCAGTCTCTGGAAGCCAAAGACAGCCATCCATCACAGATTATTTGACATGAAGGTGATTCACAGTCTCTCAGCTCCTGGCATGTGGACAAGTGTATTGGAGTATGACCTAACATTTAAATAATGATTCACCATTGAATATTATGAGAAATTGGCTGACAATTTCAAGGTAATGCCCTTCCAAAGATATACAGTATTAATTCTTTACTGCCATATAACTGTATGTTTACTTGGAGAATCTTAAATAAAGTTTATACTTTGTAATTAATTTAGTGAAATTCTGGGTTAAATGGCTTGCTATAAAAATATTAAACATATTACAACTGTCTGGACATGGTCTTCTAAATGAAAGGGAGGTTTAATTATTTTAGAAGAGAAATATAAACAGTGTCAAGATTTAACCACTGCTCAATTTAATATAACTTCTGCCTAATTTTACAAATCATTATTTATACAGTTAACATGCATAAAAAAATTAATAAATATCCTCCATAATATCGCTTTTCATATAGTTAGCAGTGTAGGCAATTATTACAGTAATGTTGAAAAAATCCACCAGGGGAATCTGTACTTGCTTCCCAAACACAAGAATCGTGGAAAGGGAAAGAGAAAGGGAGGAAAAAATGTAGAAAAATGAGCTTCACCGAACAAACCTTAGCTGTGAGGTCAGTCTTGCACCTCTCCTCCAAAAAGAGAGGAGAGAAGTTGAAATGAAGGGTCTGAGCCAGTGTGGGAATTGCAAGCAGAAAAGGTACAGGGTGAAGCTTTCTGTCACCTTTGTGCCTTCACAAAGAGCAGCTCCAGGAACCCACTCCCAGCCAGTTTGCTGCACTTACAGTGGTGAAACCTCCTAGGGTATGGCGAGCTCTGGCCAAAACCCAGTCCAAGCATTAATGCTACAAAGTGTCTTATACAGGGAGGAGCACCAGAGACCATAAAATACTCTTTCTGTTTAGGAGTTTTCAAACAGGAGCCATCTGGCATCCCCAGAGAAGTGCAGGCAGGGTACAGGAAGAACTGGACTGCAGACACAGAAACTATTGCTATTACCATATTCTTGTGTTTTCAACCTGTGGTCTGTGGGCTATTTCTAAGGGTCCAAGGAAGATAATTACGAAAAGCAAGCTTACTGATAGCAGATTTACACATATTCTGAATAGTGTCTCTCAGTGCAGGGGTCCATGGATGGAGCAAGCAAAGTTTAAAAATCTGTTAGAGAAATAGGCATTACAAGAGGCTTCCAAGTGCCTGTCCCTAGAGGCTGTATGGGACAGGACTGCAGTGGCTTTAACAGGCCATACAGATACATCAAAACAGTACAGAGGAAATCTCAGCCCTCCTGAAGTTAGTGGGAGTTTCAGCAAGGACATGTGCCTCAAGATGTGCTCTGAAATGCGTGTTAGATTTTCAAATAGAGTGAATTTTCAAGTATTTGTACAACTTAAAACCTTGGCCTCTACTTGCAAAATACTATCTTCCCTTCCTTCCTTCCTTCCTTCTTGCTGACTTTTATACTTACACACCCTTCTGATTTACATCTGGAAGTGTTATCTGCAATATTTGGAGGCACCCACTGTACAGTAATTACTTCATTTCTTTCCAGAAAGAAAGGAAGGAGGCAGGCAGGACTGAATGCAGATAACATTTTCACTGTTTCATTACAGCAGCACACTCGTGATCTGATCCCATCTTTATTCCCAACAAAAACTAGAGAAAGAAAAGGGGAGAAACTTGTTGTACCTCCTTCTGAAGCATGATGTAAAATAAAAATGATCAGAAGTGGGTACTGAGCTACCACAGAGGCTACTTCAATAACAGAGTGCTTCAAAGATGCCTGTTTGTCAAAGCCCTAGGTGGTACTTCTCTGTGTTTGCAGGATGAACCTCAGCCAATAAAACAACTGTGCAGCACTCTTTTTCTCCTTTATTAAAAGGCTCCTGGCAGATAATAGAAAATTATCTCTTCAGACACTGCAGAGGGGTTTTACTGCACTAGACAATATAATAAGATACTCACTTTTCTGTGAAATTATTGAGAATATTTTTTAAATAGTCTTTCGGAAGGTCAGCAGGCTGAGACCCCAAACATCCCTCATCAATGTTATATGTAGGTTCACCTCCAAGTCATTTTAAGAGAAAAGACTCTCCACACCCATTAACATAGAAAAGATTCAAACTATTTCCTGGGGAAAAAAATCAAGGCTGTTCTTTGGCCTGTAACCTGCATCTTTCTGCTATATTGATTTTTTTGTCAGCTGAGTGAGCTGAACAGACTTGCTGAGTTGTCACAGGAGTCAAAGCACTGAGAAGGGATGGAGAGCAGGGAAAGAAGGAGGAAGGGGGCAAGCAGGGAAGTATGCAACTGTGTTGGATCTCACCTTGAATTAATAGATGCTTTACCATTGGTTTCTAAGGAGGCCAAGAGTGTCAGGGAGAGATGTGGAGAAGGTCAGAAGCCCAGGAATTTCCCAGTTCCACATGGAGAAAAACAAATCATGGAAGTCCCTGATTCCCCTACTTTCTCTCCCTTTCCTGACATTAGCTTCCCAGACCTGCTCAGCTGTATTCCTCTTCACTGTTTCTTCATTACTGAAGGCAGTTGAGAAAATCAAGCAGCACTTGCGAGTGTGGATTAGTGAGATTCATCAGGGCTTTGCTTTAGTTTATCAGGAACTCTGACACATGCTGGGCTGTGCCAATTAAGATCCAGCCATTACTCTTGATGGCACCTGGCAATGAAATACCAGGATATGCTGCCTGTATTCCTATATATACACAGAAGAAAGAGCATTTTCTTTTACAAAACTACTGTGCACATCCCAGGTCATCAACAGAAGAAATTTACGCACCAAAAAGCCGTTCCTCTGCCTGGAAAACCACAGCTACATGTGGTTTCTCTCTCTATGAGAGCTTATATTTCAGCTGAGGGATGCACTGTGATTTAGTGAACTGCCTGGTCTCTAGCAAGACCAATATCTCTATATATTTTAAGTTCTGGAGGGTATTCAATCACTGCAGTTTGTCAGTGCTTTGTATCATGCTATGCAACAAGCCAGCTTAACATGAAATGATCTCTCCTTGCACCTCCTGCCTCTCACACTTCCTGGCACTAATTAGTAAAGTCTGACACAAAGTCCTGGATCCAGCATATTTGGGAGACTTGGAACCCAGCTCAGCTCCACATTTTACAATGAATCTCTGACATCTCGAATATCTCAAAGCAGAACCACAGCTCCTCTTAACCCTTAAGCTTTGGCATGTTTCAAATCCAGCTTTTGACCAGTGTGCCAAGACTGTGAATCAGATGAATTATATATGAGGCACAGTCTGAGAAACTAAGTGGGTGTTGTTAAGGTTATTAGGAGTCCTTCAAATCATTTGCGAGCCAGAGGTCTTCTGGGTTCATTATATTGGATAAATCCTTCCAAAAAGTTGCCAGTTGGTCATACTTGCTCTGGACTATCACTGCAATATTCTGTTACTGAGTATCTTATTCTTTTATTAGCTCCAGTAGTGATTTTTTTTTGGTGCCATTCCAGATTTTATTTGGTTTGCGTGGCAAGGTTTTGGTAGCAGGGGTGCTACAGGGGTGGCTTCTGTGAGAAGCTGCTAGAAGCTTCCCCCATGTTCAATAAAGCAAATGCCAGCTAGCTCCAAGACAGACCCACCACTGGTCAAGGCTGAGCCCATCAGTAATGGTGGTAGCACCTCTGGGATAACATATTTAAGAAGGGGGAAAAGTTGCTGCATGGCAACAATTGCAGCCAGAGAGAGGAGTGAGAATATGTGAGAGACACAGCTCTGCAGATACGAAGGTCAGTGAAGAAGGAGGGGGAGGAGGTGCTCCTGCATTCCCCTGCAGTCTGTGGTGCAGCCCATGGTGAGGCAGCTGTGCCCTGCAGCCCGTGGAGATTCATGGTGGAGCAGATCTCCACCTGCAGCCCGTGGAAGACCCCACTCTGGAGCAGGTGGATGTGCCCGAAGGAGTCTGTGACCACGTGGGAAGCCCACTCTGGAGCAGGCTCCTGGCAGGACCTGTGGACCTGTGGAGAGAGGAGTCCACGCTGGAGCAGGTTTGCTGGCAGCACTTGTGACCCTCTGGGGGACCCACGCTGGAGCAGTCTGTTCCTGAAAGACTGTACCCTGTGGAAGGGACCCCCGCTGGAGCAGTTTGTGAAAAACTTCAGCCCATGGGAAGGACTCACGTTGGAGAAGTTTGTGGAGAACTGTCTCCCATTGGACGGACCCCACGCTGGAGCAGAGGAAGAGTGTGAGGAGTCCTCTGTCTGAGGAGGAAGGAGCGGCAGAGACGTGATGAACTGACTGTAACCCCCATTCCCGGTCGTCTTGTGCCACTGGCGAGGAGGAGGTAGAGAAATCAGGAGTGAAGTTAAGCCCAGAAAGAAGGGAGGGGTGGGGGAAGGTGTTTTAAGATTTGGTTTTATTTCTCATTATCATACTCTGATTTGATTGGCAATAAATTAAACTAATTTCCCCAAGTCGAGTCTGTTTTGCCCATGACAGTATTTGGTGAGTGAACTCCCCCTGTCCTTATTTCGATCCACAAGCCTTTCACTGTAATTCCTTTCCCCTGTCCAGCTGAGGAGAGGAGTGATAGAGCAGCTTTGGTGGGCACCTGGTGTCCAGCCAGGGTCAACCCACCACACAAATAATGGAGATGAATATAACTACCAAATATTAACATGGCCTCAGAAACAGTATTCTGAAAGCTCCCAAGATCACTGCTATATAAAGATAGTATCCTATCCTTAGGACATAAAAGATACAGCAGTAACAAATCAACCTTCTCTGGCACAGTCTGTTTCTTGGCACTTGTCTTAAATGTGTTATCAAATGTTGACAATAATAGAGTCTCTGTGTGTGGAAAGGATGGGTTACAGTCCCATCTGCTTTAAATGTTTATGCCTTGGTTGCTTCTAAGAGCAAAGGACTGCATTAGTTGCCCCAACTAGTCCCTTGCAGTTCCATGTCCTTTATTAGGAAGTTCTCACTAATCCATGTGTCATGAAGGAGCCATTTGTTTCAGGAGTGCTCTTCCTAAGACACAACTATTTCCTGCCTAAACTTTGCCCTAGTTTGATATTCCTTTTTTTCATGATATCTCCATGTGTGGAAAAACAGATTTTCTGTTCAATCAAGGTGTTTGTACTTATTCCCTCTGCAGCTGACTTGAAGACTTCAACTTGTGTAGGCTGCTGATCAGTGACCATGTAGCTTGGTATTTCTAAGAAGGCAAAATTGGCTGATGTATAAAAACCCACAAGAAAGTACACAGAATAGGTCATTGCATGTATATGTGCCTACTGGCATGTGAATTCAGCTTTGTCTGCACATGCAAGTGCAAGGATTTGCAGACTGAAGGAATGCAGGAGCCTTTGGGGTACAACTGTCCTATTTTCATCTTCTGTTGCTACCAGTCTGGCCAAGACTTGAACTCAGGAATGAGCAATGGTTATGAGTAGTGAAGCATCCCCTTTCCTATATTAAAACTACTTCTGCCTTATCTTGTCAAAGTTGTGTAATTTGTATCACCATGTCACCAGCCAAGCCACAAACAGACCTTCCAAACTATGAGCTCAGATCACAAATCACACTCATTAAGGCTTCAAATTTTTGCAGAGTACAAATAAGGAACTTTGTAACCATTTATGCCTGTGTATGAAACCTCTATAATTCAGTCATCTTCCAAAAGCTATCTCAGTCAGATTTACAGAAGTTGGCATCTCTGCTATCATAAATGAATCACTGAGGATAACATCTTTATTAAGTTTATACATCTTGGCCCTAAAATAGCAGTGCTATGTGTGAAATCAAGGTCTTGGAGAGTAATACAAGTGTTTTCACAGGGTTCCTCATGATCCAAGAGGACAAGGGTGATCATCTCACCAATAATGTGCTTCAGCAATGGCAAAATAAAGAGGAGTGTTAATCTTAAAAGCGCGCATGGCTTGCACCTCCCCAAGTTAAAAATATTATAAATTCAATGTTTTATTAAATGGGTTTCTGCAGGGGAAAATGCTTTGCTGATAGTTAGGAAAGAAATATTAGTGCAAAGCAAACAAGCTTAGTATAAGTTAACGTCCACAAATTCTTTCTTTCCTAGTAGGAAAGGCTAGTTAGAGGATGATAAGTCTAAAGACTGATTAGGTGTGTAATCATGGTGTTATTATGTTAATGGATTTGTTTGTTGTCATGTTATCACCAAAAGATTAAGCAAATCCCTACATGAAAGCTAGAGGTGAAATAGTCTGCTGGAGAAGTTTTTTGGGTAGCAAACCTATATATTATCATCACTTCTTTGTGGAGTAATTATTGTTGTACTGGCTGCTTTTCTCTCAGTTCTCACAGGTGGCAAAACCACTGATGTTGTTGAGCAGTTTTGCTTGTAGCTGGTGTTGCTTCTTGGACTGACTTGGTTTAAGAAGGCTGTTTATTTCAGTAGAGCTCGATTCACCAGTTAAACCACTGATCAGGGCAGCCAGGAACATCTTTTCACACAGAAAGGCATCTTTGGCTAAAGAAGCAGCCTGGGGCTATGTGAGTTTGTACTTAAAGCTTAACACTTCAAGCCTGAAAGCTCTCATAAGTATGGCCCACTTGAGCCAGACTTGGTTAAACTATATGGCTGGGCACATTCAAACACATGCTGCCTGGGAGTCAGACGTCTCTCTGCTGTGCTACAGGCTTGCTGTTATGCTGCCAGCAGCCCTGCTTTCGGAGGTTGCTGTGCTCAAATTTGAGCCTCCTAAGACAGGACATGTAAATGGGGTGGGTGGCCAGAGGGTCTTTGGATGAATTGCCTCTGCCCTATCAGCATGTGGCCAATAACTCAATCATGTCTGCAACAGTGTGCACCAGGCCAGGAGAAGGAAAAACTGCAGTTTGCATTCTGATACAAATGACGTGCTCAGACTCCGTCTGAGACATGATACACGTATCTTGCAAACATTGATGTCTTGTGCCTGTTCTATCATGATATGATCCATTGGGATACCTCAGGTGTTTGGTGTTTTTTTCTTCTGAGGGCTTTTTTTTTTTCTTCTTCCTACACCCATTTGTTTTAAATCTTCAACTTTTAGGACGTATGCCTTGCAGAATACTTCCTGCAGAGTTCTGGTTAAACACAGCTGGGCAGAGTACTGGGTACTTCAGTCTACAAGGACATAAAATGTTATGACAGCGACGGATTTGGGGTGGGGGTTGTTCAGTTACCACTATGGTTGCCCAAAAGAACTGAAGGAGGATTTGGTCTCTTTGGCTGTGTAAACTTTCATAGCTTTCTTGAAATCAATACAGTGCCAAATTTTGCAATATCTGAATCTGATCATCTATGTTTACAGACTAGATATCAAAACAGCCTCCCACATGATGGTGTCTAGAGCTGGTCATGGATATTTGACAGAAAGTGTCATGTCAATGAAATTGAGTTTTCCTATAGAAATACTTTGCCATATTGTTCTAGGAAAATAATAATACAAAAAACATTTGGATGAATTTTAACTTTTCCATTTAGACATATTTTAGAACATTTTGGGTTTTCATAATAAAATTAATTTTAATTTTAAAATGTTTTCTATTTTATTTTGCAAAAAATTTTTTGGCCTATAGAATTTCTTTTCTAAAAGAGGAGAAACTTAAGCACCTGGAATTGAAGGAAATAGCAAGATTATAGCTGGCCCCTGACAGAACTTTATCTCAATGCATACTGAAGGCCTCATCTATGTATCATGATACAAAAGAGAAATGGA
Source organism: Strix aluco (assembly GCF_031877795.1). Lineage (NCBI taxonomy): Eukaryota > Metazoa > Chordata > Aves > Strigiformes > Strigidae > Strix > Strix aluco. The sequence continues at coordinate 121,386,367 of NC_133934.1, read as the reverse complement.
TCTATGTAGAGATCATAAACACTGAAATAATCGTGAAGCTAATTATGTTACCTCAGTGGGATGTAAATGTGCTTAATTTTAAGTACGCTATCTAGGGGCTTTGCTGAATAGGCAAACTGAATAACTTGATGGATATCTGCAAGCTCTAAATAAAGTAACAGCAACATACTTAAAGAAGTAAAGGCATTACTGTGACCCACTGAAACCTGTGTTATCACTGAAACAATAGTTCCAGTCACAGTATCTTTTATTTTTCTGTGGCAATGACAGTAATAGCATGAGTGACTCACAGTTTAATGCACACTGTATCGACCAAAAATGGTATTTAACACAGAATTATCCATCCTGAGCTTAGTTTCCAGCCTGCTTCCAGTTCACTTCCATGTTCTTATTATGAGGTTCTTTTCAGTCCAAGCTGGAACATAATTTGGGCTTGGTTTGGGTAAGTTTTGCTGGTTTTAAATGGAAATCTCATATCAGTTTTGCACCATGTAGGAATATCAGATCTGCAGAGACTGAGAGGTGAATTCTAGATGCCAAACTTGTGTAAGGTGGACAGGGAGATTGAAAAGGTTGGCTCTGTCTCCAGGGCAAGCCAATCACAGATCTCTGGGGAAACTGAAGAATGGTGCCAAGTGAGATGTGGCTTTTAGTCATCATAATTGTATTTATAAAGCCACCAGGCCACCTGCTCAAGTGCTTGAATTGCTGCTCAGCTGATTAAAACACAGTAACCAGGTCATAAAATATGTATTGGATGAGCCAGAACAAGGGTTAACTTGTGGCATGGAGAGGGAGCAAGCCTCACACTTGAGCAAATACAAGTAGACATAAAACCTATAGATTGCCCTAAATCTGGCAGCATCCCTGTCATAGGACAGGGGATGCCAAATCAAAGGGTGAGTTGGAGCTGTGTCTGAGCAGGACTGGAGCTCTCAGATGGCCTCTGCTAGAAGCTGCCAGCCCCTGGCACTGCTCCAGGACTTTCTTCAAACAGCGGCTTTGACCACTGATGGTCTACACTGCATTTGGTGACTTGCTGTGAAAGGTTTCTTGGCACCCCCTCACCCCCACTACAAGTAGTCTTGGAGGATATATATGTTACTCTGCTGCAAAATGATAACATCTGATCTTTTTCCCCAGTCACCACAGTTACCTTTTCATCTGAAGGAAGGAAACTGTGCAGGGTTTTTTTGTGGTGGGGTTTTTTTTCAGAGGAAACTCAATCAAGACTGAACACTGATTCAGTTCAGAACTCAATCACATCTTTCCTGAGGCTCATTAACAGCCTGTGAGATCTTCCCAGGCTTTTCTTTCTCTGTATGTTTAGTAACTGAAAACTTTAGCAGTTATTCATGTACAGTGAGGTCTTGATGTGTTTTCAGAATTTTCCACTAGATGCCTTAAGTGCAGGAACAGCTGTTCATCAAGCAGTACCCAAAGTTTTCCTGAGCAGCTAAACAATTGGTTTACCAGAAAATGGCATCTTAATATTCCCAGATTTACTGTAGGGTCAGAATTGACAATATCTGTTGCAGACAGAGCACTGGCCATGAGCTTTATATATTACAAGCACTGGCCTGTACAGAAAATCTGAAAATATATTTAAAAAAACAAAACAAAAAAAAACCCAAAAAACAGCCAACATTTAATTTATTAGGTACTTTGGTTTTCTTACTTGCTGCACCACTGATTCTGAAAAAAAGCATTCTTGGAAACAGGGAGCTCTGCTCTGCTTTTGGGACAGGTGGGTATATGAAGAAGGAGAAGGAATATAAAGAATTAAATATAATTAGGAATGTTCATTATTCATGACAATAAGTGGGAATATCCTGGCCAAAGATAAATAGTTAACATTCATTTAAAGGAAAAGAACTTAGAGGAAATAAGTAGCTTATCATAGACAAAAATAAAAAACAAGTTATTAAAGTAACTCTTATCCTTATGGAGGAGGATGTTCTTGGAAAGAGTGTGACTCAGTAGGCCAGACTCTGACACTGTCCTATGTCCTTTGCTTTGGCAAACCGAGCCACCTGGAAATTTCTGTTTCATCAGGGACTCCTCAGGTGGCAGAAAGATGAAACCAGACCCATTCTCCCCATACCTGTCCCCCTCCGGGAAGAGGGAATAAGGAAATGCCAAAGCACCAAATTTGGGCTGGCAACATAAACCCTGGAATCTGGTTGAGTGTGGCATCACTTACAGTGCCCCTGAGGCTTCTCTAATACGTGTAGCCAACTCCTTCAACACCTTGTCACCTGTTTCACCCCTTTCCATGTTATGCCAGTAAATCAGCCCTAGGAAAAGGCATGTTCTCCCAGGGGGGAAAAAAACCCCAACATTTTCCATAAAAGAAAATAAAAGGAAAGCATTTTGATTTTCTACTCAGGTAGAAGCATTTTGTTTCATAGTAGCACCACAACCAGCTTGTCCCAGAGGACCACAGGGATGGAATCACAAAACACCAGCGCAGAAGCAAAGCATCTTCCCAGCTGAGGTGAGCCCTACTTACACCCTCCAGACAGCTGTTTCCACCTTTCCAAACCAGACTGCTCTCAGGACATTTGGCTCCAAACCCAAATATTTTAGCACTCCACTTGGAAAACAAATGGTGAAATTTTGAGCTGGTTCAGAGTAGCTCTAGGCAAGACAGGGACACATTAAGCTTCTTCATTAGGAATTGTTTGTTCCTAAGTTTACCTGCAGGAGACAGAGGAAAGGAAGCTTGGACATCCCCATCCCTGCTCATGAGAGCCATTTCATCTCCAGACAGGACTCAAACTTGAGGCTGAGTATGAAGACAGTTGGAAGTCTCTTGGAGAAATATCCTTCCTCAGCTTGCTTTAAAACAAGCATGACTTCTTCTGTGCCTTGTTTTTTTTCTTATTCTGGGGGCAGGAAGTGGTCATTAGCAGAAACTTTAGATATTTAGTTTCCCTTAGCCACAAGAAATCTGAAAATGAAGAACACAACACCCTCTTATTTCATACTTCATTCTCATAGATCCCTGTTCAGCTAGTTATTCTTACAGGCTGTATTGGGTTGAGGAACTGAAACCATGTTATGTTGTCTGTAACAGAACTGTTCCTGGTATTTTGCAACACGTAAGTCACCTTGATATGTCTTCATTTCCCTAATAGTCCTTTTTCAATAAGGCAACAATTCCAGCAATCACCAGAGCGCGACAGGGAAATCTCTCCCCAATCCCACCCTCCATTCTTTAGAAGACCATCACTGTTGCTATTCTAAATCACTCACCAGCCTGGAGAAGGATCAGTTTTAGGCTGCTGTAAGAGTTTCCTACATACCAGTGTAGTGACCTTCTTCCTAAACCTTGTTTGATGGTCCTGTTCTTGCTATATATCTATGCCATCCCATTTGAAACTGAAGTTTCTTAACATGTTAAAATCTACCCTTTAAAAAACTGCTTGTCTCCTTTTTCTGAAGACAATGTCCTGAAGCAAGACAAGAATTCCCAGTAGAGATGATCTGATTCTGAACATGGAGCTTTCATGCAAGAATTTACTGAAAACCTGAAAACTTTGGGTATAAATTACTACCAGCTGTGAGCTGATCCATTTATATCAAGGACACCAACAGTGCACACCTAGATCATGCGCATGACCATTCTGCCAGACATCTGTGATTTATGGTTGCAGGAAAGACCAGCCCCTCTCCCTGTAACTGAATAATATATGCACGGGTCAAAAGTTAGATACCTAACCATTACACTCAAAATCCTAGGGAATACAAACAAAGAGAGGATGCTTCTGTCATATACCATCTTGCTTTTTATAAACTCAAATTTAACACAATGGATAACATCATTGTAGAAGGTGGAATTGAATTGTTCAGCCAGTTTGCCTACCTTTCTGTTAAGAATAAGATCAAAGCAAAACAAAAGAAGAGATAAATGAAGCTTATTTCACCAGACATGATATGAATAATATGTGATTTTACTTTTGTCTTTTTATTTGTGTGGTTATCTCATGCACCTCATTGTACAAAGCTGTTCTTGGTTTTTACCATGATATTGATAACTATCATTTTCATATCAAAGGCTCTTCTCTGGTAGGTTACTTTCCTCAAGTTACCTACAGCACCATCAATGTACTGGTTAATGGAATGAGATATTTGGCCCCTCAGAAATGGAGACTGATATAGATCTTGCTCTGGCAGAACAGAAGATAAATCTCAAGTCTGTAGGCATTCTTCTGAGTCTCTTCCTCTATCACAAATAAAGAACCACTTGAGGGATATTCATGTATATGCACATCTGTTCACTCATCCACTTTATTTTGCACAATACAAATAACTGAAAAAAAATCCAATTTATGTTGCTCAAGTAGATAAACATTTTTTTTTCTTGAACCTCTGTCAAATTGTAGATGCACTGTATTGTGGCATTTTCATTTGCTGTATGCTAAGCAGAGTATATAATCATGTTGAATATAGAGTTGAATTCAAACCAGAGGTTTCCACTTGATCTTACAATTAAAATTGCAACAGTGAAAACAGTGGAGCTTTTTTGCCCACAGAGTCTGGGCCACCTCCATCCATGGAGACTTTCAAAACCCACTTAGAGCTGGAAAAAAACTATGTAGAAGACTGTTTAAGCATGATTTTAAATAGGAAGTGATTCGATAGATACATCATGACAACCAGGTGGCACTGATACCCAGGGGTGCCCCTTATTGCTTACAGTTGGATAGAAAGTTGTTTGCAGAAATGTTTTTGTAAGTAAGAAGGAAAATACCACACACACACACACAAAAAGCAGAATATGATTATATAAATACTTGGAATTGGAAACACAAATCTTAGCAACAGAGGAACATAAACTTCTAAACTAGAAATTATGATCGCTCCGGGATTATTCAGATCATTTCCATGGTTATTAAACCTGCTTCTTTATTCTCGGAGATAATTCCATAAAACTATTAGGGTGGTAGACATACACGAAACTGCATCTGCCATTACCCTAAGCAACTCAATTGTTTGTTTTTCAGCTACAAAAGTGGTAAAGAAACTGTACAAGTATTCCTTCACGTAATTTACTATCCTACCACCATCTGCTACATTTGGCACTGAACATGTAGCTGAAATCCCTTTTATAAGTGTGCCCTGAACCAGGAAGCTGATTCAGACCAGAACCAATTAGCTAGCATTCCCAGCCTTTCTCAAAGCACACAGAAACAGAAGCACACACACTAATTGTGCTTGCATTTTACAAGTGTTTGTGTTTTGTAAGCATGAATGTGTTGAGGAATCTGGTTTAGTGTATAGCACCTCTGTCCGACAGCAAATCACTGATGCCAGTAATGAGAGGCAGGAGCACAGTGGATGGAGACATGTGAGGACTGCACAGCTTCTCACTCATGACCTGCAGCTGGGGATGGAGCAGTAGCTTCATGGCAATACAAATCCCTGTGTCATGCACATGTGCTGCCCATTGCTGCAGCTGAATGTGAGCCAGACCCTGGGTCAATGCTAGAGAGTTCGTTTAGAATTCAAGGCTGGATCCCCAGCTGATGCAAATCAGTGAGATTCTCATATTTCCTATGGGTCTGCAGCCTCCACTTCAGCAATCCCCTCTTGGATGATGGGGTCTTGCCCATTTCTTCTCTGCTCTGTGGGGCACTCAGCAGTCATGCCTGGTTGATGGCACCTGGGATTTTACAAAATCTGTGAAAGATGCTTTTGGTAAGTAGTTCCAATGAAACCTAAAGTGAAGGAAATGCAAATGGACAGTCACAAACTCACTCCAGCTCCAGTAGTCTTCTGAGTGGTTTGTGAAGGGAGCTCCAGGCTTTGGTGTGGCCATTCGGCAGAGAGTAGTATCTCCCACTTTCTTGGAGAGGTGTTGGGAAACCTCTCCTGAGGATGTGGAGTGAAAGCAGATTGGCAAAGCATTCATGATGTGATTCCAGAAAAACTTCTGCTGTAGAAAACTGTAAGTCATCCTCCAAACAGACCCCTTTGGATGAGACCAATGGCTGACTGAACATGTACAGGAGGTCACAGATAACATGGAGATTAAGAAAATCAGTGGCACCATTTTTTTTTAATCTATTTTGGCAGATGTATAGATTGGGGTTTTTTTCAGTTCTGACATACAGTGGCTTATTGTCAGTGAAAAAGCTTTAGAGTTCTGCTAGTTTATTAATTAAACGTGGGAACTACACCACTTTATGAGAAGTGAATATCTGGCATTGGGAAAAGAAGGAAGGGAATATTATCATTGGAAAGAAAAGAGAAAAGAACATGCAGATCTATTTAACAAGCAGCATCAGAGTAGAAAGCCAGGATCTTCCCCATCTGCTGATTCTAAAGGAGAAGAAATAGGAAGAACAACAATGATCAAGTCTGAAAATGCCACAATCCAAAAAAGTGTTAATAAAGAAAAGCTGTATTTACCTGTTTAGGAAGAGGCATTGACAACAGAGGGCAGTCTCAGTAGACCCAAGTGATTAAAGAGAAAATTGTCACACTGAAGTAGATACTACACAGTGGGCTTTTGGGGAGGGAGGAGGGGTGCCGGACGTATGAGGGATTGTGATCTAGACAAAAATCACTATAAAGCTGATACACAAAAGCTTGAAAAACCTTATGCAAAGAGTAGTTATCAATAGTCTGCTGTCAAACTGGAAGGTCACATCATGCGAGCCCCATAGGAACGGAGAGTACGCGTATAACATTTGTGGATGACATCTTACTGGAAATCTCATGAGAATTTTTGAAGACAGGATTAGAGTTCAAAATGATCACAATAAATTGGATAAATGACCTGAAATCAATAATATTCAATTCAATACAGATGCTGCATTTAGGAAGGAAAACTAGAAAATTAAGAACATTTGACTAGAGCATGGTACATCAGTAAAGAATCTGAAAATGTTAGTGGATCAAAAAATTGAAAATTAACAACAAAGTGGAGATCCTGGAAGAATAATAGATGTCCATTTTTATTCAGCACTGGTGGTATCTCACCAGTCTAGTCTGGGTGCTGCATGTAAACAACACCACTGACCAATGACAAAAATGACAAGCAGATAAAAAAGAATCATGCCTATAGGAAAATAATCAGACCTTGAGTTTTTTAATCAAGAAAAGATAAGTATGAGGCCTATAGGGAGGTAATGGAAACAGAAGATGTGTAACAGCTTGTAATATAAAAGGTTATTCTGAAAGGGGTAGAAATCAATTGTTTTCCATAATGACAAGAGACTGGAGACAGAGAAAGGGGCTCAGTTTGCAAGAATGGAGACTTAGGTGAGATATTAGGCAAGTGATTTCTAAAAGGAAGCTAAGGATCTCTGTAATATGAGGATAGGACAGTCAAGAGAAGGAATCCTCAAAAGTGGTAATTGTTAAAGGAAAGGAAAAGTTTTTGGGACTGGGAAGGACGGGAGTTGCCTGCTGCTATTTTTGCTTGTAACTATTCCATTCTAATATAAATGTTATTATTAGGATTTCACTGTTGGTTTTGGCCCTACTGGCTTAAGAGCAGCATCTCCACATGTATCAGGTCTTTGTGTTGTTTCACATTGGTGGAGTATAGAGTAGCACATGGACAGGGAGAAAACAGCTCCTCACTGGTTGCAGTACATATTTGTGCAATAAACAGAGCCTCTGACTGCAGGTGTACTACCAAGTGCCCTTGTGCTGTGCTTGGCAACTTACAAAGACAAGATGGAGATTTCTGTAGGTTCGGGTTACCAGGAAACATTAGTGTCAGTATGGATTCGTTGTTCATCGTGCTTCACCATCTTTGCTGAACTGCCACAGAAAGCTCTCTTAACTCTTTGGGATTAATGAGACCCCGACATTTTATCTGACCTCATTATCCTCCTATTCTCCACCTAGCAGCCTCCTTTGGTCATTCTTTTATTTGCCTGCATCACATCTACTGTAATAAATGAGATGTCTTGAATAGGCAACCATCAATTTAGGCACTACTGGCTTTTCCAATATGCGAGAGTTTTGTATGTTTACAGCATGTGGATAAACACTGATAGCCATCCCATTGTTCTGTTGTTTGGAGGAAGCATTTGTCATTGAGATTTATTATCTCATGAATTAAAGAAGTGGGTACAATTTGTCAAATATATTTATCTGTTTAGGGCATCAGATTTTCACCTGTAGTCACTTGTGTTGAAAAGATTCCTGCTCCTACCTGTTCTGCTGCAATCAGGAATCAAATCCTAAGACTTATATCAATAGTCACCTGAACGTCAAGGAGATTTGGAAGAAAATGTAGCCCAAAATCATATGTTGTGTTCCATACCTTAACATCATTTCTCAAGGTTTGCATCTTAGCCTTAATATTTTGCATGCAACCTTTTAAAACTGGGCTTGGTCTTCAAGAGCAGTGGGAACTGAGACATCAGGGTCTATTTTAATTTAGACAGTAACATCAAAACTAATGGAGTCATTAACACCAGAGGTCAAGAGCGATAATAAGGGTCAGAAGGATAAGAATATACCATGATTGCCTTCAACATATATGCTCAAACCTGCAAAGTCCTGAGTTCCTCCTTCAATACACTTTATAACTCTGGCTCCCACCTTAGCTCAGCAGGAGCACAGGACACCACCCCGTCACTTGGACTTTGCCCAAAATTAACTTAATCATCCACGTCAACATCTGTCTAATTACAACCACTGTCTCTGAATTTCAAAAACCCTCTCATTGAAAGGGCAGAACTACTTTCCTGTAACAGGAATATGATGGGAAAAGTATGCTAGAGCTATTTGTCATATTTATAATCTATCTACTTCTTTTCCCCTCAGTGCAAGCAACACAGAGGAAAAATACAAATGTGCACATGCAGAGAACAAAATTGTCATTTCAATATCCAGCCTAGTTGTATTTTTTTACTTTTTAAGGGAAAAGAAAAATGGCACTGCTTTAGAGGCCAACGCAAAGGAAAAAGACTGCAAAGACTTATTGCCTCAATTAACTTATGACAGAAAACTTTATTATAAATACGATGTTATTCCTTTAAAGGAGAGGGAGAAAAGGAAGATTTTCTCCCCTAAAGAAAAGCAAGAATAATTACTTCGAAAGATATTGTGCAAAAAGGATAAGTTTCAGGGACTGTCATTTTAAAAAGTATAAAATTTTGCCTTTTATTTGTATGACACTGGTGGTAAGCTTTCTTTGATTTGCACAGTAGACAAATTAGGCCAAAGGCAAGGCTTTTGCAAAATGTCACCTGAAGCAATGTTTTATTTGCTAACTTTCACATGTATGGAAACATTACTGAAGGCAGCTCACTTCAAGGCGAATGAAACACTCATTTACCATGATGTTGAGCAATACCTACAAAGCTAGGCAGTTTGTAGTAGAAGTACCTACATACAAGATACAAGAGCTGATCAATTCACTGTGGGTTTAATAGATGAACTATTGAAGGCTACAGATATGCATAAGTGAACATGAACAAAAGCATGATACAAATTGTAATGGGAAGGCAGACTGAGTGATGTCTTCTGGTACTACTGGTTTGAGAAATCTTTCCGCTCCTAGTAAGACAGAAGCTCTCCGGAGTTCAACAGGATTTTATTTACACACGTGAAATCTTTTTTTCTGGCAGATTAAGCATTCTCTCTGTTTTCCATCCTAAAAGCATTCTTACAAAAATCTCTAAAAAGCTTTCAATGGCACCTTTTCTAACATCCAAATTCATCTCTATAACCAAAAAATTAAGTTTGGGAAGAGAAACAGGTGAGGCCATGTGTGACATGCTTTGTAGACTGTTTAGATTTTTGTCACTGATGCCTCAAGTGAAGGAACAGACCTTCTTTTCCTCAAAGGTGATTTTCCTTTTGGAGGGAGGAGGAGGAGGAGGGAACAGTGAAAGAAGAATCCAATGAAGTAAGAATATTAGGGAGCACTGTTGCCCAGGCCAAAAAATGTTAAGGTAATTACTTTACATGTATAGCAACCAGCAAAGAGAGTTTACTGGTTTGAGAATTGTCTTTCTGAGAGTGCCACTGAGGAGTAACATGGTCCAAGTCCACTTTAATCGCCCTTCAAAAGTTTTTCCCCTGTCTGAATAAAGACTGTCTCAGAGGTGAGATGCATTCAGTTCGAACCCAGGGTCCAAGCTCTATTAAGGACTCAGATTCATAAGCAGAAACCAATCACCCAAGTACCTGGAATAACTCTCTTTCTTAAGTTTAGGTCTGTTCCAAACCTCCTGGGGAATGAAAGCTTTAACATTTAATTGCCCAAGAGACTGAGTAGCGTCCTGAGGCCTCCACTCCCCTTGGCCTCACCAGAGCTGTCAAGCCATTTTTGCAAGGTCTCAGCAGCCCTTCAGTAGGGCTGAATTCCTGGTTCATGTCAATCCTCTGCTGGTCCCTCCTGCCACTTCGGCTGAGCTTGGTGCAGGACCTAGTTACCTAGCTAGATTTGTAGTTATCATAATTTATACAACAGTCATCATTCCTTTTCCATTCTGTAAGGCATACAACATTGCTGACAGTTTATTATGAAATGTGATTCTCCATATTACTTTTTTTTTTCGGTTAGATGATTGCTTACTATATTACAATTACCATCAAACACACAGTCCCCTTACTACATTTCCACAGTTGCAAGTTACTGAATAATTTAAGTTACTGTGCTTCATTTACTTCAGAATTATTTTATGATCCAATTGAATGTTTTAATGATATTATGAAGCCTTTGTGAAGATCCAATTGGATGGTCACAGAATGAATTAAACAAGACCACGCTCAGTGTGTAAAGAAAATAATTGTTTAAGGAATGAGTTTAAACACACAGTAATGTACACCAAAAATTGGAGTGAATGGATGGAGTTACCATGTTACTTTCAGTAAGACTATGTTGGTTCACACCTGTTGAGGAATCTCACCAAAACAACTTAATAAATGTAATCAATAGCAATGCATCTGAATGAAGGGAAGGACAATTTACTCTTTTCACCGATGCTTAGTCCATTCACAGTCCGCTGTGATAAGGATTGGTTTAGAAGTTTCCAGACTCTGGGGAGAAGAAGAATCCTGGATTATCATCAGGTGTAAATCAGCACAGCTCTGCTAAAGCTGACAGAGCTGCACCAATTCATACCAGCTGAGAACCTGGCCAGTTATGTTAAGTAAGTTTGATAGTTTTAATATTCTTTGTCTTCAAATGAGGTTCATTTATATATCACTTTGTGATATAAAGTATAAATTGAAGTTTGCTCAGCTGCACACTAAATCTCATGAAATGACAGTGCTGTCGAGCTGCACTATTGTCTTTTACTGCATACATCAGGCGAGGGATTACTGTAAGTAATTTGTTTTGGAAGGCTGGCAACCCTAATGGGGCATGCCTGATAGTGTTCAAAGGTTCTGATTAGGCACAGTCCACAGAGATGTTCTTTCAACTTGAATCTCCAAAGAAAAAGACTTAATTTTTAACAAATCACTTTCTTCACAGCTTCATCAATTTGGTTTCTTTGAAACTCAGTAGTAAGATGTATCAAAGGAACAGATTGTTTGCCCAAAGCCTATCAAAAAATGCTTTTTGCCTGAAATGAATATATGTAATCTATTTTCACAACTCATTTAGAAATGATCCTGTAAGGACTATTATTCCTATAATGGTTTGTGAAGCTGGAGCCCTAAGAAGCCAGCAAGGTGCCTCTGTGCAACCGAGATGATATGAGCACGTCCTGGCCAGCTCTTCTGGAAGGACTAAGTGGCAGGAGGGCTCTGGCTCTCGATGCTGCGCTGGTGAGGTGAGCCCAGTCTGCTCCCTGCTGGCTAGGAGAACGTGGTGGTGAGCCTGCCTGGAGATGATATGCTTTTCCGTGATGCCATTGATTTTCTGTCAGCTGCATAGTCACCTCCCCCCCATAACAATCCAGAAAGTCACAGTTACCCAGTGCTTCACCTGAACAAATAAAAGCACTGAGATGGCCTCTTGTCTGGTTTCACAGCATGGACAAAGCATTACAGGACATTAACCATACCAGATCGAAATAAGGTGGACCTTTCTGTTGTTAAATCTGTCATTATTCTCCCCAATACTTCCAACTCCCAGAGAGCCAAATCAGGAGAGACGACAGTTGGAAATAGCTCTAAAAGGATATTATCTCATTGATTTTCGAAAGAGTGAGCTCCTTTAACAAGAATATTGTTCTTTCAGTGTGCTCGGTCTCCATCATCAATGTTTATTCATTTGCCTGCTTCACAGGGGAATGCAAATCACAGAAATGTAGGAGCTGTACAGTAGTGTGCAAAATGAGAACCACAAGGGATTCAGGGCTTCATCTCTTCCTATCCAAACTTCTGAGGCAGAGAACTTTGTGTGCTGAGGATCTTGGGAAGAAAAAACAACATAAAACTGGATTATAATATCCCCTTTTTCATGGAGAAGTTGCACTTCATGTGATTACCTGAGATTTGTGTTTGAACCACTGCTGTGCGTATGTTGGTTTGTGAGAGAATCTGGCCAAATAATTTATTTATAGTCCCTTTGTGTGGCTTCTGTAAGGCAATACCTCTTACCTTTTTGTTGCCTGTTTTTGAGGCATAGGCACTTGTAAGGCAAGTCTCTAAACCTTGAACTTTAAACCTCTAGTCTTTTGCTAGAGGTGTCTTAAAAATTCCTTGATAAACATAGTGAATAAGCAGCCTTAGGAAAAAAAAAAAAACAAGATTAGGCATTTGCAAGCTGGGAACTGAGTCATCTAGAAGTTACTTGTGGAATTCTTCATCCAGAGATAACTATAAACTGCACCACAACTGGGGGATTCCTCATTCTCAGCAGCAGCTGCTCAAAATGAGACTTCTGGTCAATGGAAGAAGATTGGCACCATAGGAGGCACTTCCTCCCATCTGAGTGCATGTTATTGAGGCAGATTGATTATATCATCCTCTTGAGGTAGATTAACCTAGGTGAGGCAAGTCCCTCTCAAAATACAGGCTCTAATGACAGTCCTTCAGCACATACAAGCATATATACTTAATAGTGTGTAAAGAAGATTCAACGTTCTCTCAGTCTCTACTGCTATGAACTTCAGTTTGTCAGTTCAGTTTATAGAATAACTGAACAAGTTCCAGAAAACAGGTTTTACCTGCAAAATGATGAAGCCCTTGGCTATTAAGCTAAGCACATTAAACTCACAGCAGTTATATGGTCAAGTAGATAACTGAGTAAATAGGTAAGTATTATGTATTAAGGTATTTTGTTATTTACTGTATTCTTAGCACAGTAGTACAAATTAATCAGAGGCAATAGGAAAAAGAAGACATTTTCAAGAGAAGTTTGAAGGAGCAAGGAAATTACTCACTATTTTGGCCAGATATACCTAAGCGCAACATGTGGTTGATGCTTTTATGCTTCGTCTGTGCCAGCTGAGGAAATATAAGAGAGAGATCCACCAAGTGTTGCACATTCCTCTTCACTCTCCCTCCTTGGACCCACATACGGTAGAGGTGACAGAGGTAGTGTCTGCTCCTGCCAGTTTTATGTCAGCTGGGGATTTCCTTGCACCCAAGTGATCCTCTGATCAGTGTTTGTGGGTGGAGTTCATTTCAGTCCACATACTCAAGTGGCAGATCTGGGCTAAAATCTGAAGTCAAAGCCTACAGTGATTTTATCTAGGGAAAAAACAAACAAACAAACAAAAAAAACCCAAAACAACATACATGCATATTTTGTTACCAGGTCTAAAGAGTGATTAAGGGATTTAAGTGAAACACCACATGTATAATAGTCTATGAAGTCAAACCTGGTCAGTGGAAGGACCTGGGGTAACAAAGGACTGATATTGGCTCAGGGTTTGTTCAGTATTTTCATTACTCATGTGAAATAAGAAGATGGGGGATGTGTTAATTAAACTTGCAATTGACACTTCACTAGAAGGTGTCGGAAACACCAAAGAGGACAAAAAAAAAAAAAACCAAAAACCAAAACAACAAACAAAACAAAAGGACTTGAAGAAGCTGGAGAACATGAAACAGAATTTAGCTTACAAAACCCATGTGCTAATAGCTGAAGGAAAAAGTAATCAAATTTAAAAGGAATGATGCCAAAATAGGCCTATTATTATGGTGCTAGAGAACTCTGTGGCTATAAGAGTGTAGCTTAGATCAAGTGGAAAATAACCATTTGAGGGAGCTAATTGAGTTGGGCTCTACATACAAAGGGCCTTACATTAATCTCATAAATTAGAGAAGAATCTATTTTAAAATGAACAAAAGCATGTCTTAGATGCAGTCTTCATTTTTAAAGGTGAGCTGATTTAAAAATGAGATTTATATTAGTAGAATTACTCTAAAAGATGAGCATGCAAGGGCTCTTTTCAAATTACCTGATAGCTAAAATGCTCTCCTCCATGGCTGGAGGGTTTATCTTTATTCCCCGGCCTGTCACTGGACTGGAGACAGATTTGTAAGAAGGGGGCACAAGCAGGCAGTAAGGCTGCAACACAGCGAGGTTTCCCAGCCCTTCTAGGTGGGATATCACCCATGTGTTCAAGTATACTAACAGACACAAAGAGGAGACACATGAGTCTTGCAATTCCAATTTGTGAAGTAGTAAATGAAAGACATGTTCTAGGAAGCTTTCTGTAATACTCATCTATTAAACGTGTTTGCCAAGGACTGACCTTGATAAACCCAGCAGGATTTGTGTACTTGTCACACACCTACAGCAGCAGGGCAGTCTCTCTGTGCCTTCATTGCTGAGGCATCCTGAGAACGAAGAAGAAAAGCACCAAGAGAACACACAGGGCTGGTTAGCTTGCTCTCATAACTCAACATCCAGTAACAGATGAATATCACTTAATTAGTATTTAATTACATGAGTTAAATTGTCAAAAGCTTTACTTGATAGAAATAATCCCTTCTACTTTGTATTGTCCTGCTTGCCCCCTCCAAAGTTGGTAGTATTTACCACAGAGCAGAAATGGACCACCACCAGGAGCTGAATGAGGTGAACTACAGAGACCTATGGACCAAGAGGTTGGGCAGCTAATAGCCACTGTTTATGTACATATTTCTTCTAGTCCAAGTGAGATGGGTGATTACCACATGCTAGATTGAAATTAGTGCTGTGGATGGAACCCAGAAAAGCTGGTGAGCGCAGGAGGGTCAACAACACCTGGGGATGTCTCAACTTTTTCTAATTTTTAGCTACCCCAGTCAGCTGTACTGACAGGTTTTTCTTTCTCCTGGAGATTCATATCTTACACCTCCTCTGCAAGTGTGCATGTGAATTCCTCCATTCCAAGACAAGGCAAGGTGACCCTCTTTCAGATGCCTTCATTTCAAGCATTTCCTTTAGGGATTCAGTCCCTCCATCTCCTAAATCCTGCAGTCACCAGGCAATACAGGAAGGCAGGCAGGGAGCTGGTCCATGCTGCATAAGAGAATGAAAGGATCAGACAGTAAACAAAAGGAAATGGGGTTCAATAACCTCGTGATTACTGGGTCATTGCCTTGCCTCCAAGGGGCCCCACACCAACAGTGATTTACTCTCCCTATTAAATAGCTGCCTGATAAAAGTCATAGCTTGAAACAAGCAGAAAAATGCTTTGCAAAAATGTATCTTCTGGCTTGTTACTGGGTAGCAACAGCTACTACCTGGCATTTACTCGGGACAGGGTGTAAAGCAAGTCTGTAGTCTGACAACATAATGCCTTACGCATATTCCTACCTGGTTTTAAGATTGTCTGTGGGCCAACTTTTAAAGTTTTTTCTCATGCTTTGTTCACCCAATAACACATTTGGCAGAATAAGTGTGTTGGGATGAAGAGATTTGGGATTTTCTTCTAAACTGTATGGAAACTATAATGTGAATTACAAAATTTCATCAATAAGGAATTATTGCAAAATTACCGAAACACCTCACAGCAACTGAAAAAATTCTACCAAGCTCCCATGCGCAGGAAAGACTGTGTTTATGAAGTATGCAAGCGTATGGGTAACTCTGTAGGAAACCCACAAATCTTGGCATGGTGTTACTTCTTATTTTAAAAACAAACAAGCAAAAATAAAACGGCTGTTATCCATATCTTAATTCAGGATTTGCTTATATTTGTTTATGAAAGACAAGAACTGTTTTCCCACTGCTTTGAAGAGGCAAGGAAATACTTCACAATTACTATTTTTCTTAAAGAAATATTTTGCCTAAAAACTGAAATACAAAGTCACATAGTTATTTCATGATGATTTCACATGCAAATACTGAGCATTACAACAATGCTGTGCCAGGTTCAAGATGATCAGTACTGAGCAGTTCTTTCATTAATCAGAAAATCTCTTTAGGTCCCGTTGCCACTCAGCAAGTTTTGTTTGAGTTTCATCAGGGCCCCTTTATGTTATGCTGCTGGTGTAACACAATATCAAAGTTTAATATACATTACAGTTATGGCTTTTTACACTACAAAAGAGGCATAAAGGGAAGCTTGCTGTGATACAAAGAAGTCATTCATATCTTGAACCATATCCCAGCTCAAGTCCTGCCATCTGCTATTAACTGGAGCAATGCGTACCAAAGTAGTTCCTTTGCCTTCAAAGGCCTGTTCACTTGCCCAGAAATTATGTTGAATAGTTGTCATCCAATGATGCAGAAGTCAGGCATCTCCTGCAAGGGCTATGGATTTCACTCAGCCCCAAGTTCTGGATACTGTGAGAGTGGCATAATGATTACATAAATTTTTTAAAGATGCTACATGCAAGCACTCCTCTTAAGTGAGAATACAAGTGTTTGCAGCACATGGGTCCTCTAAGTAGCTGATAGTTTAAAAAGGTGTCAGAGAGCGAACATGCAGACACTGCATTATCAGGACCTTCAGCAAACGGCATTTCGTTTCCTCTTCTGGTGTAATCTGTCCCCACTGGGTGCTGCAATCCATGGGGTTATCCTGTTTCCAACCTCAGGCAGGCCACAATGGCAATGTTTCATATTCCAACATCCCCTTGGAGTTTAGGATTTAGTGTTCATAAATACCTGAATATATTTACATATATTTGTATGGGGTTTTTTGCTTTCATCTTCATGATGGATGGCTTTTGCATTAAGGACCTTTCAACAATGAGATCATTCCTCCTGTGAAATTTCTCCAAGCAACAAATGTCCTGCCTGGATCTGTGCAATTTTAGAAATGGTACATAAGAGTGTGGATACTCCGTGTGGAATCCACTTCTTTCTAGTGTGTTTTCTTCTAAAAAACAAACAAACACAAATTTCTCTGTTTCCAAGACTGTTTCAGTCATTTCTGGTTATTCTTTTTAATAATTCTATACTAATTTGCAGTGCAGACTTGGAAACCTTTCATGTAAGGTGAATCTTTCTAATCTTGCATTCTCCATAAAACTATGAACCCATGCCCTTCAGGAGATGAAGCCAAATCAATATAACTTCAGATCTGGAAGTAAATATCCAGAGAAACCATTTAGCAGCTTCATTGTTGCATTTATACAGTAAGTTGCTCTGGGGTAATGTTTTGTCATTTGTTTTTACACTTGACAAATTTTAATGATTATATTGCCAGGATGGGTGTACTGTAAGATGTCATTAAACTCCTACCAGGTTTCCTGTTTGAAAACTGCCTTGTTAGGTCTATTTAACTTACAGCACATTTAGCTATTAACAGGACACAATCAGCATTTTGATTTACAGTTGGGGGAGGAAAGAAAAAGAAATTGACTTGCATCTTGGGATTTAAGGATGTTTACCTCCTTTTGTCTTGATGGTCACTGAGATTTTGTCCATGGTTAATGTAAAATGGATGTCAGTTGTACATACATGCATTCACACACATGCACACACAAATGGCTTAGATATAACCACAAGGGGCACGGAATAAAGCAAGTAATTCACATTCTGAGTCTGGTCTTGCTGGCTTTTATCGCTGTTCTCATATCAGGACTGCTAGTTTCAGCCCACTTGTAAGACTCTCATTAATCTTAATTCATCCTCCATCTACCTTAAAACGTGCCTTGAAGTCATTTTTCCTCAGCCCTTTTAAACCATGCTCAATCTCCCAAGCTAAAGACAAATTTATCAACCTCATACAGCAACATCCAGTGTCTAGGAATATTTCAGCCTTTTGAGAAAATCTCTTTGGGTCTTCACATTGCTCCTTCTTCAGCCTTGTGTTTCTAACATTCCCCCCAAAAGCCAGGACTGTTTCATTAATTACCAGCATTGCCACCATTGCAATATAAATCTCCAGCCATGAGGGCTAAGTACAATTGTTTTAGAAAAGATGACTTGTCTCTGCACAGACTATGTCACTTCCTCATTCATCACCCTCAAGTGATCACAACTGAATTACTCCCCACCACTGCCACTCATTTTTCAGGCCTCTTGCTAATTCATGGAGGCTTCTTAAAATGCTGCAAGCAAAGGTGCCCTTCTGATCTCTCCAAACATTCACTAAATGGTTTGAATTTATTCATCGGACTGAGCTCATCCTGGGTCATGTCTCTTTTTTGTGTGTGTCTCATTGACTTTTAAATTTTCATTAAAGCTGCAGCATCTTCTTTTGTTTGAAGCCAGATCTGTTGAGGAAAGTTACTGTTTTGAAGGGAAAGGGGTGGAAAAAATCTACATGAAACAACCACAGCCACAGCAGAAACAAAACGGGACAAACAAGCAATTAGCGTTGCACAGAGCCATCAGCAGCTTGGACTAGCAGGATTTTGAATTTGATCTTAGAAGCATTTGGGGAACAACTGGTTCCCCTTGAAAGTAAAGGGGATGCTGGTAGAGAAAGGGTTCCAATAGCAAGTCCTGCCTCTTTAACTTGACCTGCATTTTGGATTCAACCCAAACAGCATTTCCAAAAGAATGATAATATGTCGCAAAGCTCCCACCAGACAATACCTGATTAGCTTAGGCTTCCAAGCTTTCTTACATTCCTGTTTCTCATATATTGAATTTCAGAACTGTGAGACTGAGGAGAGTCAGAGGAGGAAATGAAGAGGTCTCACAAGTTAATACAGGTTAGGACAAATGTCAGCCTGACTGAAGGACTGACACAGTCCTTCACCGTCATAAAAATGGGACTTGCAAAACCAGTGGTATAAAACACTGTAAGGAAGAAGCTCCTCCTTTCCCCGACCTTGTCGCACATTTTGTCTGTCATGGTGATGTTGGGAGCCATAATACTTAGTCATCTGTCCCAGAAATCCATGCAATTGAGAAAATTCAGAGGTTCCACTGGGAAAGAAAGCTTTCTCAGCCTCAGTGCTGCTCTGACAGGCTTTCCTCATCCTGTGGTGGCTGCTTGGAAATGAGTATCTGTGTGGCCATCAAGGGCCATAAGCAACAAGGGCAGCAGGCAGAAAACAGTGTCCAAAGAGTTGTTTTCCCAGGTGTTATCATTCTTAGCAACTAGTGACTGAGCAAGATTTGTGGCTTCCATTCATGTGCAGCTGCCCCATTTCTGTGGTGGCTTCTACGCAGACACTGCCCATCCCCAGGCAGAGTCCAGGGGACCAGGGAGGAAGCAGTCTGTGCTCCCTCCACACCTCACCTCCCTCCAGCCAGCAGCACTTCAGGGACCATAGGCACAGTATAGTTATTTCTCTCTTGTCCTTGGGCACCAAAATCTAGCTTGATATTGAGAAGCCTTCAGCCAGCTCCAGCATGATGTGTCCAACATGTCTGTCCCTTTGTCCCTTCTCTGTTCCCATGGAGAGCACTAGGAGACAAGTTACTAGCCCTCATAATGTCATCTGTGTGTTTTCTTCATGGACAAAATTCAGAAAGTCCATTTCCAGATACTCTGCAACAGAATGCCATTAAGGGGACTTCCATTCAACATGGTAATGGTGATGTCTTTTCCTAGCACATCCTTCCACATAGCTGAGTCTCAGAAAGTATCCAGCCATCGAGTCACACTACAGCCATTGGAAGTCTCAGTATTTTTTCCCTTCAGATACTAGCTCTTCTTTACAATGAAAGCAACAAGAAAACATTTTAAATAATTGTAATAGCTATGTCTGAGGTAATTACTCAGGATAGATAAGCACCTCTTTCGGAAATGATATTGTGGGCTCTTTTTTTTCATGTAAATGTCTTTTGTTCAACTGATTTTTCCACCCACAGGACAGTATCTTTGTTTTTCAGAATAGTTGATGTCTTGGGTATTGTGCTGATCTTTCAAAGTAAATCAAAATAAAACCCCATTCTCAACAACTTCTGTTAATGACTGAGCCTTTCATGGTTAAGGGGAAAGTATTTGTAACAAGTATTTGCATGTCATAATGCCATCCAGAAGACATATGTCTGATGAACTCATTTCTAACTGAACCGTTCAGATGATACAATTGTTTTCTAAGAGTCTAATTTGTGATCTGAAGCCAAAATTCCCAGGGTTTGAACACTGCAGTTCCTCTTGAAATTCCATGCCACCAAGTCAGTGGGGTAAGAAGATGTACCAGGCTGTGCTGTGTTGTGATACCAAGCCCCTCCCAGACAATTTCAGCAACGGACTGCAGAGCCATCCCTGGGGATCTCCTGGCATCTGCTCTTCAGAAAGCAGATACACGTAGCTTTGAACACTGTCCCATCCTTCTCAGGTTCAGTAAGCACTTTTAGAGATGAAAGGACTATGGCAATATCCCCATGAAACAGGGAGTAGCTTCTTTTCACCCCATGCTAGATCCAAGCCCTGACTGGGATATCAGGGAATAGAGGAGGAAAGTTGGGAGCCCCACAGTGTGTTGGGCTCTGGGAAAATTGTCATTGTTGAGCACCTAAAAATCTGGTCCTAAATAAATTAGGAAACAGGCATCTTCTGTAAGTCTGTTGTCAAAACTTCAAACAAAAAGCTTCAAATCCTATTGCCTACTATAAATAACAATAATGTCTGTTATACCAATTCAAGTAATCTGATCCTTGGCTAACCAACAAACCCTTCTCAGGAATGGCACTGACTTTGAAGCAATCTAATAATTAAACCACTGACATTTCAAATGTGCAAAGTCGGAGTGATTTTCCAGTTTCCAGTGTGTCCCTCTCTAATTCAATATTTATTTAGACAATAGTCAATGGAGTTAAGCAAGATGACTCCTTTAGGATCCCTTCTCTTCCCCAGGGTAAAAAAGCCAAGACCTGCTCTAACCTCTTTGAACATTCATGGAGTGTATATAATATGTAAACACACCTTTATTCTATTATTTGGCACTAACAGTGTTTCCACAGCTCATTATTTCCTGCATGAAATAACGCTTAATTAGTGCTGAATTACAAGTGAATTGCTGTGGAACTACATAAGCCATCCCTGCAAATCCCCTAATGAATTCAATGTGATTGCTGCTATTGCATTGAATTCTAAATGGATTCATAATGATTAGAAACCTAAGGCGTACCTGCCTCTTATTGATCACTGTGTGACAACAGGATTTCTTTATAAACAGTCATGCAGACAATATGTTGATACCAGTATCTGAAGATTTTTAGTGCCTCTTGAGAGAAAGCTGGTGACTGTGGCATTTAAATCCAAGGCTACAGTGATAAATGAATCAAATCTTATTAGTTTTTCCCAGGCCTATTGGGGTTGCAAAGTTACCAACCCTGCTGAGTGCACAAATAAATTGAGTTTAGGTTTTTGTACTGAAAAGAGGGATGATCCTGAATTTAATCAGAGGTACACAACACTCAGGTTCTTAGCTCAGGTACAGTGCATATGTTCACAAACCTGTCTCTCCACAAGTCTCATTCATCTGCCATTGTAGTCACATAGGAAGTTTCTCTCTGTTTTGCTGAATGATGGATTGGATCCTAAGTTCACAAAGTTGCTGTGTAGAGATTACTTTATCCCTGAGATGGAAACAAGTGTGCACTTCCACATTGCAAACCTAAACTAGAATGTGAGGAACAGGGATGTCTGTATCCATACACCATCCAGTCCCAGCTTTCACCTCTGCACTGCAAAGTTCTACAAGCCTGGTGATGCATGGAGAAGCATCACCAATCCCACAGTTAGGACATCTGCCTCTGGTGTAAACTGGGAAGAAACTTTGCCTGCTGTTTCAATACTCTCATTCATTATTTGTCTGATCATGTTTATGATCTTGGTGGAAGCATGTTGGGACTAAACTCAATACCTTCTTTCACTGTTGGGTTATTAACTTCCCTTTTCTAAAGTTCCTGTTGTCATAGTCTCCCATGCACTGAATTCTGCAACCCTTGAAGCCAATGCCAAAACCACTACTGATTTCAGTAGGAATACTTTCAGGCACATTGGGTTGTTTTTTTTTTTAACTTTCTTGCAACAAATCTTCCCAGTTTGTAGTATCCTTCAGACTTTGACATTTGGAACAGGTTAGGCTGACACAAACGCTTCACTTTAATACCCACTATGTAAGATTTATTCTTACAGACTTATATTGGTCTGTGTTCAAATTAGCAGTGGTTCCAGGCAGTCTGCTTCCTTGGGCTATGCTGGCATAAATCTACTGACTTTGGGGGAGTTACTTCTGATTTTCACTGATAAATGCAAGAAAGGACTCAGTGCTCTCCACCTAAAAGGCTTAGATTAGATTCCTCCTGGCCACATTAATATTGCCACTGGTATTCTTTCTGTATTTCATTTGCTGTGTATGTCAGTAAGTGCTTTCTCGCTGCCTTATAACATTCCTTTAACTATTAAGATAACTGAAACTCCTTTCCTTAAAGAATTCCTAACTGATGTCTTAGTCTGAAATACACTTGAATGCACTTTGGAAGAAACCCTCTGTCCCTGAACTACTTAAAGGTCTATAGATTTAGAGAGGACAATCTGGGTCATTGAGCCTCATCCCTCTTAATCTCAGCAAAACATGTAATGGATGCTTAGTCCAGATTGGTCTAACAGAACATTCCCTCCCCACAGACCGCAAATGGTAAGATGGTTTTCCTCTACCCAAAAATGAACTCAGGATCATTCATGAACCACTTATCTTCAAAAAGTAAAAACTACCTGAATTATAATAAACATCATAGGAGACAGTGAGACACAGATTGTATTTACAAGATACTGTACTTTTGTGGGAGAGCACAGAAAACATTGGGCCCAGAGGAGGATGTTTAACACATGAGTCCAACCACCAGTGCCTGCTAATGTGGTGGCAATGTCAGAGGCATGTGGTCATGGCATTGTCATTAGTCACAGGGATAGGTGAGAGAGAGGGGGGAAGAATGGATAAAAAGTTCCTACAATTGGCCATCATCCTTACACAGGGTATTCGCAATGGGATCTCAAGCAAAGAAAATTTTCACACACCTCCTGGCCATAAAGTTGGAACTGGGCCTTGAATTTCAATGCTCTAGACTATCTCTGTTTATAATCACCCTTGCAAATATGGGCTGTGTTTGCACAGGTTGGCCTTGGCAAGATGCAGATAGTAATCTTCTTGGGTTCAAATGGGAACTTGCATCTGACTTGTAATTGTGAGAGCCAACAGCTGGGTAAAGAATCCTTTCCATGTGCTTAAACCAGGTCAAGAAGTAGACATGCTGTGTGTCGCTGCAGGCAAATGTTGAGGCAATTATACTTCCATATAACTTCTGGCAGAGTTGATCTGTTCCTAAGTCTTATTAAAATGGTTTGCTTCTGACATGTTCTGGTTTGCACTAGGCATTCAGTATTTTAATAGTAATAACGTGGTGGAATATCCTTCCCACAAGCTATTCTGCTCTCCTTCCAAGAGATGTAATCTGAGGCTGAGATCAGGAAGTATTCGTGCCTTCTGAGCACCCTTCTGTTCAGTCCACATGCCCAGAAGCTATGTAGACAAGGCACATCTTAGAGATAAGTGTGTGGAGAAATGTGCAGATCGCCAGTCTCATACAAGCATTTCCTACAGAGCACTGTCACTCTCTTGTTTAGTGTGGTTGCTGCTGGTCCCCCTCTGACAGCATTGAATGTTTGACCCTTCCCAAATGGCTGTGCACATTTGACCCTCCCATGAGAGGTGAAGAAGGTTGAATGCATGCCTAATCCCTAATTGTGCAATATGGAGGATAATGAGTCTCAGCAATGGCAGGCAGTGACTTTAAGTGGTATGCATGCAAAATATGCAGCTACATTAAGCAGTCAGGCAAGGAAGCAGAGACATTTCCTGAGGTGGGAAACATATTGAAATGCTAATAGACCCCAGCAGGTATTGTTGGTCCTTTGGGGAAAGATACCTAGGAGGAACTTCTTAATTGTATGTTCACCAGATCCTTTCAGCAGATCAAAAGAGAGTACTGATATGAGCAAATAAACTTTGATATGTGCCTTTCACTACTGGTACTAATTGGAAGGAAATTCCCTGGCCTGTAGACCAACACACTTAATTTAAAAACATTGGAAATGTTAATTGAATAAGGGGGGAGGGTTGATTAGAAGCATGACCTCATGTCTAAAATGATAATGAGGACTCTTGACACCTGAACAACAAAAGGTCATGAGAGTATAAACAATGAGATGAGATGAGAAAGAACCATCAGCTAGAGCCCAGACAGTGACATATGAGTCTCATGTGAGAAAGGGTGCTGGACAGAGAGGAAACTGTCAGCTTCAGATTTGAGACGGAGTCAAGCACACTCTAAAATGGAAGACCTGTATTCTGTACTCATGTACTCCTATTCACCTTCATTAGAGTTTCAGGGCTACAATCAAGGCAGAGTTTTGCCCTAAATGCTTAATTTTCTGCTCAAGAACCACTGGGTCCTTTCTTGTGTAACCTTGCACCTGAATTACTTGGCAATGTACAGGTCAGAGAAGATTACCCTCATGATGAGAAGTTAGGGAGGCTGACATATAACCCTCAGATAACCAGATAACCGTCGAAGCGGTATGCAGAGATATGCAATCTTCTCCTACTTAGAAAAGGTCATTCCCTCGCCTTCAGCAAGGAGAGTCCCATAATTAGGTCAATAGCTGGATTTCTGCTGTTGGGAGAACAGGACTTGGGGGTATATCTCATCTCCTTGACAGAATGGAGTTTGTCTTGTATACAGACATGCAGCTGGAGCAAAGCAGAAGAGAAGGCAATATACGTATTAGTTTTGAACTTCATTTTGGACAATATATCCCTACATAAAATCTGTGTTTACAAACTGCTGAATTTCTATCAAGTATATATTATTTCTAGATTTCCTTTTATCTGTCCTCAGACATCTCTGTTACAATATTTACAGAGGATGTTTGCAACATATAAAAAGAATTAATGAGGAAAGATCCTTTTTTTTTTTTTTTTTTTTTTCCCCAGAAAACAGTTCCAAGACCAGGGAAGGGCTGTTTTTCCACTTTGGTTTCATCACTGGTCATGATGGGCTGCATCTTGAATTCCAAGATTTGAACTCAAGTGACTCTGTTGGTCATATGAAAGTACACTGACAGTGTCTGTTAGAGCTTTGGTTAGTGCAGCCATTTAAGGATGGGGTCTGGTTTTTGGTTTGATTTGGTTTGGGTTTTTTCCCTGTTGGGACTTGTATAAATAACAGTAGAAACTCAAACAGGGTCAAAGTAGAGAAAGCAGTATACCTCATAGCTCAACATCTTTCCATCTGGAGAGTCTGTCTGTGAGATGACAAGTCTGTATGAACTCTTCTATATCTCTGGACTTCCCAGCCTCATTTTCAGTACTGAAGCAGAAGCACAGTGTGGTGAGAGAAAAGTTCACTGAATGGAGAGATGATGTGTGGATGTGCTCTGAGAATTTGTGTTTGGTTAGCAATTTCCCACACAAACGTTGTTTGCAAACTGCTGAACCTCTATTGAGTATATATTCTCTCTAAAGTTTCACTCTACCTCTCTTCTGAAGTCTCTGTTATTATATTCTCAATCTTGTTTGCAGTCTTCAAATTCCATTTACAAAGCCTTCAAGTCTTCTTCCTCCTTTATTCCCAAACCCTATTAATATCTGACCTAAAGTGCATTCAAGTCTCACTTTTTCCTTCATACATACTTTACCATCACTGCCTTTCACTCAAATGGCAATTCAAGAAAGATTTCTTATCTGCCTTGCTCTTCTTTATGCAGTTAATCAAACTTGTCCTCCTGATAATTTCAATTTACTGTTATATTAAGTTAAAATGATTTGCAGATATTTTCTCCATTTTGATGATCCATAGTCATGCATTGCCAAAACCTCTCCTATTTCTTGCCAGGTTATTATGAATATTGAATTAATGTCATGGAATACACTGTATTCCCCTGATTTTTTTCAAAAGGCAAAAAGAAAGAGGAAGGAATGAGGAAAAATAGTAGGAAATCTGTTAAATGCAGCAGCAGATACACTTATAGTAATCAGCATATAAAGCTTAGTACAACTGTCCTCTTTCCTTCTTAGCTTCCTTAGAAGCTGGTCACACTTTAACACTTCCCCAGGAATGAAGTTGTACATGGTTTTATACGAATCTATACTTTAAGACATCTCATGGGGGTATATTACTCTAAGCTGAAAAAAAAAAAAAAATAGATATTTCACTTCTGCATCTCCTATGGGATCCCAGAGAACTTGACACTTTCACAATTCAGAACACACTGAAGGAAAGCATTACTTGGGGTGGCTCATGACTCATTTCCAAGCTGAACCCATGCTGGTTTATATTTGGCCCCCAAAGCTACTGCAGCCAGCCAAAGCAGAGTCATATCTGAGCCTTTAAAAGTGGGTATTGTCAGTAGGAAGCCTGTCACTCATGTATCAGTGCTGAGGGGGCCAGGAAACTCAGTCCAGATGTTGGCATCCGACTCGCACAGCTGCCCAGCAGCCCTCCATGTGAATCTGGATTCTCCGAGAAAAGGAAGGGAATGAGCAAAACAGAGCAGAGTAAGCGGTGACAGTAACAGAAGACAATTAGTATTGTCAATATATCTCCATGCCAGTGTGGTTCCTAATTGATTGCCCATGTCTTAAAAATGTAATTACTGAGTGTACTTGTACCATGGATGCATGTTTAAACTGTTGTACTTGACAAAGATGTTAGCAATAAGCTGTTCATGCAGCCACTGGAAAGAACCCTAATATGATGAGCTGGGAGTGGGAGCAATAATGCTGTGAAAGCAGATATCATGTCACTGAACCTCTCTCCTCCTGGGTCTGGATTCTTTTGGTATGGCATATTTCAAAGGATCTCAAATGCCAGAATGACGGGTTTATTTTAAAAACCTTGAGTGACGGAGGGTTCCAGACCTTATCCTTTATAATAATAAATTATAATAAAAGAAGCATTTCCAAAGGGGAAAAAAACTGTCTTAGAAGAAGGATGACTTGTTTGAATTAAAAGCTAGAAGTAGGCTGGGTTTCCTTGAACTGTGGAATGGCGTTTTGTTCTTCACCCACCCCTGCAATCTCATGCCATACTGCCCTGCTGCAAAAACTAGATACCAAATCTGATACTGGACAGGAAATAACTCCATGTTTAACTGGTTGTGGCTGTGGATGACCAGTTCAGAGCCCAGATGAAATG
Source organism: Strix aluco (assembly GCF_031877795.1). Taxonomy (NCBI): domain Eukaryota; kingdom Metazoa; phylum Chordata; class Aves; order Strigiformes; family Strigidae; genus Strix; species Strix aluco. The sequence continues at coordinate 121,358,943 of NC_133934.1, read as the reverse complement.
GTGGAGAAAAATGAAGCTGCAACACCCTTAAAAAAAGGAAGGCAGAATCAGGAAAACACATTAAGGGTCAATTTTTCAAGATCTCAGCTCCCACTTTTGTTTCGATGCATTTTGCGAAGTTCTTAGGGGAAAAAAAAAAAGGGGGGGGGGGTGTGGGGAGTAAGACAAAAAAAGGATGTTCCTGAAAAGGTAAGTCTGTCCTGGACAGTTCCAGCTAGTGTTTTCTTTTCAAAGTCATGATGTCAGCTGTGACAGTAATTTCTCTATACGATCTTGCTAATGATTGAAAACTGCCAGTCTAAATAAACAAACAACTCTTCTCATGACCCCTCAATGCATCTACAATAGTTGACCACAGTAAGAGGTGAGGTTGCCCTCCTTAACATGTCCCAAAACCTACATCAGAGGCTGTCTGATCCTCTACCAAGCTGCTTCTGCTCTCCTCTTCCCTTGCCACTGTAAATCTGAACTACCATTGGGGAAGGAAATAACAGTGCTGGGTTCTCTTTTCAGCTGCTGAAACAGCTCAGTCACCATTCAGCCCTTCAAACAGTGGAGAGGACCTCCTGATACACAAGCGCTACAACCCTCCAAGCACTTTGCGAGGATCCTGAGAGGACCCCCATTTGCACAGGGTGCTCCCCCTCCAGTGATGTTGGTGATGTTATCATCCCCTTCCTCTCCTCGGTATTTACCACAAATCTGGTCTTTGTACTCCTTAACCTGGCCCTGGTAGTAGACTGACATTTTTACAAGAAAAATATTCTTCTGACTCTTGTGGAAAGGTCCTGTTTTGTCTGAGGCACTGTCTCTGAGGGGTAAGAACCCCGTTGGTGGGAAGTTTAAAATTAGACAATAGGCTGTTCAATGTACAAATAAGGAGTAATCTTGTCCCAAGATGGAAATGGGTTAAATGATAGAAACTCTTCTGCCTGTAACCATTCTGAATCTTCCTAGTGCTCTGTTCCCCTAGACTGTGCATCCTCTGGGATGGTGATCAGAGATGAAGCTGCCAACAGCTGCAAAATGGAATAATCAAGGTCTTGAATTATTTTTGTCTCAAATTACTCACTGCTTTGTTAAAGACTTTGTGGGGAATGACACTGAATGCTTGAGTAATCCAGCCTCTTCCAGAACATTTTATGGGGTAGGAACATTTGCAAATAACTGAACACACACACACACAAAAAAAAGAAGTTATGGGTTTGGGGAAGTCCCAAATATATTCCTCTTGCCCTCATATTCTGCATCCTCTTCACAACACTTTGTTCTGGTTTTCCTTTCAGTGTTTTCCAGGATCTCTGTGCTGACATGCCCTGTGGCAGAGAGAGGAGGCACAGTGCAATAAAAGGTAGCATTACTAAAGAGCCTACGTAATCATAATTGTTATGGGCTTGCTCTTCAGCAGGACTAAGTCTTCAAAGGGTAAGGATGTTATTGGAGTCACACTGCTAATATCCAAAAGTAGAAAAGGTCCTGAATGGCAAACAGCAGCTTTTAGCTTTGTTTAAATAAATTGCTTTGACTTAATGACCTCTAAAAATATTACTAAACTCTTTCAAGTATTTTCCTCCAAAGGAGAAACGAGTCCTGTTAAGAAATTAGCTCAGGTGTCAGTCACACTATCTTTCTTGTTTACATAGTTGTGTTCAGTTTCATCTTTACTTAACCAGTCTTTGGTGACTTATCATTGGTTAAATCCTATGAGATCACCTTAGGAATTCATTGCAATTCAGCACAGGAACCTACACTGCATACCCCACACACTGCAGGGTTATTTCTACCTTACCTGCATTTTAATGGCTCTTCCAGTCCATCATGCCTTAGACTCTGCAATCCTTCTCACCAGACATTAGCACATTTTGACCTCAATTTGAGAGGAAACAAAATGCTGGAAATTACTTTCCCATGACTAAAACACTAGATAAGGTTTTACAAATGGAAAAGTGAGCAACAGAGCACCATCTATGTTACACCCTCTGTTTAAAAAAAAGAAACAGCCAGCTACTATATGCTGTCCCACCCCTTCTGACTCTGCCACACATTGCTTTTTCCAGAAGTAAAGATTAAAAATTACTGCTCGATCTTTTAAAATGAAGAGGTTAAAAAAAAGCAGCTGGTATGTTACAGAGGATATTCCCATCAGAGACATCAGGCAGGTTTTCTGCATACTTGAGCACCTATTCCTTCATACACAACCATTAGATTGCAGCCATCCAAAACTCACAGGTTGCCTATTACTAGACACAAAAAGCCATGCTGAGCTTTATTCCTCCTGCAGTTTTTGCCACTGACTCAGTGCACAGGCTCAGCACAGAAGCAGCATCATTTTGCTGTTGGTGGCACAGTTTTGGAGGCTGTATTTATAACTGAAGAGACTTGACGACTTGTACAGTCATTTACATTCACATCAAATCCCAAGATATTCCCAGGAGGAGCAATGGTTAACTCCAGTGTCCTTGACAAATACGAGCAACAACATGTTTGTACCAGGGTAAATTTCTCCCTGTGGCATTCTTTGCTTCCAGCCCTAAGTGTTGTGCAGTCTGCCTTGTTCACTCTTAAAAGTGGAGCCAGTCAGGAAATTCAGAACTTCTCAAGATTTTTATTATTCTTCCTCTTTTTTAACAGATATTTGGAAATTTTCTGTGGAAAACAAGAGAGTGAAAATAGATCCTGACACAGTGCTTTGTTCTTATTCACGCTTAGTGAATCTAGTTTAGCATCTCACTTCTTTTGACCAGCAAGTCCATGTGCTCCTGAAAAACTTGTATGTGCCTGTGAAAAGAAGCTTCAATCAATCTGTATACTCATCAGAGGTACCCTTTGTCTAGAAGTAAAAAGATATTCCATTGTGGTTTTTTAAACTTGTAGAACAATTATACATATTTTAGATTTAACATGTTTTCAAAAATCTGAAGTATCATTCTGTTATGATTTCTAGGTGATAAGCACAACAGAAGAAATTCAGGGCCTCATCTGCTTGCTTGTCAGATGTAGGAAGCCTTTCTCTACAAGCAAATCACTTTTCATGTGTTCTCAGTATTAATATCCAACCAAATGCCAATGTAAGAGTTAAATTGCTATTCTACAGAGATTTTTTTTTCTCTTAGATTTTAAGAATAAAAATCAAGTTCAGACTATGCAAAGGTCAGTTGGCTTAAATTTTTGTTAAAAACCAAGACAAGACTGGATAAGGATCACTGGATTCAAGTGAATGTGGGCTGGCTTCTCTCACCGCTGACATTCTCTCCACTAGTTTGGCTTTTGATTTGCAGTTCTCTGCTAAAGAGAGATTGAAGAAACTCCCAGGTCCACATTGCTCACTATTGTTCTCCCAGACCAGCAAAGAAAGCTAAACTTCAAAGCCTTATAAATCTGTTATTAGTTATGAAGATAATGATAATCATGCATATTACAGAAGTGCCTGTGGGATAACTACGACATGGCCTCTTACTGCTATGAAGCAGCGGATGGCCGTAGCCTTGGAAAGTCTGTAACCCAAGTGGGCAGATGAAAACCACATTGTTATTCTAAGCTTTCTTTAGAGATGTGTGTTTGAGTTAAGAAGTAAATCAATCATTGCAGAAGCTCCTTCTGAACCAGGAGTCTAGCACAGATAGTCACAAATAGATCCAGATTTTTTCAGACGAGATCCAAGTTTTGTTGGGAGACATTTGTTTCTTGAGACAACATGGATTAATAAAACTTTCTGGGCTTGACAAACTTCAGTCAAGTCCAGTGCAAGGGTCCTGGCAGCCTGATGCTTTTGCATCCATCGCAGAATGGAGAACCAAATGCTCCCGATTACCTGCTCCATGCTGTCCGCTGATGGATCACAGTCACACCGGGGACATGGATGAGCTCTCTGAATCAGATCAGTGAAGCTGCCTTTACCAATCTTGCTTTGGTCCTTCAGGGCTCATGAGAGATTTTTATTTGATTTTTTTAACTTCAGTCTGATTCAAAATGCAGCCAGGAAGCACTGGTTTTTCACTCACCCTAACCATGAACTTTGGTGAAGAAGTTGAGTGAGCAGTCACTTCTTGCTGACCTTGATGCAAGAAAAAATGTCTCTGTAATGGCAACACTTCAGCCAATGTTTACTCACCATTCTGAATCAAAATGGACATGAGAATATGTTTTGACTCTTCTTGAAGAAAGCTGTTCTTATAAAAGAACCTAGAAATCAAAAAATCCACATTTCTTATAGGCATTTGCAATTCACATCTAGAGCCAAATCCAGTGCTTGGACTCTGGCTCATCTGTAATTTATCCATAATAGCCTAAAGCACTTTGCTTCATTTGAAATGCGCAGGGATGTTTTTCTCTGGTTGTCAGAGAGGTGAAGTACCTGGGTTAGAATAAAGATCATCCTGGTCAGGAAAAAGGAGGAGTTCTGACAGCAGGGGACTGAAGATGAACAGGACTGTGCTCTCTCTCCTGGTTTGTTTACAAGTCTTGCTATCAGTCATCAGTGCCTGGAGCTAGAGGAAGTGTGGGCTTCAACCAGCTCTTTAAAGTGTAGATTGAGTTACTCCCGTTGTTGATGTTCGATGTGGATCATTTAATTCATTCTGTAGAAAATGTGAAAATCATGTGGCTACAGCAAATTAGCCCAGCAGCAAGTTGTCTTGAGAGCTTAGTTTTCTCTCTTTTATTAGGAAGCACTGGAACATATCCCAGTGGCTCCACTAACATTTCTGGCAGAAAAGGAGTAACCAGTGCTTCATGATGCAGGGGTTTCAGATGGTATATTCAGTAGTTCCAGATGACACACAGATGATACCAAGCCTGTCTATGAAAATGCTTAGAACCACTCAATGTCAAATAAAAATTAATGTTCATCACTTTTTTCCTTGCAGATTAAGAAATTTAACCATTCAGACTAGAGATCAGGTTTACAGCTGGTATTGCCTGATATGGCTTGAATGACTTAAATAAATGTGTCACAGATTAATTTGAAGATTTCCTGTTAGAACAGTTCCATCTCCTCTCCCCCAAATCCACCTAAAAAGCCAGTAAAAACAATGAGTTTGAATTATAATAACAACAAGCATGCTTTTTATCAGAAGAAACAAAGAGACTTTACACTTCTTCCTCTCCTTCATTTAGATGACACAGTACTGGCATCGTTTGTGTTCCCAATTCATCTGTCCAAAGAGTTTTAGCACAGTGATGGAGGTGGAACCAGGATCACCCCTGAACCAAAGGAATGAGAGGAGATGGCATTAAGTGAAAAGTTAAAGCCTCTCCTATCGCTATTTCAGGGAACAGGACATGGATCTAGTCACTGCAGAGGAACAAGAAGTCACATGGCAGCTCTTCTGTATGTGCCTGTGCTAATGTTGTTGCCTTTTGGGAAAGAATATGAAAAAAGATATGTGACCCTGACCCCCAAGGGGGAGTTCAATACTCTCAACACAGTGTTCTGATATATCATATATGGTAAACACTTTACCAAATTTCAGGTAGGTTCTCATTCAGATTTATTTTTCTGCCCCAATGCAAAGGTCAATCTGAACTACAGAGGTCCTGGAGTTCTCACCTTCATGTGTTTGAGATCTACTTGTCAATGTCAGTTGGTCTAAGAAAATGTGCTGTCCAGAACCAGGGGGAACAAATAATAGGGTTCCAGCACTACCATCTAATAAGTTCTCAGGTGCTCAAAAGTAGTAGAAAAATCCTTGGTTTGCACTGTGGTTTCCATTTTCTTCTGGAAAATCACATTAAATAATCATTTTTGTGGAACATGGAAAATTCCACCTGCAATACATGTGTTGTATTATTGCAGAAGAGGGAAATCCCAGATATTGTTTACAAAGACAGACAGCTTGTTTATTCAGCAATGGCTAGAGCTGGCCAACCAGCCTTAAAATAAAACTGTATGTGAAATGCTTGCGGGAACCAGAATGATTTACTATCAGAAATATCCGTTCATTCAATAAATTCAGCTATACCTTCCAAATACAGCCTGCAGTTTGATTAATGGAAGAAGCTAGAGCGCTGTGCTTTGGCTGGGATTCAGGATATTGCTGATCACTTATTTTTGATGGATGGGAGGGATGGGATGCCTCTTTCACAGGAGGAGAAGGCAAAGCATCCTCTTTGGTAGTTCCATAAAAGAACATACCAGGGCAAGTGAACAGACAAGGTCATTTCTGGTGTAACACTAAGTACTCTGTGAGGGCTGTTGTTTTCAACAAGCACACTAACATTTTACCTGGTGGAAAGTAGGGGATAAAATTTATTTCATTTTACAGCTGTGCCAGAACTCTGCCATCAAGTTACAGAAACTTACAGCCAGGGCATATGACCTCTTATAGACTCTGCTGGAGTCATTCACCTAAGATTTCATGTCACAAAACATTTAGCTTCTTCTTTATGACTGTCCCATAAAACACTCCTAGGCAGGAGCTTTTCTCTCACCTCGATTATTCAAACTTCTTCTTTCTGTTACTTGTTTTAATATCCTTTTCATTCTCATCTCATCCATTCAAAACTTTAAGCTGTAAATATCCTTTGGTGGCCCTCTTCACTCGGCCACATACCTTTACTTTGGTATTTCAAGGCCACATGAAAGGGAGGTTATCTCACCTTTTTATTTATTTACTTACCATTTTTTGAGAAAAAAACCCCACAGGCTCAAGGTGTTAGAGCACTTTTCAGATTAAATCATAATGTAACCTCAATTCTGCAAAGGTCAGGACCAGAAGAATCTAGTCTTGAAATCCCCAATGCCCTCATCCAGCATTCATAATCTGGCCTTTATAAATAAAAATGTCTTGAAAAAATAAATCAAGATGGGGATTTGTGAGGTTTGGAAAGACAAAGTTTATAAAATTCAACTTGCTCAGCCCCTGCACTTACGGAGAATCCTGTTGGGAGCACGTAAAGCTGCTTTACATTTACTCCTCGAAATCACCACCTTTGTCAAGGGAGACCAAAGAGGTTATGAACCTGTGAAGTATTGCAGATCCACGGCAAGATGTTTCTTTTCTTTCTGCCTGACCTAGTGAAAATGCCTCTAGTGAATATTCCCCTTGATCCCTCCCTGTTGGAAGCAGCTGGTTGAGGAGCTTTCCACAAAGTCCATTTACAAATGACACAGTGTCCTGCAGCACCCTTCATTAAAAAATATTCTACCATGTATTTGGCATGCAGAAGGGAGCACCTCAGTAACTGTATGTACATTGGCTCTCTGTGACAAGCCTTTCAGGCAGCCATGCAGGCTATACATGAATCACCCACCCAAAATACATGTCACACACTACAGGTTTATGCTCTCCATTTTTGACAGCTCAGAAAGAATCAGCCCTCTGGCATGCCTGTCCATATACCACAGCTGGGTTCAAAGGGGGTGATGTCTCATATTTTGGTGGATAGAGCAAATTTTTGGTCTTTTTATGGGGTATTTCCATTAGCTAGGATTTTCTTCACCTGGAAGAGTGGAGCAGGTCCCCTGGGTGGCAGCCAAGATAGCATTAACTCAAAAACCATGTCATTTCAATTTTTTCTATGTTTCCCTCTGCATGCCTGACTTTTAAATCTTGCTGAAGCCTCACCTTCCCTTTTCTAGGCTGTTGATGGGCTTCTAGCCTGATGCAAAGCCCAACCACTGCCAAGGACAGGCAGCTCAGGGAGGTAGAGACAGATTTCTCTGAGCCCCAGGACAGTCAGTTTGGCCTATGCCATGCTGATTCCTTGTTATTGCTGAGAGGAGAGACCTAGTGTGTGCTGGAGTGGAGGCTACTCTGGGAGCGAAAGGGATGCCCAGCCACTTCATGTCCCACTCCTGATCATAAAAACAAATCCTCCTCACAGCTCCACCTCAGCCTTCCCCATAGCCAAAGCACCTCTTGGGGCAGAAAAACTCAGTTTTTCCTCCACCCCTGAAAAACTTAGGTCAAGTTTTGACCTGAGGCTACCTACCAGAGCAAGGCAGGCACCTACTGAAGTTGAATTGCAGGTCAAAGCACTATCTGGCAGTCATTCTCCCAGCACTGTTTTCAGCCAGAGTGATTAACTCTGAGCAATTCTGTTTGTACATAAGTCAGTCAGTTGTAGCTGCAGAAGGAGGTTATATTTGTGCAATTGCTTTCAAGGTCCAGCAACAGAATCAGCCAGTGCTGAGTCATTGAGTGGTCTGATTCCTACACACAGTCCATCCAGGTTTAACTAATTACACATCTCTTATTATCTGCTGAGAGCCGATAATTCATTCTTAACATGTCTGTCTCTGAAAGATCATTGTAACAGTTGCACTGCCAAGCTCCAGTCAAGATGAAGAAAGGACAAAACAGCTGGACTCCAAAAATTAATCTTGTGAAAACTACCTTTTTAGGATTGTGAAACAATCAGCATTTCTACCTGGAAGCCAGAATGCTGGATTTTTCTTTGTAAGTGAAGATGTTTGATATTTAGGAACGTCAAAGAGGTGATGAGCAGAGTAAATGTAGGCAATATCACACAAAGAACCTATGGCTGCAATTAGTTTTCTGTAAGAGCTGAATGACAAGGCTTTATACTGTGTTGTTTTTCTCCTTGACTGTGTTATCAAGTGGCATGTGAGGTGCAAATACTTGGGATCTGACTCTGTGTTCCTTACTCAGCAGAAAGTCCATCAGAAGCAGCAGGAACACTGCCCTAGCTAAGAATTTCAGGTTGAATTTCAAGAAGTTGAGCTTGCTGCTGCTAACTGATTATGCAGCATTAACTCTGCAGTTGCCCCTGTGAAAAAGATAAACACCGAGACCGCCATTTCATAAGCATGAAAGAACAGAAAGCAAGTTTCTCTGTGGTTTTTCTGTGTGCCATAGAAAACATGTTTGTGTTGTGGTGAGTGTTGGTGCAAGCCAGGTCTCAAAATCCACACTAAGCCCACCTCAAACCCACCCTTGGAGGATCTATCTAGAAAGGAATAACCCAGTAACACCACAAACCCTCATGTAAATCCCATTCTGGGAAGAGGGGGCACTAGCAGGATCACATCATCTTCAACAGCAGGGGTTAATATAAAAGCATACAGCAGAGTCGTCTTTTCAAATTAGTATTTCATTCCTAAGCGCCCTTTAGCACACTACATCACAGAACAGAGATGACATTTCTATCCTTGCAAATGTGCTGCACTCTTCTAATCAGGATGTGTTGTGTCGGTGTTGCTGGCTGGTAATACAGCCTTGCCCTACTGCAGCGATCTCATTTGTAATATCTTGCCATCCCAGTGGTGAGTTGTAGAGCTTTTTAAACAGGGCTGCATTGATAAGGAAAGAATATCTGGTAGATGTGTCATGTTTCAAGCACAGCTGAAATATGAAATGTAGCATGGATTAGGAACAGCTTTTAACTAGGACTGTTTACAGGTATAGACAAAACTCCCTGAGCTGATTTATAGTCTCATTCATCCTACATTCTTTGTAGCAATAAGGGTGATGTAGCAGATTACTGCATTCCCCTACCATCCTGCACACTTCAGTTTAGCATTTCCTTCATCATGCTGGGTTTTGGAGCAGTACAGTAAAGCACATAAGTGACATTGGTTAACTTGGACCCTACTCTGATGCAGATGCCAGAAGAAAACGGTTTTCACTGTCTCCAGTTATCCCAACTGAGTGCAAGAAAGGAATCACCCAGTGTGTTTGGACTACAACCCAAGGAAGATTTCAGTGGTTTGCATTAGAATCTGGAAACAGCCTGGGAACTGGGTTAGTGCAGGGTGAGGCAAGGCCTGTGCATTAGCTGAATTTGCATAAAGATTAGTGGACCCACATTAGACTGTTTGGGGTTTTGCTCATCAGTCAGAGTTACTCTCAGCTTCAGCACTGTATTGAACTCCAGGCAGAAGGTCAAGGATGACTGCAAACAAGAAGATACTCAGCATATGCGGTAAAGCTGTTTTAAGGCCTCCATCCCCCGCTAGACGCAGGAGGAAACATGGTAACAAGTGATGAGGAAAAGGCTGATGTGCTTAATGCCTTCTTTGCCTCAGTCTTTAATAGCAAGACTAGTTGTATTGAGGGAATCCAGCCTCCTCAGCCAGAAGACAGAGACTGGGAGAATGACCCTCCCGCATTTCAGGAGGAGACAGTCAGTGACCTACTGCATCACATAAACATACACAAGTCTATGGGACCGGATGGGATACACCCGAGGGTGCTGAAGGAGCTGGCTGGGGTGCTCGCCAAGCCGCTTTCCATCATTTCCCAGCAGTCCTGGCTGACCGGGGAGGTCCCGACAGATTGGAAATTGGCCACTGTGACGCCCATATATAAGAAGGGTCGGAAGGATGATCCGGGAAATTACAGGCCTGTCAGCTTGACGTCGGTGCCCGGGAAGCTGATGGAGCAGCTCATCCTGAGTACCATCATAAACACATGCGGGACAACCAGATGAACAGGCCCAGTCAGCATGTGTTTATGAAAGGGAGGTCCTGCTGATCTCCTGATCTCCTTCTACGACAGGGCGACCTGCCTATTGGATGAGGGAAAGGCCGTGGATGTTGTCTACCTTGACTTTAGTATGGCCTTTGACACCGTTTCTCACAGCATTCTCCTGATGAGACTGGCTGCTCACGGCTTGGATGGGCACATGCTTTGCTGGGTAAAAAACTGGCTGGATGGCCAGGCCCAAAGAGTTGTGGTGAACGGAGTTAAATCCGGTTGGTGGCCGGGCATGAGTGGTGCCTCCAGGGCTCAGTTTTGGGGCCACTCCCATCTTTATTGATGATCTAGACAAGGGGATCGAGTGCACCCTCAGTAAGTTTGCAAATGACTCCAAGTTGGGTGGGAGTGTTGATCTGCTCGAGGGTAGGGAGGCTCTGCAGAGAGACCTGGACAGGCTGGAGCGATGGGCTAAGGCCAACTGTAGGAGTTTCAATAAGGCCAAATGCCGGGTGCTGCATTTCGGCTACAACAACCCCCAACAGCGCTACAGGCTTGGGGAAGAGTGGCTGGAGAGCTGCCAGTCAGAGAGGGACCTGGCAGTGTTGATTGACAGCCGGCTGAACATGAGCCAGCAGTGTGCCCAGGTGGCCAAGAAGGTCAATGGCATCCTGGCTTGTATCAGAAATAGCGTGGCCAGCAGGGACAGGGAAGTGATCTTACCCCTGTACTCGGCACTGGTGAGGCCGCACCTCGACGACCGTGTTCAGTTTTGGGCCCCTCACTACAAAAAGGACATTGAATTACTTGAGCGTGTCCAAAGAAGGGCAACGAAGCTGGTGCAGGGTCTGGAGCACATGTCGTATGAGCAGCGGCTGAGGGAACTGGGGTTGTTCAGTCTGGAGGAGGCTGAGGGGAGACCTCATCGCCATCTACAACTACCTGAAAGGAGGTTGCAGAGAACTGGGGATGAGTCTCTTTAACCAAGTAACAAGTGATAAGACAAGAGGGAATGGCCTCAAGTTGCACCAGGGAAGGTTTAGAGTAGATATTAGGAAGTATTCCTTTACAGAACGGGTTGTTAGGCGTTGGAGTGGGCTGTCCAGGGCAGTGGTGGAGTCCCCATCCCTGGAGGTGTTTAAGAGTCGCATTGACATAGCGTTGAGGGATATGGTGTAGTTGGAAACTGTCAGTGTTAGGTTAATGGTTGGACTAGGTGATCTTCAAGGTCTTTTCCAACCTTGATGATTCTGTGATTCTGTGAAGGCATTGTGGATCTGCTGCATCTAGGCATGTTTCACCAGCTGGAGGTAGACAAGGAGGCTTAGAGCTTTCAGATATGTAAATCCCTCAGATTGTTGATGTTTCAGATGGATTATGAGTTTCTTGAACAACCTGCCTGAACATGTTCAGCTCTTTGAGACTGGATCAGAAGTGCTACATAACATCAATCATTGGTGGGTAAATCTATCGGGGGCTATTAAATGCAAGTAAAGAGCTGACCCAGTCCTCCCCTCTGCTAGTCCACAACTATGAGTGCTGCAGACAGCAGATAGCCCCTTATGTTCTCTCTAAACATCTCCTACCACCATTGCCTATATTATCAGGCTGACACTTTGTGCTAAGGAAACCTAACAACCCTCTCCAGAAAAGGAACACCTAGCAGGGGAAAACACGAAGAAGCCAAATGAAGTCAGAAAACATAAAAAATAAATACAGGGAAAAGGTGTATGGGTCATATGTCTGAAAAATAAAAACAGGAAACCAGCAGGACACACAGATCACAGTGATCCCAATATTTCCCCCATCCCTGCACATGTCCAGGGAGCTGGTGGACACTGACCAGACACTGGACTTGGTGGAGCTTTGGCCTGACCTTCTGCAGCCTTTCTTTTATTCTTTTTGATAAGTGAGGGGATGTACAAATTGGAGAAAATGGTATGTTAAGAATGGCTGATTTCTCAATGGCATCATTAATACCTAGGTCAAAAGAAAAGTCTGAGACTCACTTAAAATCTGTAGGTAACTCTATCTACAGCAACTGGTCTTTAACGCTCAGACCTTGTCCTCCCTCTCACTTCTCCAGAGGATAACACAGTATGCATGTGAGTGGGTAGGAGAGGTTATGAAGAAAGCTATTAACCCTAAAATAGAAGTCAAAACACAACATTAAAAGAAAAATATGCAGCATTCAAAATACAGGTTTTTATTACTAAAATGGAAGAAAATTTTACAAAGCCAAAGATGGTAAAAAGAACGAGGCATGGTTTGGTGTCACCAATTTCTAGTTAGCATTTCTACATCATCCCCATATGTGTGCCATCTGCAACACAGTTGTTTGGCAGCAAATACAATAAAAATAACTAGCAACCACAGCATGCTTTCTGAAAGATGACAGAGGTACCCAAGAGACCAGAGACTTTAGGTTACAAGGCATAACTGGTGCAAGCCTGTCTCAGTAGCAAAAGGTATACATAGACAAGCAAAGCTTCCTCTTGCAGCAATTTAGACTGTCTCAGGTCCCCTGTGATTGCCTTGGAGATATCCACCAGCAGCCTACAGTGCTGACAGGGAATTTGAACTTGTGTAACTAGCATTTTTGAAGGCTGGCAGGGAATATAATAGTAAATGATTGGCCATTCTCACATGAATTTACTTGCGGGAGTGCTAGTGTTACCGCAACTCAGACCCTCTGGAAAGTCTACTGGGCCCAGATTCTCCTTCAGTCTAACCTAAATGTGCCACACGAAGGAATTAAAAACCTTGGTATACTCAGATTTTCATTGAAAATTGGCTCCATATGTATTCAAAATTTTGGATTTGGAGCCTGCTACATAGTTTTGATGAAGTGACCCTGAAATCATTGTGATGGTATAGCAAGTTCTTGGGTTTTAAATTGAACTCCTCTTACGAAATACGAAAAACTAGTATTTATTGTTACTCAGAAACAGATGTTGGTTAAGAGTTGACACCCATTCATTTGCCTCCTAATCTTAAATTGTCCAGATGGAAGTGGTCCTAGGGTGAGACCATAAGATGGGTCACTAGAGCAAAATTTTATAAACATTTTGGAACAGTACAGAAAGATCATTTCCTCACTGCAGTGAGAAGAGGGTAGATGTCAGATCCAGCTGTGAGAGCACTTGAGTGAGACTCAAAAGATCTGGGCTGCACTTGAGATCCCTTTTGGTAAGCCACTATACTTCTTCACATTTTGTATTTTCATTTTATAGTATTAGACTAATGTCCTTTTTATACATGCCTTAATAACCTGACTTGAAAACAGCACAAGGAGCATCTCAGTAAAAAAAGGGGGTTTAAGCAAGAACTCAGTAGCTCTTCCTGTAGTGCAGTTTCTAGTAACACACTGGGCTGCTGTCTAGCACTAGCTTACAGTGTTATTTAGGAACTGACCCCAAAGCCTCTGTTTGCTCACTTTGTCAGAACAGAGATTTATAGTGCATGTTCTTCCACTAGAGTGAAAGAGTCAAGACTTCCCTACAGAAACGGGATTTCCCCTGAGGGTTTTGAATCCAAGTACATCCTGACCTTACTCACTGTCTGACAAAAATACTGGTTGTAGTGCTTTGTTTCTATGACGTCTTGAGAAATGCTGTAGTAAACTCAACATTTCAGGCTGTGTGGATTGCTAAACCTCTTAATTTTGGGATTATAGCAATTGGAAGAGTTGTCTTTTGTACTCTATTTGCCTTCCTCCATGAATAGCCAGAATCCTGAAAGCTGCTGTATTTTTCATGAACAAATGATTTTGTCCAAACTCACACCTGATATTTTGTCACCTGGCCTTTCTGGAGGCTTACTGCACTCAACTGCAATAGTAGAGTGGTTACATGATACCTTGCTAGTCCAGAAAGTCTATACCTGGGTTACAGGAGCACACAAGAGGGTTCTTGCCTTGAGCAGACCGCCATGGGAAAAGTTTTGTTTTAGTATGCATTTTCTTGAAGGTACTTTTTCATCTATCATTGTTGCAGTTTGTAGCCATTTTTTTTCTAAATTCCCAGTCTTTTGTTTAAAGTATAACACCTTACCTGGCCCTCCCTTATTGTAAACATATTTGTAAGAATGTTCAAGAAAATGGTGAGCTTACTCCTAAGCAACTGAATAAACACCAGAGCTGAGGAGAGTGTCTAGTTTGTGGGGACCCCTGATCTGACCAGTCATGGCAATTCCAATACATGCTGTAGGTTGACAGTAGACACCAACAGTAGACTCCAAAGTCAAGTACTGTATTGGGCTGAACTAATATTCATTCATATGTTATTTGCTTAGATGTGACATGTCAGGGATTCTGGACAGTATTGGTGAAATTCCACCTTCAGTGTCAAAACACTGTCTGATTTCAGCAGGGACAAGATTTTATGAGTCTTCTTGTGTGGGACATCGACCATATACCTTTGATGGAAATGAAAATATCAATAAAGTTGCAGGATTGCAGGCACATTCTTCCACCTGGGACAAAGGTACAAAGAATTTCCTTGCCATAGATTATTCCAGGAAGCTTTATAAGTAGTTCAGAAGTCTCTGTAAGTGTTGACTGGACTTCCTGCTTTCAACAGTCAAGCCTCAGGTCATCAGACTCTTATACTGTAAAGGACTCTTACACTGTAAAGGAAAAAAAATCTTTAATCACCAGCGTGGACTTACTAAATCAATGAGAAAGTTACTTCTTGGCAGCATACGCATCACTTTTCCACTCTAGGAATGAGTTCTATGTCTTCCACAATCTACTTCACTTTCAGGATAAATTCTGTTTTGTATCTCATCAGGATAAAGCTGGCATAACTCCAGTGAAGACAATGAAGCAACTCCAGATTTACCAGGATGTCATGGAGAGCAGATTCTGGTCCTTCAGTTTTATAGTTGAGACAAACAAGGCCACAGACAGTGTGTTCATCATTGAAGGGAAAACTGGAGTCTAATACTTACTGGTCTTTAAATGCTTGGCCTCCTCCCGAAAAAGCAAACAGAGGGAAACTGTATGAAAATTATATAAAGCAAATCAATGACTTGGTACTTGATAGCTCCCTCCTGAATCAAGAGTCATCAGTTCATACTGCACAGGCTAGCTAAACCCCCTCCCACTTATGACATTTCTTATTGATACTAAGAAGTGCTGAGAGACACCAACATTATTAAGAGACTGCAGAGGACATCAATAGAGGACACAGAACAAATTAGGAGTAGTTTAAAACTCTGGGCAGAGGGGAGGGAAAAAACAAGAAGCCTGCACCAGTGTTTGCCCTAGGAAAAGTATAAAAAAGGAAAATGTCACTGGAAAAATAGAAGCAGTAGAAAAAGGAGAGAAAAAGCCCTCAAAAGCAAATAAACAGACTGATGAAAGAAAACTAAAAGAGGGGCAAATTCTATTTGGGCCTATGCTGCCTGCTGAACATTTTTTTCTCCAGCAAGTATATGAGACAATCCATATTCTTAAGCAAAAAAGAAAATCATTCCACTGCAATCTAGATAATTTCCCACTCCATTTGATGACATAATGCACTAAGAGCAAAAAGCTCTAAATCATCTAGAATAACCTACCAGTCTCACTTTTCAGCAAAAAGGAATAAACCTTATTCTAAACTGTTTTGCTGTCAGTGCTAATGCCTTTTATAGCCCCTATTAGGTATTCTGTACTACGTACTGCATTTCTCCCACATGGAAGTGGAGGTGGACGTGCCAAATAAGTTCTTCACGCAGGTGTAGCTGGTCTAACAGGTGTCTGCCTATACATACAACAAGTAGTTTCTCCTTTCCAGAGGCCTCCCCAAGATCATTTCAACAGGATAGGCATAAGCAAATAAAAGGAAACAGAGATTGCATTAAATACCTCTAGCTGTGCTAAGTAATTGTTTTTAACATCATTCTGCCCTTCTCCTGCAGTAGCAAGTTGCTGTTGTGTTTTTTCTTCCCTTTTGCAGAGTGCTAAATCCAGCCAGAAAACTGTTATGAAAAAATACCCGAGGGAAGTGTGATGGAGAGTTTCTCTTCACTGATTTCTTTTCTAACATTGTTTCCTTCCTTCCTCCCCTCTCCACCCTGTGGACTCGATCCGCAGCCCATTGATGTCAAAGGAAAAACCCACACTGACCTCATGTGGTTCTGGATCACGCTTCCATTCCTGGGCCATTTGTTTTTATAAGTGAGCTAACGGGAGCACTAAAAAATCCTGTCAGTGGAGCTCTGAAAGTGCCATCCACTGCCCTAATGGCTGGTGTGAGTTTTCAATAGAACTGCATCATTTGAATCCAGGATAATATTTTACCTTCAATATACCACCATTATGAATTCATTTGACATTCAATGTACAGTAATAACAATGAATTTGCTGGATATTGAATGTCACATACTTTCACAAGTACAGCATTTCATTGTAATGCACAGCAGCATTAGTTTAATGATACCAGAGTTTTTCCAGATTCCTCTCTTTATGTCCCCCCTTTCTCAAGGAGAACAATAAATACTCCTTAGCAATGCCTAAGAAAAATAAAATCATCTTTTGCTTTTGGAGAGAAATATGATCTATATGCAGGCCTCTAGCAAGCTGAACAACAACGCTTCCTGGGACACTGTGAGCATGAATTTGTGCGCAGACGCTTTTTCTAACCATAAAATGCATGGCCTGGAATATTAATCAGGAGTTTTTTGATTTGTTTTGCTTTGCTTTGTGGTTGTTCGGGTTTATTTTTCCTTAATTGATTCCAGAGTGCAAAAGGAAATAACCTTGCTTCAAACCATCCTGCAGTAAAATATAAAAAGATATGAAGATGTTAATCTGAAGGATGGTCAGGAGATTAGTTTTAAAATGAGCATTATAGAGTTGCTTGCTGAATATTTCAAGTAGTGAGGAACAACATGGAGTTGTTTTTTGCAATAAAAGATGCAAAATTCATGGCCAAATCCTACCTCTGTTTCCTACACAGGTTATCTGTAGCAGATTAACAGGCCACACTGCACGAGTGTGGTGAGCTGGACTGAATCCCACTACTGATGGAGTGAGGCGCTAGGAAGTGAGGAGGGAGTGGGTTTCCCCAGTGCCAGATCAAGGGAAGGCATGGGGTTTTCATCCAGCATTAGGGAAAGGCAGTAACAAGGAGGGGCTACAGCCTTCTTAGACTTCTGGCCAAGCCTGCACCTTTGTGAGGATGTCACCCTTGAAGTATCTGTGCCAGCCTTCACCCCATCACAACTCAGGTATCAGCTGGATATCTCAGTCAGGGTGGACCCAGTTGGTTTTTATAGTAAGGATGCACACGTGCAAGTGCTTCACTGCATGAGGGAGTCCATGTCACTTATCTGCTGTTTTTGTGAGATGGCCATCAGCTGGTCCCATTTCTACACAGTGGTGCTGAAGCCTTGTCATCCACTGTCACATCTGCTGGGGAGGTTCTCAGGATGGCAGCCTCATCCTCCTCAGGAGACAAAATGAGTTGTATGCAGAATGGGTTTTTTGGCTGCCTGCTGGTTTTACAGGTTATTCTAAAAAAAAAAAAAAAAAAAAAAAAAAAGAAAGAAAAGAGAGATATAGACAGGCAAGTTATCTTTTACTGTAGAAGGAATGATCACCATGTAAATGGATTTTTTTTCTAACCTGTTTTTGTGCAAATTGTTTGGATATGCAGTGACTGTAAATGTCCATGAAGAAACACAGATAAACTTTCTTTGATTAATCAAACTATTTTCTGAAGCATTATTGTTTGTCATTTTAAGGGGAAAACTAGTAATATTTCCGGTGACAAAGTAAACACTGACATCAGCTGAACTTCTAGTAGTTCAGAGTCCCTCAAGACTTTTGTCATGGGAGGACTTTGATTATTGCCTAACATTTTGCTGAACTCTACTGAATCACAGATAAATCCATTGTTTCTATAAATGGTCCTTCAGCAAGGTGAAAAGAAATATTGAGTAATCAAATATGACAAGGATTGATTGAGAAAGACTCCTTGATGGGCATGTGGAAGTCCAAGGAATAAGAGTAGACTGCAATTAGCATGTTTTTATGTGGTTTATTGTAACACGAGTGTGCCGGTCCTCTCTTTATTTAAAAGCTCTTGGAGCTGCAAATTTTGAAGCTGTCTCTTCAGCTTTATGTTTGCTTGCATGTATTCTAGTTTTCATCTGAGAATACGGAGGCTGTTTCCAAGGCAAGGTGCCCTTCAGTTTAAAATACAGAAGCATGGTGAATATATTAAACAATGAAATGAGTAAGACAGCAACTGTAACTATTGCAGCTAATGCTACATCACTCAGCCTTGCACAGAAAGAGTTGAATTTACACAATTATTTGCAATGAATGTGCTCCAGAAGGCCAATCAGCATTTTGAATGAAAGAGAACCTAGGGGAAAAATTGCTCATCTCAGATAAAATAATGAAGGCAATAATCAGTGGGATAAGGCAAAATGGATGGCAAGACCCGCTTGTTAAATATTAGCTCTTCAGACCCGTACAACAATAGAAAAGAACTGCATCCTAAATGAGATACTGTTATGTCACCTGTCATTGATGTTTAATCATGTCTGGACAACATTATTTTTTCCCACTTATCTCCTAGTGCCAATATCTTATCCCCAGTACTGTATGTAGGCTTTCAGGCAGCTGTTCACATATGGTAGTTTTGGAGATGGCTGGGTTAGGAATAAGAAAGTCTGAAATCTGGGTTCCTCATAATAACCAATGTGACATTTCTATATCCAGCTCTCGCACCACTGAATGACCAAGAAAAAATTTCACCATAATTAGATCCTGTTGATGAAATGCTGCAGACAAAAGGTCTCTATGCATGAGGATGAAATGGGCTTGCCTCAGATATTTGTTTGTCACTTATTTAATGAGACATTGATTGATAACTTACCAATCTCTGCATCGCTTTTTGTAGGGCAAATACACCAGTATGTTCATGTATATAAACAGATAAAAGACAAATGGAAGAAGCAATGCAAGCAGACATGTTTTAATGAAGAATTACAAATAGTTAAGAGATTCCAGACAATACACAAAAGGCAAAGGTTTAGATCAAACTATCTGAACAAACAGTGACTTGAAAGATTTCAAAGCAAAGCATAGGGATGTCTCAGGAGGGTTTGTGAGTTTTACCTGTCAATTCATACAATTGCCTATCAGATCAAATCAAATATTTCACTTATAGAGTCCATGCAGTGATAGAGCACAGACAGTTTTTGATGTGTCAGCATGTCAGTGGTGAGACACTAGACACGTGATGTTGCACTCATGATGAGCTTTGCTTCATGAGCTTCACTTATTGGGCAACAGTGAAATAGCAGCAGAACTGCAGCTCTACTACCTGGCTGATACAATTACCATCTTCGAACCAACGCAGGCTCTATGAGCAAGATGAGCACAAAGCCAAAGATACTAATTGCAATGATACCTCAATTGTGTGTATCACTTTTCTTCTCCAAAGCACTTAAATCAAGAGCAGGGAGTGTTTCATGCACTGTTTAAAGGAACATGATTGCTTAACAGCACATGGCAACTCTGCTCGAGAACTTTGGATCAGAAAAGAAGACTAGCCCACCTAATTGAAAGTGTAAGGCAGTCACATAGGCAGTAATCTTTCAATATGCAATGAGAAGAGGATTTCTATCCTTACTCTCTCTGACAAGTGCAGTTTAATGCTTTGTGAAAACCAGCTACTGTGACTTGAGCTTTACATCTTTGCTGATGGCAATCCCAGAAAGTCAAACCTGTTAACTCCATGATGGAGAGGATGCTTAATTTTATTTTAGAGGAAAAAAGTGTAATGCTTACTGAATTAGCTATATCACTTCTTCTAGCAATTTAGAAGTCTTATGGACCCTGAGTTTTCAGTTATGAGATGTGACATGATAACAGCTTTGAGTGAGGCAGCTGCTCCTTATAATCAGATGGAATCTGATCATTAATCTAAAATGTCCAGCTATATTTACTGCTTCTTTTAATAAAAATATGAATTTCATACATATTCCATCTAGATATGTTCATGAGCTGCCTGAACACACAAAACTAGACATTTTTCATTTTCATCAAATGCTGTTATGTTGTGACACTTTAACTCTACAATTAAGCTCTTTTAATTTCCTAGAAAGAAAATCCATCATAAACTATGTGTCATCATTTCAACACTTCCTGTCCTTTTACATAACTCTTACTCTAGTAATCTGCATTTTGAAAAGGCCTGTTTGGCCACATGCAGCCTCCAACTTCAGAATCTGTTTAGAGAATTACAATGCTTACGAGGGGAGATGTGACATTTGGCTTGAGCCTCTTACAGAAGCCGGAAAAAAACTTAAAGATACCAGAAGCCAGATTGTTAGGAGATAAATGAAAACATGAGTTTGTGTTACTGAGATGTTTGAATTTTTCCTGGACTTTGTCCTGTACAATTAAACAAGGTATTTAAGTACATGCCTAAATTAAAATCTCTCTAGCTTAGTCTCATTTCCTCCCACAGATTTTATTTCTACAATCTTCCCTATGCACACTTCCCTTCGTTCTCTTCCTCATCCTCATTGTGCTCACCCAACCTGTAATTCAGTTCCTGAAGCACACCGGAAACTTTTAAATTGTTTTTAGAGAGTAAAGTCTGATTAAGTACTGTGACATCACTCTAGCACTAATGTTCAATCCCAAATTAAATCTTTGGTGGTTTTGGTTCTGTGTGTGTGTGTTTTCTTTCAGACGCTAATGACAAGGCTTGGAATATCTGAAACTTGTCTCCCTTTCTCCACCCTAGTCACATCCTAAATAAACAACCCACCCATAAGTGCTTATTCTGCATTGGATCTAGTTTTGCTACATCCATACCCAAATTT
Organism: Strix aluco; assembly: GCF_031877795.1. Lineage (NCBI taxonomy): Eukaryota > Metazoa > Chordata > Aves > Strigiformes > Strigidae > Strix > Strix aluco. The sequence goes on along the minus strand of NC_133934.1, from coordinate 121,337,731 downwards.
GATACCTCTTATATGCTATGGTTATCCAGGTACTCCTGGATTCACAAGGCCTGACTTGCTCCAAAATCTCCCGTGATCCATTTTTTGGTGAAGTTATCTGTTTCTTGCATAGCTTCCTCTTAACCACATGTGCAATACAGGCATCCTCAATGGAGCTGTCTGTAACTTTTGCTGGCTTCTCACATTGCTTTTTGTCATATGCAGCAATTTCTCATGTTATGTCCAGCAGTTTCCCACATCTATTTGGTGAGTTAAATCTCAGCTCAGTCAGCACCTGGTCATCTGCCTGCTGCCCTAACACTTTCCCTGAAAGAACTGCACCAGCCAAAGATTTCTCTTCCCAGTTCCTGCTCCCTGTCACTGTGCACAGGAGTCAGTGAAACTGTCTTTCTTTGCAAACAGCTGCCTAGTTCTTTCTTCATGAAGCTTTGCCACAGTGATGTTTCCTTTTTTAAAAAAAATCTTATTTTGGTAAATAAACCATCATAAACTGTTAATGAAAAAGCAAACTCACTTGCAATACTGATGTCCCTACTGTATGGACAACTTGATTTAAAATCTAATAAAAGAGAATGTCTTTCAGTTTTTGTTCCCTGTTGCCCAACGATTTTTAGTTAGTCTTTTTCACTTCAGGATGCTGTATTATTTTTGCCTTCAAACCTCATATTGGTAAGATGAGGAAAAGCAGAGGAATTGAATTTGGTTTCATCATCATTTCAGTTTTCTCTAATTCATGTCGGGTTTACTCACAATGGAGCAGTCCACTGCACAAAGGCTACAGTTTTTTAACCACCAAACTCCTTCTGCTTGAACCTAATATCACATATAATATGCAAGATTTTGCTGTTAAACTACCAGGTTGTTGCAGAAAAATGCAGGCTATGCTATCAATACTGTATATGTTCCACCTTGCACTGACTCATTGCTTGCCCCAAAGTGCACTGAACACTGTCACCACACTCCTTCACCCCAGCCTTGTGCCAGATGGCACTTCCACCCCAAAATTCTTGTCCTCAGTATTCTTGGTCTCTTCCTGTCCTTCCACCTGCAAAACCTCCTCCCAAAATTCAGGCATAGCACAAATGGCTGAAGGCAAGTGGCACGGCACAGCTCACAGAGTAAACTCCCCACAAAACAGGATGACATCATCCAAAAGTCAGTACTGTTTCTGGTTCATCCTCTATCCATGCACAGGACTGGTATGTACAGACTAAATCCATGCCAGGCAGAAGTCTAATGGCTAAATAAGGATAAATATTGCATGCTCAGGTATAGTTGTAGAGATTAGGGACTGAGAAATCATCCTTCACTTTTTTAAGTCTTTTCTTTCATAATATATCAGATCTAAATATATCATATTCTTATAGTTCAGTGCAAACTGATGATATAATTCCTTTCTCTACAAAGAAGATCCTTGGTAGTAAGTGGTGGCAATATTAACAGAAAACCTAGAGAGGAACTAGTAGATTGCAACATGTCATTAGTGAAGATATGGGAAAAAATGGCAAAGGAAAATGATGTAGCTTAGTAAATATGTTTGTTTTTCAGTGGTTGTCACACCTAGAAGACCATTTAGTAAAGGGGTGGGGGGGGACACAAATGGGGGGAAAAAAAACAGGGAAAATGAGATGGGAGTAAGTGACAGTTTGTCAATTCTGTGTACAAATGCTGAGGTAGTGAACAGCTCCCATCACCTACCGCAAGCTATCGCAGAGCATTTGATATTCTGCTCCAAGTATTTTTTTGTCAGCAGCTGACCACTCACTGTGAAAATTTCTCAATTTTATACCAAGCATTTCTATCAGTTCAATATTACAGTACATTCTTTCTGAGCTTAACAGCATCAGCAAAATAAAGAATGCAAATAATGTTCCTGATCTAGTAACAGCAGCAGCCAGACAGATCACTGTCTCTTTCCATTTAAACTGAATATTTATGTGTTGAATTTTAAATATCATCTTCCTATCACTTTTCAATAAATTAATTTCTTTTTCTCACCCAAAATGTCTTGACCTGTGACTGCATAATATTGGTGTTATAGGGACTGTCTTATTTCCAGCCACAGATAATTTATTTAAGAATGGCCCAATCCTGTCACGCAAATTTCAGTTGGCCAAAGAAGTCACCATTCTGTGAAGAGATAATAATGTTGACACTAATCTGTTTGCCAGCTGACCTCTGTTTATAATTGTGTACCAGTTAAGACCTAAGCTGAAAGTAAGTCTGGGAAAGAACTTGAAAAAACAACTCAGAACCTCAGACCCTGCAGTACACTAAAATCAGCAATATGATTTAGGTGAAAATGTAATTATTTTAACATTGCCTAGATGTAATTGCAGAGAGCAGGGTTTACAAGTAACGTGATCCAGATCTTTGCCAATATGCTATCCATTCTGCTGATTTTACACCCACAGGGATTTTCTGGAGATTTAAATCCAGATCTTCAGGAAACATGAGCACTGAAGTGGTCTGTAAGCCACCAGCAAGTACATGTCCCGTTCATGTGCATGACGACTGGGTGACTGACTTGAGATGCTTCCTCTCCTTTCCATTTGTGTTCCTCCTCTGCCATTTGTATATTACATATTACTGTACTGGTATTAAGATAAGAATGACCATATTTTCTCCTATCACCGTTTTTTCCCCATTTAATTTCAAGTAATTAAAAGAAAGCAGTAAAGCTCAGGAAAAAAAAAATTATTCAAAAATTGTACCTACCCTGGAAGACTCTTCTGCTGTTGTTCTGTCCCTAGGAAACTGGAAGAAAGCAGCAAAGTTATCCAGGAGGGCACTGCCAAGTTCATCGGTCATGGGAGCTGGGAGGAGAAGACAAGAAAGTGTGTCCTGGCAGGCAGTGCAGGTGCAGTCGTTGACGTCTGGCAGAAGAAACAGAATTTGCTAAATGATGACTGAGCCAGGCTAAAATGTAAAGGTTATAATGCCGTGACTCTTAGCACATGGAGGGCACGTTTCCTTTGCAGTCAAAGGTGTGATTAAGGCATTAATAGTAATAATAACCATTGTACTATTTCTGAGGGTTCCACAAAGGATGATGCAGGAAAACTCACTCATTTCTGCTTCCTCTGCCAGAAAATTTTCAGGGCTCTGGGCATCAAAAAGGATTGGAAGTTACTGAGTGAAATCATCTCCGGCAAGAGTGAAAGCATGTCGGCACACTGCAGACTTGCAGGAGAGTCTGTGAACTTCCTTAGGTAATAAGTCAGTGGTCAAGCCACTGCCACCTAGCTTTCACTCCTGTGGTACCTGAGGTACCTGCAAGATGGAGCTAACTCCAAAAAGTCTACTGATGCAATCACTTGTCTCCACTGGCAAGCATAACCTTGACTTCTTAAAGAAAGAGATGGTCATGTTCTCAGTTGATATAAATTGACATAAATACATGCTATTACAGAAATTTATATCAGCCATGACTTTGCTCCAGGGTTCCCACGGGTTTACTTGTATAATCACACTCTTTTATGGTGCAGGTTGCAAATCAATCTGTGGCTCCTTCAAATCAATCCATAAAAAAAAGTTACTTCAAATGCATTTGTGGAGTGGTACTTAGGTGTGACCTTGGAATCTGAGGCAAAGTTGAGGACTGCCTTTGGTGGAAGTTCTTGCTAGAATGGAGGTCAAAGCAACTGTCTTTTTATGTTGATTTTAAATCAACATTTTGAAATGTTAAGGTCTTTGAATCCTAGGTACAATAATAAATATGTGGTTTGAATAACTTTAAAGAGATTATTTCCATGGAACCTAATAAAATCCTACATAGTTTACAAAACAAAACACAGGTTAGTTGGAGGCAGGAAAATTCATTCTGGTTACATTTCCAAGAGATTAAGTTTAGCAGGATTAAAATTGCTACACTGGAATCATTCAAATGGAATTTTTTGGCTTTGCAACAAAGTTGCCTTATCTTTATTTAACTTCACTGTTTTATCAGCTGTGTCCTGTTTTCTGCTTCATTGACAACTCTGTTCACACCTAATCAGATCACATTAAATTCTGGATTGGAGGTTCATCCAACAAAAGCTTACCTGTGGGGGACTCTGTGTGCTTTGCATCATTAAGATTTTTCAGCATTCACATGCCATTTTATAGTTTGAAGAGATTTTACAATTTTACTTTTCTTTTTAAAAAATCTTCTTCAGTATTGTCAGCTATATACAGCATCTGGCAAAGTGGTTTTTGAAGTAGTGAAATTCAGGCCTCTGAGTTTATTATGTGTTCCACCAAAAACATGCATTTGTAAAATGGGTGGAAGAGATTTCAAAAGGATAGTAGGTCACATTTAGAAATCAAAGATTTGATAGACACCACAAAAGTGGAATTTAGTCTAATCTTGCACATTTAGAGACTTCTAAACTGGAAATAAATCTTTCCAGATACTTGTCCCATAAAATGCATCCCCATGGAATGTCACCGAATTGCACACACTTGAATAATTTCTTTAATTAGTGACATGGGAAGAAGTTTATTTCAAAAAAAAAAAAAGAGTGCTTTCTTTTCCAGCTACACAAAGAAAGCTGCAAATGTTTACATGTGGAAACTAGAAATCTACTTTTTCACTAAGGATATTCTTTAAATTTCACCACAGATTTTAATACTGTAAACTTCTGGAGTTGTTTGATTCTCTCATATACTTTACAGCACTTCCAAGCTCAGAGTCATCAGGAGTGCAGGACAGTGAAATATAGTTATAAAGTCCATGTTCCATATCCAACATACATGGTCTGAGGAAATTTGGAGCAAGTGAAACACATAATGGCTTGATCTAAAAACTAAGGAAATCAATGGGAAATAATTAATTGACTAGGGAACTCCTGGGTAGATGCTAGGATCTCATTCTGTTTTCCTTGAGACAGCCCTGATCAGAATTTCTGTCTCCCTCTCTTTCCCACCCTCATATTCACTGCCAGTAGTCTGCAAAGATTCTCCATTAACTTTGACTGTCTTAACATAAACTGTCTACCCCAGCTTGGCCACCTAGGAGTTTCTTCTATATAGAAAAAGAGAAGGAGATCCTGTTCTAAAAGAGATGTCTGAGACCATCAGGGGAAAATATCTTTCTGGATGTATGTGCCTCTTTTGGTAAGTTCTTTAGACTAAACACTGAACTTTCTAACAGCTCTTTAGGTAAGAGGAGTTCACCTAGGTCAGACTATTCTCTACAGGAAGGAAAATTGATTATTTTAGCTGTTCAGAGCAGAGCAAAAAAAATAGAATCAAAATGTAACAAAACTTGGGTGGAAAAGGAAGAAAACATGGCCATCTCCCTGAGAAAGGAGAATCTCCCATAATATGACACCCTTGCATCTCTCAACCTTAACAGCAGGTTCAAAGCATCATGCAGCCAGCAGGAGCTGTCAGGTGAGCTCTGCTTCTCAGCTTTGGATGGAGGATCCTATCAGTGGATGCCTGCCTCCTCTTAAATGCAGAGTTACGGGTTTCCTTAAGAAAATACGTTTAAAATAGGACTCATACAGTACATTTTGAAATTGTTTTCCTTCCCCTTGACTACTTCTAAGAGCCCACGGATTGAGGTTTGATATAATAAAACATAAACCTGGTTGCTATATAATTAACTCAAAATTTAATGAGCAATAAAAGTACAATTATGCTCTTGTAATGCATTAAGCTTATACTCCTGCTTAATCCATTTGAAAGGGCTCTCTAGGTGTTCACTTGGCAAATAACAAAATAAAGCAAGTCAGAAATTATGCTTATTAAATGTAAATGTGTATCTTTAGCAATTGATAGCTAACGTCATAGGACAAACTTGCCAAACTTAATTAAATGAATAAATGCAATTTTGCACTTAATATCTCCTTAATTACAAGGCTAAATTATCTTTTACATACCATGCTGTACCAAGGTGTGAGCTGGCATGAGAAACCATGCTCTAGAGATTATGACTCATCATGTGAGAACCTACAGAAATGCACAGGGCTGAACAGACACAGAAGAGTTTCTCCTCCTTTTCGGAAAGGGGAAATGAAATATTACAAGATTACATCTTTTGCCACAGTCACATCAGAAACCAACAGCAGGCCCAAAAACCAAACTCAATTCATGTAAATCTTGATTCATTACTTTACCTCTAAAACAAAGCAATACCTAAAGAAACGTCTCACCTGTTGCAAGGATATCAGCTAGCTCAAAAGAAGACTTCACCTTAGATAAGTGTTTCATTTACAATTTTCAATGTTTTATTTTTGTCTTTATCCATCCCAATAATAAGCTACAAATAACCCTTAATGTTCACAGGATTTTTATAACATACATTTCCAGATTGCTAGAACTGACTACCCCCAACCCTCCCACCTCACCCCAATAAAATACACTTGATGGGAATTTACCAGTGGTGTTCACTTTCTAAGTAACCAGATCAGAATCCTTTGTTTTAATTATTATTGTGCTTCTCCATTCCAGCTATATCAGTCTCTTTTATTCAAATCAAATGTTGATGTCTAAATGAAATGTTTCAACCTTCTCTAAATAAACTATTTCGATGAAGCATTTTGATACTTCCAAACTGAAGTTTTTAAGAAATGTCATTTTTTGTGCATACTTTTGCAATTTTCATTCCTTGATTTAGGACAAAAAAATGGCAAAATATTGCAGTTTCTCCTATAAAAGGAATTCCAAATTTTGACTAGCCCTATAAATTAAACTAACCCTTGACTCCATTTTGTATGCACAATAGGTAAATAGCACTGGAAATTTGAAGTGCATTTTTAAGGAAAACTCTGCAACATATTTCTCTCATCATCATTGTGAGTAATGGTATAATGAGGACAGCTCTGAACTTTTAAAAACTATCCAGAAAAACTGTAATTTAAAAAAAAAAAACCCTACATTTTTTCAGTATATTTTACAAGTGCTTGGGAACCACCAAAAGTCCTTCAAGCCCATATTATGAGTACTGAAAATGCTATGTTGTAATTTTCTCTATTCTCCAGGAATCTTTAGAATCTTTAGTAGGAAGCACGCTGTTTTATCTTACATTAAAGGCAAAAGAATCAAAACACAAAACAGAGAAGGTTGCCCATTTATTGAACTACAGTGCATCAGAGATTTGCAGAATAATTAACAGAGGCCAAAAGGATTAGCAACAAATGCAAGCTCCTTTCAGGAGATTCTTTTTGAAATGCTTTATTCATTAAAGAAAAAGGAAAGTTTCCAAAGTAGCTTGTGAGTGATATTATGCAGCAGCATTTAGGGATTTTTGCAAACCAGAAATTCATACAGTGTGCTTTCATAAAGCTAAATGTTGCATTTGCATTCTAGAAGATTTCTTGTTAAAGAAGAATCTTTGAAAACCTGCCACAAAAATATCATGAAAATCTACCAAGTCTGATTACTTTATATTGCTTTAACAGTATATAAGGGACCTACCAGCAGAGGTAAATTACATTTGCACTTGTTTCAAGTGTTATAAATGTGAATGTTCTGACTGGGTTTTTAGAAATTTTGAAGTCAGGTTGAGTGTTATTACCAGTGGTATTATATGCCAAACACGCTGTGGTGTCAGTGTGTTAGGTCAATGCATCTTCACTGTTACTTAGCTACTGCATCATTGAAACGAGAAAGATTTAGACAGGTTGTGATTCTGGACAGAATTTGGCTCCCAGAAGGAGAAGAGTAGTCAATTGAAACTAAATCCTGACCATTTAAATTACATTCACCTCTGAAAACTCTGCTTAAGATGGTAAGAGCTTTGGTTTGGGGATCCCATTATATGTGAAGGAAAATACATGGTGTTCAGCTTCCCAGCTACATTTCCTCAGATATTAAATTCTCCCCATATTTAAATCCCTTTTCTGTTATTCTGTATACTGCCCTTCAGCTGAGGTCCTTGTCATACATTTTTGTTCTACCTTTGGGTGTTGGCATGCTGTGCTCTGCAAGAAAATACACATATACACTGACAGAAACACTCCTATTTCACTTACATCTCAGCTGAATTCAGTGAGATTTCACTAGGAGGAAAAGCTGGCCAAGGATCAAAATCAGGCACAGCCTTCTGGGTCTCTGTCAGGTTCCTCCTGAACCCTGTGCTACGGATGAGGATGCCCATCGGCAAAGGCTGAGGATAGCATCACAGGTGGTGCTGGGACACTTTTCCAAACCACCTTCAGAGCACTGGTCAGACCCCAGGTAAATACAGTCATTGCTCCCTGTCCCCATAGCTCTTACTGTCATTGCCCGGCCACTGCTCCACTTTAGCTGTCTCAGCCAAGGGATATTTGTTTTAGAGGTCTTGGCCATATAAAGGTTTTAAAATGTGGCTTGGAGTGGAGAGGATTCATAGATCCTGATAAATCTGCCCCAGTGTATACCCTCAATCACCCCTCACCCCGAGCACTTAAGGTCCCTCTGCTCCCCCTTGGCTCTCTCAAACACCTTGGAGTTACTCATCACACACAAATATGCATGCCCAAACCAGTGTATGAAAAAGAAGTAAAATTTCACAAGTACAACACTTGTGACCTGACTTGTTAACTATAAAGAGGCTGTAGAGATATCTCTGTCCTATTCCCTTCTCAGATTTATACATTATGCTTTCTTTCTATTTAAAGCTGCAGAAAGGTCTTTGTGAACCCCAGAAAGTGGCTTGTGCTGCATTAGTTTTCCATACCAGGGCCAAAAGATCTCAGGATCCATGAAATACTCTTAAGAGATTTATAGAAAGCATCTAAGAAAAGCAAACTTAAGGGGGTTTAAATTTACTTTGCAGAAATCCATGTATCTATTGAACAATTATTAAGACTCCCACAAACTGAAGAAAATATGTTCTCTAGTATGCTGGCTATGGATATTACTTGTGATTTGGGATCACAAAGTAATCCTTCATTTGAAGGATGTTCAGGAGATGACTGGGGTCTCAGGATGCATGACTTTAATTCTAACCTCATCTGCAAGTGAGGCAACCTAGTGCCTCAGTTTGCCATTCAAAAAATGAAAATTGTACATCTCTTCCCCAAAATGGTGTTTGGGAGATAATTGCACAGATGTTATGAAATGCTCGTGTATTATGAAAATCCTAGAATATAAACATATCCCCAAGCTATGGTCAAAACTAAACAAAAAAAAAAAAATCTATTAGGAAAAAGTTACCCTACTTGGAAATGATCGATGATTTCATTTTTTACACGTGACCCATTTATTCAAGACAGAGGAATCATCTATTGAAACAGAAATATATCAAGTGAAATTTTAATCAAGCTGTCAGGCTTCATTCTAATTCTTAGGCAGTCTACATGGAGGAGAGAAAGGGAGAGGAAACATTAAAACTGATTCTCATAAAGAGATGGAGAGACAGAGAGCAACAAGCTGTGCTGATATATTAATTATCTATTTATAATACGTAATCTTTTCAACTTCTGTCATGTTAAAATCAACAAAGAATTTAGCTGAAGACAGCCATAAAATGAACTGATTACAGTTTGCGTACAACAGCGATGAAAGAGCAAATACACACAGCTATGCAAATGTGAAATATAACATGACAGAAAGCACAGCCACGGTGATAACAGCAGGTAATTGCTGGGCTCTGTAGCTCTCCCACCAGACCGACTCTGTGATATTTCCTTTGTTCTGTAACTGGCACATTTTTGGCACATGGGAGGGAGGGGGAGGAAGCAAGCTGAGGCTGAACTCCTTGTGAAAGCTGCTGCAAATGTGCAGAGTGCCAGAGCAATGGGAGGGCAGGGCTACACAGAGCTGAGCCTTCAAGGTACCACCACATCCAGCAACTCGGAAGAATAATGTCTAATAACCATACACAGCCAAAGGTGAAAGGCTGCCATTCGCCCTTTTAATTCCACCACTAACTCTCCCTGAAGGCAACATGTTGAAGGCCTGATCCAGCTCACTGGAGTTAATGGTAAGATCTCTTACCCGCATGAAATGGCTTGGGGTCAGGACCAAGTCTGAAAGCTCACTAGGTAGCAAAAAAGACAGAGCCTTTAATGCATATATTTGCATGCACAGCGACTTAGTGGTGCTTCTCGTGGAACTAGAAAAATGTTTGAGCTGTGAAGTGAAAAATCAGATTTTGTGGTGTCGTCATGTTGTATCTGGTAGCTGTATCGTTAATCACAGTCATATCATCATGAGCACAGCATGAAGCACATCTCTAGCTGCCTTCCTACTCTTCTGTTGAAACATGCCAGAATTAACAGTAGACATTGCATGGGGGTAAGACACTTAACCATTTTCTAGTTCTGATGCCTACTATTTTTGGTTGCATTTTTGTAAGCAGTTGGGTGGTTTTGTGCAGGCTTGTGTTTGGGGATCCAGACAGACATAAGCCCAGAAGGAATTAGGTATATCCTACCCAGAGGCAGGCTACACTAGCACGGACTCAGAACCAACATGATGCCAGAAACAGATTTTCTCTACTGGAGCTGGGTGAGGCAGACTGGGAAGACTAGGCTTGTCTACTTCAATATCCATCTGTGCAAAACTCCACGTGAGCCTTACTCCCATTTTCAGAAGTGACTTTGGCGGTTGCGTGTCAGCAGCTTCATGAACGTCCATAGCAGACCTACGGCAGTGGTGCAAGTTACTTTGGAAAGCAGTGTCTGAATCCACAAGACAAGCTTCAAAAGTATTACTCCCTTGTCTGTTTTGTGCTTTTTCTCAGGCACTACAACTACATCTGTAACAGCACTTTGCTATTACTTCATTCAACAGGAGCTAGAAACTGGTCTTCCTGTACAAGACTGGGGTCTTGTCAGCAATATGTCACCTTCCTTCACCATCCCCTCTTACCTGCTTCATGCCATAGGATCTGGTCCCAGATCCACACTCCCTATTTGTCATGCAGTTCTCTTCCCAAGAGATAGCCCTTCAGGGCAACCCTGCTGTAGGCATGAGTGACAACCAAACATGACAATATGGGCTGGAGCCCAGGGCAGAGCCCAGAAGAGTCCATCTCCATCATTTCTAAAGGGAAAACATTTGAAGTTCTGCTGTACAAACAGTATGTGGAGTTGCAACACATCCCGGTTTGCACCAGACCTAACTCACCAGATTCCCCCCACCCTTCTGTGTTCAGTGTTAAGCAACTACACAACATGGGAATTGATGGAAGTATAATGAAATACTGGTCTGATACCACAACACAGTTGATCCCTAACTTAGCCGCAGTTAATTAAAATGTTACTGTGACAGTAACCTCATTGTGTATAGCTAGACCCAGCATAAATTATCAGTGATTTGCCACTTTGATAAATAAATATTAAATGTGTGTCAGGGCCTCTTAGAATCATAGAATCATTTAGGTCGGAAAAGACCTTTAAGAACATCAAGACCAACCATTAACATAACACTGCCAAGTCCACCACTAAACCATGTCCCTAAGCACCACATCTACATGTATTTAAATATCTCAAGGTATGGTCACTCAATCACTTCCCTGGGCAGCCTGTTCCAATGCTTGACAAGCCTTTCAGTGAAGAAATTATTCCTAATACCCAGTCTAAACTTCCCCTGGTGCAACATGAGGCCATTTTCTCTTCTCCTATTGCTTGTTAGCTGGGAAAAGAGGCCGACACCCACCTCAATACAACCTCCTTTCAGGGAGTTGTAGAGAGTGATAAGGTCTCCCCTGAGCCTCTTTTCTCCAGGCTAAACAACCCCAGTTCCCTCAGCCACTTCTCACAAGACTTGTGCTCTAGACCCTCCACCAGCTTTGTTGTCCTTCTCTGGACATGCTCCAGTACCTCAATGTCTTTCTTGTAGTGAGGGGCCCAAATCTGAACACAGTATTCGAGGTGCAGCTTCACCAGTGTCAAGTACAGGGGGACGATCCCTTCCCTAGTTCTGCTGGCCATGCTATTCCTGATACCAGCCAGGATGCTATTGGCTACCTTGGCCACATGGACACACTGCTGACTCATATTTAGCCAGCTGTTGGCCAACATGCCCAGGTTCTTTTCCACCAGGCAGCTCTCCAGCCACTCTGCCCCAAGCCTGTAACATTGCATGGGGTTGTTGTGACCCAGGAGCAGGACCCAACACTTAGCCATGTTGAACCTCATAAAATTGGCCTCAGCCCATTGATCCAGCCTGTCCAGATCTTTCTGCAGAGCCTTTCTACCCTCAAGCAGATCAACACTCCCACCCAATTTGGAGTTGTCTGCAACCCTTACTGAGGGTGCACTCGATCCCCACATCCAGATCATTGATAAAGATCTTAAACTTAACTGTCCCCAATACTAAGCTCTGGGGAACACTTGTGACTGGACATCAGCTGGATTTAACCCCATTCACAACTCTTTGGGCTCGGCCATCCAGCCAGGTTTTTACCCAGTGAAGAGTACACCCATCCAAACCATGAGCAGCCAGTTTCTCCAGGCGAATGCTGAGGGAAACAATGTAAGAGGCTTTACTAAAGTCCAGGTAGACAACATCCACAGCCTTTCCCTTATCTGCTAAGCAGGTCACCTTGTCATAGAAGGAGATCAGGTTTGCCAAGCAGGACCTGCCTTTCATAAACCCATGCCGACTGGGCCTGATCACCTGATTGTCCTGTATGTGCTGCATGGTGCCACTCCAGATGATCTGCTCTGTAGCCTTCCCCAGCACTGAGATCAGACTGACAGGCTGTAGTTCCCCAGAGCCTCCTTCCGGCCCTCCCTGTAGATGGGCGTTACATTTGCTAACTTTCAGTCAACTGGGACCTCCCCGGTTAGCCAGGACTGCTGATAAATGATAGAAAATGGCTTGATGAGCACTTCCACCAGCTCCCTCAGTACCCTTGGGTGGATCCATTCAGCCCCATAGACTTGTGTGTGTCTAAGTGGTGCAGCAGGTCACTAACCATTTCCCCTTGGATCATGGGGGCTTCATTCTGCTCACCCTCCCTGTCTTCCACCTCAGGGGGCTGAGTACCTGGAGAACAACTGGTCTTACTATTAAAGACTGAGGCAAAGAAGGCATTAAGTACCTCAGCCTTTTCTTCATCCTTTGTCCCCATGTTCCACCCCCCCCCCCCCTTCAAAAAAGGATGGAGATTCTCCACAGACATTCTTTTGTTGCTAATGTATTTATAAAAACTATTTTTATTGTCTTTTACAGCAGTAGCCAGATTAAGTTATAATTGGTCTTTGGCCCTTCAAATATTCTCCCTGCATAACCTCATGCCATCTTTGTAGTCCTTCTGGGTTGCCTGCCCCTTCTTACAAAGGACATAAACTCACCTTTTATTCCTGAGTTCCAGCCAAAGCTCTCTGTTCAGCCAGGCCAATCTTCTTCCCCATTGTCTTTCAGCACATGGGAACAGCCTGCTCCTGCACCTTTAAGATTTCCTTCTTGAAGAATGTCCAACCTTCCTGGACTGCTTTTCCCTTCAGGACTGCCTCCTAAGGGACTCTGTCAACCAGGCCCCTAAACAGGCCAAAGGCTGCCCTCTGGAAATCAAAGGTAGCAGTTCTGATGACCTCGCTCCTTACTCCTCCAAGAATCAAAAACTATCATTTCAGGATTGCTATGCTCAAGATGGTCTCCAACTGGTCACATCACCACAAGCCCTTCTCTGTTCACAAACAACAGGTCCAGTGGGGCGCCTTCCCTAGTTGGCTCGCTCACCAGCTGTGTCAGGAAGTTATCTTCCACACATTCCAGGAACCTCCTGGACTGTTTCCTCTCTACTGTATTGTATTTCCAGTAGACATCTGGTAAGTTGAAGCCCCCCATGAGAGCAAGGTCTAGCGATTGTGAGACTTCTCCCAGCTGCTTATAAAATGTTTTGTCTTCCTCTTCATCCTGGTTGGGTGGTCTATAGCAGACTCCCACCATGATATCTGCCTTGTTGGCTATCCCCTTGATTCTCACACATAAACACTCAACCCTATCATCACCATCATCAAACTCTAGACAGTCAAAACACTCCCTAACACACAGGCCTACCCCACAACCTCTCCATCCTTGCCTGTCCCTTCTGAAGGGTTTATAGTCTGAAGAGTTTATAGCCACCTGTTGTGGCACTCCAGTTCTGCGAGTCATCCCACCATGTTTCCATGATGGCAACTATATCATAGTTTTCTTGCTGCACAATGGCTTCCAATTCCTCCCGTTTGTTGCCCATGCTGTATGTGTTGTTGTAGATGCCCTTCAGCTGGGCTACTGATCCCATCACCTTTTTTTTTGAGAAGAAACCCTAATTCCTACATGACTGTTCTCAGGTACTTCCATGGTTTCTAACACATCAATAACCCTCTTGTTATCAAGCATGAAATAACCCCTGCAATAAAAAGGAAAAAAACTTTTAATTATAAATTCATTAGAAACTATCTAAAATAAAATGCTTTGAATTTCTAATGTTAAAATGTTAAAAGTACTCAATGGACCAATACTAAACAACCAGAATGTAATCTCTGATAGAGATGACACTTGAAAAAGAACAGTTTAGTTTACAAAAAAATACTGCACTTAATAGAAAGAGGATCAGGTTGCAAACCATAGGCTCATGACTGTGTAACTCCTCAAAGTTCACTGTTCTGCAGTGCTTAAGTTTTGATTTATTTATTGTGAGATGTTTACTATACAATGTAGGCACGAGACTGTTCCATACTTTGTTCACTATTCGCATTTTGGTGTATATTTTTAAGTTTTCAGGTTTAGCTCAGGCATTGCTTATCTTTTGCTTCTTCCATTTTCCAGTGGCTCCAGTGTAGCCAGGCACTCCTGCATATGCTAAGTAAGCTTTTAGAATGTCAGCTAACCACTGCAGTCAATGGGGTTAGCCTCATGCTCAACACTGAGGTTCAACGAAAAGAATTAGTCACAGATTTAACTCCATGTAGCTGAAAGAAACTGGTTAACTTCGACAGAACTCAGTCCTCCTCCAGCACAGAGCTGAGCATGTACCCTATGTGTTGACAGATGGGAATTTTAGAGGCTTCTTCAGTACAGGGTGATTGTTCATTTGGGAGATGAATGATATTCTTGCAGATTTGAGGAATAAAGTTTCCAAAATGAAAGTGTAAATTATTCATTTTTTAATATTCAGAAATCTCTGGAATTTTTTTAAAAGTAGCTTTGGGACAAAGAGTTCTGTAGGACAAGGGTAGAGGTTCTGTTTCCTTGAGACAATCCTGAATAAAAGCAGGAGTTGTGTGCTCCTGCTGCTGTTACCTTGTACTGGGTCAGACACTGTCACCCTGTCATCAAGCATTTCCAAAAAGGCCAAATCTGGATTGTCTTTGATTTCAGTGGGAGATATATTCTTAAGATTACATCACAAGGGAAGAAAATAGCCTTTGGCAGAGAAATCAGATCTGTAACTTAAATAGTTGGTATTTCCCAGAAACATAAGGCACAGAATTTCAAGTCTGTTAGAGAAGCGATATGAGCTGTGGTCTTGCATATCTCAGGTAGATGCAGTAATCTCTGGTCTACAGACAAGTGATGGATGATGCAGGGGCTGGTTTTAGGTGATCCTTCATGCCAAACTTCATTTCTGGATCTTAAAAATCTTCTTTGTGTACACTTTACTTAAGCTGATATATTTTTCAGAAAATTTTTGCTGAATAAACACTCTGCCAAAAAAAAATTTTGTCGTAATGTTCCCAGCAAATTTTAGTGAGACCTAAGAGTTCTGGATCTTAAGAATTCATGTAGTTATCTTTGTGAAAATGTTGAAAGCAACCTAATGTATTTTCTGGATTTGATAGTATGTAAATATGTATGTAGCACCTAATTTGTTTCTTTAGTTTCTTTTTTCTAAATAAATTCCTACATCCATGTTTGTGACAGTAGAAAGGCAGCCCAAGGACTTCTGTGTTCCTTTGCTATAACCAGAAGGAAGAAAACAATTCCTAGCTTCCTCTATTTCAGGAAAAAAAATCTCATCCCTGAAAAGATTATTTCTTTTCCACCCAAAACCTATGTTTTCCCAGCATTTCTACTCTAGACAGGTGGAAACAGGTCTCTTGTTGCTGACAGAGGCATCTGCTAGAAGGTTACACTTCAGGTCCAGAACTCAGCTGCTCTGAAATGAATGATTATTGCATAACCCAGTGGACAACTTGTAATTGCCTTGCTTTTTTTTTGGCTGGAAATTTTTATGTCACAATGCTGACATCCTATTAGTCTACTACAAATAACCCTTTGTTACACAAACATCAAATTAAGCTAATGTGAAAGAAACTAATCAATAGCTTTCTGCTTATCTTGCTTTAGTTCAAACTCTATTCTCCTAAACTTTTTCAGACATCACAAGTCACTCTAACCAGTATCTGCTAAGAACAGCCTTTTACCAAACTTGGCTGTTCTGGCCATTTAATCTTAAAGCATTCACCTGCAAGCTAGCTCCCACCATGCAGAGAGGGATGAGTATGACATGAGAGTTAATCTTGCATTAACAAATGTCCACTGATGGTGCTACTCAGAGAAGGGAGACTGAAATAGTGCACATCACCACAGACTATCAGTGTGGCAGTGCAGGGATCTCAATGTCTGGGGCTGAGGTTGCTAAAGGACTCATGTTCAGCCTACTTCCAAATTCACATACCTTCCTGCATGCTTCACATGCTATTGTTTAACTTTCTTCCTTAAGGGAGGATTTTTCCAGTGCATAGTTTGCAGATGCTTTTCCCTTTCCAAACTCCTTCCATATGTAGGTTTTTGGGTTTTCTCAATATTGACATTTCCATGCTTTCAGGGCTGGTAATACAAGCTTTGCAATGTGAGATCAGATGAATTGCCAGTCTTATCAGCACCCTGTCTCCTGAAGGAATGAGGTGCACTGGGCAGAAACTCAATAATCTCCCCAGAGAAGAAGGGCTGGGTGTTTTGTTCTTTGGGGTGGAAAGGAGGAGAGCAGTAAATACTTATCTTTTCCTGATAGTGATTGACAAACTTCATTCATGTGGATTATATTGATTTTTGTCTAATATAACTTTTTGGTTTTATACAAAAATATATCTTTTTTTTTTTTTTTTTAATTTGACTTTTAACAAAATTAAACACACAGGAGGGGCACAAACAGATGTGTCCTTGCAGACCTGAAAGCTATTTAAACTAATCTGGCTGACTTTGCACTGTTAACAAGGCTCAGCTGTGAAGCCAATATCAAGTAAACAGAAAACAGTAACATCTTGAATCACTATCCAGCATGAAAGTGTTTGCACCATGGTGAGTGAAGCATCTACCACATGAACTCTTTACATTCATCCAGTTCTCCATGTTGATGTGAGTATTCTAACCCTGAAGACTTTGCCCAGCCTTTAGTGCTCCTCAATTTTCAGATTTGTTTAAAAGCTACTTCTGTAAATAGACTGTCTCTCATTTTGTTAGAAAAAATGAAAATAAGTATAGACCTTTGAGGAATGAGTAAACTGTTATTATATATAAGTGGAAAACAAGTAGGTTGTGATAACTTCTTATAGACAGCAGGTTGCCTAAGTATGTAATGAGAAATGATATGAAAGATAACAAGATTGTTTGATTACAAGTGACTTCAAAGATGACACCTGAAGAAGAGAGGCAGTTCATCAACCTACATGATAACCAAATCATACCTTCATTCCTTCATTTTCAAGTGCCTATCAGGTTATTAAATCACCATGGGAAGGATAGAGATTGCAAAGTTGCCATGAAATGTCAAAATATTTGACCATTTTTCCCAAATTAGGGAATTAGCATTTTACAGGATTCCTGTATATATGACTTCCACTTCTTCTGTTAAAAATTAGGTTGGTAGGTTGAAATGTAGAAAAGTGCCTGAAACATTGCCTAGGAAAAGTGGACATATCTAGAAAAAGAGAAACATACAGAAAAGTGCCTGAAACATAGAATTTGGGTTCTGACACCAAACTCAGATTCTAGGGAAAAAAAATCTGCTCTAAGTAGTCAGAAAATTCACAGGGTTACCTGAATAGTACAGTCTTCAGGAAGAAGACAGGGCATACCTTCTGCCTCATTTACCCTCATATATGTGTGTTGAGAGGGAGTACATAATCCCATTTGTATACTAATCTAATGGCTAAACCACTCATCCAGGAAAAGGGAGATGAACATTTTAAACCCTCACATCTCATCTTCTTCCCAGAAAGATGCCACTAGCACCAGACTAGTCTAGTTCAAGGGGAGCAATAGGGAAAGTGTTAAGTCTGCAAGTGGTGGAAAAAGAAAAGAATCAGGCAAGAAATAGCTTTAATTTGTAATTTAGTGTTTAGGAAAAGAGGAAGAAACCATGTTTCTGGTTCACATTTCAGTTTCCCAGATGAGCATCTTAACCATGAGCAGATTCCTTCTTCTTTGTTCTCAAAGCCAGGAAAGGCTTCCCAAGATAAAAGCAAGCAATCAATGGGATTGGTGCCATGCTCCAAGTCACTAACACAAGAGGATGATCTGGAGCATACTGAAGTCAGCCTGTGGGGTCTGCTCAGGTAGGTCTCCCCCAGCTCCCTAGGGTCACCAAGTGCAAGTCCTGAGTGACTGTCACACGCTGCCCTGGCTTCAGCTATGAGAGACTGAGATAACCCAGATCTGAATGTCCCCTCCAGGCACCGTTCCTCTTCATTTTGTTATTCCTTATACTTTTAAGTGTATATCATTAAGCAGCGAGTCTCCAGAGAGCTGTAGTTAGTGTTTTTATTTTTTTCTTTTAATCAAATTATCTCCTAACTGCTGTATCATGAAATTACACAGCACCACAAAATAGAGAGCTAGTTTGTGGGATACACATTTTTAAGAAAGAAAAATTATTAAGAAATAAGTAGAACTGTAATCATTTCCAGTCTACTTAATTAATGATGGTGTTGTCCTTTCCCAAGGGCCCTTGTCACCTGTTCTAATTCGCTGACTCTGACACTTTGAGTGCAACCACAAACAACTAAAATCAATGGGAAATGGAAATGTCCTGACAAGGCCAAATTGAGCCCACCTAGGCTGTCAATGATTTCTTAGCTCTTATTGATGCTGTGTGAATCTTCCTGGCTGTACAATGGTAAATCAAACAAAAGCAGGGCAATAGAGTGATGCAATGCCTAACTCTGATGTGCCCAGCAACTGGAGCAGAGCTCTGGATTTAGACACCCTGCAATACATCAGGGGAGTTAAGGACCTGAGAATGGGATCTAAACCAATCAACATGTTGACTGTAGAGCTGTCTTGCCAGTCAACAGGTGAACACTGAAGACAAGGGTGTACCTTACACCCTACTTGGAAATAACCAGCTAACCTCCCTCTTTGCACCTTACTCCAAATGTTCATTTCAAGCTACTTTAACTCTTCATTGTAGTCCTTTGAAGTGCTGACATACATGGAGGGTTTTTATGAGGATCCACAACAGAAACAGGTATCCATCACTTTTTATTTTGTTCAGGTGAGATTCAAGCCCTGTGATATATAGTCATTTAGGAAGGTAGACCTTGGGTCTTCTCTTTATTGTGCCACATGGCATCTCCATATTCATATTTTGGAACATTTAAAACTTACTAATTTGCCTTTCAGATTTTTCCTAATTAAAAATTAATATGTTTTAAAAATCAGCTCTTTTACACTTCTCTAATTAAATTTCCACAGGATATTTTTTGGTGGGAGAATTCAATTAGGTTTTAATTTTAGTAATCAAAAAAGCACTGGTGCTTTGAGTATTTGATTTTTAATTTAAAAATTTGACATGGCATTCCAATTAAAATGTTCAACAGTTGCATTGTAGCATAAAAAGTCTATTACATCTGGTAATCAGGAGAATCCAATGACCATAAAAAATGCAAACAGTATATCAAGAACCCTCAGGTAATAACCATATTTAGCAAACACTAAACACTTCAATTACAGCAGCCTATAGCAGCTCTGATCACTCAGAACCCATGGCAGCAAGTGGAAGCAACTATTTACCTATCTCACCTTTAGACAAGGTTGTGCTTTGAAAATGTCATCTAAACTCAGGTCCCAGAAATATAACTAAGCCTGCTAGAAGCAGTATCAGAGGAAGTGTTGCCTCTGCTTCCCCATTCATGCAAGCTCCTTTCTCTCACCTTTTAAGCTAATTCATATAGTATCTTCTTTATAAACATTAGAGGCTGCAACTTGCAAAATCTGATGTATTACTGTGTTCTCTTTCTTATTTTATTTTGCTGCTTGGCTACATATTTGAGTCGGCAAAGTAGTAAATATCTCAGAAAGGTCTTGAGCACCCGATCTGGAAGAAGATGATACACAGCTTCCATTTTGTAGAACTGAGCGTCTGACCCCCTTCCCCCCCAAAGAAAAACCTTTCCATTCTAATGAGAATTTTGAGAATTAAAACCCCTGCATGTAAAAATTTTAATGACACTTATGATCCTGCATCAAGAAGTATAGAACCTTTCACACAATTGAAAAACAGGAGGTTGGATGTGCCAATCCACAGAATGAAGAAGAAAAATGAATCATGCGTAGTCAAAGGAAATTTGGAATACAAAAAATTTGTTTCAGTTTTCAGCAAGTATATCATATATATAAAACATAGACCAGTATCTTACCAGTGTCCAGCACAAGCTAGGCTTGTAGCAACTATATACAAGGCAACCCAAAGACTATTTTGGTCCCTAAGGGTTTAGTCATTGTCATAATGAACCACAATTGGCTCCATCTAGTCTACTGACCTGCCTCTGACAATGACAAATGCCACTGAAAGATTCCAATATTGTCATTGCTCCCAACAAATTGTATGACATTTCAGAAGAATTGTATCTGTCTGTCTCGGCTTTCATATGTCCTCCATTGCTAAATAATGTAATATTCCTGTTAAATTTTTCCATTTTCCTTTAAATGTCAACTTCACCATGTACTGCTCGTCAATCACGTGATTACTACACATTATTTTTAGAACTCCTTTGTTACACATGACATTGCATGGTACAGACAGCAAGGCACAAGGTCAGGTGCACCTGCATACTTTAATGTGCGCTATGTTGCAGTGGGGAAAAAACATAAGTGAAAAATTTGTCAAGATGGTCCATTTTTTGTATAAAGAATGATATCATGCACTGAGAGAAACAGTGCTTCAAAGAGTAACAACAGGTGAATTCAGAATCTAACCTTGTAATGGACCAGGATGATGTTTGAGTGATGGCTGCTGTGGGTGTGTATGGCTGTGCTGAAGAGGTTGCTGAGAAAGGGAATTAAATTGGCTCATTAGTGGTTAATAGAGGTAATTCAAAAGATAAAAAATTGGAGAGGAATTAAGATGAAAACAAGAGAAAAATGAACACAGAGCCCAGTGGGACATCTTCTCTGCAGTGCTCTGCCAAAGGGTGAATACCACAGGGGCAGGCCTGGGGAAACTAGAGGGAAGAAATGCTAGCAAGAAGGCAAATTTTACTTTTGTCAGATCTAAAAACTATATTAAATTAAGAGGGGAAAGGGCTTCATGAAAGCAAATAGGCCCAAGGACTGCTAAGATATGAGACAAGTAATACAACAAAAGAGAATAAATGGAATTTTAATTAAAATAAATATGATGTGAAACTAGACAGGCACTGATGAAGTAGTCAACCAAGGACAAGCAGGCTCAATGCTTGCTTAAGAGTGCTCTAAGATTGGGATAGCTTCTCTGGATTTAGCACAGTTACACCAAGGTAGAGCCATTTATAGTGAATGAGAGTCCTTACTCCTTTGCAGTACACTGTGCTGCTGCTCAGTAGGGATGGGAAGACAAGACAAACATGCTGCAAAGCCAATGTGTGATGAGAGCAGAGGAAGCCCCCAGTCTTAGCTAGGTATCTGCCACCCAGATAACACAGAGCATGCACTTCAGCACACATGCTAGCAACAATAACTACAGGTCACCAGCAAGTACACCAGAGTGTAGATCCACTAGACATGCCAGAGGGGAGGCATGGAGGGAATGAGAGCTGAAAGGAAATGTCTGGTTTCAAAACCTGCCTTGAGAAAACACCCATAGGGCTGCTAGAGTGATGCACACCTTGTTTCCACCCCACCACTTGAACAACGGCTTTGTACAGTAGTACCTGTTTCTGCTTATTATGATGACATATCTAATGGCAGCTGTTGTGGGGGGTGAAAGGCTAAAGTTCACCCAGCCCCTGTTCTTGGCACCTGAGAAAGCTAGGCCAAAATTAGCAATCTGTAGTATGCTGGAGGAGCAGCTCCATTTCTCTGTGCTCACATAGTCTCTGTAGAAAACAGAGAAAAAGAGCAGCTGGCATTTTAAGGAATGAATATAAAAAGAGATAAGCTTAAAAATCTAACTCAATATTTAACAACAAACAAGAAAAAAGCCACCAAGAAGATTAAACAAAAGTTGAAAACAGGCTTAAAAATAAAGGAGCAAGAAAAGGAATCATTTACAAACCAAATGAAGAGGGGAATAGATAAGATAAACTCTGAATATTAATGAGCAATCAGAAGAAGGGGAAAAAAGAAGCTAAAATAGATCTATTTTACTACAGGCAAAATAATGCACAATGTTTCAATCTCCCCAGTTAAATTACAGAATAAAAAGGAACCTTAATAAAATATCAGCGTGTAAATCTCTCTCCAAACCACCCACATGCTCACGGCTGCAGGAGACAAATAAGTACAATAACAGGTAGAAGGCAAAATGTCACTACCACAAATGCAGTCAGGTTGATTTTTCTTCTGTTGATAGTAAAGAAAGTATTTTAATAAGCACAAAACAGGAAAATTAGAGCGGCTGAACTGACCAGCAGAACAATTTTAAAGAAAGTGAGAATACATTGTGCACCATCCAAACCCTGTCTGAAAGTTTGGATGTGTAGGAAAGCTGCTAAATAGCCTTGCTAAAGTGTTTAGATATTTCCAGTCAGTAAGCTCTGAGTTTGCTGGTGACACTGAAAGGTGGTTGATGCATTCAAGGTCCAGCCTAAAAAGTCACACTTTCCTTCATAAATGTGGCAGGGAGTCTTTAAAAGAGAATGTGACTCTGCAAGAAAAAAATAATAATTTCTGCCCCTTTCATTATTTTGTTTGGGTTGGGTTACATTATTTAAGGGTGTCCTGGGGGCTTCAGGGCTCATGAGAGTTGCTCCTATTTGGAACAATGGTTTCTCTCATTTGTTGTGGGGCTGAAGAAAACCTTCAGCTTCACCTCTAAACTGCTCATGAGGCATTATGCAGTTCTGCTTGTTATATCCTCAGGGCACCATATACACTAATAAGACAGAGCAAGAGAAGAACTTATGTGAAAAGCCTTTGATGTCTTGTGCTGAGACTCCATGTACTATCTGACACGTTAATCATGGCATTAGCCATTATAAAGAGAGGCAAAAAAATTCATTTCTACTATAATGAACATTTAGTTTCCTGGAAGTGATTGCACAATCTGGGTTCTTTTCCTGGCTCGCTCAGTTCTATCAGTGGCACGCTGCTGTAATTTGTCTTACTGGTCAGTGTACTTATTCCTCTCTGTGGGAAAGCTGGTCTCTCCTTCCTCTACTGGCAGAACGACACTATGGAAATAAAAAGAGTGTTGGCAGACACTGCTGGCATCTTCTGTTCAAAGATCCTCCTGGTGAAAAAACCCAGGCTTTCTCATTGCCAGGATATCCTTCTCTATTGCCCTGCAACCTAGCAGAGACACATGCAAAACTCTGAAGTTCAGTCTTCCTCTACTGAACACAAATTCTGCAGCCTGAACTGAATGAGAGATGACACTGGCTGTTCTTTTTTTTTTTTCTTGTTGCTTTCCAAAGATAATTGTCATGAAAGGTGACAGGTGAATATCTAGAAAAAATACTGGCTAGATCTGCAGTGAAATTTCCCCGGTCTCTGAGAGCCAAGGTGTGGCCTTGGTGAGCTCTGGTGTCCCCCCAGTTCTGAGCAGCCGTGAGACTTACCAGTTGTACAAAGGTATTCTTGTACTCCCACTGAGAGGTTCAGTTGTTTTTTCTCTGGGATCCCTTTAGCTAGCATCAGAGACAGGATAACAAGAACTCATGCAGACATCATCCAGGGCCTGGAATTTCACACACTCAGAAGAGTTCCCCCTGAATACTGAGTAGAATCCTATATGATTCTATGACTCTATATTAATTTCTTTTAGACTGAGCAATACAAGATAAGTAATAGAGAAAATAATCCTGCAGAGGATAAGGGAACAATCACCATATATTGAGTAGTGAAAAAAAAATACTTTCATTCTTTTTATCATCCTGAAATTATCTTGTGAGGACTCTGGCTCCAATGAGAGACTGCCTTCTTGCTCAAGGGAACTTCAAATTAGCAGTCAGTTAAACTATAAGAGCTGTTTCTTCTGGGAATAAACATTTGTTTTGTTTATCTCCAGCCAACAGCTAATAGCACAATAATGATCCAATCCCCAGATCCCTTTGGCTGGAAACTGATACCTTAATCTCTGCAGTGCAAGTCTTATCAGTCTTTGCTCCTATGCAGTTTGAACACTTCCTTTATATCCTCGATGCCCCCTGCAATGAAAGACTGTCACAGATTCTGGTTATCTTTACCACGAATTACCTTTCCCTGACCCCATTCACTTCTTTCTCACAAATACCTCCTTTGAAATACTTTCTTATGGCCTCTGTATGACTGTTACTGAAGCCCAATGTTATTGTCTTAATTTTGCTTAACTTTCTCCATTGTTCAATATCCCAGCGGAATGACATTACATTTGATTCAGTGATCAAGACAAACAAGTCCTGTTGTTACCCTGCCTTTACCCAATGGCAATCAACAGAGATGTACAAAGAAAGCACAAAGTGGACACTTCTTTTGAATCTTAAACTGCACTGAACATCTCTATGCTATCGATTAGATCCAGCAATACCTCAATGAAAGATAAAATTAATATTCCCAAGGGTGGTCTTGCAGCACCCATAGGTGGTACCATTTCTTTGGGTTAATAGTCCAGACATATTGGATAGGGACCAGGTTCTAGTCTCATTTAGGGAATCTTTAGCAGAACTGAATCAAAACTAAGTTTTCTGTCAAGGTTTACTCATCATATATATCAAAGCATAGAAATAATTTTGTGAAACAGTGAAAACTCAGGCACAGCACAAGGAAAAACCACTATTAAAAATGAATGCACCTATCAGAAAATATCATCCATTCTTCCCTCTACACAAACCTAACTACTTACCATGCACATCTTACACAGCTTTGAGGCTTCCCTTCTCTTACAGACACCACCAATCTCTCATCTATCTTCCTTCTACACCCTCAGATGTTGCAGCTGTTTGATTTGGTAACTTGATGCATACAGGAGAAATAACGTAGGATAACACGACATAAATTTGCCTTCCTCAGGATACCTTACCAGTTTAATTGTTTTACAGGCACCCCACTAATGTGACCCTCTAATTAGAGTTGTCTTGTCAGATAAGTAAAGGTTAAATGATTTTTACTTTACCTCCTCCAAATTATTGCTTGGTTTGAGCACAACATATATTTCTGTATCCATGGTCATTCACAGTACCTCTGTAGCTGTAGTGCATAGCAAATATCACTGCTTGTAATGAATAACAAGGATTTTCTTCTCTATTTAGGTTTCATTATTTTCTTAGTAGGTTTAGATTTTCCCAGTATCTATATCTCAGTAATAAAATTACAGACAGACAGGAGATGTGGAAACATTCGCCCCACAGTATGCCATCCTCCCATTTATGTCATATACTTCCTTCTAAAAACTAAAGTTCATTGGAGCCTAATTTTGTCTAAAATAAAACAGAATGAGAAGAGGCCTCTAATGGAAGCATAAAGCTTCGCAGACACCATGAATGAGTCACACACCAGACAGTGAAGTTGTCCAGGAATGCAGATAACTGCATGATAAAAGGTTGCAGTGCATTCCTATTTGTTTTGCCTCAAAAGGAAATGTACTCAGAAGTAAGAGTCAAGAGCAGAGACTGTCAACCTGATGGCAGATTTCCTTAAAATGCAAAACAATCCTTAGCATACCTGACCAGGTAAATGCCATTTCTAATTACATGCTTACCATTTTTATGGTAGTCAGAAGGTCGTTAAGGTTAGGACTTTTGGACCAACTGTTTTCTCTTGTCAGAGGAGAAAGAAAGCGCAAGGGAAGAACATGACAAGAGTTTTTTTTGTAGCATGGAAAAGTAAATCTACCACATTCTCTTTAGTACAATTGGTTGCACATCAGTTTGCCTGAGGAGAAGCAGCTCTGTCAGAGCATATGGAGTTTACTAGTGCTGTTTGGCATTTTTAAATTATTTTCTTCTGCCTTGTAAAGAAAAAAAAATCATCAAAGTGTGCTGCTAGAAGCCATTTTGGCCCAAAATCTGACTCTGAATAACCCTTTGTAAATACAGGAAAAGCAGGAATAGTTTGGGAATTTTAACATTCCCTGCTCTCCCTTTCTTCTCCTCCTTGTTTTTCCCTTCATTATTTACAGTCCTGCTGATTCAAGCTCAAGAGCCTAGAAAAGCACCCTGACTAGAAACTAACACTGGATAAAAGTGAACTTGACTGTCTATTTCTACAGCCCAGCCTGAGAGAATTGCAAAGAATATAGAGCAACCCAGCTAATGGAAAATAAACCAGTCATTTAAAGTTCTTTCTGTTTTAGTAACTGCAAGTGTTACTCATCAGTGACATGGATGAGGCCTTCTTTTTTAATTACGCTATGTCCTTGCAGCAATTTGGCAAACTCAAAGGCTAGCTCCTTTGCCATGCTCCGTGGCTCTCTGTCATTCACACTTGTTGCAACTGGTGTAAACTGGTGTAAAGTGCTACTGGTTTCAATTTCAAGTAGGGAGCAATCCAAACTCACTCACACACTGGAGAAGTGTGTAATGAAGACCCACCTTGCATTTGTATTTTGGCCAGCGCTCAAGATGCTTGGCCTCAGTGGGCTTGCTCAGGCCTGTAATGCGATTAAGCTCTTATTTACACTGCACACTGTAGTGAGCCTGTGGATATCTGAGCTGGCTCTGAACGAGCTGCCCAAGGAATCAGGATCAGGCTGAGAGGAAAGGGAAAGTCAATCGATGGCCACCAGCTCAGCCCATCTGCTCCCGCAACTTCTGCACAGCTCTGCCCCATGGCGTGGGTATGCACAGGGACCCCGCTCCCCTGAGAGAGCTGGCTTGTCATCCGCATGGGTCTGTCTAGGAGAGAACAGTTTAAATAGGTCTGGCCTTGAGTCAGACAGCAGGTCAGTGCAAAAGCCAAACAGCAGATTTCCTGCTTAGTGCCTTATCCACATGCCTTTCCTCTCATGGACCCCGTACAGCTCCACTGTTGAAGTCATTTTTGCTGAAACGCTCTGCACGATCCAAATAAGCACAGCTTGACACGTGTTTGGTAGGGGTGTGGGCAGGGAGAGACTCGGAAGGGAAGCAGTGGGTGGTGGAGGAAATGGAAAAACAAGGCAATGTCGGGAGGATTTGAGGGCATAAACATGACACCAGACCCAGGGTCTGCTGGGCAGGGTGCGAGGTGTGGTGGATCCCTGAGGGGTCACAGGAGTCACGCTGAGTTGCCTGATATGCTTGTCCCATGGCTCAGTGGCACTTGCTAGGACAATGCAGCTTTGATCAGGAGAATGCTGCACTGGCAGAGGAACAAGGAGACATGGGTCAGATCCTGCACTGCTGCCCTTCCATGGAATACTGTACTGCTCTGACAGTTGCATGTTATTTCTCACTTCTTGGTGACAGAGAAATTAAAATGTGGCCTACCACATGCATGGCAAAATGCTCACATAGGAAAATGAAGAGTCACAGGAGAGTGATAGACCTCAGTTACCCTTCAACCACCACTGGGCAAGGCCTGGATGGTTCTTTATGTCAGTGAAAGTTGGTGTAGAAGTATGGAAGCAGAGGGATTAAAATGCCTCACTCCAGTTAAAGTATTGAATTTAAGCCTTGCCTCAGACTAGTGCAGTTTCCTAGTGAACCCAGCTGTACACACACGCCCCTGATCACGGAGACAGGGGAAGCAGTGGTCTCTGGAAGTCCACTGTGACTTAATTACAGAAATTGATGTGCCTGAGCCATGATAGTTCAACAGGCTATCTTGCCTTGTTGTCCATGGGCTCCAAAAGAACTCCACACAGCAGTGCAGGAGTCAGGAAGCAGCCAAGAGGCCAGTTTCTTTGCTGACAGACATGAACAAGGTCCCAGCACAGTGCAAGGAAGTGAGGTGCAGGGGAATACCTTTGTTTTAAAGAGAGTGCATGAATTAAGTTTTCTTTCCTAAAGCAGGGGAGATTTTCCCCTGTGCTCATTGAAGGTTACATCTGCATTGCACAAAGACAGAAGAAGGGTCTTGTGCTCTACAGGCCGGAGCTGCCCTGTTTCTGTGGTGTGTCTAGCTGTAGAATAAAACCTACCTGAGAGATGGTTTATCAGCAAGGTTTTTACATTTGTTGCTTGGGCATACAGAAAACCATGCCTCTGACTTCTTGCACAAGGAGGACACAGAGGGTCAAATGGCAACTAGAGTACCTGGACCACATCCTCCCCTGTATCAGAAACAGTGCAGAGGCTCTGACTGTCCTGCCTTGTCATTGGCTATATCTTGCAATTTTACCCCTGCTGCGTGTTTCGATTCCTGGTAAATGTCATCAATTTTTTTCTGTCAGGACTTAAAAACAAAGTTATCTGTCCATCACTCCACAGAAACAAACTTAAGACATGAGTTCATCTTCCCCAAATGTGTAGTCCTCTCTCACTAACACAGGCCCCGCTAACTCAGTCAAGCAATTTAGTTATAAATTAAAGATTTCTGCAGGTTTCCAACACTGCATCTGCTGAATCAATATTCTGTG
Source organism: Strix aluco (assembly GCF_031877795.1). Classification (NCBI taxonomy): domain Eukaryota; kingdom Metazoa; phylum Chordata; class Aves; order Strigiformes; family Strigidae; genus Strix; species Strix aluco. The sequence goes on along the minus strand of NC_133934.1, from coordinate 121,308,984 downwards.
GGAGAAGAATGTCGATAACTAGCATTAAAGTTAGATTTGTAAACATGATTTTAAAACTGCTTGAAAAATGGGCTTTTGCTGGAATTCCTAAATCTTTCCCCCATAACTTGTCCCTCAACCTTGGACATTAATTCAAGCACTGAACATTTTCAGGGAAGATGGTTCCTCTCTGGAAATGTGGTCCTCCTGCCTTTTGCTCCTGCTTTCTTGTTTACACATGGTTTTCCCTATATTTCATAGGCCACAATATAATCCCTCCCTTCTAGGAGAAAGGAGGCAATAAAGTTGGGCAGAAGCAAATATCATTTGTATGGGAATTCCAGCCTGAGGTGACTATTTGATTTGGATATTTTCCTCCATTGTCCTGCTTTCTTGTTGGACAGCATGGTTTGTGATATACCCAAGTCTTTTCTCTCAGGGAAGAAAAGTGATGCATTATGGGGTGCATACTCTAATTAAGAAACATAGCTCAGAGACACAAATGGATCACCAAATAACTGATAAATTTAATGGTATAAGACAGTAATAATTTCCAAGTAGCCAGATTATTTGGGGCTTTGGATACCTAGATTTTCAAGAACATTTCAAAAATTTTCATGTCAAATAGAAAACTTTTCATATTATTATATGGAAATGTAAGCCTAATTTCTGTAAGATAAGAGTTTTAGCCCAAGAAAAAGAAAAGAAAAAATGTTGGCAATCGTAATAGTCTCCTTAGATGGCAAATCAAGAAGTATCTAACTTCTGCATTGGTAAATTGGAACCATTTTGTGAAGAGATGTTATTGAAATGATAATGTTAGTGGTTAGTGATACAATGAAACTGTGCCTACTTCAAAACAGAATCTGACATGAGCAGTGGATAAAAGGGATTATACACTACATTTATAAATACAGACTGTATCACAGATATTTGCCTGTAGTAGAGGAATGAATTGATACATTGAAATATAGTAATACAGGTCTGAAATGAAATCAGCTTATCCCTTCTGATGGAGTAAGCAAAAAAGTGTACTGTCTTTATAGAAAGGAAAATGAACCAGAATTAGTCACAGGGCATCTTCCATTTCTGCTCCGGGAATGGTGCCAGATCAGATTGGGGCTCTCTTGTGTACTTGTTCGTTCCTTTACAGCCCAGCGCTGGGAGTCTGCCCAGCAGCAGGATGCTGATAGTGTGTCAGACACACACTGCATTGAGCAAAGTGTAATAGCTAGAGATTTTATAAGCTGCGAGTGAATTGGAGGCAGGGTGAAAGTAAATAGGTTTAGAGCACAGAATAGCAAATCTTTTGAAAAGTTGGTACAAGATTTTTTAAAAATCAATTAAAAGTCAGACATGACTGAAATATTTTTTTTAATAACAATTAAAATATTGGATTAAAATAAGCAGTCTGGAAAATTCTTTAACTCTTAATGGAAATGATCTTTGTTAACATCTCTTTGTGTCAGCTACAGCCAGAGATTTCAAGTATTGGGCTGACAGACAAGAACATCCAAGTGAAATTTATTAGGATGAGGCTGTAAACAGAAGTGAGATAGACTGATCTATTTTCATTTCCCAAACAGAGAAACACCAAACTGTGGTCATCTGGCAGAGTGAATGGAAAGTAATGGAAATGGAAAGCACATTTGAGTTGTAATTGAATAACTCATTATCTGGATCACTGGAAAATAAACTCAGTGTTCGGGGGCTGTTTTGGTTTTTTAATATATGCTTAAAACAGACAACATCCCCTGAAAGATCAAAACTACCACTGTGTTCAATCCCAGGTGCAGTTCAACAACAGGGACTCTGCAAAACACAGATGTGTTTCACTGAAGCAAAGTCAATGCGACTTAAGTGCTTTGCTGAACTGGAGCCATAACTGGACCTGAGTCAGAGACCCATCAACCTCACAGTCTGGAGCACTTCCACAGTTCATAGAAATCCTCTTTCCCAGCTGTAACATTACCTGTCCTGGCAGAGAGGTGTGCGAGTCCTGCAGGGACCTCGAATAAAGGCATTTCCAGAGAGGGTCTGTTTCCTCATTTGTGCTGATTGTGCATGAAGCTGATGTGACATTGTTTGCATGCTCTTGCTTCTTTGTGATCTTTATAACTTGCAAATAAATTATTTGTTTTATGGAGCTGTAGCATATGGCAACAAAGAACCACTCTGTTATGAGGAACTCCCAGGTGACAAAAAGAAAAAGAATATTCATTGTTGAACTTCTTTATTGCTGTGAATGTGCGAGCACACTCTGATACCTGGTCCTAGGTGTCATATGCGTGTGCATTTCACTCCAAAGACAAGAGTGAGGGAAAGAGCCATCAGATCTGGCATGGATTGGTTGAGGGGGATCACCTGAAAGCTCATTTCTGTTATTCTTCTTCCTTATAGCAAGGACCACATTATTTCAATTATAAAAATGGAAATGGAATAAATTATATAAGCAACTGAGTATGCATCTCTAGATAATTTTGTCCTATTGTGTTACAAATAGAAGACACCAACTACAAAGTTCACATCCAGTTGTGGAGAGTAGGTTTGTAAGATGATTTTAGTTTATCTCGCTGTAGAAAGACGGTCAAACTAGGACATGAAGTTTGAAAACCCATAAAAGTTGAAATCTCCTTCTAGTTTGATTTGGACTAATCATTTATTAGAGCTGAACTCACCAAGGATCCGTTTCGCATATAAACCAATCTTACATTTATCCATTAAGTAATGGAACAGAATTCATTAGCTGCATCGTATCAATGTTTTGGTGTCAGGTTGTTCCTAAGCTGCGGTGCCGGGTGGATAACAGTCATAAAAGATAGTGAAAAATGTTCCTGAGGATATATTACTTGTAATTGGCTATTTTTAAAAAAGCTATGGATGTGCATGAACATTTAATATTTATTTAGTGCCAAAAATATGTCATGTTAGTATCAAAGCATTCCCTGACCCCAAATGATTACAGTCTAACAGAGAGACACAGGGGAGACATCATACAATAGAAAATCCAGCAGAAGCCTTATATTAATAGGTTCGATTTTTGGTTTAAATTCCCTCTTGTGAGTCTCATACTGCTGCCCTAAGAGTGTCATGAAGGACAGATCATGGTGACTGTCTTTATAATGCCAAATGCCTCATAAATTGCTGTCACATAATGGAAAAATTCTGCATGGGGGCTTGTTTCGCTTCAGCATTAATACTTTAATGCATGGGATATGAGTATGAAAACAGGATCTTCTAAAGAGCTGTTCATTCCCTCATCTGAACCTCTGATCACTGAAGTATGACTTGATAATGCTTTCCCCAGCAATCACCTGTGATGTCACAGGAAGAGGATTATGACCTCAAGTGAGGATCAGTAGCAAGATAAGAAAAAATCTTAAACCAAAAAACTGCTTCTTTATGCAAATAGCATCCAGTAATAAAAGTGAGGAGAAAATATGTTCCAGTTGGTAATCTGCACCTTTGATCTTACTCTATTCCCATGGTCTCTTAATATTTGTTATGTCTTTTCCTCATTAACAGAATGGAAGTAACTGCCCTTGTTGAAATGGGATCATAAAAACAGTGATCTCGAAAATTCATATTCATAAGTCTAAGTACTGGTATGCAAATATTTAAAAGCAAATATTTACTTAATCAGCACTGTAAAGTCTCCCCTTCACATAGATATCAGTCACCTATAATCTTTGCTTAACAGATGTACTGCAGAATCCACACCTAACAGTCTTACTTACTCACAGGAGGTAAGTTTATTAAATGGGCAAAGTGTAGTATTCACCTTAACATACCCTTTGAATTCCAGGATGTAAGAGATCCTCTTCGACAAGGCCCAAACCTAACACTGGAGATCTGGACTTTAGCCCCTGCTCAGTCCCTGTCTTCCTTTAAATTTGTCTCTGAATTCCAGTTCAGTCTCACTTCTTTGTCTGTAGAAAGGTCAATTTTCACATTTCCAAATCCCATAATGAGTTTTATTCAATGACCACCTGTGTGAGGTCCCGTCATCCAGAGAGCTTTGTGCTGGAGAAGATAAGCTGAGTCCAAGGGGAGGTATTTACTCATCTAATGTGCCTTTTCTTGGAAGAATAAAGATTTAGAACCTCTGCTGAGAAGGGTGGGAGCATGAAAAAGGCGAAAACACTTTGCCAATAAGTGTGAGAGTCCCAAAACTCATTACTTAGAGGACAGTATGAATAGGGGACTTCTGAACAGACTCTGAGCCTAGAAAGATTTTAGTGGGTCAGGAGTTCAGTTACTCAGGAAAAGTTTCTACAGAATATGAATCAGCAACTTGAGAGCTGCCTCATTTTTGGATGCCAGCATAGCTCTCATGCTCACCAGATCTTAGAAGGTTGGTGTTGACCAGGAATTTCTTCAGCTCTCAGATCAAAAGCATGATCTGAGTTTTCTTTCACACTTTTTAAACCTGTCTTCCATTCTAACACTAAGCTGAAGCTTAGTCTGAAATAGGTTAGAAAAATAACAGGATTTGGTTAAGAAATTTTCCTAGAACTTTGCACAAAATTCATGTGAATAGCAGGAGGGCCATTTTCATGAAACTCCTCTTGGTGCTTTCCAATTTAAATTGACATACTCCTCAGGGCCTTTTAGCAGTGAAAAATTATTAACTGACAGAATTGCAATGGTAGAGTGTTGTAACCATGATGGTCCAAGCATATACTCTTCTCAATCTACGTTTTGTTCTCTTCAGACATAAAATAAGGCTCATGTGCCTGAAAGAGCATTTGTTGTTTTTTTTCCAGCAAGCTAATACCTGTGCTTACAAACCTTGCCCTGGCTATTTGACATTCTCACCACAGCGTGTGGAGACAGAAAGAGCTGGCTGCTGCCAATATTAAGCAGCCAGATTTAATGACCTCAAGGGTTGGACTTGTGCTCCCATGACCAACTTCACTATTTCAGGGGTTTCCCAGTTCTTTCTGCTCTCTTTCCCTTTGCCTTAGCCATATAAACCTCTGACCCTGGAGATCATAAGCACATAGCGAAGGTTTTCAGTGCTCAGACCTAATCGCTGGTGTTACATATATTCAGGACAAACCTCAGGTTATTGCTATCCAATACACTGATCAGAACAGAATAAGTTAAAGTCTGATTTTAGTCCACCTAAAAATTGACAGGCAATTTTTCTGTAGCCTCAGTGCTATGCATTCCTCTCTAAAAATGAATTTTAAAATTGCATTTGTAGTAGTCTGTGTTCAAGAAGTGACAGGACAAATCCATGCAAGAAAATAACCTGGTTTGTGTTATTAGCTATATCCCCTCTGCCTTGGGGAGGCCCTCAGCCACAGACTGCTGGGACGATAGTCTGGAGGAGTGTCGCTAGGTACTTGCTTAAGTGTTACATTACTCATTAGATTTCTACTTGCTTTTGAACACTGTATAATATAGCATACAGAGCTGGGCTGTCCACGGTGCCTCTTCCTGCACTTCTGTGTAAGGGGGAAAAAACAACTTCCAACGTTAGTAGGGTAGAAGTGTTCCTGATATGCAAAACAAAGAAAAAAGAATGGGGATTATATTTTTTGTAAAGAGATTAAAATCTGAAAAGGTTTTATGAATGTAGTTTGAACACAAACTCTTGAGAAAATACTAAAAAAAAAGAAAAAAAAAGAAGAATCAGCAAAAATAGAAAAATGCAGGCCTATGAAAGCTTGCCATGATCATTCCTAGTGAAAACTATTAGAATATGGTTTGTGCAGATACTGAATAACCCCATGCTGGTTGCTCTGAGATATCTGAAGATTGAATTCTGTCAGATCAATATAAGAAATGTGCTTTCAATACAATGTCAACACTTACAGTAATAGGCAGCAAAATGCTGCATCCACATCTAACTCTGTATTGCCATTTCAGATTTGAGTTCAAATATGTAAGACATTTTATGACATGCCACAGGAGAGGGATATAGTTTCTGCAGCAGAGAGTATTTTCTCTCTTAGACATAATGCAGCCTACTATCCTCCATTTGCATTTTATGTGCATTTAAGTTTAAAAACCAAAGAAAACAGAAAATTTTAAGACATTATTCTCCCTGCCAGTGTGGGGATTTTCAAAACCCAACACCTGAACTCCTGTCACCCAGCAATACCAGAAGCAAGCACAGCAAGCCTGGCAAAAAGGGATTCCTTGACTGCACAGTGTGTTTGCTCTGACAGGAATGGATGGCTCCTCTCTTCAAACTCAGAATGATAAAAATACTGCCAAAGAGCGCAAAGATGAACCAAATGAATTTTAAGCTCTGACATTTACAAAAGTATTTCCCAGACAAAAAATTAATAGGCTTCATGTGTTGAAAGACTTGCTGTCACCCGTGTCAAGTTTAAAAGTCCATGTCACATCCCTCTCAGGTGCCTTTCTTCTTAACAAAGATGCCTGATTCTAAGACGTAGCTTGATCTCACCAGTCCACAAATACAGAGAAGCCCTTATAAGACAGGTTCTTCTTACTCTGAAAAATAAAAACAGGATGTCAGCAGTTTTTGTTATTATAGCTCTAGGGAACTAAATTGGAATTTTTTAAGGTAAAGGCATCAGACCATTAAAGCATATCTGTTTATGGTTATAGAAAATGGAATAGATCTTTAGCATATACTGTATTCATAGTGTCATCAAACCGTTCATTTCAGGTCTGGAAGGTTTATTAAGTTTCTTTTATGGGTTGAGGGTGCAGGCACAGGTTTCAGAAACAAGGTCATTTCAGAAGCCAAACTACTCTGTAAGGAAATGGACATACTCCAAAACCAGTTTTTAACACGATATTTAATTGCACTTAAAGTTTCTCTTGCCACATATCAGTGACTCAGAGAGATGTCTTTTTTCATGGATATAAATTCACACTGTACTCCTAAATACAGTTAGCACTTTTCAGCAAATCTCTGCCTTATTCAATAGGGAGGTCATTTATCTTCCTATTCAAAAGAATGAAGTAAGGGGATCTCATTTTCCCTCTTTTTTCTTTTGTTTGAGCCTTCAATGCATTGGAGAGCGGGGACTTATTAGGTCAGGAAATGGAGTCAGAGCTACAGATTAATCAATCATGCCTCATGTCCTGATATTGCAACACACAGACTGATGTCATTGGGAACTGATGAATGCCACATCTGCATGTAAAACTCACAGGCTATGTCGGGAACTCATTTCACAGCTATTTTGTGGTTACCTTCAACTCTGATTGATACCATCTTCTCAGCACTTCCTTCTGTAGTCCCTTGTGCTCTGTGAAGGAAGGGAACTTATTCCTGACACTCCACTCCCACTAAGAGATGGGGATTCCGGCTTTTACTCACAAACTCCTCCAAAGTTTGGTCCCAGAGAAAAAGAAGTTGATGTTTAAGATCTAAATTTTGTGCAAATTCAGCAGTGTTTGCTCAGACAATTTTTTTTCTGACACATTTCTCCATTTCTCAGGGCACCTAAGAGCCTGTCAGGGTCCACATACCATAGGAGGTGATTAATGCTCTGCTCGTTTTGTCTGAATATTGAATGCTTACTCATCCAATATGAGCAGATCAAGAACAAAGGACCACACACATTAAACCGCTAGACATACTACTAGAGAAGAGTTTGTTACAAAAAGTTACCACATTCAGACAAGAGATGGGAGTTAAAAGGAAAAGCAAAACCAGTTTAGTTAAAATAACATTCAATCTGAAGTTATGCCAAAAATGAAAATTGAATGAAAAGGCTTGGGGAAAAAAATCTGACTAATAATTTTAATTTTCTTTAACACAATGAAATTTTCTGTCTCTTGGCGTGAGAAAGTATCAAATGCTGAAAAAAACTTTTCATCATTTCATTGAAAATCCTCATCTCTTCTGTTGATGAGTGCTACAAGTAGTGACCTGAGCACAGAGATGCTGAGAAGTTAGACCACGTTCCTCGGTCTTTTAGCCAGGCCATGCAGCCTTCCAGGAGAGAGCTTGGTACCTTTGCACTCCAGATAGGAGACCTTCACCTGGTCACCCAGCCAAACATGTACATTAAAATGTAAATTTAAAAATTGTGTTTAAAAATGTAAAATGAAGCCATCCTTATCATACAGTGGATTTGGTTGTGTTCACGTGTTGAGGTTCTGAGTGCATGTCAGTTCATGTCTTCAGAAGCTACTTATCTGTCCAGTCCCCGGGGAGAGGCACAGCACATGACAAATGCTTTCCCTGGCACTGTAAGGAAATTAGGGTACAAAAGGCAGACCATGAGCTCACAAGACAATTAATGCAGCAAGCAGTGCATTCATTACATGTATCCAATGGGGTCTTAGGGAAAATGGCAATCAGAAGCATGTTCAGAAGTATTAATGAGAACAGCACTGAATCTCTAAAGTCCAAGTATTTTCTACTCACCAGCATGATGTTTTTTGGGATCCAGACCAGCTTTGGATACGATACCCAAGTCTACAACAGAATTAATAAACATGCTTTGAAAGACAGGAATAGGGGAATCACTGCTGGGAATTGAGCACTGTGACATGTCTATGGTTCTGATCTTACTGAATTTTATGAGAAATAAGTAATTTTAATTACTGCTTTTCCAAACTAATTTCAAACATTTCTCCAAAATACACAGGATGCTACAGAGACTCATGTGCATAATGAACATCTGTAGTAAAACTACTTTATTATGGGTTGTTTGATGCTGTTTATTGCATACCCATTGGTTATTGGAATAGTATTAGCGAGCAGCATTTTGAAGATGGATGCTAAATTTTGCTGTGGCAAATTAGTGTCAACCAAAAACATATTAGCAAATAAAAGAGTGCATCTGCTCCAAACAATGGTTTTTCTTTGTATCATGATGATGATTGAAAGACTGTAATAAAGAAATGATACATATACTGTATCTCCCAAACTACATTAAAAAGCTGTTGCAAGTAAACAGTAATGCAGCAGGATAGACAACTGCGTTGCCTGTAAACAGCGTTTAGTGGCAGGACACCAAGCAGTTTTCCTTGTGTTTACGAGGAGAACACCATGCTCAGTACCCAAATGCAGTTCAGTGGAAAGCATTTGTTGTCTCCCCTGCCAATACTGTTTTGTTTCGACTATCTCCCATCTGTCCCTATCTCCTGGATATCTCTTTGTCTGAGTTTGTTCCCCTTTCCTCCCCTCTAGATTAATATCAATTCTAGGCCGGGGTGTGTAAACTCCCTTGATGATCATTACAGTAAAACTTCAAGAAAACATCTTTCTGAGATATGGATAGCAGCATATGGGGACAGTTTGTTTTATGTCTCATTTTTCATACTAATGTGGTTATTTTATAGGACTGCATCTCATCTCCTGTCTGACTAATGCCTGAGTTGTGTCTCATTCAAATGAGAGGTTCCTCAGGTTCACTAGAGCACAGGAGGTTTAAAGCTTTATCATGCATCCAATGTTACAGTGAATATTTCCTTAACATTGCTCAGTAGTGAATAAACTTCTCTCATCAGCCTCCTGGATTTTGCCATCTTGTAGGCAGTTCAGTTAACACTGAAATGCCATGATACATACGTGAATTTCTTTTTTTCTTAGACAGGAGGAAATCGTGGTTCAAATCATTCATGTGGTTTAGGTTTTCCTATGCCTGGAATGACACTCTAATGCTTGATGCTCACAGTCACTTGGCAGACTCCTTGTGGGTGTCAAAAATGTTCTTGGCTTGAACTACATGTCTGAGCAAGTACATTTCCTTGAGGACAGTGCTAGACACAGCAAAAATGTCATCCAGTGCAACTACATAGGAGAGAGAAAGATTTTAAATGGGGGCTTTGCGATTAAATTTCTGTTTCTAATTACTGGAGCAGAGGGAATCATGGGGGATGAGGATGGAGGGAGAGGACATGTCCATTAAGAATTTGGAAAACAAAGGTTCTTTTTTCTTTAAAATTCTCCCTTTAAATGGCTACATTTTCAAATGCAAATTCATTTTTAAGAAAAAAAAAATCTGTCAAAAAGATTAGTTAGAAATTCAGGTGAAAAATCTCAAAACCATTCATGTGAAATGTTTCAATGAGTCACATCTGTGTTTGGGGACATGATTTCAGGTTAAGCATATTTACAAGATTTCCACTTTGTCTTGCCTTGAGTTTGGATTTTTTTTTTTTTAATCTTAAATTCTCTTGGAAGGGGAAACTGGGTTTCTGCTCAAATCTATGTCCAAGAAACAGTTCATATTACAACTGTTTTCATGCCCATAAAAGTGCAGCTTTGCCAGAAAAGTATATCCAGGAAAACTGAATGCTGGAATGAACTCCCTGATGAATTACAAGTGTAATTAGTGAAGGTCAAAACTTCATATATTAGTTAATGTATTGCGAAGCCCTTCCTCTTACAAAGTTTGCAATACTACTCCAGCAGTTCACATGCTTTTTACATCTTGACTGCCAGCTCTGATCACAAAGATGAAGTCTTTGCAGAAAGCTGGTGGCTGGCAGGTTCAGTGTGAGGACTTGGTACCACGAAAGCTGCCCACCCACAGTTGTACCCTGCCACCTGAGTCACCATGACACGACTGGCTGAGCCAAGGTTTCCCTGGAAAATGACACACCCTAAGATTCAGGCTCTGGTCTGTGATGAGACTTCAATGCTCTTAGCAAAACTTTAGTAGGATTTAGCTGCCCAAAAGGACAGTACTCAAAATTCCTGCATAGCCCCCACGCCATGCAAAGAGTTATTCACCCTTAACTTCCCTGGCACCTGCTTGAAAGACCTTTGTTTTGGGAAATACATGCACATCACTGGAGGAGAAGCCAGGTCCAACCTCGCAGCTACATGATCCAATCTCACTTTGTTCCCTCTGGCTTCCTCACTTACTCCTTAACTTCATACTGTACAGTAAGTCTCTGTTAGCAGAATAGAGGACAAAGCTGCTCCCCCACCTTCTCTCCTTCACAGCTTTATTAGTAAGGGGAAAGGCTTGATCTTTGTTACAGCTACCTAGAGTGTACTGTTTTGGGCACCTCATCAGGACAGGAGAAGTGGATTTGAATCCCATATTCAAAAAATGTCTGAAAAAGACAAATATCCTGTATGGCCGAAGAAGATAAAAAATGTGTGTCCCGCTTTCTGGTAACTCCTGTAGCAGCAGCCTTTAACATAAAGAATTAAATATCACCTCCTCTTTCTCTGACAGTGGTTTAAAAAAAGAGGAAGCCATTCACCCAAAACAACAAGCTTGGAACCTAAATGAGGAAGGGACTGGATTATACATCCCAGCCTTACATGGATATTGAATTCATGCCTAGCTGTAGACATGTAAATAAGGGTAAGTAAGGTTACATGGTTAGAAAGGACACCTGAAACATCATGGTAGATAAGGAGAAGGTGAGTAGGGAAAAAACCAATAACCAAATGAAATTGCCACGTGGACAGGCTCAGTACAGACAGATGGAAGGAATCTGTCACCCATAGAATAGACTATGACACTCATTGACACAGGCTGTTGTAGCTGACAAAAGTTTGTATGGATTTAAAATGCAAGAAGACAAGTTTATAGAATTAAATCAATTAGGAGGTACAGAGCAAAGAGATACCACCTCTGATCTGATGGAAGTTGTGGACTAGAAGACTGTACCAGGAACATGCCGCTGCATACTTGCCTCACTCTTACTTCTCTAAGCATCTGCTACAGTTCACAGAGACCGGCGTTTAGACTAGGTGGACCTTTGACTTACTGATTTCCCAGCCAGCTTGTTCTTCTGGCTCTTATCTTAAAATGCCTCTTACTTGACTTTAGAAAAGAAGACATCATCTTTTCCCACAGACTTTGCCTTTCTTGAGCACTGTTGGCTGTGCATAATTAGGAGATCAGTTCTTGGACTCAGGAAGATGAAAATTTGGTGTGTTATGATGCAGACTTCACTGTATGAGTGGAACAAAAATTAGATCACTGAGTTTTATTCTTTCTTTTGAATCCAAATTAACACACAAAATTACTTGTTCAAGACCTGTTAGTGATTTTAATGGTAAAAATCACTGTCAATCCTAAATGCACTAGTCCTTAATCTCTGTGCTTTACATAGTCAGCTATAAATTACAACAGAAATAATTCCTTTTTCTCATGCTTCATATTTCTCCTATTTTAAAAATAAAAGCTTCTTAGAGACTTTATGTTCCTCTATGTGTGAATCTGGTATTATGTACAATACAAACATGAATAATACAAATGTTAGCTAGAATGTGGAAGCAGCCACGCAGCTGCCAATTCTTCGTGGTGTGTTGAGTGGTCCCTGGCATGGGATAAGCTGTGCAGCAGACAGCTATTTCTCTCCTATTGATAAAGACCTCATTTTCAGATCTTCTCCTGTGAAGCATCCAGCTCATATTTTCTCACTCTGCTCTTTCTTTTTAGCCCAGGGAGAGATTGGGAGACAAGATACCATATTTTCATAGCTGAGTGAAGCTGCCACATAGCTAGTGAAGGGTTAAAGAAAAACAAACACCCCCTCAAGATGTTCCTGAAAAACTCATGCAGATAAGCACATGGGAAGCTCAGACAGCCGGCCTTCTGTTAAGTATGTTACAGAAATTCCCCATCTTGAGGTAAGGAAGATAGAGGCACTGTTAAATTATGTTTCCCGTGAGTGTTGCTAAGGCATACTTACACATATTATATGAGGTAGAAAATTAGTACTTTGAATTGTTATGGTTACATTTGCAGTAAAGTGTAAGTGTTTGCAGTTTTTCAGAAGTTTGCCTATGGTTTGTCATGCAGTTCACCCACTGAGAAGAAAATTTATTTGCTGTAAAATAGCTGAACAGATCAACGGCTACAAGGGAACAATTGCAAACCCTACCCAGAGTCCTGTTTCTGGAAGAGATGATTATTTTAGAGATGAAAAGACTTAAATGACAGCTCCAGGCTTCACATTTATCCACTATTTACCTTTAGAAAGATTTAGGCCTGATCCTCATTGCACACTCAGTAGCGATAATGGAGGATTTGCGCACACTGGCGTCAGTCTCTGCCCCACAGAGGTGTGAATCTGCTTGTGAATGAAGGCTCAACACCTAAAATAAGGTTAGGGTTTCTTTGGTAATGACAAGCGTCTCTAGCAATAGTAGAAAAGTGGTATCCAGGGCTCAGAATTTTTTAGATATATATGCATATAAATATATGTATATACTTAAGTATTTTATTTACATGTGTGCATCTGTATTTATGTGCATATGTATATATGATGTATGTAAGCTATATACTTTAATTAGGTAGCCCCACCCTGTAAGAAGTGTGAATAAAGCTGAGGTCTGGCAGCCCTGGACAGTGGTGATATGAATTGCTCCCCTTTCTCTCTTTTTGACATAGATAACTAAGTAAGGCACCTACTGTAGACAGGCTGAGCAGATCCCGATAGCAATTGCAAGGGATAATCAACTCTCATGCATGCGATAAATTACATGCTTTTTCTGTATCTACACAGTACACATGTCAGGAAGAAAAAAAAAAGGAAACAAGCATAGAAGCTGTCTGGTACCTATGCACCAGCAGTACCGCTCAGTCCCTTACCTGAGCACTGACCTGTCATGAATGCTGCTATCATCACACCATAAATTAGGACAAAGCCCAAGAATGGTAAATTAATGTGTGTAAGGCCACGCTGAGGTCTTGGGTCACAGCAGAGAACTGAATGTATGTGACCCTAAAGACCACTGACCCATTCTTCCCCTACTTGCAGTCCTAAGAAAAATCACTTCAATATTATGGGGTGTCAGATAACATGCCCTTGGTGTGCACATGTGTGTGAGAATAAGTTGCCATGTAATTCCCACATAATTTTCAGTGCTACCACTGTGCGGATGAAGTTTGGCAGCACCATTCAGCAGTATATCAAAACTATTCAATGGCAAAAAAACCAAAGCAAGAGCTTTTAACTTCAAATTCTGAAGTCAGTCAGACTGAAAGCAGAGATCCCAAACCCCAGCTTAATCAATCAGCATAACTTTGTTGGCTTTACCAGCTGTGTTTTTATCCTTGATGAAGATGCTGACCATTCATTTCAACTAAGCATTCAGCAAATGATTCTTGCCTTCCTGTTGCAATATCCTCTCCAAAGTTACATGCAATTGCTTCAAAGGGAAGTTTATTTTCAGTGTCCTTGTCACAGGGACTGTTTTCTTAAAAGCTGTAAGTGCTTTTACATAGAAAATCTCCATCTAGATCTAGTGGTTATTTACTCTTTGAAGATGCTCTGCACATCCAGTGGTGGAACAAGCTGAGTAACGTGGACTGAACATACAGAGAAAAATCACAAAAGCAACATTTAATTTCTCTCAGTGATTCATTTGTTAAGGGTCTTTGACTTTTCTTTTGTAGGGGTAAGGCAAAGATGGAAGTGCTGAATTTGTCTGATTTCTGTTAAACATTAAGTATTCTTTACTGAGTATCATAAGAACCCATGTATCCCCCATCAAATACTGAAAAACCTCAGAACAGGATGCTCTATGGCATAAAGTCACTGGGAACAGTAAGGTGAGCAGTCAGTACCTTATTTCCATATCAAAAACAAATGTCTGGAAATATTGGAAAAATGTGTTAGGGAGATAACAATGCCTGGGAGGGGAGAGGCGGCTTGAGGATAAGAGGAAGGGTATTGAGTTCCACTGTTACTAACCATTCAGCAGAAAATGGCCCAAGACTGAGTATGTCCTTTTATGGCAGTTGTAAGAGAGCAAATACATCACAAAGAGGAACAGGGATGAGGAGAACTGATTTAGTGTGAAGCAGTTTTGCCTTCCCGGGTTGCTTCTTTCTGGGCAAGCTACTTGTTCACCTCTAAACTCGTCACCTACCACCACAAATGGTCACCTCATTAGGGCTTGTACAATAAACACTGATGCTTAAATTTAATCAGAACTTTTAAAAATGACAAGGGCAGTTAGCTGGATTGCCACATGCAGCACTCTGAGGTGATGTCATTAGTTAAAATCAAAGGTCACTGTTTTCTTTGTTGTCTGCTAATATGATTTTGAATATTACTGCTTTCCAGCTATTACTATTTACACTGGGTGATTGGCTAGACTCATTAAAGTGAATGAATGCCAGGAGATGACATCATTTACATTTAATTGTCTTGTTTATCAGTAAAGTCTATACAGTTGTTTTAATAAAGGGCAGGGGAAGATAAAGGCTACATTTGCATTCTCTAAGGAGCCTTTGACAAGGGTCTAGGATGCTGTTGACATTTATTATTTGCAAATGAGAATCAAATAACGTTTTGTTTTGCAATTGTTGCTCTTTTTCTTTCGTAAGTTATAGTTTTTCATTACTGTTATTATTCGTGGATGTTAATGAACAGATACTCAGTTTCAACTTTCTAGCAGACTCTTATCAGTATTCAGAACAACTAACACTTGTTCAGCTTGCTCAGATTCCTCTTGCTTGCAAGTAAGATGATGCATTAATGCACCAACTTTACTGTAACTAGAACAAGAGTTTAAACATAGGCATAAACTATGGGCTTTTGGGAATCAGGACATTACAGCTTCAGAAATAAGATGGTCAATATTTTGCGGGGGTTTGTCCCTTTTTCTATCTAAGATTTCCAGACAATACAAATTAAGCATGCAACACATTGCTAAATTTGCACTTTTTTTTTTCATTCCATATGTGATTAAAATACAAATGATTTGATGGGCTGATATGTGCAGATGCCATAATCCTTCCTCATGTGACCTCACAGCAGAACTATGTCAGCTGTTGGCTGCCAAATCTCCTGCTCTGAAGCTTCTCCATTATGTCTCAGTCACAGTTCATCTTTTTTCCTTATTTTCTACCCGCATACTCCCTTGAGGGTGCAGCTGTGCTAACTGGTTTTTGCATTTACACATTCAGCCCAAAGTGTTAACTTTATCCACAATAAAGCCAAGCATGCCATTGCCATCTATGGAGCCTACTCCATATTTGACTTTTAATTCTGTCTTCAAGGAATTGTTCTGTGGTCAAAGATACATCAGCCTGTTTCCCTTTCCAGACTAAGGAGGGGAGTGCCTGGCCTTCTTCAGAGCCGGTCTGTGAAGTGTTTTGCTTTTTGGTTTAGTGTGTCCTGACTACCTGTCATGTATCCACTCAGATGCTGCTGTTTGGTGAGGGAAGCTGGTATTTAATGCACACAAGAGAAAGAAGAAAATGAAGGCATATTACATTTCTAAATTATTCAGACAGTGGCACCTAAGGTAGACTCTGGATTTAAGTGATGTCTATGCTCAAGATAGTAATAAAGGATGGAGACTGCCTATTTAACCCTAATCTTTCAGGAATAGGAAGGTGGGTGTTGTACCTCAGTTTGGGAGAGGTCCCTGTGAGGTCGTTGCAACCCCTCCTTCTCACCATTAGCTGTGTAATGAGCCCGAGTCCAGAAGCCAGTCTGAACTACTCATGGCTGTCTTGGACTTAGATGTGCTAAGAGATATCTGAGTCCATCTTGGGCTTCCACTATGGGTGTTTTGGATAAAACCAGTAAATCCTTTGCACCCTTTCCAAATTTCTCAAAGTTTTTCTTTTAAATTCTGATATAAAAGAGGAACAGCTTTCTTTCATCTTTAAAAAAAAAAAAAAAAAAAAAAAAAAGTGAAAAGGATCTGTGTGCTTGGGAGTGAAAATTTAAGTCTTAACCAGTCTCTGAAAGTCACCAGTCCATGATTATTTTGTGCAGTTCAGTCTACAGGCTTCACTTGTTTTGCTGAGAA
Organism: Strix aluco; assembly: GCF_031877795.1. Classification (NCBI taxonomy): domain Eukaryota; kingdom Metazoa; phylum Chordata; class Aves; order Strigiformes; family Strigidae; genus Strix; species Strix aluco. The sequence continues at coordinate 121,292,318 of NC_133934.1, read as the reverse complement.
GCCCAAGGCAGCAATAGAAGTATAGCTGCTGGTTAGATCCATGCCTGTGTTTAACATAGGTAAGAACATACTGGTTAGAAGCACTGCTCGTGCCAAGAGTATAGATGACATTTTCTCTTCAATTGCCAATAAGCACTTTGGACTTGATTCTCTGCTCCAATTTTACACCAGTGTAGCTTCAGTGGAATTACGCTGACTTAGAGTCCATGTGACACAGCAAAAATCAATTCTTTCATTTGCAACAGGACCTAAATTCAATTACAGGTGTATATTTGTATAATTTTTCTTTCCTGTTAAAAAACAAACAAAACACACCTAACAATAAGTATTGTGTTGTTTGAAACTGGTGAGTAAAACTAGTGCCAGAGTACCAAAGAGCTACTCCCAGTGGACCCCTGTGTTTGGGGTGATCTTAAAATAACCCATCATTTCTTAGCTGGTATTATGAAACAGTAGCAAGAAAAATAAGCAGACTACTACTTCACTTTTGTCTAATTACTCTGGCAGATGAAGGTGTGAAATGATTAGCCAGTAACATATGGGCTTGAGTTTGGAGAAGTTCCCAGTGAGAATTCATTTTATTCCAGGCATATTTTATCATTTAATTTAAGGGCGTTAATCTATGGGTGAGCCTCTGCCTGCCACTCTATCACTTGCTTTCTCACCCTTATGAAACATATTCCTAATCTTAATCATGCTTTCTTCTGCTTACTTGCAAACAGTGTAAATAACCCCCTGGCCTGATGCTGATGACACTGGTGGGCGGGGAGTCGCATTGTGATGTGGAGGCTGATCTTCACATGACAGCCATAAAACTGAGAATTTACTGTTTGGGTACAATAAGGGGTCTTAACAATGCTGATCATATCTATCAGTCCCATAATGAAAAGAAGATGTCCTTTGCTTTCTCTGAGAAATACATTTTTCAGTGCTGTGAAGGCGCTGTATCACTACCGGTTTTACTTGAACACTGAAGCAGCATTTCAACTCACTAAATATAGGCAGCGTAGGAAGGCACACCCACATAAACACCATTTTTCCACTTCTACTTTAGTTGCAACATTCCCCACATAGCTATATTTAGCTTATATTTGAGGTGCCTAAAATACTTGCATTAAAACAAGCAACTGTGTATTCTCTTCATCTAGCTGGTCAAGACCACAAATAAGAATTGCATCATTTGGTGTAATAATGCACAATTTTGCATGTGTTCATGTATTTAATCCCCTAGTACTCTGCTTGTGCTTGCTGAAGCTCTATAGCCAGCAGATAACAATGAGTAGAGTAGAGACAGGGTTTCAGTTTTCAAACACAGGAAACTTAATCCCTAATCTGGATGCTCCAAATTGCCACTTAGACATGTAAATGTCAATTTTATGCACCTAAGTGCCAATTTGAGTGTCCAAATGCATGACTTGGACATCACATTAAGGCACCCATTGGGTTATATTGCTTGTTTTATCTATCTGAGTGCACATTATGCGCTGTAAGCAATTATGGTCTGTTCCATACAAGTAAATCAATTCATTCAAGTAGCTTTCCAGAAGAAAGTGATTTCAGCACAGCAGAAAATATTAAAAACAAGTAGCTGGTCATGTGTCGGTGTCATACTCACCTAGGTGCCCCTTTGATTCACCATCAGCGCCGTGTAAATTGCCGGTGCCTGAGAGCCTCCATTTACCATAATTTCTAAAAAGTATCTATCTTAATCTGAGCACGGCCATTTGGGAACCCTGTTCCTGCTGCTGCATTGTAGTCTGCCTGCTGTGATCCCTGAGCTCAGTGGAATATTTGGGGCACTCACAAGCAGGCAAGGTGGGTGCCAAGCCATGCCTCAGAGAGCCAGGAAGCCTGGGTGGTTGGGGAATCCAGGCGTTGCTCACACCACACATTCCAGGGCACTAATGGACACCTTAAAATAGCATTCTGGGTGTCGTTTTGTCCATCCTCCCCTTCAAAACAGTATTTAAGTGGCCTTGAGAAAATGATACTAAATAATACCCACCATGCTTTTCCCCAAGATGCTTTAAAATGCTGTAGGCAGAGAGGCGCAGACAGAGGCCACTTTAACCCCAGCCTTTTCTGAGCAACAATGTCTAATATCTCTTTCACATCACAGCAGAGACTGTAAAATGAGGTGTAATTTGCAGTTTTAAGAGGGTAAGGAAAAGAGAAGCTAAAAACTGGCAGCACATTCTCTTCCCAGGCAAGAATTGTACAGTGTGTTACCTGTTTATTTTCTTCACTCTTTGCCTGACCGAAATGACCATTTCAAAATTTCCAAGGAAAGAAAAGAAGAACCTGGAAATTACCCCTGAAACAAGCCCATACTGTTTGTCTGGGGATTTACTTGTTTTTTAATAGGCATTTTCTTTATCGTTTTTCTTTCTGTAGACATGCCATTGTTAGAGCTCTGTTCACACAGGCACCCTCACAAAGAGAGTCAACATGGCAAATGAGAAATATTACCCAGTAGGTGCAAGTGCAGTGCCAGGGACACTTCTTTCAGTGCTGCAAACCCTCACAGCTTTGCAAGGGCACTGCCTCAGCTCCTGCACCTGTGGGGCACAAATGTCCTTAGCACAGGCAATACCTTACATCCTCTTCCTCGGCCGGTAGGGTTTGGGAAGGCTTGAAAGTGGGAGATCCATCCCACTGTTAATGTCTCCTGAGCTCCCATAGATGCTTTGAACCCCAAACCACATGTGGGCTGAAAAGTTCTTGGTACACCTTGCTTAAAACCCAGCTTGCTCATCCTCTCATACAGTAGACCTAGCCAAAATTCACCCTAATTTCCTATTGCATTGTGACTGTGGGTTTGGTACTGGAAAAGCACTACATATACTGGAAGTTACTCCTGTCCTGAAGAGGGTGAGGAAATGAGCCAAACAAGAGGCTGACTGACTCCCTCACAGAGAAGCCATCACAGAGGCAAGCAATTTGTGTCCACAGTGATGAAAGAAAACTGCAGCCCACCAAATGCAGTAACGATCTCTGTATAATTTTGGTGAGGGAAGCCATGATGATTAGCATCTCTTCATAATATAGTTCCCAGGATGCTTCAGCAAAATCCAAACAAAGACAAGACCATACATAGCAAAATTACATCTGCACATGTGTGTGGTTACTTGTTATATGCAAGGGATATAAGGGAATATAATAGATATATATTATATAAGGGAACATAAAGGAATCAAATTTCATGTAAATGCTAGTCAGCCAATACTTTACATCACCTAATTTTAATTTCCTCTTATACAAACCTAAAAGGAAAAGATAATAAGTGAGCTACCATTCCCAAGCTGCTTTACTTACTATGCTCCCTCAGAGATTCAGGGCCTTTTCTCATTAAAATTATTTTCCTTGCACATGCTCATCCAATCCACATACAGAATCAATACAATACAAATTATGTGACCCATCAGAACAAACAGTTCAGACTCCCATTATCAGACATTTGTGGCAATATCTAGGTCAATACTCTGTGAAAGAATACTTGCAAAACACTATACTGAAAAGTTACACGTATTTAAATTTTCTTATGGAAACTTCTTCTAAATATAGAGAGAATATATTTATCTAGGATACTATTCACATTATCTTCTAATATAAAACTGTAAAAGGTTTCTTCACTGCAAGTAAAAATTAGATGATTCATATGCACTGAAATTAAAATGGCAAAACACACTGTGCCTTTAGTTCCTCCCACTGTCTTATTCACAGGAAGCATTAAAGAAGTAGAGCGCAGTTTCTAGAATAACCCTACTGAGGTATTCTGCATAACATGAAAAAAAATATCAGAAGTCTACCACTGCCACTGGGGAAAGGGGTTGTCCTCTTCCTGCAGCTATTTTTTATTCAGATAGAGATAAACAGATGGGGCAGGTTAGCAGAGGGAGTCAGGAAAAGAACATGCATCTTTTGTCAGCCAAAGTGTCAGCTTTCTGCAAAGTATAAATCATCTTCTTTTTCTACAAATTTGTTTCATTTTGGAGGAACAGTGCAGTAAGAAAGCATACTTCTTCCTACGCAGCAGTTCAAAGTCTTAGTGCAATCCATGGAAGTTGTCCACTACCGTGTTTTTTGAAATAAGGTTTAGATTAGACACCAGTCTCAGGAGTCTTCAACCCTAAAGCAAATGGCCATAATCCATCAGAGAAACTTTTCCACAAAGTTTTATTACTCTCAGATTAACTCTGAACACTTACAAATAGAGGTCTGAATATCTACAAATTAATTTAACAGTTCGAATTTAACTAACAAGATTCACATTGGCACTTCATGAAGCAATTTAAGAATGTGACACTGTCTGACATATTTACTTAAGCATTGAGGAGAATTTGGTAGTCCTTGCTATTTCTGCAAGGCTTGGCTGGGGAAACAATGAACACCAATTGGAAGCTATAACACAAAATTGATATAGTATTTTTCAATAATCTTGAGCTAAACAAGCAGACAGCATTTTTAGAAGTAAATGTATAGAAAAGTATGAAATTATATATGGAACGTACACACAGAGGCTTGCAGACATACAAATGAACGTCAGTCCATGTCTCAGGAGCTAGAGCCCCTTTTCCCTTTGGAAAAACTTGACTACTCATTAATGTGTTCAAGGCCAAAAATTAGTCATTGGGTAAATGAGATTAAACTTACTTGAAATGGAATTAAAATTATGGAAAACTGCTGAATATAAGTTTTGTAACAATTAGAGTTGCTCTATGAAAATTAATGAAAAGCTCCATCTTAATCAAGTCACAGTCCTGTCAGCATCCCTCTTTGTCATTCTCTATTGTCATTTAAATAGCTAATCTTCCTCTTTTCCTTGCCACAGTTTCTACCTGTCATATCAGGTAGCATTGGTTTGCCTCCAAGTTCCATGATAGTTAATTAAACAGTTACGAAAAACAGCTGATTTAGGCTTCCTATGGCTGAAGGAAAGCAGATACGTTCATCAGGAACAGAAAACATATAAATGAGTTGACATGCTATATTTATAAAACTGTGGAAGACAGAGATCAAAACAGCCTCTTAGGTCAACTAGTTCATCTCTCCACTAGGGCAGAATAATTTCCAACAGGAATATTTTTTATGGCTTTAACTAATCTAGTTTTAAGAATCCCAAGTAATGAGGCTTTCATAATGTTGCCAATTTATTCTGATTACTCCTTTCATATACGATATCCACAAACTCTTCTCCTTCTTGTTATTTTTTCTTTTTGCTCTTGTTGTAAATATTATAAAAAATAATAATTATTTTAAATACCAGGAAACAAGCTCTGCGAAATATAAATATTGTGTTGGGTGAAAACATGATTTCAAACGTGAGCAGAGGAGATTTCTGAGACATCCATCAACATATGTCACACCTCATAGATTCTTTAGCTTTGCCCTCAATGAATGTCATTAACATATTCAGAGGCAGCTTTATCAAGAGAGAAGAACCAATTGCATGAATGATCCAATTAACTTGAATCTCTCTGGGAAACTAATCTGTACTGACCTGCTACAGAGATGCATGGATAAAAGTAAAGCTACACCCATGCTGACAACGTATTGTCCAAGTTACATTTATCCCCAAGCTAGTAAGCTGGTATTCTCTTTTCAGATACTAGTGTAAGGGAAGGATGCTGGAAGGAGGGACTGAGTCTTCCCAATAATAGGAATAGATGCTGTTTAATCTTTTTTCCCAACATTCCAAGAAGAAAAATGTTTTAACTGTTAGCTGAAATTCAATTAAAAGTCGTAAAATACAAAAATGCACTTGCAAAAGTATACATAATGAAGCACCTTTTGAAGCTGTTTTGATGCTTTACTGGCAGAGCAGCAGAGCAAAGGATGAGATAGAATATTCCTAGCAAGGGGACAGTCTCAACCGGGACAGGGAGGATCTGAAAAGGGCTCCTTAATCCCACCAGAAAGTGAACCAGATGGGCAGTCTTTGCTCTTCCTGTAATAAACAGAGCAGGAAGTAAAAAGAGACAGAGGGATTGGAGGTGAGACAACTGCATAGTGAATAAGAGACCAGACACACACCTACTCAGGCTGCTCCTTAAAGTGGACAATAACTGCTGGAGGATTCAACAAACACTTAATGAAAGAGTTTCTGTAAGAGACACCAGTTTTGCTCTTAAACTATATGACAGTTAGCTGCCATAAATCAGGAGGACTTGCAGGGATAAATGGACAACTAGCCAGTTCTTTTGCACAGAAATACTATGAGAACTATGCCCTGAGAAAGATACGCAGATACTGTTACAGTGGTAATCACAACACAGTAAAGCAGTAAAACACACTGGATGACACCTGCCTACATTATCCTCATTAGGCAATATCGATATGTCTTTCTCTTATTTGTCACCTGTTTTGTTTATTTAAACTTGGTGCAGAGACTGTTCTTTGCATGCAGCTTAGACTTATTATGTTCATATACTGGCCTAGGCAGGACTTCTTAGATATTGTTCTCACACAGCTAAAGAATAATGACAAAATCAAGCAAATATTGCAACTATCATATACTCCAAATAAAAATCCAGCCCTTTTGCTGTCCTTATGGTTTGTCAGAATTGCAATGTAAACATGAAGTCCAGAAGGCCTTTCCTTATTATAAGACAGTATTTTTTTCAGCAATGAAACCGATAAAAACCTGGCTTCGAAGAAGTCACAAAGCTGCATAGTACTCAAAATTAAAGAGGACCGAGTAGTTCATTCACACTACTCCTACTCACTGCACCCCAAAGGACACGTACTGAGAGCAACTCGGGTATTCCCAGACACAGAGATCATTCAACAGAAAGTCTTAAGAAGTGAATTTTCTTAATGAGGATTATGTGCCTTTAAACAGATGACCCAGGTCTTTGAAAGTCACAGGACAGGACCAAATTGGACATTATACTTATACATTACACTTTTCTAAACCAGAGGATGCAACAGATGTATTAAAGAGCATTTATTATCGCAGTGTTGTAAAGGCTCAGTTTTTCAGCTGGGCACAGTTTGCTTTTTGCAGCCATGATTTTTCATCTTCAGACGCTGTGCCTGCAATTGGTGCCCACAGAAATAACAAATTAATGCCTGTTTGCTTTGTAGGTACAAACAATCAGTCAGGACAGCTGGAGACCAACCCTATGGAATTATTTTTCTTATTTTAAGTATGGATTCCAAAAAATGCTTCTCAAAAGTAATCAAGGAGTTTGGGACAGGCCCATTCTCAGTTTTTCCATCTTTTCCAGCACTGTGATATCTCTGCTGGGTTTCCCTATTTTCTTTCATTTTTTCCTTCAAGCTCTTGCTTCTCTTTTTTATTTGCTTTCTGTTCAAGAAACTTTTTTCCCTTTTCAGTGGCTATCTCATTGAGCACCTGCTCAGAAGAAGTTAAAATACAGCTAGTTTTTCATCACAGAGGCACAATGCTCCCAAGAACAGACATGTTGTATTATTGTCTCTGTTAAATGTAACTGTGAATCTGAAAAATTTTACATGGGCTTATGTGTTTTGTTCCAATGTATCTTTGCAATGCTTCCCCTAGAAGTCTTTTATGTATCAAATTGATTTGTTGTGCTTCAAAGATATGATTACAAATCCCTGAAAACTAACCAGTGAATATCAGTAATTTGAATCTATGAAGCATATCAGTCAATACATTCACTCTGAAACCCCTGTGACATGCTCATAACAATGCTTCATTTTTATAAGCTTCCTTCCAGATCAATATTTATCGTATCATTCAAACATTTATTATCATACAACAGTAATGTTCAGGATCCAAAAAAAAGGAAACAGCATTAAATGCAGAGCACGCTTTTAACTGCCTGCAGATCTCAGTGAGTTTTCACTTGTTTGCTTTGCTTAGAGTTCAAACTGGAAGGCTGTGGTCCTTTCAACACAAGCCAACAGATGACCTTCCTGAAGCAAGGTAGCAAACTCTTTCCTGATAATTTCATTCATCACATTCAGGCTGGGCTTCTCCATGGTGCTGATGGGAAAGGAGAGGCTGCACAACTGCCCGTCTCTTCCCCACCACACCCGTATTATGTGTGCCTCTGCCGTGGCTCACTCCTGGCCATGATGACTGTTAAAGCTAGACACCCCTTCCCCTCTAACCCCAGTTATTCCCTCCTTCCCTGCATTCTCCTACATCTTAGGATCTCAAAGCCATTTTTAACCATTAAGCTACTCATCCTAATGACAGTCCTCCTCCGTAGCACAAAAATGAGGGGCCAGGGAGAGCAATAGGGAGCACAGCACACTATGAGGCACGTTTCAGTCTTTCCCCATCTCTCCTTACAGCCACTGCTGCAAGCTGCTACAACGCCGTGACCTCATCACTCCCACTCCCTGCCCACTGCAGAGCTCCAGCTCCAGTACAAGTGGGAAAGCTCCACCTTTGTGAGTGCTGCTCTAAATCCAGAGAGTCTTTTTTTTTCATGCCGTCTGTATGTGAAACTCGTGGCCTGGAAAATTTCAGTAGGAAAGACTAAACATTGGCAAAGTTGTGAGTATCTGAAAACAGGACCTAACAAGAGGAAGTGCCAGGCAATCTTAATAGGCTGTGCTACCAGCCTCGCCTATAATATATCTCTCTGTTTACTGAGTAAGTAGTGTATAATTATGATGAGTGATTCAGTCTGCTAACTAGCCAGAGCTGTCAGAACTTGGCTGTCTGCACAGCTGATGGAAAGAGGATCATAATAATTTCTAAATGTGACTGATAATGTGGTTTACATTTTTCACATTGTTAGCTCATGCACATTGGGATTTCTGACTGGTAGGGAATAGATAACGTTTCTATTACTTTTGCCTGGTTTTATCTCAGTTCTTAACAGTGGGTTTGCTTTGGACCAGTGGTATTAGCATCATTCTGGCATTCTTTACATGTCTGGCACTTTTCTGGTTTTATTCCTGGACAGTACACCAAGGAAATATATTCTGGCATGTGGTCTTTACCTTTTCCCGAGCCAAGATAACCCATCAATGTATGTCTAAATAGAGGCACTTGCAATATTCATATCTGTTACTGCTAAAGAACCAAAGTAGATGCCAATGTTCAGAGAGTTTACAGTTAGAGAGGCAGTGGAAATAGTCCCTTTTATTTGGCTTCTGATGTGCACACAACTACAAACATCTTCAAACTCTTCAATTGCTCATGGAGTCCATAGACCCCCGTTTTAATAGCCTTCTGTGAGGAAAGATTAAGTTCTGCAACAGAATTCCCCTATTTTAAGGCAGCTTCCTGGTCTTCAGGAGAGTTAGAGGAGTTTCAAAGCTGCTTTAGCTCAGCTTTGAAACTCAGAGAAGAGGGACTAGATTTAGCTCAGGAAGCCTGTGTTCATTGCTTCTAGCAATCTGAAGATAGCAGGAGCTTGGAGAAGAGGCACCATACAGCTGACATAGGTGTTCTTCCCTTGCTCTGCCCAAGACATATTTTGAAGAGACTGGTCTTTCCAAGACCCTTTTTCTAATGAAAAACTTGGAAGCAGCCCCAGTTCTTTATTAAAATAAACTCCAAGGCAAGGATTTTCTTGATTTGTGGCATTAAATATGATATTCCTTAAGGATGACTCCTGGAAAGCAATGCATTATTTTTATACACAGACCTGGCAGAGCACAGAAATACAGGTGCACCAGACTGAAACAGTCCTCAGGGATCCAGTTTCAACCTATGCCATATAATGTGCTCCCCTTCAAAACCATGCCTAGCTTGATCTTAACTTTTCTCTCTTTCCTCTGTCTGTAATCAGCAAATTGTTTCAGGATCTGGTTGCTGAGTTGGTCAGATGTTGTCTTCTCATCCCAAAATAAGTGTGTTCCCATATGGATTATATCAAGAAGGTCTTTCACCTTGAAAAGATATTTTCCCTCCTCACACTGAGCCCATAAATGCATCTACATGGCAGTCATCATCATTCTTTGTGTCACTAAGCTAAACAATCCGAGTTTTTTGGTCTCTTACAAAGTAGGTCCTGCTTTTCCCATCCTCACTGTTTGCCCTTCTCTGTGCCTATTGCAGTCAGAAATCATCTCTCTTTATGATGACCATACAATGTACTCAGGCAAGGTACAAAAGCTTTGCACAGTTCTGATTATGCTTCCCTCTCACTTCTGGAAAAACCTGCCCTTGTATCTTGAGAATGGATTTCGCCACCTTACTGCCCCATTATGGTAATATTCTCCAATCGTTTTTTCTCCCCGTAGTCATTTCCAAAATATGAGCTCCTAATGTGTAGCAGAACTATTATTCCCTCATACAAAACCTTGATTTCCAACTCTTGAATGTAATTCTCAGGTCAGCCCAGCTTCTGTGTGCCAGTCCACTCCTCTCCATTAACAATGCCTCCCATCACTTTGTCATCAGTAAGTTGCATTTGATAACAGTTAATTTCCTAATAGTCCTGCCAAATTCATTAATGAAAACAGTGAATAGAATCAGTGCCAGACCTTATCCCTGCAGAATTCCGGTAATGCCCTTTCTTCAGCCTTATGTTCCCCCTTTAACCCTCTCTGTTCCCATCTCCCTGGAAGTCAGGTTCTTACTTAAGTTTTTTTCTGTGAATCCCCATCATGTCCACTTATACATAGTTCCCACAAGCTGTTGCAACTGATACCTTCCCTGATTCCAGATAGACAAGATCTACAACAGAATTTTACCAGAGAAAGTCATTGGTTAGTCTGTTATGAGTTACTTTTTGATAAAATCAAGGTGTATTGTAATACCATTTTTCTTTAACATCTTCCTTTTGGATTCCTTCAAAATCTGTTTTAAAATTATGATCCAGTATTCAGATTAGATGAATCCAGGTCATTTTCCATTCTCTCTCTCTCAATATCAGCACTACAAGTCCTGCTGGTCATCACCTGGTGCGATCTTGCTTTTGCCAGGTCTGTTTTGGTTACTTATACCCAGACAGGAGTGGGATGGAGAATACCTGTCCCCTCTACCTCTCCCTTCCCAAGTACCAGTCTTTGGCAAGTGTATGGCTTCATTCAGAAATGCAATTTTGGTTTTGTTGTATTAGCTTGGTGAGGTTTATTTATTTCTACTTTTCTGCTGTACAGCCAGACTTTCTTCATAGACAACACTAGCTGCTCTGACCGTGACCACTTTATGCATGCATCCTCCCAAGTCCAGAAGTACAAGCAGTATATGTTTCACTATTAGGAAACTCCTCTGCCAACAGTCTCATTTCTGATCCTGAAAGGTCTGATGGTATCACTCAGAATATTTCAGATAAAATCAGGATTGAGAGTTGTGAAAAGAAGAATGTATACAATGGTATATACAATTTGTTTGAAATGTTCAGTCTGTATGAACTTGTGTAAGCAATCAAAAATGCCAGAAGCAGTTGCTACAGATGAAAGACTGACAGGTTTCCTGCACCTGGACTAGTTGTAGGAAGAGGCCAAGTGAGCTGGGTGTATCTCAGTGTTGGAGGTGGCAAAGCAGCCATGGGGCCAGGTTGCACTTAAGTGTGGGGCAGCCACTGTTCCAAGAGCCAAGAGGCAACAGTCACTAGCTCCTCTCCTCACTCTCTCAACACACACAAATGCAGTAATACCCTTAGATAAATATCATTAGAGGTTCTCCATAGACCTCTATCACTGCTTCACCTCTTTATCTTGCCAATTTCCTTGGCAGAAGAGGCAAGATCCTCTGCTCCGACCTAAAGTGGCAAATTCAATTTTTCATCTGCTGTTGGGAAGATTTCAGCTATGCAGTCATCCTGCTTCCAATTTGTCATAAAATGCAGTATATCAAGGAGCATTCTGATAATTGATATGCATATACATATGGGTAAAGAAATATAACATTCATTTTTCATGCATAATTACACACAGAGAGATACATATATATATATGTGTGGTATTTCAGCTAGTAAAATGGATTGCTGGAAATTTACTTTAATACACTGTATTTAAGCCTCTCTTAAGACCTGTATCCTAACTCTGTTTCAAACCATTTCAAAATATTTTTTTGGATTGTTTTTTAAGGAGGAAAAATATACTAGTAAACACTAATTGGCGATGCCTGTCTTATCAGGAATAGTCCGATTGGAGAATAATTCTTCTCCAAGAAGTTTTTTATTGTCAGGCTAGTAAAAATGAGTTAAATGTAATTTTGACTCATCCATAATAATCTGTTTATAGCTATAATGGCTATTTCTGTTTTCTACAGAAACGATCACTTGCTAGATAGAATGGTACCGTAATCTTAATTTATCACATACATTTTTTTGCTAGCAGCCAGCTGAATGCAATAAATATCCCAGTCTGAACAAAGGTGCAAATAATCAATACATCTGTTCCATTTACACCAATAATGGCACATAGTAAGATTTATAGGCCTCAGTATAAAGGAGGTGCACTTCTCAGTTGATTATCCTTCAATAGCTGACATGCATTTGAGTTTCATTTGTCTGTAAATATGACAAGAGACGAACTATTCATGGAAAATGATTGAATGTACTACCAACACCCTCCCATAGAGAGTTTTTCCCTCCTGTTTTTTTTTTTAATGAAACTGTTTTGGGAAAAAAATACCTTGCTTCCCTTCCATGGGAAGAAATTTCTATTAGCTGGCTGCCTACATTCCCACCCCACACCAAAGACAGGCCTCGTTTTAACTCAAACCCAGATGTATTGCTTGCTACAGAAAAGAACCATAGCTCATGATGGCAAAATTTGCCTCAGCTGTCTAAGATTGCGCAGAACATTAAGGACTTTATTATCTAAATGCTGATTTGATTATCAATACTTTAATCGAAGAAAAAGAAATACTGTCACTTCTTGGAAGCTGAGTAGGCTGGATGGAGAAAATTTATGATGAAGAGAGCCCCAAGTGCAGGCACCTGCTGAAAGGGAAGAGAATTAAGTCTTTGTTAATGAAAAAAAATTTTATATACTCTCTTTTGACATCAGGTGCTACATTAAACTCATATCATAGTCTCTAAAAATTAGGTCAGTAAGAGTCCAAGGCACACATTGTAGGAATGAAGAACTTGTTTTCCATCTTTGCATGTACTGTTCGTTTAACTTGTCAGGTCCAGGAACATTTTCCTTTTGCTGCAGAAAGGTAAAGTGCAGTAAGATGGGCAGCCATTCTAGGATGACAGGCTGACAAGAAGCTACTGAGCATTACGTGTTACATATGCTTTTATTTTACTAGCAGCTGACAAACTGCAGTAAATAACTTCTGGGACAAGGGCAAAGATGACCAATAGATCCATTCTGTTTAAATCAATAAAATCATTTCTTATACATCAGGAATGACATGATGCACATTGATGAGGTACTCATGGTGCTCCTTGCTTCTAAAGGTAACCCTTCTACTCAGCATTTTCTAAGGCAAGTCCCTCTTTACAGTTTCTCCACACTTTTAAACCCCAAATTAAGACACTCATTATCGTTAGTTAGCTTTGGAAATTTCGGCCCAAGTCTCTCCACCGATCCCTGGTACAGAAAGATAAAACTACATTATGCTCTGTAGTGGTAGTAGTGACAGAGCGGGAGAACAGGAGACAGTGCTTTGGGCGAAGCATGATGCCCTGCCTCAATGGCAGAGGTGAGTGGTCTGAGGTCTGACTGCCAGCCCTTCACGGGATGAGAAAAAGACAGAGGAAAGAAATTGAGTATTTTGTATTCTCTTTCCATAGTTTTATTATCACAAGTCTGCAAATAACACTTCTAGGTCTCTTTCTGCTGCTCCCCACCTAGCACACACAGCTCACAAGGTGGATAGGAGGGAAATAAATGAACAGCACAGCCTGCAGGCAGATGGTTAAGTAGGCAGATATTCTCCAGCAACAAGTGCAGCCTATTCATATCTGTGCTTTCATCAGCAAATCCCCACCAGGTGACATGATGTGCTTCATTATGGGTTGGGCAACTCATGAGCCTGCAGTAACCAGAATGTATCATCTAACAGTCCATTGACTAGGAGGCATGTGCCCAAATTTTCATCTCATCCAAGCTGTGGTGCATCTAGTTGTGCACAGTAACAGAACTATAAAGATGTCTTACTATAACCCTAAGAAGATAGGAGCCAAAGTCCAGGAAAAAGGGGGGACTGATGGTCCAGTCTTCCTCTGCTTCCTTTATACCTGACAGAGAAAAAGAGACTTATTCAGGTCATATTTCATCCAAGTTCATTAGCTCACTATATTCACACTGTTACCAGTGATAGTCTCCCATTGCTCAAAAAAGCTGAAATAACTATGTACAGTGGCATATATGCAGAACTGTGTTAAAGAAAACTAATTTAGATGGCACTCAAACATTAAGAAATGTCAGATTTCCTCTTACCCACAATTTTTCCTTCTGAATAAAAAGGTCCTATTGAAAGAGTGTATCATCTAAAAATGAGCATGAGGTTAAAGCTGCATGGACAACTGGATAATAAGTATTCACTTAAATTTGAAAACCTTTGATCTTGCAACTTTAAACTGTTCTTTTAAAATGGACATTTTTGTTTGATTTTTGTGATGGTTACTATGGTTCCTTTATACATTTCCTGTCATGTATTGTCAGTGGGGGTTTGAGTCTTTGCCTCCAGCACAGGCTGATCATATTTGCATTATGGGAGCTAATTAACTGCTAGGAGGAAAGTGCTGCTTTTCCAAAAGTGGGATGGACAGGTCCAGGTGCCCTGTCGAAGTACGAGGCCAAGTCAGGGGTTGAAGTGAAAAGTCCACCTCAGCCAAGCTCTTTCTCTCCTCCCTTGGTAGGTGCATTGTCATGAGAGGGTGGCAGAAACAGTCAAGGGGATTTGAACATGGGGGTCTCGTGAGATGACAGAAGCATCTTCTGCTCTTCACTCCTCCAGAAACAAATGGTTACTGTCCTGTCAGGACAGCGTGCATAAAAACTTCTTTGGAGGATTGAGAGGGAACCCCTTTATCCCTGATGAATCTGAGCCCTACCACCAGGGTCCATTCTGAGCAAGCATGCACACACACATGCACACATATGCTCAGAGCATGAGACTTCACAGAAAACTTGTATTTTAAAAGCCCCAATCTAGAACTCTCTCACTCTTTTTTTTTTTTAAAAAAATCTCTATCTATCTTAAGAAGACCTGCTACTTTGTGTACCAAAAGAAAATAAGAATACTTGCATGACATGTTTGAAAAATGTTTCACCTGTAGGTATAAAATTAAATAGAGCTGGTTCATCACTTTCCTTGTTCTTTACAACAGCAAACAATACTGGCCTCAGAGTATTACAATGAAAGAAAGTAATCCTGTGAGGTGAGGAAGCCAGAGACAGTTATTTCAGTCCTCAGTCTCTATCTGCCATGCTTTTGCCAGAGAGAGATTAGTCTGCCTCTGATTGCAGCTTTAGAAAGCTTGGCATGCCTTTTGGATTATCCAGCTTCCACTACAGATGTAACAGGCACCAGTCAGGCAGCAGCAAATTATCTTCTGTGAAGTTATGCTGCAGTTCAGTTACAGGTCTAGCTTGCACTGCCAGAGCACTTAGACCTCCTCAGACAAGACCAGGGCCTGAGCCTAACGTGATCTGTGCTGCCTGTGGGGTTGTAAACCAAATTTCTCCAGGAAGACACATCTGATGATTGCTATCTGCAGGGTCACATGCTGGCGAGCCTGATTAATATGAATGTAGTGGGACAGAGGAAGAGCCTCCCAACCTTTGAATATATTTATTCCCAAGTGAAGCAGCATGTCTGACAAGAGCTCCCAGAAATGTAAAGGTTTATTGCCTCATAATGGAATAAGAGGATTAATTTAGAATAGGTCTGTAGCCACTTGTAAAATATTTCATTTTAATAATTTATACTAATGGAATAAATGATCTAGGGAGGGTCACATGGGTTGCTTCTGGGCAGTTGTTGACAAGGCGAGTGTGGCTGGAGAGACCTGGGCTGGACTCTTATTTGATTGTCCCTGGTGGACTTGTAGGATGTTAAAAAGAGAGAGCAAGAACAAGCAGCAGACAAAGCCTTTAATTCATCTACTTCTCATGTCACTGCAGAGCGCTCATGAGATGGCAGAGCTGATCAGCTCAACAGCTTCCTAAAACATGCACAAGGAGAAAAAAACTTAAGCTTTTATCTCTGTAATAGGTAATGAGTTCTCATTTCCCTTTCTAACATTAAAAAAAAAATAAAAAATAGCCATCTTGTGTGAGCACAGAAACCTCAGTAACAGCAATGATCTCAGCTCCAAGAAGCATGCAGAGATTTAGGGGTCACAGACACTGTTGTGGGTCTGAGTCTTAGAGATGTGACTGAAACAAATGCTAGATGTGATACGCAGGAATTATGCAGTCTGTACAGAAAGAGGGTTGTATCTCATTCCGCACATGTGCTGTAAGTCTGTTATCTCCCTTTATCCATCTGAACTGTGTTTGTGATGGATATTTCTGATGCATAGTCCTGTCCAAAATCTGAGAAAGGACTTTGGGAGCTCAGCATTGCACAGGGACTCTTAACCAAGAGATTTGCAGAAATTCTTCAGTTCTGTTTCATCTGTGTCTTGCTTTATAAATCCATCTGCACTCTGACAGTATCACGCAGAGACCAATGTCTCAGCAAGATATTTCCTTCAATCCTTCTATATGACCACTAAGTCCATGTAAGAAAAGGCATCACACAAATATTTTTCAACTGTTTCTGTCAGCATCAATAAATCAGAATCAACAGAACTTGTCCTCACTTCTGTCCTTATTGAAAAAAATGTACACAGAAATTCCTGATTGTTCCATTCTTTTTCATCTGACAGTGTAGAAAATCATGGGACTTTGTCTTAGTTCTGCCTCATTTTTAAACATTAAAACTTGACCTCTGCTTACTGCCTAGTTCCCCAGCTTTGCTTTCATTATGCTGCAAACATTTTTCTTTCATAACAATTTACATATGTAATTACTACAAGTACTTCAGGAATTGTTTGCTAAAGGCTTTATGTAAATACTAATTATCAGTAATTAAAAATCCACAGCTATTAGGAAGATACTGATAGGGAGAAAATACTGCTTAGGAAGCAGCTAACATTTGTCTAGGCAATATTAAACATCAAATAACTTTCTATCTATGTAATTATATAATGTGACTCATCATCTGCTGCATAAATGAAAGTGCAAATGGGAGAAAGGTGTCCCCCACACACATGCACATACACCCCAGCCTGCTTACAAACTGTTCATCTACAATATTGTAAACTCGTTTCATGTTGGGAGCAAAGACTATTTAGAGGTCTCAGTTACAGTTGCAGAAATGTAACAGCTGCATGGAATGTTTTCTATGACATGCTAAAATCAGGTGCTTCCAGGCTGATGATATGCAAACTTAACTCTCCAGATTGTAAAATGCACTGGGATTCTTTCTTGCAGCAAGTAAGTGAAAAAATATCCTTTGTAAAGAGTAGAAATAAAATGCAGGAACAAATTACATCTGCTTCATATTTTTACAAGATCTCGTTTCACCCTCCTTGATGTATTTTTTAATTTCTAATGAATTTGTTTCCTTATTAACTGTGGCCAAGCATCCATGTACTTGAAGTGGAATTCTGACCCATCTACAGATGTCAAAGGGCATTTTGCCACTGTTGTAAGTGGAATTATATTTTCATTTTAGTGATTTATTACAGATTTCAGCAGGCTTTGAAGCAGCCTTAGTCCATCTAAAATTAATCAACTTTCTGAGCCTGGTGGGAAAAGTAAACAGGTAATCTATGTGCATTATACAGCAATCCCAAAGTTTGCTCTCTGCTGTATCTGCTTCTAATGGTAGGGGAGAAAACCCATTAAGCAAGCAGACAGGCAAAGGGGGCAGCAATTTTACAAGGGGCACAAAATAGATTTCTGCTCTCAGAGCACAGGCTCCATCTCACTCAAACCTGTCACTGTAACGGGGCGGCATAAATTCGCCTGGAGCACAAAGCTGCTGCTGATGCTCACCTCTGACAAGAAAACTTCTCTTCCCATAATAACGCTCAGCCTTGGTGTGCTCGGCGCCTGCAGCCACATTGTCAAAAGTAGCAAAAAGCCACCAGTTGCACGAAGGCAGCCGGGCTGAACTGCCTCCAGAATTCATTTTCGAGTATGTTTTTATTCACTTCGATGGAGTTTATTTTTCCCTTTCTGGCTCTGCCATTTTAGGCTCGGATTCAATACAGGGAAACACTTCAATTATCTCTGGATCAGGTCCTCAGATTGTATTGTGGCTGAGGCTTTGAAAATTGCTGTTATCAAAACTATTAGCTGACTTGCCTGTGCTATTTTGAGCTGGACTCAAAAGAGCTTGATGGGACATTGAGTCACTCACAAACCACGAGTCAGGCAAGAATAACAGGAGTTTCACTGTCAGGTTTTGACTTTTAGCTTTCAAAAGGGTTTCTCAGCAAACAGCCATCCTGTTCCCTCTTGGTGAGCTGCCAGACCCAAACTCCCCTGAGCCTAAGGCCAAGGTGTGGCAGAAAACGGCAGTTGTCTGTGCCGTCTGACCTTGCCTTGGCTTGGTTTTCTCCTGGCAACAGGACAACACCAGCCTGGTGCTGGGAGCTTTTCCCTCCTGGGATGTGAGGCTCACACCAGCTCGTGGGTGTTGTGGCACACAAACCCAGCATAATGGGGCAGCTCCAGCAAACCCATTACTGGTCTATCTGCCACCAACAGGTGATGAGAGCCAAAAAAAAAAAAAAGTCCAACCCCTATGGCTCTGCATTTGCTTCTGCATATTCCTTGCCTTGGGCCCAACCTGCCTTTGCTACACACCAAGCATGGAAACTCCCTGACATCTGGAAAAGCTTAGCTGTCATGCAGCTCCCTAAAACACAGTTTTCTAGCCTGTAAGTAGTACTGGCTTCCTCAAGTCTGCCAGTTACTAATGCTTTGGATCAGTATTTTGTTAATTTACAGCATTTCCTCAGTCTTAACTCGGCATTTTCATTCTTCCCCCTCCTGCTTTCACTTCTCTTTTGCTTCAACAAAGCATGAAATCATTGTTTGTCAGAAGATAATCCGCTCGCTGCTGTATCTGGTTGTAACTAATGAAATTTTCTTCAGTCTTCTAGATTGCTGGGGAGACATGTAACTGTACTCTAAATAATTTGAGATCAGTCAACCCCACTGCTGTGCTTGCAGGTTACAAGTAGGTACATGTCAATGAGACACTCTTGGTCTTATTTTGTTTGGCTTCATTTACCAAAAAGGGTAAGTGCAGTTGTCCCAGAGAGAGAGAGAGAAATCCCCTCCCTCTCACCAGTCCCTCTTCTCCCCCAGCCCAGTCTGGTGTGTTATGGATGCTGCGCTGGACAAAACACAGTGGCAAACAAGGCACAGTTTAAGCATTTAGTCACCTACCCACTTCACATTCATCATCTAGACCTCCTCACAAAATGGACATGGAGATTCAGACATCGA
Organism: Strix aluco; assembly: GCF_031877795.1. NCBI lineage: Eukaryota > Metazoa > Chordata > Aves > Strigiformes > Strigidae > Strix > Strix aluco. Next base: position 121,272,947 of record NC_133934.1, on the reverse strand, counting down.
AGAAGAGGACACAAAAGGCAGCATACTGCAGGGGGTAGAGGGCATTCATCTGTGGGGACCAGAAAGAAAAGTTTGGGGCAGGAATGGAAAGGAAAGACCCTTCAGAGGGATCTTTGTTCGGGTCTGGATGGAAGGTCTGCATCCATGCACACCACTCAACCTCAACTCTCCCTGCAGAAAGGTCCCTCTCTTCCCAAACATGACCAGGTCTTCTTAGTTGAGAAGAAGTCCCATGCTCCTCTTCATCTCTTAACTCACAGGCTAAAAACTCAGCTAAAACACAGGATAGAGGAGTTCAATGCTCTCTCCTGCCTGAGGGTATCACAACCTGTGGTGTCCAGTTACAGGTGGGCCACAAGGATGAGGGGAATTTGAAGAAGGGAGGAAGAGCACTTTTTTATCACCCCTACAGAAGCAATTTGACTTTTCATGGAACATAAAAACATTCTTTACATATGTAAACAACATATAACTGTGTGTATTAGCTGTTAGCAACAGCATCAAGGATGAGAAGATCTGGCACCCTGCTTCAGTGAATACAACACCATGGAGTGTTTTGAGTGACTTAAGGGGAAAAAAAAACCCACCGTGTTTCCAAGAACAAGAGTGAGATGAAAGTGCTTGTCATCCTCTGGTGAGTGGTGTGTCATTGTAATGGCTTCTGAAAAAAATCACCACTGAGCTATGCATGACAGTGTATCACTCAGGACTGCAGAAGGGTGGAGTACACAGAAAGAAAGGAAAAAAAAGCAAGCTATCAAAGTTTTATAGTGGCATACTTCACACACACCACACGAACTGTAACTACGTTTGGTGAAATGCTATCACCAAAGCATTCCTCAGTAAGTCGTCAAGTCCAAAGGGGACCGGAGGCTTGTCAGCAGGCCAGATACCAGCATGCCCAAGGTGAGGGTCGTTCCTCCAGGACCAAATGTGGGGCCCACCTGCTCTTGGTGGGGAAGGACATGGACCCAGACTCCAGGTACTCTTCCCTCACACACACTTTCCTTCCCTTCACCTGATCCCTTCAGGTCATTCAGACATATTCATAGCCCTCACTTCTATTTTCTTTTGCTTTGCTCTAGTGTGGAAAGAAAACAGATTTCAAAACCTCAAGAACTGATGGTTGTCCTCTGAATAGTTTCAGATGGGATGCCAAAACACATCACTTACAACAGTGGGAAGATCAAAAAAGCACCCCAAACTGTGGAATATTTATTCCAGGGCTGTCATTCAGCTCTCTAAAGATTGCTAAAACTAAGCTGGAAGCACGACAAAAACAGATTTTGAGACGAGATTGTCCTTATTTCCAGCTTCTTGCTGGCCTGTAAAAACATGAGCTCAGCCTTTCCTGTGGCTTCAGATCATCTGTGTCCGGGCCTGCCGGAGACTGGCAAATCCCAATCAGCAAGGGGACAGAATTAGTGAAATTAAAACTGGTTTGAGTGTGATTTTATATTCAACTCAGGACCAGCTTCCTTTGTTTTGTTGTGAAGTGGGGTGTGTGTGTGTGTGTGTTTGTATACACTCATATGTGTTTACCTTGTGGTGGTTTCACTGGTGGTGGAAATTGCAAATGTGCTTGCTCATTCCTCATGGTTTCACTGTACAAGACAAATACAATTGATTTAGAAGGAAAGAGCCTTGCCAAGGACAGTAATAATGGCTTTGTGCTAAGTAAATTTAATGCAATATGCTTTGGCCAACAGCTGCAGCTTTGGAAAGAAGCAATTCACCTACTCCCAGAAATAACCATGAGAAGCTAAGTAACTGGCTGAGAAGCAAGTTTATGCACATGAAGATTTGAAGGCCTGCAGTGCTAGCTAATAGAATCAAACAGCTATCAAAAATCATGGCCAGCTGAGCTGGTGAGTCCCAGGAGGGAGGAGGGGAAAGGGAGAGAGATAAAATTCCTAACGGTAGGATTTCTGTGTAGATTGAATATATACTCTTTTATTCTGGGAAAGACAAAATGGAATAAAAGTGTCAGAGATGGCCAGTTTTAGATATTAACATATTTAAAGAAATAATCATTATGATATTAGTCCAGAAAGTATTATTTCATCTAGCAGAGGCTAATACATTTCATAGGTTCTAGGGCCAGAAAAGGCTATTAGGATCACCTAGATTAAGTTTAATATAATTCAGATTCAGTAATAGATGCAGAGACCTGTTCTACCAGGCAGATAGCAAAGTGTAAGGTCATTCCCAAAGTCCTTAAGAGAAAGGAGAGAGAGACAGAGACAGATTTGCCAACTAATTCTCCAACAGAAGCAGGCAGAGTTTGTCTGGAGACAGGATGTTGTTTTATGACCAGGTCCAACAGCTTCCCTGAAGCAGCGAGGTCTGCTCTGCAGGACCGTCCGGACCCCGGTGTGGTGAGGATCAGAGAGGTCACCTTCCCTCGTATGCAACAGCTGTGCTTTGCTACAGATGCACCTCATCACACCTCAGCTCTCCTCTTGCAGCGTACAGGAGTCTCCTCTCCTCCCCCACCCAGCTCTGGGCTGTTTTCTGACAAGTTCCTGCCAAGCAGAGCCTGAGCTGCCCTGGGCCAACTGCTATCGTTGTCCCATGCAGACCATGCGATTCCTTCTCCCCATTGACCTCTCCAACAGGCCAGCTGCGGGGGACTGGAGAGCAGCTGGGCTGGCTCTTCTCACAGCTCTTTCAAGCAGCCGCATGATAACCAAGTGCGATAGCGCTGGTGGGTGGTCTGGCTGCAACCTGCGGCTCCTCGCAGGGAGCACTGAGCAAGTTAAGTGCTTCAAAAGGCAGTTGTGTAGGAAGCTGCCTCAGACGCTACCCGCTGCAGAGATGGGTAGATAGGATGCAAGGTCTTCCCTCCCCTGGGCTCCAGCACCTCCCCTGGAACTGCAGAGACCCACTGGGTATTTTTATTTCCACACCAAACTTATGTTGTTCAGCTCAGGCTTAAACAGAGTGCGAAGGTCTTTCAAATTTACTTTTTGGGTTGGCTGGTTGTTTTCTAAACCTGTCCCTGTTTTGAAGGAAAAGAAAAAGGCTTTTCAAAAAAGTAGCAGCTGGGAAATTTGCCCTGGTTTTTAAGTGGAAAAAAGTAAATATACAAACAAAAAGAATCACTTTTATTTTCACCACAAAAGATGTTTTGCTGTCGTCCCCCCTCCCCCCCCATCAAATCACTGCATTTACTATAAAGCCTCCTCTTTTTCCAAGAGTGACAAAGGGTTTCTTTGAAAAGCTTTTGTTCAGTGCTGGAATGCCCCGGCCTGCAAAACCTGGGCCTGGCACTGAGCTGCAGGTACTGCTGGTCTCCTCTAAGCTTTTCCTCCTTTTGCCTTGGGGCAACACAGAAAGAGCAAAGAGACAGTGAGGCCACTTCTGAGCCTTATGTGTTTGTGTCTCACTCCTGCAAGAAATCTCAGGTGACTTTGTTCTCCAGCTTCATTTGTATGCTTGGAGCCAATCCTGCCATGGATCTAAAAACCAATCATTCCTATTGATTTCATTGTGAATTTGTCATGTGGAACAACAGTCAGAAGAAAAGGTTGCCTTGTGGCTATAAGCAGAAAAAAACAAAACTGAACCACCCCCCACCAAAAAACCAACAGTAAATAAGGAACCCAGAACTCTCCTTTGCATTAGATAGGCGTCCTGGCATGTTAAAATCATCCTTGAGCACCTCCTACTGAAAATTAAAAGAAAGCCTCAGTTTTGTCACTAAAGCTGAAAAATATTATTATTTAACAATTGGTTGTGGGCATTGTTGGTGTTATAATATATCTCATTTCAAATCATAACAGATGAGTGATCTCTAAATTGTTGGTTCAGATGAGATAATACTCCATCATGCTTTCCTTTGCAACACAAATCCACATAACTAGCACAGTATAAATACAATCACTGGCTGGTATAAAAGCTTCAAATAGTATTTTAAATCCTGCAAGTATGGTTTGTGCTTCAAATTGACAGCTCAATGCTCTGTCAGTTCCTACTGCCAATCTCATTATGGAAGTAAACGGCTCTATCTTATTTTATCCTGTTCTATACATGATACATTTAAAAGGACTTAAAAAAATCTAGTAAATGGAAATATATGGTACAATGAACAGTTAAAAAAGTCAATTGAATTAGTGGTTGTGTGATATCTTTTCAGCATACAATATGAACACAAATGCTGCTTTTTATAGAGGTTTATGCATACGAAGAACGTGAAGTGGAACAAATGAGATTTGAATTTTATTATTCTTTTATAGCATTGCATTGCAGATAGCTTTTTTTAATTAGCTCCTATCTCAACACCTTTGGCAACTCTAAATAATTCAGAGAATCTTGTCTTTTGTTGTTGCTGTTGCTGTGGTTTCTTTTGCAGAGAAGTAGCCTTTGCGAACGGCAGGAAGCTTATCTATCACCTTGTTAAAAAATGATCCTCCAATTAAACAATTAAACTCAGAGGGAGTGTGCTATGAGTCTTAAACCCAACTCAGCTGCCAGACGCACAGTGACAAACCTATCCCAAGCCCTAAGAGATGCCAGGATTGTAAAAGTTTGCTTCCCTGTTCATGAGATTTCCTACACACTCAACCAAGTGGAAAAGTCTGTAGAAGTCAGTTTGATGGAGGGGGGGCTCAGGGAACGGGTTCCCCACCAGCTCCTTAGCTCACCTAAGGAGGGATGACAGGGATCTGGTGCCACTGCGCATCTTCATCAACCTGTTACTGTCTCCTGGCCTGGCATTACACTCTTAACAATAAAACACGAGCTGGATATATAATAGGCACAAAATCCATCACTCCCAGGACTTCAAAGCAACAGGCGGTATTTTATGTCAAAATAAACAAACAAATGCATGTAGACAGAAGCTGATGTTTATGCTACATTGTACGGTGTGGGGGCGGGGGATAGTCCCACCAGCTCCGTTTCTAGACAGCACATCTTTGCACAACTTCTTTGTTGAAAAACTTCAGGGACACAGTGTCTTATAAGGATTCCCTCGGGCTCCCGGCCTCTCCCTCACTTCACAATGTGTGGGCAGGATACAGCTGTTCAGCTTCACTGCGTGGTCTTCTCATCCAAACTGTTCACATAATGCAAAAATTACATCCCTCAAGGCACTATGGAAATTCACATCCTAACACAGTTTCAAATGCCTATTTATTTCACAGCCTAGTGCAAATATTACGTCTGCTCCAGAGTCCACTGTTTCAAACGATACCGCAGTGCCTCAGATTAAGTCTGTGGGATTTCTTTTTTACCTAAAAAGGACAAGGAATTTCTTATTCTTTGCAGAACAACAGAAAATAATTATTTATTTTTTAAAAAATCACAGTGACATGTTTCCCCACCCCCCACCCCCCAGATTCTTTCAAGGCAAATCCAAACTTCAGGAAATTTGTGAATTGCATAAAAGGTCATGCTGGGGGCTTAACCCAGCTCAACAGAAAGGAGTGGTTTATGTTCAGTATTGCTCCATAGACTGCTCACCTACTCCAGCTGAGTACTCCCCATTCACAGGAGAAACAAAAAGCATTTCTGCTGCTGTACATCATATAAATGCAACATGAGATGAAATGTTTATAGACATGGATTTGAGAAATTTCTAACTCCAACTTTCAGCAATGTCATTAGTTTGAAAAAGTAGCCCTTGTGTTTTCAGCATCCATTTCAAGCCTGGGAAGCAAGCACAGAAGAATGAGCTCAGCTCAGGGCGTCTGAAGAACCTCTGTCGAGCATCAGCCCTGACCAGGATCCCTGTGTGGCCCTTGGGGAGTCACCTAAAGCCACAACCACAAATGAAGGGGTTCACGCACACTCCCACTGAACGCAGATCCTGGGCCCACCACCACATGATGTCAGGGAACCTTTGCAGTAAAAAAACATTGTTTATTCCCACGTACATTCTGCCTGTCTCTCTTGCTCATGTCCCTCAACTCTGCACTTCAGAAATGCTGTTCACATGTGTCCTTTAGTTCAGTTGTAGAAGAAAAAGACATTTGCCAGGTTATGCAATAAGAAGTTTGGTAAAAAATGCTATTGCAAACCCATGCTGCATGACAAGGTCAACAGAGAGCCCTGGCACAGGCACCCTGTGTTAAGACCCAGATTTAATTCAATCCATCAGAAAAACAAAAGGAGAGAGGATAAGAGGCTGACATTTTGGCAACATTTGCCTCTTCAGAAGACAGCAGGTGCTGCCAAAATATTACACTCTCTCATCTTTTTTCCTCATATTTTTTTGTGATGGAGGGAATTAAATCCTACAGTTGCACGTGATCTAACGTGCCAAGGTCCCTTCCTGATGATTGACGATTTTCTTGATCTCCTTTTTTTGACACACTCTGTCCCCAGATGCCCATTGTCCCTGCAAATCTCTCTGTGGCCCCTAAGCCTTAATTAGATCTTGCAGGTTCTATTTCTGTGGTGCTTTCACCACTGCAGGTTTTGTTTCCATTCCAGGTCTGTCTTTCCTTCAGGCTCCAGCTGTAGTTCAAAGATGCTCTGCTGTTCTTTGCCATCGGCTGCTCACCTGAACTACTTTTTTATAACAGTTGTTGTAGCAGCTACACCAGTGCTCTGTGAATGGCTGCTGTTCACCTCAGCACTTGTCAAGAGGTATTGATGGCAAAGGGTATGAAACAGTAACGCTGGGTTAAACCTAAGGAAGGAATTGGGGCTTCATGATACAATGTAGAATTCAGGTATCCAGCTCAGGAATGGAGCAGAAAAAATTAATTTACATCTCTACACTGTGTTACACATTATGCACTGAGAAATGGGATTCACAGGAACACATAAGCGAGCCCAGCTGAGGAGTGTGAAAGGCATTGCATTTCTCCCAAGCAGAAGGACCTAGCCCAGAGATGAGGTTTGGAGGTCTCTGTGACTTAAATCCTTAAATCCTCCTCCTGCTTACATGCCCAAGTCATGCATTTAGGGGTGCAGAAAGCAGCACGGATATTTCACACTATTGCCTGCCTCGTGGTTAAGCCATGGCACAGGAAGACAAGCCAGAGGAAACCCAACCCCAGCAACTAGGTCTAGGACAACCAGTTAGAAGATGGGGAGCTGATTCTCTAGCTTCTGCTCCCTAAATTTTCTAGAGAATAGGGACAAGGCAGAAGTCTTTCCTCTCCCATATGACAGCCTTACTCACTTGCCCAGAGTTGCACTTTCTTTTGGTTGCTCTTCAGGTAGCCCCGTAACTGGTTCCTACCTGGCTACAAAGTTTCCTAGCATCAGCATATTATGCAAAAGGTGGTTTTGAAAGTCAGCTCTCTGTAGCAGAGTGGTAGGTGTGTTTTGAGCATGTTTAGCTGAACTAAGGCCTGCAGGGCAGGGGATTTTTGAACCGAGAAGACCATATTTTTGTAAATCCAACCAAGCATAGGTGGGAGGTAGACACTCTCCTCTTGGCCAAGATGGCAGTATTCCCACTCTGGAGTACAGCAGAACTAACCTGGCAGTACTCCTATTCTGGAGTATAGCAGAACTAACCTATAAAAGACTTTGCAAGAACATTTAGACTTTTTTAGGGTATCTCAGGTTCTGAGCTGCTTAAGTAGAGATCTACTGGGTTTGAGTAAGAATCTAGAAAAGATCTCCTTCCAGACCACACAGAACATCAGACGTGGTACGCACTTGTGAAGAGGGATGAAAGGGGGCTCTACGCAGACATCTGCATGGGAAGACTGAATAAAAGCTGGCACATTGTGTGGAGGATACTGCTTAAAGCAAACCAAACTAGACATTAGCCACAAAACTGCAAGTCACCAGCCACTTACTAACATCATAAGAGAAGGTTTGACATTTTCTTTTCTGCTAAAACCCCCAGCAAGGAGAGCAGTTTGTCTGCTGGCTGAAATCCCTTTGGAAATGCTGAAAGCTTCCCTTTTGACTTCCTTTCCCTAGTGTACCCTGTCCTGTGTTTTTTGGCAGCAGAAGTGGTGACTTCAAAGCAAGCAGTGGGAATGAACTTTTAAAAGGTGAGCACTCAGTAACAGCCACATTAGTAGCTGACTATTTCAGAGAACTTACTAAAAGAGAGGGGCCTCAGTAGTAAGGAATACATTAACAGCTACAGGGTACTTACAGTGCAGAGAGAACAGGAGCCTGTTCTTTATTTATCAGCTGCCATGCAGGTAACTAGCTTTGGCAGAGTGGCAGACTAAATCAGGAGTCTGGGGAACAGAAGAGGCAGATTTCTTGCTGCACTGTTTAGATTCTGCATTTGCAGACTTTCTTGCTAAAGACACAAAGAGAAGAGAGAGATTATGGCTGTGATAATCCACATAACAATGCAAGGTTTAGGGAAGCAGGATTCCGGTTCACCTGGGAGAAGGCAGGCAATACCAGAGGGCATTTGGATAGCAACTACAGTGCCAGTTTTTAATGGAAGCACACGGGGCATAGAGAGGCAATGAATCCTACAGTAACGACACATACTATGGAGGGTATGGCACAGGAGTATCACAGTGGCAGACTTTTAACAGCTCTGGGTGCTCTGGGCACACCCAGCTTTTCTAAACCCATTCAGCATAGCTCCTAACACAATTATCATAGCCACATTTTCAAGCCAACGTTATGTCAGAAGCACTCAGTATACGGAGCACTTTGGAAAATTGGCTCCTACTTTTTGGCAGTAATTGAAAGCTGAGCTCTTAGGAAAATGGGAGCTCTAAATGCTTGGATGACATTTCTCAACTTTGCTCGCAAATAGGAGAACCTGTAAGCCACAAAGGCAATGCCATCAGCCATCTTTTAAGGCTCATCAGATGATAAGCCATCATCAGAGAGACTATTATTACATTTGCTTTTTTATTTCACCCTTGTGAGAACTTGTAAGACAAAGTTAGCAACAGCAGAGTGACAGACCACTACAGCATTCAGATTCAGATATCTCCTGTTTTAATACACGTCTATATCTAACCAGAAACACACTGATGTGCATGACTGATGTGCATGTAGGTAACAGTATGAGTAGTGCATGCCTCTTCCTTTAAATGAAAGGAAATGCCAGGCAGTTATCTCCATCAGATTTTATTATGTGACATAGGATGACCAATTACGTACTATGCAATAAACTAAGTGAGGTTTTAATCGCTGCTGCATTTATGGATGGTTTATCCTGACCTTTCATAGCCTTAAAAACTAATAACTGAAGCAAAACGAAGTTTACCAGCTCCTCTCAGAAACTAGCCATGTGAGCATAATCAAATCCCAGGCATTAACAAAGCTTGGATTCCTGAGCTGGTGAAGAACCGAGTCACTTCCCATGTCAGATGGTGCTGGACAGGCAATGTCTTTTCTTTTGACCAAATTGGAAAAAAGGGTATGGGGTTTACAGCTAAGGCCAAATCATCACCCGAAGTAAATTACACTGAATTTGCAGCTTTCACTGTCTGCATACTTAATTTATAAAACAGTAACAACTGTTGTGGTATCTTTAATGAAGAATACTTATTCTAAGAAATGTGATGTATCTAAGAATAGTTATATAGAAATTATGCTAGATAAATGTCATACTAAAAAGGGAGAGCTCTGTCTTACAGAGATACCAATTTTATGGAAAGATGATTTTAGGCCAAGAGATTTGATGAAGTCCATGTGTAGGTTAGTAGCAGAGCTATAAACAAAACCTGAAATCTCACCTTCTCTCCCACTTCATTATACCACCATGGCTTTCAAAAGAGGTGGATGACAAGGCATGACAGATGGTATTTAACACAGTTTTCACATTAACATTTTTCTGCTGGTCCCTTGAAGACCCACAGATGTTGTTAGGACTTTAATCCAGAATCTTCTCCATTCCAGAAAACTTGGAATAATAGTTGCTTCCCCTTCATGTGTCTTTGCATGCCATTGATTTATGGACTTTCATGCCTCTTGCAATCAAGTGATGCCTTGCAGCCCTAATGCATCCAGGAGGAAATCATTTGAAGTAAAAGACTTGAAGAATCACTACCATGAAGATAATTCTAATAATAATCTCTTTTCACCATAGTCATGTTTGTAAACACAGGAATGCAAAGCTGCCCTGTTTCAATTTATTTCAGACATGAAGGAAACAAGATACTGTGATTCTCTCTTTTTTTTTTTTCATTTGTTTCTTTTTCCAAAAGGGAAGACACATGTGGCCTGCCTGCAGCAAGCCCTGTCTACCTGTGGTCTACTTCAGAAGACTGGCTTTTCAAGGCCTCTCGAAGGCTGCCTCATTCCAGGCTTGGTGACAAAATTGCCTACAGCAATACTTAGCCATTTTATTTGCCACCCTCAGCTGCAAATGCAAAGGAGCTGACACACCTCAGATTAAACTCACCACAAACATTCAGAGAAGTTAATTGTTGTGATCCGAGCCACGGAAGAGAGAGAAAATGCACATATCCGATGAGTTTGCCGGCATTGCTCCTTGCAGCTGCACAGCTGTCCTTCACACATGAAAGAAACAGGTCCAGCTCCCAAACACCTCTTTCAGCTTTTCCTTTTGTACAGTTATGTTCAGGTTTCTCCAAAACACACTCTGCACAACATTACAGCTGCCTGGGCCAGATCCTCAGCAGCTGTGACCCAACCTGATTCCATGGATTTCAAACGCCTTTTCTACCCACTGGAGAATCTGTCTGCAAGTTGAAAGTACTTCCCTGTCCTCCTTCCCTGCCTGCCATGCAAACATGCACACACGCATCCACATACACGGTAAATGGAATGAGTCCAAAAAGTTTTTCTCAACTCTGGTAGCATTATTTTTTTCTTTTTCAAAATAACTTGGAAGATAAACTTTGAAAGCTTTCCAATGCAAATGTTCCTGGGGCAAGAGGGCTGAATGTAAACAATAGCTAGAGCTTGGTTCTGCGAGAGCTTTTAACATGGAGTCCTAATTCAAACATCCGTTCCTCCTCCTCTTCTTTCCCTCCTACAGCTAATGTGTACTGTACACACTTGTGCATCACTCCGTCAGACACTCCTCATGGCTGCCAGGTCACTGAGTACATGGCAGCTTCTGCCAGTGAAGTAGAAATGTGCTGGTCTGACATTTTTTATAATGATTTTTCCCCACCAAGTCAGGGGAAGATAGCCATTTTCCCTAGTTCATGTGGTTCACTGAGGAATAGGTAAGACATGCCAGAGAAGCATCTCCTGCTTGGCTACGTGCATGTGAAAGCCCCTGGGAAAACCAGAGAGAAAGGATCCTATCTTGTGGTAATTAGGGCAAGGGGAAAAAAAAGGTGGAACCTTTGGTCCCTGTTTCATAGTTTCTTTGCACCTTGAAGTGGTTAAATCAAAGAGCTTCTGATTTTCAGAGTTGTACAATGGCAGCCTTCTCAGATCAGACAACATCATGAAAGTGGGAACGATCACACGATAGGATGCTGGGAAAAGGGGTCAAAAGATAACAAAGGTTTCTGTTTTGATTTGCTAAAGAAAAGGTAATCACCAGAGCGGGATGTGATGAAGTCAAGTGGAATAGACCTACCTTTACTCTGGAAATAGTGCAACTTTTCACCAGAGGAACTGCAGTTGGGCTGGGTGAAGTGAAGATGCCATGAAGAACTCAGGGAAAGACCATGAACTTTGGCCTCTCCATCATCTACTGCAAATTCAGAGTATCTCTGAGCATTTAGTGAGTTCTGTATGACTCCCCGATAACTGTCCAGGTACAAACGTATACAGAGCAATTTTCTGAGTTTATACAAGTCTGGGGGCCAGGATGATCCCATTCTGACACATGTACAATGTTCAACAGATGGAGTGTCTCAACGCCTTTGCAATACAAACCACCATAAGACTATTAATGAGGCACTATCTTTTGAATTAATCTCTCCAGCATAAAGTTGTCATTGGTGGACTATTAATATATTTCAGATAACCACACTATCCAAGCATCTTCTGGGTAAATCAAACTCATGCAAAGTTTTTAGATGATTTCATCATTTCACTGCCTCTTTTCCTTTTGCAACGCTTTAACACTTTTTGGCATATAGGCTGCTGTTGCAAAAATTTTGTTGCAGTCAATTTGTTTTAATTGGTTGTTCAATTAGATTTGAAAGATGCAGGACTGATGGAAGAAAAAACTGCTCATTTGACTAGATACTAATAATCCCCAATGATACTTGAATGAATCCTAAATTCATATATAAGATTGTTGATGCTGTTGATTTTTTAACATCCAGGTTCATAATTCCCTTCATGCAATGAATATCTGTAACCATATTTCTGGAAAAGAAGATGGCCTGTTGGAAACTCTGGCCATCTGAAAGTCTGGATTTATATATGAGTGTTTCCATTCTTTGATAAGGAACACAGGGATTTCCAGATTGAGCAACTCGGCATCTTCCTTTAAAGCATGCACCAAATTTGTAACATACTATGGGCTGACTTTATTAGATTAATTAAAGAAACCTATTAATTTCCAAGTAAATGAAAAATATTTTTAATCATTGCCTGTGAACCACTTAACACATTAACTTGTCCCTCTGAAGTCATTTACTTAAGTGTGCCCTCAGTTTGCTTAATCCATAACTGGTCAATAGTATATTAATATTACAGTCTCATTTTGGATCTAAGCATGTCTGAGCCTATTAAACTGTCACCCTGGATTTACTTGCAGGGAAAAATTATCTGCATTCAGAGATAGAGGGAGAAAAGTATTAAAGTGAATCGAGCACTAATGAAATTAATCATAATCATCGTAAGTACATTCAACTGCTATCACCCAGTGGGAGATGCTGCTACAGGAAAGTCTTCCTGCTCTACTGTTTTTATGGCTGAGCTGTGGAGCTACTTTAGCTTTTGTTCCAAAGAGACCGATAACACTCTGGTGATCATTTGGAATCATCCCTTTTATTTTTTTACTAAGAATCAACCTTAGAGACAACCTTGAAATACAAGCACTTCATGCAAAGCTTGTTCTACTGAACTAGTTTAATGTAGGTCAGACCTACTGTAGTTTGCGATATAATTCATTCAAACTGTGAGACTCCATCTCTTGCTGTTTACTTTTACTGCACTGCTTGTGAACCTAATATATATAATTTACAGGTCCAAGACAATAAGAAAGAGCAAGTCAGGAGAAAAATGATCTATGTCCCTGTAGTGTAAGATACATTTAGATATACAGAGCCAGATCCTGAGTTGTGTAAATCAGAATAGGTGCGCGGTGCACTAAAGCCAATAAAACTATGCAGGTTTATATTAGTGCTGTAAGATTATTCTTTACAGCACTCCTCTTAATTCATGCAAAAATTTTATAATCCTTTAATAATACTTGAATTTAAAAATTCTTTTTTTTTTTTTTTTTTCCCTTCCAATTGCTGGGGTCTGTAGTGGCAAGACACTAATCTGTATCCTGCTTAATACTCTGTGAAACTTTTGAAGGGTTCCCCCATATATCCTCTTCGAATTCTTCAGTTGTCTAGAAACTCTGGTGTTGTATGGATTAAACAGTTGAAGGAAACCTCTGATGAAGAGGAACATGACAATGGAAAAGACGAAAAATAGCAGCAGATCAAAAGCAGTTATCTCTAAAAACAAATTCGGTGTTATCCACAATTAAGCAACATTTGACATTTAAAAAACATTTGATCAGTGTTTTGACTTACAGAACTGCTTAAGGGGCACTGTGATGTGTAAATTAAATTCAAATGAAGGTTAAATATAGTTCTTTTGGAAAGACTGCACGGTTTAAATTACCTAATTATTTGGACAAAATCTGTTCTCCTGTAATTAAATGTATACAAAAGAATGCGTCTTTTTACTAAGTACATTTGGAGAGAAGATGTTTATCAGCAAATGGTTACTTCCTCTTGAAGATCATAAAGATAATGTCATCACTCAGAACTCTGTAAGAAGGAGGAAAGTTAGTGTATACATTTATTGGAGCTCTGTTGAGGTTGAATGGAATTGAGACAGAGTGCTCCTCTATTTTGCTGCATGCAGCCTTCCAGGTCCGGATCCTGCAAAGCCCTGTAATATAGGGCTAGAATTTATGCCTATGCAGGAAGGCATATACCAAGGCGATGTGCCCAGGCAGTGCTCTGGTCATGAAAAGAGCTGATAAATCATCCAATCCATATCTGCCACAATGCAGGATTGCTGTTTACAGTACCCAGGACCAGATTTCTGCCTTGCATTCAGCTCAGACCCTCTCGTTCCACCAGTGTTCCCAGGCTTCAGAAGGATGACTGCTGGAGTGAGTTATGGCCCATGTGAGTGAAGGGATGAGAGTCTGGATCACTGGGGTTTGTTTAGTCTATTTTTAAATGTGTTGAGTGAGGGGATTTCACCATCTTTCTAAGGGAGACTTCCTGAGCCTAGCAGATGTCAACAGCGGGATATCTTTTGCATGATATTGGGCATGAACTTTCTCTTCATCTTGTCCATTCCTCTTCGATATGTTCTTTTTTACTTAAGTGTAACTCCATCAATATTCACACCCTTTAGCATTTCTGTTTCTTTCTCCAGAGCCTTTGCTCAGCCCCATAAACTGTAGTTCTTCCATTCTATCTTTGGTGTCATTCCATCCACCTCCTTTCTGCTTTAGGACAGCCTTTTCTGCCTCCCTCCAGTTTGCCAATTCAGTTCAAATCTTCTGTGCTTGGCTGAGAGACAGAAATGTCAGCTTTGCTTAGGGCTCAGAGCTCTATGCCATCAATTTAATATTCCAATACATGCATAATGAACTTGGATTGTTCAATTCCTGCTCATGACCCAAAGTCCTGTTCTCCAAAGGACTGGAAATGAAGTCTGCACAGTGTGCCTAAGCTTCACAATGCCAGTCACAGCAGCAAATATGTAATATGGAATAGAGACTTGGGAAAGAATATAATAAGCAAGGTCATACTGCTTAAAATTCTGAAATTTCCAATATGTACCTGGAACTATGCAAATATCTGTGGTTTCCCAGGTTGGAAGAGTAGCATCATTCTGCATATCCGGTCCCCAGTTGCAAGATCTGTCATAATTATATCGGGGCAAAAATTGCATGCTCATTAGAAAAAGTGCACTGATACACAAAACTTGTGTCTGGTGGGCCTAGAGCATCTGAACTGCATGTGGGAGGAATGTTTGTGTTTCACACATATGTCAAGGAGGCAATTTTCAAAGTGAGTGGGAAATTAAAGGCAGCTCATCAAACTTTCCCACAAGTTATTTTACAATCCACTCTATTCAAATTCATTCTGCAGAACATAAGATTACTTAAAGAAAAAGGAAGAGAAGGTGAAAAAAAAAAGAAATTGATTTATTGCTAATAGTCATAAAGGGAAACCATAAATCTACGGGAGCCATGCAGTGAGTCTAATAGTGAGTAAGAACACATGTAATCAATATGAATGTATTCATTTTTATTTTCTCTCAGCCACAATCAATATGCATGGTATCTCGATGTTGAATAGGAAGGCACAGCTTTTGCCCCAGTGAGTTTACAATAATTCAGCAAAACTCCCGCTGAGTTTTGATTGAATAATAAGTCTGGTTCTAGCTAGATAAATTGCACGGGCAGCGATATGCTGATAGGGAGCAAAACTGGGAGCCAGCAATTCTAGGAAAGACGTTGGGTGCAGAAAAGCAAGAGAAGAATGGAGCACTAAAGGGTGACTTTGAAAGAAAGACAAAGTGCTGCAGTTATTTCTCTGGGTGGTGGAAAAGATCCCTTTTACAGAGCAGAAGGAAGCTGTCCCCAACCTTTGGTGCAGGATGAAAAAAACAATTCAAAAGTGATCCTTGCAGCACTGCAGGAAGGAGTTGCAAACACGCAAGGAGCTGACCTCTGCAGAGCTTCGAGCTTCATGTGACTCCTTCAAATATTCATTTACTGTGTCATTATTAATTGTCTTCATAGCCCCTGTCCCATGGCTACATGTACCCAAAGGACATGAAGCAGCACCACCAGAGTTGCCAAAGTCAAGAAGGAGGAGACGCGGGCCTCAGGGGAATCTGGAAGTGCATTGGCTCCTGCTATCACACCCCAGGCAAATGTCTTTGTACAGAGCAGGCATGGACGGTGCAGAGGAAGCCTCCGCTTTGCTCCCCACTGCTAACACTGCTGAGCAAGCAGCCTGTTGCATTCTCCACTGACTTTAATTTGCAAATAGCCTTAAAGCATTGCAGAAAACAGCATGGGAATTTTTTTTTTTTTAATGATGGCAACAAAAGCTTGGCTGTCTGTGTAAAGCCTGTAATGTAATCACTGAACAACCAAAGAGTACACAAGGTGTCATGCAGAAACAAAGAAAGAGGTCATCCTGACCAGAGGAGGGAATGAAAGCAGAGAGAAACATTCATATTCATTGAATCACACGTCTGCACTATCATGTCTGGACATTGAACCTACCTGGGGCACTGATGAAAATCCAAACAAATAAAAATAACTGTTTCACATGCTCTTGAATTTACCTACCAGAGTAGTAGCTGTGTTCCTCAATCCACCCAAGCAGGCAGCCTGAAAACAGTTCAAAGAGCAGTTAGGTATCTAACTTGCACTGAAATTCAGGAGTGATGGCCATTTAGCTGCTCTTTAAAGACACACACACAACCATGACCTGCTCTGTGTCAGACAGTATGTTTCTCAATAGCCTTTCTCTTTTCCTGGGGAGAAGTTCCTGAAAAATCCCTCTGGATGAGCTCTCCAGGACTAATCACCGTACACTGCTTACCTATTCACTTCCCAGGCTGGCGATATTCTAGTTACAACACTGTGTCCTGTCACACCTTCAGTTTTTTTGCCTTTTAATGAAAAGACCTAATTCCTTCCCTGGCTGGTTGGGGAGGTCTGGCTAATGGTGCTGTGTAAATGAAGAAGACAGTTATTACTACAATTATGAGAGTCACATCAGTAATAACAAGGAACTGCGTTCAGATATGGCAGATATACAGGAAATAAGAGAAAATATCTACTTAAAAAGAAGGTTAAAGAAACAACTGCTTTTCACGAACTGAGGAGAGAGATTTGCATATGAAACAGAATGATGAGCTTGGCAAAAAAATCCTACTAGCATTAACTCCAATTTAAATATTATTTAATATTGTCATGCATTTTAGCCCAGGGAAAACCGGCTTCCTGCAAGTGTGCAGGCAAGCTTGTGAATTGCTCACGGGAATACTTGCAGGAAGGGAAGGGTGAGCTCATATATTTGGTGATTCATATTCCAATGAGAACTGCATTACGCTGAGTGAGAGGAGGATTCAAGGAGATCTCTCCTCTCCTGTCCAGAAAGGCCAATGACTAAGGAAGCAAGTAAAAGACTAGGCAAGTTAAGGATGGTCTTTCCTACTGCATCCTCACAACTTTTGGCAGTCAGTAGGTTTTTGCCTCCCTGAAGAGGGATCTGGACACAATAGTGCTGACAACCCCATGAAAGGATCTGGTTCACCTTTTTGTTTGCTCTTGAGCTTTGGCATACCACTGCATCGGGGCCAGGTGTAAACATTTTTCAGATAGCAGAGTAGAGGGAAAAAGAGTGGTGTAAATCCCACCTGTAGTCCTGAGTACAGTTCTCCAAGGCAGAGATACCAGCTTAGCTGTCAGGTGGAGTTAGGTCCAGTTTAGCTGAACAAGGAGAGACCCTAGATGATAGTGATCAGGTTATCTCCTCACAAGCGATGTGCAGGCCGCAAGTATTTAAAATATGGCACCACAAATACTTTGAAATAGCAATCTGCTCACCACAGCTTGCTTTCGAAGTCAGAGGCAATATTTTTTTCCAGGGAATGATTCCTTGCAGCTCATGCACCAAGCCTTAAGCCAAAAAAGCCCATTTATGCCATGGAAAACCTCTTACCAACTGCAAGGGGCTATCTGTAAAGTCCTTTCCAAAGAGCAAGCTGCTGAAATCAATGTTTAACAAAGACTGATCCAGACATTACTCCATTCCTTCAAATGCCCAACACACCAACAAGATGTGAGTCAGAGAAGTACTGCTGTGTCACAGTTAAACATGGATGGAGAAACCAAACGCAACAGCAAACATGTCAAATCAACCATCTATTGTATTGGTCTGTTTATTCTTTTCCTTTCTGACATTCATCCAAAAATCTCATCACAATCCATCTGTGCCCTAAGCACTGTCTGACATATTTTTCCAGAGAAAACCAGGAAGCTCATTAGATTCCTTTAGAAGATACAAATCTGCAGCTCAACATAAACTTCAAGAAAACATATTTGATTTCCTGTACTGGAAGGTAATTTTTGCAAAACTAACAGCAGAGTAGTTGATACACCTCCAAGATTCTTGTTTGCTCACAGCCTGTTCATGGGACACCTCAGATATCTGAACATGGAAGTAGCCGTACTCCTTGTCAAATGCAAAGTCTTGGAGGAAAAAATTAGGGGAAGAGGACAAATAGGAAGATAAATTTTGTAAGGAGTAACAAAAAAGCATAGAAATTATTTCAATTAAACATACAAATTAAAGAAATTAGTTAAAAAGAATGTGGATGCAGTTTCTTCTTATTTTTACAGCTGGCTAAAGCTTTAATAGTAGCAATTCAGTGGTTGTACAATGGCATCTGCACAAACAGCTGTAGTTCCCTTGTGTAAAACATACTGGATATGGCATCGAATTTGCTTGAACTTGCTTTCACAGGCAGCATGGTCTAACAAAGGAATGGTTAATGATTTCTGCTAAATAATAGAAAGCTTCAGACACATGGCAGTGTAGGATGTTCCTTACTCTTCCTTTGTCTAGGCACACATCTTAAACCTTTCACAATCCAGAATCTAATCTGGGGGGAGAGTTTGGGGAGTGTAAGGGAGTGGCAGTGAAGAGAAATCATTTACTTTGCCTGGCTGTGGAGTAGACCACATGGATTATCTTTTTATTTACGTTTACTCTTCTCTGAGTATTTGTGTTTAAAAAGCCTAATATGCCCTATCATAAAGGATTATGTGTAATTGGCTTGATGCTCATCTCCTTGAAACTGATGCTGGGAGGCATACCAGTGTATTTAATTTAGAAGTTTGTACATAGGGCAGCACCCCATAAAAGTCTCTGAAAAGTGATAAAGTTGTACATTATACAATTTCTCTGTTGCCTCTCTTTATTTTTTTTTCTTTGTGCAAAGAAAAGGTAAAACATTCCTGTACTTGATTAAGATCAGTCAGTGGAGATTTATTGGCAAGTGTTGCACTGTGTTTTTGGTATTAACCTCTTGGATCACAGCAAGTGGCTTTTGAAGTTGGCTGGGGGCTGGACGAAAGTTCTTCGTCAGGGGACGTACCAAGCCTGCCTCCTTCCAAGGGGGGTCGAGGGCAGCGGGGGGAGCAGGAAAGTCGCTCAATTCTGCCTGCCACATTATGCAATAAATATTAACCAGAGATGATTACTGAATGTAAAGAAATAAATAGCAAAGATCTTTAACAAGCCTTACAGCTTGCGTGTATCTTGTTAGATGATTAAAGAAAAGCAGGGTTAGGAAAGAATGACACTTTCGGACAAAATCTTATATGTTTTATTCCTAGCTGCGTTGCAAAGAAAGTGAAATTATTTAGGGCTTTATCTGCCCTTACTTCTCCCTCCCGTTTTGATTCCTCCTGACCCTTCCAGCAGTCCCAGTAGCCCTATTCCTGGAACCACACTGCTAGGTCCCCCACCAGCAGCAACTGGTTTTGTTCCCCTGCTGGTTAGCACATACAGAGCATCTGCATTTTCCCAGTGGGAGTGCACAGCAGTGCCACTTCTGCCAGGGGAGGACAGCAGAGCAAGTCCTCCCAGTCCCACCAGCCAGGTGAAAGGGGACTTGCACACCCTGCACCACAGGGCAAAACCTGACTACTGCAGCTGGACCTGAAAGAGAAAATTAAGCCTGTGGAGTTTCAATTTCCCTGATTAAATTTCCCTATTAAAAGAGAAAGAAAAAGAGAAATATGTCCAATAAAAGAAGTTAGAATCAGACCATGGACTTCATCCCAGAGCACAGTGTTTCCAGGCAAGGAGCAAATAGATCTGCAGCTTTATTTCTACCATTATTAGGACAAAGGCAAATTGACAAAATTCACATCTTAGTGCAGTTTCAGGTAATGAATGTGCCACAAGATGCAGAAAGAAGAGGTTTAATTGACAAGTCTTCTAATTGTATTACTTTAAATGCTGGAACAAATAATCAAAGAAACTATTTGTAAGCATCTAGGAGATAACGAGGAGATGAGTTACAGCCAGCATGGATTTGTCAAGAACAGATTGTGTCACACTAATGTAATTTCCTTCCCCCACAGGATAATAGACCTTGCAGACATGGAAGAAGCAGTAGATGTCATATATCTTGAGCCTAGTAAGTTTTTTGACACTGTCTCATATAACATTCTGATAAATAAGAGAAGAAAATGTGGACTAGGGGAAACCTACTAGAGAGTGAGTGCAAAACTGGTTAGAAAACCATACTGAGGAGAGTAATTATCAATGGTTCACTGTCAAAGGCTGCATCAAGCAAATTCCACAGAGGTCTCTCTTGGCCTGGTACTATTCATTGTTAATGAACTGGATGATAGAAGAGATTGTGGTGCTACTAAATTGCACATTGCCCATTGCTGGGAGAGGTTCCACATCTGCTGCAGTAAAGGACTAGTATTCCAGAGCAGGAATAATAGGATGCAAGTCAAGCAAAGTGACTGCTATATTGTAGAATGACCCAGCAGTAGTCTGCTACATAAATTAAAAGTTAAGAATAATTGACTTGGTACTACAGCTTTGTAGGTAAGGATCTGTGTATTACAGTTGGTTAGAAGATGAATATGAAAACTTAAGAAGAACAAAATTTTTTCCTTTACTTAACACATGTAAGACCTCAGGGCATTGCATCCAGACTAGGTTTTGGCCACCTAACTTTAAGGAACATGTAGGTCAATGAAGTCCAAAGGACAGAAACAGAATTGACCAAAAACCTGGGCATCTAGGGGAAAAGAGCTGGATCTGCATAGTCTAGGGAGAAAAAGACTGATGCAAAACACAGCAGTGGTCTTTGAATCTGTAAGTGATTGTTGTAAAGAGAAAGCATACAGTCTCTTCTCTGTAACCATGATGAACAGAACAAGAAACAAATGGTTTATGATTTAGGGAGAGAGTTTAAGTTTAGGCAAAAGGAAAAATTTCCAGTGTTATAGACAGTTGAACAATGGAATAGACTCCTTTAGGGGTGCTGTGGGATCTCTGTCACTGAGGGAAGATCCATATACAACTTGATATTGTCCTGGAGTAGGGAATGGACCAGATGACCTCTAGAGACTCCCTTCCAATCCACTTTTCTATAATCACATGAATTCTATGAATAACACAGTCTAGCTATGTTTAATAAATTAAACTGTAAGGGAGAAAAAGTAATCCCTTAGACCCAGAGCTAGGTCTGAAAACACTAAACATGTTGTAATAATAGGCCATAAATTTGCTTTCATTCCCTAAGGAGTTTTTATTGCCACAAAGACTAACATACCAGAAGCATCCTCTAATAATTAAGTAACTCCAACACATTTGCAGGTTCTTTGATTCGTATCCTGAAAGTAGTTTATGCTTATAGAAACAAATTGGTTGCATCAGAAATACAGGTTAGGTCAATATTCTGGGCTCTATATGTCTCCAGAATGTCTCTTTGTAAATCCTCATATGTCTTAAGCAGCAAAAACACAATTCCAGACCATTATTCAAAGGCACTTTGAATTATTTTAATCTTATTCCTATACTCACTGTTTCTCACTGTAACATTCAAATACCCTACAATCAGAATGAAGACAAAGTTGATGCAGACAATATGCGGTATGGCCTCATCATCTTATCAGAAAACAACATAAAACTGCACTGTTCTACAGTGTCAGACATCCATATTTTATGCAAAGCAGAAAGCAGTTTTTATCCATAAGTTGATGGAAGGTACCCTGAGGAGTTTCCTTTCTATACCATGAGCACAACAGTCTTCTAATTAAAATCTTCCTAAGAAAGTATGGTTTCAAGGAAAGGAAAAATTATTGCTGTATAATGTCATACCAGAAAAGCAATCCAAGTTATCAACCAGTTTTTTAATTTTCTTTCTGCATCATCAAGCAGATTCCATAATACATTTTCATATAAATGCCTAAGTTTTATTCTTTCTCACTTGGGTTCACTACTATGGTGTTATAGGAGAATGAGCCCTCTTGCTCGTTTTGATGAGCAAGACCTGGTGAAGGGAAACAAAAGCCATCAACTACTTTGTCTGGAGTGAAACTAAACAATTCACTCAAGGAGTCTGAGCTTCCAAGCAAATAAGGTCAGAATGAACCGCCTTTGTAAAAGCCTGTCCCCCAGCAGTTCATGGGGTTCACACAAGCTACATTTGTTCAAAGCGGTCCCAAGAGGACAATGCAAGCCCTGTTTTACTACCACAGGGTATAAGGTGGTATCAAATACTGAATCCAAGTATTTCCCTTCTGAACTCAGCCCAAAGCACTTTGAAAGTTTTTTAATATAAAATAATATACCATGAAGTGGAAATCTTTCTGATATTTTGTCATTTTAAGATGCGGTAATATATTTTCCCTTGGAAAATATAACTCTGCACTCATTGTGTACTTTTTTGTTTTCTGTTTAATCTGTGATGCATATCTGAATGGAATTTTTGCCTGTAAATCTATAAAATTTACCGCTGCTTATGCTCTACTGATCACAACTCTGTTTTAAGGATTGGCTCTTATTTTTCAATCTTCTCTTCACTGCCCTGTAGCTCTATTAGAATATGAGGAGTAAGAGGGAAACAATTTTTGCACATTTAACACTTTGTTTCCCCTGGACTTCTCTCTCTAGGGCTATGGGGATCTTGCTACCTCACATGGGCAAACTAGGAAATCATACTACTGGAATGACAGACAGTAAATCTGATAGACACACACAAGGCACATTGATCGATATTTTTGCTGTCCAAAGTTTTTCAGAGTTATGCTTCAGCTGTGAGAGTTATGGCAAATGTTATAAAAGAAGGAGGCTAGATCCTCACCTGGTGTACATCTACTTAACTGTGAAATCCTGAGTCATGGTTTACATACCTGTATGTCAGGCCAGACTTAGTCATGGCTCTAGACCATAACCTCTGGTCATTGCCCTCCAGTGGCCACTGGTTCTAATGAGTGTTTAAAAATGATGCTGATTGAAGAAGCTCCACATCATTTAATTCAGCTTCTGCAGGAAATATCTTGATTTGTTTTCAGTCCAAATGAAGCCTAAAATCACTTCCAAAAGTGATTTTAAACTGAAAAGTATGACAACTATGCCAAGGCTAAATTGGACCCTGCACTTACAATCACTTAGCAGTTTCCCAGGTGCTGAAGTATCCTATTTCATTAGCTGCTAAGAAGATGGTGCTCCTTGTGCAAGTTTACAGTCTGTTGAAGTTGCCTCAGTTGGGACACTTTAAAATCTCAGAAATCATAGGGAAAGTCCATGCTTCATCCATGCTTGAATAAGGTAAACCTTTATTAGGTTTTATAAGGTAAACCTTTAGGTTTTATAACCTTTAGGTTCAGACATTCTTAGTTGACTTCTGGCAGGGTACTTCAAATATCTGGTTTACTCTCATCCCATATACATCGGAGCTAGGAGTTCCCACGGAGTCCATACCGCATCTTGTCTGCATCATCTTTGTCTTCATTCTGATTGTAGGGTGTTTGAATGTTATAGTGAGAAACAGTGAGTATAGGAATAAGATTAAAATAATTCAACCTATAAAGGTTTACCTTATAAAACCTAAAGGTTTATCTTATAAAACCTAAACCTATGAACCTATATCTCCTTAGTTGGAGATGTGATGTTCAAAAGATGTCACAGAAGAGGTGACTGGACTTCTAGCTCATCCGTGTCTAACCACAGAACCACTGCACAAGCTGCAGTCCTTGTAAGGTGCAGCACAAGTTAAGACTGATCACTAACAGGAAAGCAAGTGAGTGAGATAAGGATAGATAGGGAAAGCAACCTCAGAAAGAGGTGCAAGCTTCAAGCAGGTTATTCAGTGGTCTGAGTTAATGCCTGGGAACTCCTAGCTCCGACATACGTGGGACAAGAGTAAACCAGATGTTTGAAGTACCCTGCCAGAAGTAAACTAAGAATGTCTGAAGTTGCTGTGCATTTGAAGTAAACATGACTTTAAACATGAATACATAAAACAGATCACAGCTATTTATAGGAAATCAACAGTAAATGAAACGGGATGAGCTTCCATGAAATAGCAAGAAAACAGGGAAGACAAAGAAAACAAACAGGAATGTAAGGAAAGCACAGTCAGCATTTGTAATACGGTCATTAAGCATGCTTTGTACTTCTGAATGCCCTTTATTTGCTGGCTTCAGAGTCTGCAAACATTAAGGATTTGTCTACAGAGAGGCTGTGGTAGTAGATGATTTATTTATTCTGCTGCCACTTTTGTCTCTGGTTACCCTTCTGCTGTGTCAAGTCTATTTACACTCTTTATGGATGTAGTGTGTGTGTACACATGTGGAACCAAGGAAGGACTGTCCCAGAGCATGCCCATTCATAAGCAAACATGCTCTATCTGTACAACGCACACAAGGCGCCTCCACATCCAGCACTGGCACACAGTGCAAACCCTGTAGACCAACTAATGACAAATTCCAGCTACCAGTAATCACCAGCACAAACTCCTGCTTCACCCTCGAGACCGTTCCTCATGAGTGTCCATCAAGCTGTGTGGGGAACCTGGGAAGATCTGCCCAAAACCCTCCCACTGATAGCTACCAAGTTCTGTGAATCCTTAAGTGCTGTATTTGGGTCTTTTGAAAAGTCTGGGGTCAGTGCCTGACAATGTGGCTCTGATATCGTTAGGATACATACCTGGGGAGTTCTTCTAGCTTTTACTTTTCCACTTGTAAAAAGAGACGGTATTTATTACGTCCTGAGCATTAGGAGCTACTGCAAGGATTACTTGTACACAATAGTGATCTAGAAAAGAACATTTCTAAGTGATACCAAATGGAAGTGCCTTCTTTTATTTGTGTTGGCATTTTTTTTCTCATTTTGTGGTGAGTTTAGTGCCTGTGAGAAGTGCTCGGAAATCCTGTTTTCTTAAAAAGCAGCTCGATGAAATCAAGTATTGCTGTCATGGTACAGTCGATCCCAACATGTTGCAAAAGCCTTGTCACTTTACATTACACACCCTGATGAGATACAAGTTGAGATCTGTATCTAAATGGTTTCATGGGTGGTAAGAGGGTCACACATGAAAGTAGTCCTCCCTGCAAGACAGCAGGTTCTCCCAGGAGATAATCAGGATTTTCGTCCTGAAACAGTTAGTGGATCTCTCCAGTTAACAGCCCATCACACATAGGAATAGCCAGGGACACATTTTTCAGATTTGATTATTGTGAGAGCTCAGAGAAAACTGGGCGCTAGGTGATTGGGTACATGGGAACCTATACTTTGATGTTTCTATTCTGCCACTACCTTTATATTTGTGCTTTCTCTCCAGAACTGATGGATTCATTATGCTGCACCACCTGCTTTAGGCATTCTGGAGCTGCCACAGCAGAAAATGGACAGATATTACATTGTCACTGAACTAACTGAGCTATCGCTTACTGCTTCCTTCCTACAAAGGGGAAGACGATAGACCTGTTTCCCCCAGCACATTTCTTACATAGAGATGGTGCTTTGTTAATAAACCAAGCCCAGTATTTTAACAACTCCAAGGTGAAGGGTTGAAGGCAGTAATATGCCTTAAGGTCATGTGGCACACGGTCATATTTTAATTACCACTGCCTGAGGCTATCTCCACAGGTATGTTTCCTTCCTGCATAAAACATGAACCTGGGAGTGATTTCAAAACACACTGTCAAATAGTCTGTGACTCCAACAGGATGTACACAGTATCAGACTTTAATCCAAGGGCAAATTTTATTTCAGTATTTTATCTTTTAGGCTCAGAGGGGCGAGAAAAAGAAACAGTTTTCTATGGGTAAACTAATAATGTTTAGCAATGCAAGGTGTATCATATGTTCTAGAGATCTTTCATTTCCTTAATAAATACCCAAGCATAGCAAGCTCTCAACACCAATATCCTTTCAATAAAAGGTAACCTTATATGGTCACTACATGATACATGATTTATAAGATGTCATGTTAAAGTAAACTCCCAAACACACTGAAGGAAGGAAATGGTTGTCTGGCTCCATATGGTGTTTTCATGTTTCTATTAAAACCAGACTATTCAAACACTGTGGATACCAGCACAGGTTTTAGCTCTAAAGGAAGGATAAAGAGAGTCTTATCCATACCATCTGTATCAATAGCATAAAAATTGCTGGCAACACATGAATGTGGTTAAAACACTTAGGGTCATCTTACTGTTGGGGATTAAAAAGACATTGCTCCCGCAGACTGGTTTGCTCAAAGATCTATCATGAAAGTGGATCATTGAAACCCTTTTCTAGCCAAATATCATGCAAAAAAGAATAGGGATAGTTGAACTGTAAAGACCAATTCCTTTGAGACAACCTCCTTTAAAGTAGGATATAACATTGCAGAACTTGAAACCTAATCTTCACTATCATACTTGACACTTAAATTCAAAGTCCAGATTTTTGTGAAGTCATACTTTTCCGACTGAAGATATTATACTTTTTTCTCAAACATCTTCTATCTATGAATTTGTCGTGCACCTTAAATAAATAAAAAGTTGCTTATTTATTATAGATGATCATAAAAAAAAAAAATCTAGGGCATTGAAATAATTTTTCCCTGACTGTTCCCTCTGTTCTCCTTCCCTGGCAGATCCTAGGAGACATGCTTCTACAACAGGCAACTTCAGGGACTCCCAAGCTCAGCCCCTGCCAGGCTCCACCCAGACCTCAGCAGAAGAAACCTGATGTAAAGAGAAGGTGGTTGAATTATATTTTTCCTTCCCTATAGGGGGCAACCCTTCACCACTTCAGTGAACGGGGGACCACCAAATGTCTCGGTTCAGGCCCAGGAACATGCTGCATCACTGCAGCATATTGAAATCAAAGAGGGGGACAGATTTCAACACACGTCACAGCAGGTCAGTGCATTTGCTTGGTAGTGTGCTGCACAAAGCTCACATGCTTCCTTTTAAAGTTATTTTTAAATCCACTGCCATACCACGTTGTCGTAAAACCCAGCTGAGCTGAGAACCCGCAATAATCTCAGGGAAGTACAAGATCTCTCCTAGATTTTGTAGGGGAGGGCTCATCCCACATATTTTCAAGACGTCCTTTCACAGCGCACCTTAAGTTACACTAACACTTTGAAGCATTTCACTTTGCTTGGAGATTAATGTATTTATCGTGTACTTTTTACTCTACAAGAGTTTTGGTTCATTCACTTCAATGGACAGACAGTGGTCGTTAGCCTTATGCATCTACCACTATTTCTACTTTATTAACACAAGTACCTTCAACAACTTTTGCTAATGAGAATGGCAAAGACCCAGAAAACACTCTCAATTCTTTGAATCTCACTCACATCATATTACAAGGCTAACAGTGTCACTACTCCATTAAAATTTTTAAGTATTACAACCTCTAGAGCCAGTAGTACTTAATGACTGAAACACCTCCCCTCCTCCTTTTCTTCCTACATTAAACACTATAGCACACATCAGCTTTTCTTTGAGCTCAAACACCATCCATGTTCTTGTGTGTAAAGGTCCAAATGGCTTCCATTTAATTTTCCATGTACACGACACATTCCTTGCTCAGTCAGAGTTACCAGTGAAGCCCAGGGTGCAAAACATCTTCTTTCTCACTGCCATCTACAGTACACAGACATAAGAGCTGTGTGCATTGATACATGGGGACCCGAGGAACATCTTACTGGCTGCAGCAGGCACAGTGTTCCCAGCTGCTTTCTTATCAGGTCAAGGGACTTCCATCCAGCTTTTTCATTCCTACACTTTCCTATGGCTCTTCAGAGTTTCAGAAAGATAGGCTGGAGTTGGAAGAGAGTCAGAAAAGTATCTTAAGCATCCTCAACTTTCATAGCATGGTATCTAAAGTGAGGCAGCTGACCCCAACAGAATAATTCAAGGGTGTGGAGATCAGTACATGAAGCATATCATAAAGCCAGTGAGAAGAGCTGGAAGCTTCCTCAGTGTGATTCACAATGTGCAGGAGAAATTCAAGATAAGGAACTGAGACAGGTGCTGAGCTGGAGCTGCCTGGTGCTAGGCAATATGAAATGCTGAGCACAGAGCATATCTGTCCTCCTGCTGGTTTTCAGGAGCATTGGTATCCCTCTTGATGGGATTAGGGCACTTACCTGGGAAGAAGGATACCAAATACTCAGACTCCTCAGAAGACCACACTTGACCACAAGCTCTAGAAAATTACCTGTTGCACGTGGGACATCAGGCACAGTGTAGGATTCCTGGGCTAAAAGAGCACAAGCAAGTGGGCCATGGGCTTTAATTTTGCAGTTACAAGTGGGAAGCTCTGATCTTTGCTGTCATGCTGGATTTTATCACAGACAGAAGTCCCATGCTTCTTCATGCCAGAGCAGTATCCTAAGCACAAAGCTCACCCTTCCTTTCAGGCCATTCAGTAATACCTGTCCCTATATCATGGCAAAGTTACCTGCTGTCCTTGTGCTGGAGCCAAAGCTGTTGGCTTGCTTGGATCTCAACCTTCATCAGTTAAAGGCTGAAGAATAGAATGTCCTATTCCCTACGTCATTCCTCTGTGCCAAGCAGACAGATCTAATCCACAGAGCAAGGCAACAGCATGATATCCAGAGGCCTTCAGCCTCATCTGAGAGGAGGAAGAGGCTTGCTCATGTCACACTCATGTTGTGGGTGTTAGAGAAGAGGAAAACAGGGGTTTGAGTGTGACTCCAGCATGTGCAGTGGAGGCAGAGTGGGAAAGGGAGAAATCTGTAAGGAGACCGTTTCTGCAAAAAGAGACCTCAGAACAAACTAAGGAACCAGAAAACTCCTTTTCTGCTCTTTCTCCTCAGCATGATGCTCTGTCAGCCCAACAGCCAACACCTGGCCTGGCCTCACTCAAGTGATGGAAATTTGCCACTGGTGAAGATGAGGTCCTGAGTTTTTCTGGCTGTTTTTTGTGAAAGGATGTACCAGGAACAAGGGCACACGCTGCCATGTTAACATTGAAATCTCTACAGCTGGGTGAACCTAGGTCTGCCTCAATTGCCGACATGATTTGTCAGTTAATTATTCTGTGGGCTGACTAGCAGGGACAGGCATTTTAGGTGGGCATTGTTTTTTCAGGGTAATTGCTATGGTTGTTTTCTTCTTTGGAGTGGTTTGGCTATAGGCTGTTTGTGCAAGCATACCTGGGGCAGCGGGGGGGCTCTTTTAAAACAAGTGGCATAAGTGAGACTACAAAAATTTCTGCTAGGTGCTGACATGGTCCTCTTTATCATTTGTTCCTGACAGGACCCGAGTATGCTGTGAGCTACACTTGCAACTGCAGTCACTCACCCAGGATTTAAGTTACACTAATACATTTCAGCACAAATTAATATGTTCATCTGAACTTCAGGCCAATTTCATTGCAGTGACACAGAAATAAAGTGACAGAAGCATCTGCCAGCAGTCTCAAGCACAGGGCAACAGTATGCACAGCATTAGAAAGACTTTCAAAGAATAGTATTCTTCCTTAGCTTATTATCTTGCTGTTTACTATGTTGGAACCAAGATTAAAATGCCTTAGTGTTTACTGAAGCAGCATATACGGTATCTAACAGCATGTTATTTTGTGCACACTGTTTAACATTCTTTATTGCTCCAACTCATAAGGTTTATTTGAAATCAGTGAAGGAATTCATCCCATCCACCATTTACTCAACTATTATCAGCTACTGCAAAAGTGCTGTGTGGAGAATAAACACCAGTTATTTATGAGCGTTTGCAAGCATGCAAACTCCTGATAGAAAATTACATTTTTAAGATCCATTATTATTTATGGCATGTATGAGTCACTGTGTGCAGTTGTATTCTGTATATAGGTTGCTCCAGAAGTAAACCTGAAAAGAACCATAGCTACTTCATTTTACTTGGTATTTCAATTGTTTTATACTTGATTCCAGCCTCCTTTTCTCCCTTCCACTCCCCTACCCAAGCAAAAGAATTCTTTGGCTGGTAGCTACAATGAGCGTGGAGCTGATGGAGGATTAAACTCTACCTAATGTTTTGATCAAATCTTAGTCAAATCAATGGGAAGACTTCCTGTCAGAGGGGAAGAGTGATTATGCAATGTTTGTCCCAAACAGCAAGAAATTTCCACCACGGAAGATCAATAAAATGTTAGGCAGACATTGGTCAGGAATAATTTAGATCTCATTTACACAGATGTGATCAGAGAGAGGAGAGGTTCCCACTCAGTGCAACATGAGCCACTTCACATGGGGACATTGTTTGGCTCAGTCTGAGCCACGTACCAATGCTCCTCTACAGCAATTCCTGACTGTCAGCCCAGTGAAGGAAACTATTCTAAATTCTCCAGCTAAGTAAAGGAATGTGTTGTATGTTTTTTCCAATATTTCCACTTATTCCACCTGGCTTTTTAAGTTTGGTGCATTAATAGAGTTTGCAATCTACTCCTCCACCTTTGTGAAATTTTTCTTAGTCTTGCTACCCAGCTAGAGACAAGGGTGTATATAATAGCTAGTGATTGCTTCAGCTGAGCAATTTGAGTGGAAATGTTTAGTGCAGCTTCATGTTTCATCTTCCGAGAACCTCGGTGTGACATCTCGTCCTGAATACACGGTTTGCATCACGTCTCTGTATATGTATTCCCAGGCTTGATTATCTGAGCTCTCAGAGGAAATAAATGCCAAGATCTATGTACCTTTGCTAACTAGTATTCTTATGCTGGTTTTGCATAATCAAACAGCACCTTTCATCCTATAATATATTTAAAATATCTTTTAGACAAAGCCCAATTTGATGAGGCTGACTGCAGCAGCAGGGAGCATGCATGGTACATTGGGCTTTAGAGTAATGGTTTAGATCTCTCTACAGCATGTAGCACACATAAGCTTTGAAGCATAAAAATCATAAATGATTAACCTACTTGATTTCACATAAATGATAGAAATATGCTCTTCATGGTTTATTTTATTGTCTAAAAACAAAGGCATTATGTCATCATGTGACGAGGTCTTTTTATGGTCTTCAGCAATGCTAGACCAATTTTGTTTTAATTGCCAATTTTTCACTGTATTAATTGCTAATTATTATATATTTGTATATGTGACACTTCAATTATCATCATGTGATCGTAACTGTTTGGATTGAATATTGTGTCATCTCCATGAGCTATTTCCACTACAAGCTAGGCAGCCTTAAAAAAATTTCATCCAAACATTTTTCTTTTTCTTCTTATTAAAAATTTTTTTCAAATAAGAAAGGATCTTACTAAAACATCCAATTTGCAAGAAAACATGAAGGGCCTTTGTAAGAAAAACTAAATCAGAATTTGATAACTTTTCAATAAAACAACTTTTCAAGTCAAAATTTGGGGGAAGATACTACTAAAAATAAAAGTTAATGGACACCAATACAGACATTTCCAATAGCAATTAAAACAAAAACAAACAAACAACACTTTGTAAGAACTTCTCTAAGATCTACAAGTTTCTTAAAAATAAAACGGTGCATATTTTTACATTTACCTATTTTAAAAGTTCTCCAGAAGCCTCTTTTGGATTTTCAGGTAATGTTTGAAAACCAATCTTATGGACTATTATTTTCCACAGGAGCTACTGGCTACACGCTATGGTTTTTTTTAAAGATAACCCTTCGGGAGAGTATATCCCTGCCTGGTTAAAATTAGCAAAGTCAGACAACTTGCAAGACATGTCAAGCACACTTCACATTGAGCTCATGCAGGAAACAGAGAATTTAGGGTTTTTTTCAACTTGGCTACTTCATCCTCACAGTGTAGAGAAATTATTTTCAGAGAATAATGAAATTCCTGTGGAATTTTTGAAGCTTTACTTCAGTTGATCTTAATCTCAATTGCAAATTGGCTACAGTGACTGCAGGAATGATGAAACTAAACTGACTGTTTAAACTTTAGTTTTAAGCACCTATGTGTGGTTCATTAGCTCATCCCCTTCCCAGGTCAGAAAACAGGTGGAACCTGCTGGAAGACAGCTGAAGCAGCCAGGAGACTCTGGAGACAACCCAAAACATGTCCCAGTGTCACATACACGAGCTCACCCAGAGATATTACAGCAGTGTCACCTACAAAACACGTTCAGTCATATATTTTTATACCTTGGCCTCATCTGGAGGCATGATCTAAAATATGCATCTCTCCTGCAAACTAAGAGGCAAAGATAAATTCCCCCACTTTGTTTGAAATGCTGTTGTTCTTGACCTCTGGGAAATAGAAAGATTTATATAAATAGAATTTCTCTTTCTGCTTGCTTCCCTGTCCTGGAGAAATATGTATAAATAAGAGATCAAAGATCCTATATAAACATTCAACATAAAGATGACAGGCTGAAAAAGCAGACCTTCTTCCTCAGTGTCTTAGAGAACGGTGACTTAGTAAGCCCCTGGGACTTTACAGAGCTGCTTCCTCCACTAGACTATACCCTGTAAGAGAGGCCTTTTTTAATTTCATTTTCATTTCAGTGGTGCCTTTGAAAATGTAAATATGTCAGAATGATTAGGTGGTAAATGGTTTATATTAGCTGCTGCAAGATATTTTTGCAGCCCATTCAGAATCACATGGTTCTGTCTGTGACCTGATCTTGTCATCTTTCTAGAGGCTGCTGAATTTCCATGTGGCAGAGAAGACAGAGGACTTGTGAACTTTGGCTTCAGCTAGTCCCTCAAAAGCCCCAACAAACTTTTTTTTGTTTATTTGTTTTTCAGTTAAGATTCTAGCAGGCAACATGGCATTTCCTGGTCTAACTTTATTTTGTTTTGTTTGAATGTCTCATCAGTTACCTTCCAATATCCCAGACAGCTGTGCAGATTCAACTGAGCAAATAAGGTCCGGTAGGAAGTTATTGATGGCTTTATCAGTATGAAATACTCACAATGCTTCACCTGCATGCTTAGGAGTGTAATGCTGACAATAAATATGATAATAGTTGTCACACATCAGTGAGAGAAATGTTGAGCTTCCAAAGCACTGAATAAATTGCATTTCCCTTCATTTATTCAGTGCAATAGATGGCACAAAGATGGTAGAACCAACCAACCATTTTGACATGTTTACAAGGCTTTTAAATCATGAAATGGATTATTGCAGTGCTGAAAGTATTTGGCAAATGCATTTTATGCACAGCACATTCTGCTTGAAGAGGCAGGCTTTTTAATTTATGTTTGTTAGAAGCACCTATGACAAAGAAGGATTGTATGTCAAAGAAGCTACATCTTTGGTACCAAACACAGTAACCTGCACTGTTGCATCCAAACTGCTTCATACACAGCCAAACAACTAGACAGAGAGGAGGCATGAGAGTCAGAAGAAATATGCAGATGCCCACAAATCACCTTGCTGGCTGTAGCCTCATGTAAGCTGGATGCACAATAAGGTCCAAGCATGACCAAGCTCTTTCTCCAGAGTGGTTCACAAACCCAGCTGATGGTGAGTTTGGATCCAGAGATCCTAATTAACAAATCTTTATTGGTCCTTTCCCACTTCAGGAATTTGGGTTTAATATAACAAATCTATATCCATTTGAGCCTGATGTAACAAAGTGCTAAGTACTTTCTGCAACATGTACCAGACTTGTTTCATTTCCCACTGAGTCTCACAAATAACCAGTAAGAATAAAATCAGACCTCCATGACTTCATGACTGAGAACTGGTAGCAAATTTCTTGATGGACCGGGCCCATCTTACGTACAGCACAGATTTTATCTTACCTAACTTGAGCTGTCTGAAATCGAAGCATTGTTAAGCAGATAATCCATGGCACTTGTATGCAGGAGATAACTCGATCCACATACCCTCCTGCATATGCCTGTCTGTCTCTCTCCACTGGTCATGGTTAGTCTTGGACAACTAGCTCAGCCCAGAGTTGGATTCAGGTGCCATGGCTGTACCATGATGCTAGGACTTCCTTGAGTATCAGAGCTACCCATGACAGCCTACTCACATCACACAGCACCCTTCTGGCAGCTGAAAGGCAGGATGCCACAAGCACCTATGACAACAACATACGATTTGTCTGGTCAGCAGTCCCATTCTGGTTGTTTTAGATGGCCAGGTATGGATGAAGTAATTCTCTATGCAGTATCATCTGTTCAGCACTTGGGATCCTATCCCTTGCAGGACAGCAGTTGTTAATGAGATTTCCCATGAAATTCACCACATCCCAATGGTGCTGCTTATGCCAAAATCTGATGAGAAGTCTCTAAAGAAAACAGTTTTCCTTCAACCATTTCGTTTTTCCTTTCCACTTCTGGATTCAATAAACCAGACCTTCAGCAGCTGTAAGCCAAACGCATTTCAACTCTGCTGGTTTAGAGCAGCTGATGGTCTGATCGAAGCTTCTAAATCAGCATTTTGGCTTCAATTAATCTTTGGTACCTTAAATACGGTGTTCAAACATGGAAGCAGTTAACATAAACGTGAATTGTTTGAGGAATTAAGAAGCCAAAAACAAACCTGGTAAGAAACAAAGGGTGCATTGTAAGCTGTTGGAAGACTTGGGTTTTATTTGGGTTGTAGTTACAGGCTAAATAACCGTGGCATTCTGCCAACAGTAAAGCTGTGGCTTTACAGAAGTGCTTTGGTTTTACTTAAAACAAAAACTAAAAAAAAAAAATACAAGAGCACCTTACAACAGGGGGAAATATTAAGTTCAATATGAAATAGAATAAAGAAGGACTGAAATTCCTAAAACTCAGTTTAGAAAATTAACAAAGAGAAATAGAATATTAAGGATAGGTTAAAAAATTAGAAAAATAGCTAGTTCTTTGTTCCCATAAACCAGAAATTAATAACATGTACATATTTAATGTGTTCCGAGTTTAGACATAGTACTGTTCCCATTGAATTAGGCATGTATGCATTATTAACACACATCAAACTACATTAAAGTAACATGAATGGTTTGATTTAAAAATCCACAAATGCCTGGCAGTAATGTATCTTCACATCAAGGAAAGAAGTGAGCAGAAACCTTTCCACAAGTTTCTAGTTCCACTGAACAGTGTTAGATCCTTCACATGATTTCAGGGCACACTAAAATGAATTTATCCTCTAAATATCTGTGGGATTTTGTGTATTTGCTTGGCCTTGGTCTTTAAGGAAAGGAGAAACTGTACCAGGAGAAATATCTGGGGCTGTCTTAGAAACCACAAGCTATTGGCAGGACAGAGAATAACAGCTCTGAGCAGTGCCAGTGGCTGCTAAAGACCTTTCTTCCACTGACTCTTTATGCAGCAGAGTGGTGCATATTTAAAAAAATAATGCTGTGTGCAGTCTATATGCTGCCTGTGCACAATAGGCCCTTATGCTAAATGGTCTCAAGAGAGTATTATTTGTGTGTTCATGGTGCACCATTCAAGTTT
The DNA here is from genome assembly GCF_031877795.1 of Strix aluco. Classification (NCBI taxonomy): domain Eukaryota; kingdom Metazoa; phylum Chordata; class Aves; order Strigiformes; family Strigidae; genus Strix; species Strix aluco. Next base: position 121,237,484 of record NC_133934.1, on the reverse strand, counting down.
GAGATTTACTGAGCTATACGAAGGCTCATAGAGCAATTTCATTCTCCCCTGTTTTTCTCCACACGTACCCCACATTAGCACCACTTGCTACACGCTCCATTTCACAGCAGAAGAGACTGCCCTCTTCATGGCTGTACCCTATTCAAGAGCTATTTCATAAATTATTCTTCAGTACCCTTTTGTTTATATTGTGGAACACACATACACGTACACACACTCTGTTCCCAGACAGTTGCATTTGGTACAAGTCAGATAACAGTTTGCTCTGCCCTGTGTGCTAGACTGCAAACTGGGCTTCTCTATCTGTCTACAGTCTATTCAGCTACTGATCCATCAACCAGAAAAATTTATTTCCATTACAGGAAAAATTTGCAGAATTTTGTTCTGATAAGGACAGTTTTTTTTCATCTCTAATGCAGTATGAGGTGGTGAAGTTCAAGGAACACTGTAGAAAAATCTTTTAAGACAGAAATAAATAACAGAATAAAATCAGCTAATTGTTTTCATCTGGTTTCTATAAGAATGGAGCCTTGTTTAATTATGTAATCTGAATGTGCACACATGAATTTGTCTGTCTTTTCCCCACATTGAACCTACCAGACATATTGAAGCAAATTTGCCTAAGAGGTAGGAACCTCAAAGATATGCTCCTATAGATATGATGACCACAGGTAGTCAGGTAAAGAAAGATTACTTTCATGCTTCCACTGAAGAAATGACAAAAATATGAATTAAACTCTTATTAAACAGTAGAGAATCAGCAGAGAATTCATCATAAAGCTGCAGGAAACCATGCTTTAGAAATTCTTCTCAAGGAACTGCTTATTGTCGACTCAGAGGAATGTCAGAAATAAAGGTTTCCAACAAAATATTAAATTCCTTAAATTAATTTAGAATATTGCACAAGGGAATTATTTTGCAAGTTTCTGTCTACTGAAACAATAGCACACTCTTGGAAAACACAAAACCCACAATCTTCTATTCATAAACTGGTCTTTAGATTTAGTGTTGGCTTGCAGTATCCAGATGTAAAGCTTACCATGGCCCACATTGGTGTAAATTAACATAACTTAAGAAAATGGATATAAGTCCACTTGTCTACATTAAGCAAGGCTGGAAAAGGGAAAACATAACCCCCATTTTTAAAAAGAGAAAAAAGAAAGAGCCAGGGAACTACAGGCCAGTCAGTCTCACCTCTGTACCTGGCAAGATCACAGAGCGGATCCTCCGGGAAACTATGCTAGGGCACATGGAAAATAAGGGGGTGATTAGTGACAGCCAACATGGCTTCACTAAGGGCAAATCATGCCTAACAAATCTGGTTACCTTCTACAAGGGGGTTACAGCATTGATGTATAAGGGAAGAGCAACTGACATCATCTATCTGGACTTGTGCAAAACATTTGACACTGTCGCACACAAAATCCTTGTCTCTAAACTGGAGACATGGATTTGATGGGTGGACAACTCAGTGGATAAGGAATTGGCTGGATGGTCACACTCAAAGTGTTACATCAATGGCTCCCACGTCCAAGTGGAGAGCAGTGACAAGTGGTGTTCCTCAGGGGTCAGTACTGGGACCAGTGCTGTTTAACATCTTTCTTGGAGACATGGACAGTGGGATTGAGTGCACCCTCAGCAAGTTTTCTGATGACACCAAGCTGTGTGGTGCGGTCGACATGCTGGAGGGAAGGGATGTGCCATCCAGAGGGACCTGGACAGGATTGAGAGGTGGGCCTGTGCAAACCTTATGAAGTTCAACAAGGCCAAGTGCAAGGTCCTGCACATGGGTCAGGGAAATCCCAAGCACAAATACAGGCTGGGTAATGAGTGGATTGAGAGCAGCCCTGAGGAGAAGGATTTGGGGGTGCTGGTTGACAAGAAGCTCAACATGACCTGGCAATGTGTACTCACAGCTCAGGAAGTCAACCGTATCCTGGGCTGCATCAAGAGAAGTGTAGCCAGCAGGTCAAGGGAGGTGATTTTCCTCCTTTACTCTTCTAGTCTTGTGAGACCCCACCTGGAATACGCTGTCCAGCTCTGGGGTCCCCAACTTAAGGACATAGATCTGTTGGAGTGGGTCCAGAGGAGGGCCACAAAGATGATCAGGAGACTGGAGCACCTCCCTTATGAGGACAGGCTGAGAGAGTTGGCGTTGTTCAGCCTGGAGAAAAGGTTCCAAGGAGACCTTATAGCAGCCTTCCAGTACCTAAAGTGAGCCTACAAGAAAGCTGGAGAGGGATTTGTTACAAGGGCATGTAGTGATAGAACAAGGGATAAAGATTTTAGCAGAAACAGGGTAGATTTAGATTAGGTATAAGGAAGAAATTCTTTACTGTGTGGGTGGTGAGACACTGGAACAGGTTGCCCAGAGAAGTTGTGGATACCCCCTCCCTGGCAGCATTCAAAGCCAGGTTGGATGAGGCTTTGAGCAACCTGGTCTAGTGAAAGGTAGTCTAGTGAAAGTGCAGGGGAGTTGGAACTAGATGATCTTTAAGACTCCTTTCAACCCAAACCATTCTGTGATTCTATGATTCTAAGGCCTTTAGTCTGAGATATTTGGCAAGAAATCCATGAAATAGTATGAGCAGAAGGCCCTTGACCTTCTAGAGCTCAGTATTAATGACTTCTTTTTCTTTACAATTTAAAAAAACAATAAAAAAACCCCTATCTACCCTAAAATTGAAATAAAAAAAAAAAAAAACAAAAAACAAATAAGAGCAACCCACATTGCTGCAAAAGTACATAGAAAATATTTTGCATTCTGTTTCTCCTAGCAATTTCCCTGAGGTCTAAGGTGATGGCTGTCCTAAACCCTAGTTTCTGCTCAACAGCTTCTTGCAGCAACTGAGAATCAACTCCTTATATGCAGTTTCTTCAAGTTTTGATTCAACACAGATGCCTCATTTTCTATTGTTTTAAAATCTTCTTCCCCCTTGGACACATTTTCTTTTCTTTGCCTTCTATGGTATATCTTGAAGAATCTTCTCTCTTTTTTTTTTTTTTTTTTTTTTCCCCAATGTCTTTATCCTGTTGCTTAATTCATAGTTTTTTTCAAGGCCCATTAAACCTTCCCTTCAGCCACCTACCCAGGCTGTGTGACGAGATGGCAACAACCATCTGATGGAGTCTGGATGTGTCTGGTGTTGCCTCAGGCATGAAGTTAGAGAAAATGTCTTGAGGTTCCTTCCAGCTTTACATTTCTGTCATTTCCACTATCTTTCTTCCTTGGCCCTGATTTGTTTTATTTGACCATAGAACACATGATCCCAAATTCAGCAAAGCTCTTAAGTATATGTCTGTGTTCATCTTGTCAAGAAAAATAGCCAGGAATGAACTTGGATTCCACTGGAATGACTTCTTGAGAATCTCAGTAAAGTCTTTTCTCCCAGTTCCCACTTTTCCTCCTGTTCCTTCAGAGTGTCTCTTATTCCCGTATCAGTTTGCATGTTAGACCTTCTAGCGAATCTTGTTCCCCCAGTCACTCTCCAGTTCTTTTTCCTCAGATCTCCTCTCTTTGTTCTCTACATTGCAGGATTATTTATTTGTACCCTGAACTGTTCTACCTATATTCTCACTATCAAGATCCTGTTGTTCCCATACTCAGAGCCTACTGGTGAGGGAGCATTGAGGATTAATGCAGCTCCATCTGTGCAGCCTCTATCAAGCTGTGCTTCCAGCTATCTCCCTCTTCCACTGCTCCTAACAACAGGTTTCATCATTGGTGCCCAAGAAGAGAAAGAAACTGCAAAGGTCTTCAACCTAAATGTAAGTTAAGACTAGGAAGGCCAGGAAAGGGGCAGTAAAAGACTGAGGACCAAAAACTGAGGACTGTGATATAGGTTCTTCTGTACAGATCCAGTGAAATAATAAACAGCAATCAGCTCTAGAGTTACCTCTCTCTGTCTCCAGCAATGGGTGGCAATGGTTCAAATAAACATAAGGACCAAACTGACAATTGCACAACTCAAAGACTTCTCAGTGGGATATATACCAAGAAAACAGACAGGTTCTTTTGAGGAAGATCTTGAAAGGTATTTTTTTTTTCTTTCAAAAAATTTAATGTGATAGGAGCCCAGTTCTCTTAATACTAAATAATATTCCTGTCTTAAGACATTACATCATAAGTATGCCACCCCAGAATAAGTTTTTGTAGTTCATCTTGAGATACCTGGAAATAGGATTTATGTTTAAAAAGGTAGGGAGGGGAAGGGCACTACTGATCGTTGTTATAATAATGAGGCTTGTGCTTGCAGGTTAAATTTGTTTGTGCTAGGCAATGAAGACTTACTGAAGAAGAACCTGTATCTCTGGCATAAATGCAAGGATATTATACTGACTCCAGGAAAGACTGAAATCTGGAAATAGTTTTCAGAATTTGTGGGTTGATTTTGCTGCACCTGTGGGTTTAACTTCTCAGTTTTAAATTATTATCATTAGACTCTTATATTGTGTGGGGTTTTTTGGTTTTTTTTTAATATGAGAAGAACAATTAGTGATCCTTCTATCTAGCAAAAATGGTCTCCTAATAGCAAAATACCAGGAAGATGATAACATGTTATACTAAGTGACTGATTTACCCTTCTTCATGCGGGCCAATTTATTGTAATTAAAGATTGTCACTTCAGTACAGAGGTCAAAGACTAGGGCTTGTACAATCATTTTCTAAAGAAATTCTGAAGAGATGGAAGAATGGGCTTTCTGCTCCCTCCATCATTTTGTTCTGCCTCTGCATTGTTAGCAAAGCTTGTTGCTAAAATGCATAATTTGCACGCACAAAAGGAGCTTAATTTTGATCTCAGTTACAGACTTGTTATTCCAACCCAGAGCAAATAAAAGCTGCTTTATGTAACCAAAGATTGAACTAAGCTCTTAGGGCCAGTCCTGTAAGACCTTCCTTATGTGCATTTAAATTCAGTTGACCTGGTTGCAAGGAAGGATTGTACAGACCAGATCAATACAGAATTGGCTGCCCAATCAGTACAAAAGTGGTGAGTATTCTGCTTGGGTTCAGTCCTTACCTGCAGGGGTAACTACTTTACCTACATGGAAACTACTTCTGATACATGGCTCACACCATTCTGGCCTTTTTATTGCTTAGTGTTGTATCAACATTATTTGCTAAGTAGGAAAAGAGATACACAGAGATCTCCCAAACATGCAAATGTATCTACCTTGGGTCTGGAAATTAGAGGCAGTAGGAAAACAATAATGCTGACAGGCATTTATGTTGCTGGTGAAGAAAGTGGGCATGGAAGGAGCAGCAAAAGCAGAAGCAAGACCTGGGGAAGGGAAAGACATGGATGAGATCTGATGCTGATGGGAGGAAAGAGAGGTTGTTTGTAAATACTTGCATGCCCAAAAGTGAATCTGCTCTGTAGGATGAAGTCAACAGTGCCAAATAAGAAGGAGGCTTCTTAACTGACCTTGGGTATTCCAGTATTTAGGGCTTGTTGTGGTGAACTCCCTGCTCGTAGTATGTTCATTTTACGTTGGGGCTCTGGTACTTGTACTCTGATATACATTTGTTCTTCTCTTGATACACATTTTCTTACTCTAAGTTGTCTTGAGCACTTCTTAGCTTTGCCCAAGAAGCAATTTACTGCCAGATTGTAAGAGAAACAAAATACACTAAACACCAGACAACCATCAGATGGGCAGGTGCAGTAGTTTCTCCTCTTTATATAACAAAAGTGCATAATGACGCATGAATAACTGTAAGATATAATTCAATTTAAGTTAACGGACAGCTAAACCAAATAAGGCTGCCAAGTTCTTATTTTCCAAAGGAGTTAACACTGAGGAAAAAAGTGAAAGAGTGACTGAAATTAATGAAACAGGTGAGCTCAAGAATTTGCAGGCTGAGGGAACATATCAAATGTATCAAAGATACCTGGAACAGGCAAACAAAGCACAGAGGAGAAAATGTATAGATGTATTCAGGTTTGATTGATCTAGTTTAACTGGGTGAATCAGTTTAAGGTTAATCTTCAAAATCATCAGCTCAGTGTGCAGCAGCAGCCAAAAACACCAAGACAATCCTGGGCATCCTGAAGTGAGTTACTGAGAACAACACAAAGGGAGTCAGTGGTGAGTCCTCATACTGAGTACCAGGTGCTACAACTGGTGTAGTCCTGCGTTTCTAGAAGGGTGTCATGGAGTTACAGAAAATGTAACATCAGGCAGGGAAATGTTCAAGGGAGAGATGAAAAAAGCTGGGACTCTGAGTTTGGGAAAGGGAAGGCCGAGGGGGATGTAATCAAGGATTTCAAAGTCATGAAGGTGGTGAATAAGCTGAATGCAGAGCCTGTTCACCCTTATCTGTAGTACGAGGGCTAGGGGATGTTCAGTGAAACTCACAGCGTATCAATAGAAAAGAGATGAAAGACAGCAAGGACATCTTTTGCACTGGGACACTAAACTTGTCGAAGCTGCTACATGGGAGGTTGTGGAAGCAGAGGTGTCAGCAGGGTGAGAGAAGGATTAGAAGAATTTATGGACCATAGACAGGACCATGAGTGGATACAAAAATGTCTAGGCAAGGACATACCTTCTAACATCCCTAACAGTAAATCTGGAAAAGGTTTAGCAGGACACAGACTGCAGAAGATGGCAGGATCCAGTGCTCACCCTAAACAGCATCTCCAGCCTCCACTGCTGGAGACACAGCCTCAGGCCAGATGAACTGCAGCTGAGATCTATTTCTTATGTACTTAAAAATCAACTCAAAAGGCATAAGAACACTAGTCTTAGAAATCAAAATGTAGTGTTGATTTGATCCCACTATAGAGGAGGTGATAACTGCCAAAGTGAGTCTGAGTCAGAGCTAGAAATGCAAAGGAAAACAAACTGTTTTTGTTATTCCTAACAACAAAGAAACAATATAGAAGTTAAAAATGTAGCAGCTGGGACCGAGATTACTATATTGGCCACAAATGTATAAAAGACAGTATTTCCAGAAGATGCAGTATTACCCTGTGAAGCACTGGTGAGATCTACATAGAGCTCTCCTCAACCTTAGTCAAAATAAAGTAATTTAAATGGTATACAACAGAATGGAGAGTCTAAATTAGGAGATGAAACTAAAAAGGTATATGTTGGTTAACTCAGCCAAAGAAAGCCTGAGAGGAGAGATAATTTGTTCTCTGTAAACATATTAGTGAGGTAAATGTCAGAGGAGGAAGATGAGGTAATTAAGCTAAAGGAAAATGTTGTCACAAGAACTAATGAGCAGAGACTAACCAGAAATGTCCTCGGGCTGGACTTGCTAATCTTCAGAAGAGTTCGATTCTGGAAGAGCTTTCTGTTTGGAGCAGGAGGGGAAAACAAGTAGTTTTAAGCCAGTCCTTCATCAGTCTGTGAAAGGAATGACACAAGGAGGAGATCTGTAATAGCAAAGGACCAGACTTGATGACTCAAGAGACCCCTTTCTTTGCCATATTCCTTGCTCTCAGTGTCCCTTAATTGTTGAGCATGGACATCAAATAAGAGTGGCGAGTCCTGTGGGATTTCTTTTGTCACGGACCTTGAGGAAGGGGAGGAGCAGCTGCCTATCATTTTGTATGGCCACACCATCAGGTCAGCAGTACCTCATGATCAGCAGTGTCAAAGGCAACCAACTAATCAAGCATGAGGCTTTGAATGGCTTTACCCAAAAATGGGGCTCATTAGCAGGACACCGCAGCACGTGGTGTGGATGGGGGATGTCAAAGGCACTGGACATTGCGTTGTATGCCCTTTCTAGACCCAAGGTCACAATCATGTTTACTGAAAACCTTTATTGTATTTTCCTTTGGCTATTTCACTGTTGTCCTTTCTTCTGTTTTGCGGGTTTATTCACTTAAAGCCTGCTTTCATTTCAGTGTTTCTGCTTTTCTTCTTTCTCTATTCTCTTTTGCCTGAACCACTCCCACCCTTTTTATCCTCACTGCTTCTGCATCCAGAGGGAAGCAGAGATGCACTAAAGCAACCGAACACCACATCCAGCTTTGGTCACAACCTTCCTAAGCCTTCATATTTACATGTCAAGAAACAGGGGGAAGGATAGAGGTGGAGAATCTGCTGGGGAGGTTCTTTAAGCTTGCACTGCTAAAGAAGAAAGCACAATATATTGAATATTGGCTATATATTTAAATGATGATAATTAAAACTTCACTGCTGTCTCCTGTGCTACCTGGAATATTGAATAATACCACCAGGGTTTCAAGCTTTTGCCATTAAAGCTGATTGTTAGTTATTTCCAACACCCTCAAGGCAGTAGTTTAACACTGTGTCTCTCCTCTTTTTTCCCCCATGAAGTTTTTATCTTTCCAAGTCACTGAACACAGTCCCGTGATTACTGCTGTTTAAATATATTCTTAGAGCATTTGAAATCTACAGGACCATAATCAACTCAACCCACACAGTAGTGCTTTGAACACCAGAGTGCTAGTGAATAATGGAAAGGCCACACATAGATATATATAGATATATATATAATTAGCTAATTTTAGGGGCCTAAGAAATCTGTTTAATATTATAGCCGAAGGCCTAGAAAGCCAAGTTTTCACTGCTGATGTGTCAGCTCTTCCAATATTCCTGTGACCTGTACTGCTACAGTCCCAAGAATGACATCTGTACAAGTCTGGCTAGGTTGTCACTTGAAACAGAAGATGTGCGGAAGATATTCCAGCTGACTATTAGTCGTTTCCCTGCAGTCCTATCTGCTCCACTCCTCCCAGGCAGGAAATGAACAGCCTAAGGAATGATGTAATGTATCTATCACTGATGCAACCTGTCAAAATAAATGGAGGGCTGAAAGTTTGCATCTGGTGCCATGGTTTCTATTCAGGCTGGGTGCATGTGGCCAGAAAAGAAATGAAGCAGATATTGACACGTAAACATTGCAAGTCCCTCCAGCCCCTTATAAAAAATAGTTTTAGCAAAGGTGTTGTTAGATGTATGGATCTAAAAAAAGAAAAACCTTTTACAGTCAGCAAGTAAAGCAGATACTGTAAAATTATCAACAGGGTAGAAAGCCTGTTTCTTTTGCCTGACTTCATAGAGGAACAGGTCTGTGATGCAGCTGTTTTCAGCTCTCTGTCAAATTGCAAAACCAAAGTTGTCATACCTTTAAGGATAGAGAGAATAACAGCCTTTTAAACTCTACTCAAAGTGTCAGGGCTTTGCCCCTCACAGCCATCCCACCTCTAAATCAACAGTAAAGGGTTCACTGATTTTCAGGGTAATAGGAATTTGCTCTTATTTGAATGTGACATTAACATGGATATACTGTTCTCAGGAGAACTGACTGCTGTGGGCCAGAGCTGGACATCGATTTCACACCAAATTCTCCATTGATCAGGCATGGTAGGAAGTCTATTCATTGAATTGATAGCAGGATATAGCTATACAGTATTTGTTTTCCTTTTAATATACAGCTTCAACAGCAAGCCATGCATGAATTTAATAAAAGAAGATAATAATCTATCCATTCAAGGAGCTATAGACTGAACCTGGGTGGTTATCAGACCTGCCCTCACTGCTATAAATCATGTCAAATAGGAGACTCATTTTAGCTTTACAAATGAAAAGAATTCTCCTGTTTTAAATATAGACAACCTGTGCTTTCTCCTCACTCACATTCAGTAAATTGGTAATTGTATTCAGTTATGGTTTATCGATGTAAAAGCATCAACAGAAGACAATCAGACCTATTTTACTCTTAAAAAAGAAGCATTTGAAGACAACAAAGTAGCTCTAAACAGTGAATTAAAGTATTTGTAGTATCTGTTGCAATGATCCTTAGTTGTTTAGTAAGCTCTTTCAGCCATTGCTTTATATTTAGGATTGGAGGTTTTGTTAAGGTCATCTTATAAACAATAAAAGGAGATGCTTTGAATATGCTAATGCCTTCTACTGCAGGAGAACTAACACTGGTAATAGAGAAAATGGGTTGATGTAAAAGTCATTGACAACTATAAGAGAAACTGAATGGGTGGTACAATTGTTAGCAGAGTGCTGTGTCTGCAGCTCAATCTGGGAATAGATCCTTAACAATCATTTTCTGCTAGACACTTGCTTGTAAATGACAGAAGTTAGGCAAGAGGAATTACACCCATAATGCTTCTCAAGAAGAAAAGATCTGTACTTTTAAAACATAGGCTGAAAGTTACTTTCTAGATGCAGGAATGTTTCAAATTCAGCTCTTAGTCTACATTTAGGGAGCATCAATAAAGCCAAGAAAGGGAATCTGGATGCAGACTGGCATAAATAAGATCAAAAGCTGGTCTGGCATGTGTGAACTGTGCTGCCTAGCAGACAGCATTCTCATTTCATAGCACAACAGGATGGCACGGCTGTTCTTACAAGCATAATTAAACATCAGAGTTTCAGTAAATTACGTCATCTCTTCTTTCTCCTTTACCAGCTGATGTGGAAAGAATTAAAGGTTTGCTATCTACCTCACCTGACCTAGCAAATGAGATGTGGCTTTGAGTAACAAACCTCTCAGAACATTGCAGAATGATATCAAATGGTTGCTAAAAGAACTGGAGAGCCTATAGGCTGCTTGCTCTTATCCCAGGGCACGGCATGCCAGCAATTCTACAGTAACAAAACTAGCATGAAAACCTCATTATGGTAATGAGCTCTGCTGAGCTATCTAAAGTAAAAGATGAACAAGGTAAAGGAAAAGAAATCCTGCTAACTTTCTCTTAATCATAGCATTCTAGTAATCCTGCACAATTGTTATAGTGATTTTAAATGAAGTAGTATCATAAAAAATATAAATGTTTGGGAAATAAATTCAAACTCACTCATAGATTCATTTATTCCCCCATGCTTAGCTGATGAGAAAAAAAAAAAAAAAAAAAGACTGCTCTTGGTTACATGCAATTCATTCCCCCTGTCAGCAAAAGCATAGAAGATGATAACATCCTAAAAAGAAGCAATGGCAAGTGAACAGAAACAATGCAGGATAGCAGGGCACAGAAACTGGGGCAAGCTTACCAATTTTAGCACTGTTCATCGTTACCTGGGGTAAACTGCAGGACTAGCTGAAACTTTGGGAAAGGTGCAATAGGGCTTTGGGTTTTGCCCTGTTCTTAATGAAACATCTAGAAGTTTTGTTGAGACATCTTTGGAAAACATACAATTGAAGGAAACAGTGAAGGCAGCCTCTGAAAGTCCTGCCACTGAGCCAGTCGTGGCTGAGTAGATCAGAGGACAGATCAGCAGCATCATGGGTGATGGGAGCACAATTCAGAGCATCAGAGAGATCAGAGGACAGTGAGGGAAAGTCCTCTAAGTAAGTGAAACACAAGACACAGAAGACCTTGGAAATAAAGAGAAAACCAGAGTTTGTTTTCATTGTACAGAATACAAAAACAGTTGCTGTACCAATATAAATGCTTGTTTGAGACCAATATGTGGCAGCAGCATCTCCTGTTACCAGTATTAGTAAGACACAATCAAAAGACAGTTGTAAACCTAGCTGTGTCTTAACCTACATAAGATCTTTCATCTGCACAGCTCTATGTGCTTTTTTTTTTTTTCCAAGACTCAGAGTGTTTGAGGCCAGAAGGGCTTATTATGTGGCTTGACCATCCCTGCCATCAGATTTTATCCAGTTACTAAACCAAAGAACTAGTAATTATCTAAGAAATAACTTATACCCAGCTAAAACAGAGATTCTCAAAAGATCTTTTACCTCAGACTGAAAATGTTGGAAAATGGAGAATCTGTCTGTCCCAGGAGCATATTCCAACAATTAGTCATACTGATAGTTAAAAAAAAATACATTTAATCTAAATTTATCTGGCTTCAGTTTCCAGCAATTGATTCTTCTCTGGCTTTTCTTAGATTGGCTGAAGAGTTCTTAAATTTTTATAGTTAGGTACTAGGTCTAAGGGAACAAAGCTTAAGATTAATATAAAAATCTCGAATTTAGGTATGCATCTTCTATGAACATCAGTGGGAATATAAGGAGATGGTTGAAATATCCTGTATTTCCCATTTTCAATGGGGTTTTTTCCCCAAGAGTGTGAGTTTGTCTGAAAAAGACCTCTATCATTATCTAAAAGGAAATAGGAATGTAGAATATTAGGTTGTTTCAGCAGTTCATGAGCTCACAAAATAGTTTGAAAAAAATCCCACCAAAATATTTTCTGAATTTTCAGAATGCTCTAAAATTCCTTTTGCCATTCCAAATCCAACCGGGAAGCATAAAACCAAACCAAACCAAAACAAAACAAAAATCAAACAACCAAAACCCCATTCTGAACATGGAAATAGACCAAAACTCAAATTCATTTTCTCATGGTATTCAACAACTACAAACTCTTAAACATTTTGTCAAATTAAAGTACCAGAACATTAGAATGACTAAATCTCAGATGACTTCATCATTGACCTTTAAACTACAGTGTAGAATGGGAAATAATACTACACAATGGGAACTGATAAATATCAAAATATTTTTTTAAAGAAAGGACATTTTTGCTGTTGATAGTTGAGGTGAAAACTTATGTGATCTAAACAAAATCAAGCTAGTACCTAAAAGCTTTTCCTTCTCACTTGATAAAATAATCCTGAATAATAAACAAAATACAGCATTTTTATTGCTGTGATACTGCAAAAGAAAAAAAAAAAGAATCCGTTAAGTTTATCAATAGCCATTTTTCATATCTAGTGAAAAAAATCAGCTGGATTTAGGCAGAAGAAAAGTTCTTAATTTGAGGTACAGATCCATACCTAAATGTGTAGAGGAATTTCTTCTCTAGAAGTTGCTTCCAAACCATCATTCTGGAAGGTAAAACAAACTAACCACATCTAAGCCATATAGGCAAAATCATGCAAAAACCCATTTCCCCCAATACTCAGCCACATAAATTAGCACTGCTAGAAGCCACAGTAGCCAGTGACATCAAAGATAAATACAGAAAAAAGGTTTATAGAAAGAAGATACACAAGATCATCCAAAGGCAGAGAACAGGAGATGAGAAGCAGTTGTACCATGCAAAAACATTGGATAAGGTCTGTGAGATGCTGGGAGTCAGAAGCGATTTTCAGGGGGATGATAAAGAATGAACTGAGGGCAATGTACTTTGCTGTTGTATATTTGGGTTCTCCCTGCACTACAAACTAAGATAAACTTTTATGAGTCATTAAAAACCACAGGAATTACATGACTGAAGCTTGAACACTACTTTTTACTGCTAGCCTTTTTCCATCCACTGCTACCTGGTTATGATTAAACCAGGAGGGTACAGTTCTGGATCCATGCTGTAGTTGGCTTCAGTTGGTGCACAGCCTAGTCCAAAAAGTCAGAGTTTTAGTAGTTCTCAGGAGCCTAAAAAAAGTACATCAATCCTTAACACCTACCATATTCAAGTTTGGCACCTGGCTCCTTTTGAATATCATCCTCAGCATTTATCTATACCTATATATTTCTAAATGTATTTTAAAAATCTGCTCCAATAAAAAAAGTGGGGGATTAAATTATACCTCAAAACGAATGTTCAGAGGAATTTATTATCCTGGCACACATTCATTACATACAGTTCTCCGTATCCTGGGTCATGATAGCTAAACACAAGCAGGTCTTCTGCTGCCTGACAAGGGTCTTCTGTCCTGAAAACTCTCCCTCTCTTGAGTTGTCGGGGCCTCAGAGACTAGTTGTGCTTATGGCAGTTTGTCAGCTCCTTTTGCTAAAAACATAAATTTTGACGATTATTTGTGCTTCCCAGGAACACAAGAACAATTTCATGTCTCATGCTTCTCATGAAAAAAGACCTCAAGACAAAATGGAGGTTTGTCACAAAGGGCTGTGAAGAACTGTATCTTGTATTGTTATATAGAGAGCTCTGCCACTCCACTTAAAAATCAGAAATTCTTCCCTGGCTCCAGCGACTTCTAGAGTGGAGTTCATTACAGCAGGAGTGATTAAAGAGTTGATATAAAACAGAATCATGGGATTCCTTAAAATAAGAGCAATATATGTTTCCCACTGTGTAGCTGTTTTCCTTACAGAAAACATCATTTTATCAAAATAATTGTTAGATAATACCAACCAGTGACCACATTTCATAGTTCATGGTATATGAACCAAACCTGATTATTCTGCAGTCTCAGAGGGGCACCTTATTCATCTTCTACTTCTTGTGTGTTGGTCCATTTTGATGATTGATACACCTCTTTCCTCAAAACTTCTGTATTTTACAAAACCTTATATTCCATCTCCCTGCTTTCTCCCTGAGAAATTAGTACCTCATACACTTCCTGCATGGACAGCTACATACCTTTTGAGTGTCACTGAGGATGGAGTTCAGGTTTTGCACCATAAGACCTATAGGATTATAGCTGGACATATCAAAATCTCATGCAGTTTTCAGAGATGCTGACTGCAGAGAATGCAAGTAAGCAAGTAGTTGGGTATTCAGCTTGTGTGAAAATCATGACAAATACTGAAGGTGTTCAAAAACTTCTGTAGAAGTCTTATGTCTCAACAGCTACAGTTTTGAACATCTCCCACTGTACAAATATCTTACAGGAAAACAGGCACATCACTTTTCCAAGTGACCACCATGCAAAACCAGTTCACAGTCTACCAAGTCTGATTCTCAGCAAAAGTGTCCTGGTCAGACTACATTATTTTAACTACTAATGAAAGTAGCAGTCAGTGGATCAATGTGTGCTGAGAGAGGAGAAGAAATTGAGAAAATAAATGAAAAACACTTGAAGAAGGAACTTGTTAAAGAGTGCACCTTTTTTAGAGTACCTCCTTTTAATTATTCTTACAGAAAGAAATCAGGTTTGGACTCATCTTTTGTACTCAACTTATATTAAGTCTTTCATTTTCCTCACTGACTTAAAGCAATGTTCTTTATTCTTCCCACTTCAAATGAAACATCCACATCATTTGTTAATGCAGGTTGCTGGTTGTCAAAGCTTGTAAGGGTCCTTCAGTTTTGGGCAACTCACTTACAGAGCCTTAGGCTTCAATCCATGAGATGCAATAAGGCAAACTGTAATATACAAGCCTTAAACAGACTCATATCTATGGAAAAAAGGTTTCACTTTCTAATGCTTATATAGCTCAGGGTAAATTCAACTAAAATCCCGTCTGACTCTGACATAGCATGAAAGTAATTCTTATTCATTGGAAATTAGATGGTAGAAGAAAAAAAATTCCCTTATTTCATATAAATATAAGAATTCCCTCTAAAGTGGTTTTCATTTTTGTCCTGGGGGAAAGGAGGGAAAGGAGTTATAGGGAAATCTTATTCCATGTTTTGTTCTTTGTGTGTTCATGTTCCTATTTTTTTTTCAGTAATTTAGGGAGGGGGGAAATTGTTCCATAACAACACTTTAACTAACTTTACCACCCTGATCTCAAAGGATAAACTAGGTGTTCATAGTTTACCATTCCTGCTTCTACTTTCTTGGTACAAATCCAAGGAAAGAGGTTTCATGAACACTGAATATCCCATATATCCTGATGAACAATTCAGCCCTAAAATAATTTCTATGTCATTATTTTTGTGTGATTTTTACCCATGTTAAAAGAAAGATTATGTTTGAACAGTCATCAGTGCTAATGCCAACTCCAGGTCCTCTTACTTGAGTTGAACAAAGGCAATTTCCCACTACTTTTTTCATGACAAATTATAATAATAATATATAATAATAATTTGTCATGAAAAAATATTGATCTTTTAATGGCCATGTTGTTAAATCTTCCTACTATTCCTTAGTTCTTATATCAGGTATTACACTCTGATCCTTAGATGTCCCAAGCCCTCATGAAGGCTTGTCTGGTTGTTCAAGAAGAAAAGGGATTTCCCTGAGAACCAGTTCTTCCCAGATGTCTTGGCAGTATGGTGCCAACCCATATTGCATCCAACGTGGATAAAAGACATGCAATCCCTTATATTATAGCATATATAATAAGACATAGGTTTCTAAAATCAGAAAAAAGTCTAAGCTAACTTTAAAGTCCTTATAGCTTTGAACTATAGAAGCAAAAAATGCCAATGCTTAAATGTTGTTGAACTGGAAGAAGAATCAGGCTTTAAGGGGCCAGTTTCAAAGCATACAGCAAGTAGTAAAACTGGTTGAAAGACGTATTTCCTACTACATTTCCATTTGTTGGAAATGAACAAGTTTTGATCATACTTTCTTGACTCTAACCAAAATTCTCTGGAAAGAGAGTCCTGTCAAAACTCGGACAGCCCAGTCAGTCAAGAATTAACAAAATGATAGGGATGGAAACATCCCTGGGTTAGGAGTATGACTGTACTAGGTGGAGTGGTCAAGCCTCCTGAGCTTTTGCTGGAGCCAGTCCACTTCATTACACATCTCAATATTTAGCAATCCACAGCCAGCAGCTGCCTCCACTGACTTGCCATGACAGCGTTGTCCTGGGCCAGCAGAGATACATGTTTGACTTTACTCTGAACTCAAAAGAACAGAGATTTGATCCTGCCTTTTCAGAACTATTTGAAAGACCGTTACTACCATCTGAAGACATGATACAAAGTCAGGTTTTGAATTAGAAAATAATTTTTTAGCAAATAACAGCATCTTCTGGCCAGCAAACTGAACTCACTAAGTGTGAAGTACATGGAGAAATATGTCTGTGCACTCAGAGAATGCTCCTCACTAGTTAGACACGCACAAATCTGTGAAACAGTGTGAATATTCCCCAAAATTGAGTGCTACAGCAGTGAGAGAGTGGGCTACACCCTGCTGAGTTCATTGACATGAATAATCTCAGGGCTTTCTGTCAGACTGTTTGTGTCAATAAGGCAAACAAGTTTTGGCCTGTCCTGAATATTGTTCATTACAGATTGCAACAGAGCAGATGTAATTATATAAGTGAGAGAAAGGCAGCAGGAGCAATTCCTAAAGGCAGGACATCATTAAGATTTCACAACAGGCACATTTTCCCAAGGGATCTAGAGGAAACGAGAGCCATGGATTTCCCGAGGCCAGACTCTATGTTTGGCTTCATACATCCAAGTGCATTCTTAATTGCAACATTCACTTGAAAGAAAGTTCCTCGAGAAGTGAACAGGATTTGAAACAGGTCCTAAAAAAATGCCCAGTCCCTCATCCTACACAGCACGGAACACGCACTTGAAAAGAAAATCCATGATCAGCTTTGGAGATTTACCATGTACAATTTTCTCTAGATAATAGACAAATAAATGTGTGTGTCACAAGGTGAAGCGGTTGCTGTGTGTTTTCATGATCTTTTCATTGTCGATGAGAAGAACCAAGTCTGTAGGACAACTCTGAAACAAGTCAAGAGGCATTAAGGTTACAAGCAATCAAAGCTGTCTGATGAGTTTAACACATCCAACAGGAATGGAAAGAGGTACTGGCTGGGCTTGGATTCAGATTAATTATAGGATCAAGAATCAATAAAATACTTTGCCTTGCCTTAACATCTCAGCAAATTCTTTATTACAAGTTGCAAATGGCTCTCAAAGCAAGCTAGTCACACCTTTGTGTGAGGAAAGTCAACACATACACTCAGTCCAGGTTTGTTTGGGTTTTTTTTAATTTAGTGAAAACGGAATTAAGCATTAAGAAAATTCACATGCCAACTGTCTTTAATGAAAGGGAAATGCTTCAGAAATTACTCCTTGAAGCAGGAAATTTCCTGCTGTAAAAAACCTTGAGAGAATTGCCCCATTACATGTCTGTGTTGGGGTAACTAAAACTGTTCATACATCACAAAAACGTAATACCATCACATTGCCACCTGAGCTGTTTTGCAACAGGGAAAACAGCTGTAACTCTGTGTGAAACTATGCTATGTAGTTTTCTAAACACACATAAACACATATACCACACATATATGTAAGACAAATAAGAAGGTACTAGAGCCAAATTCTGATCTGATAAAGAAGGAGCATCTCTATTAGATTTAATGTGGGAGAACCCCTGTGTGTGAATCTTGCCTAGCTTTGTTACATGGCAGTACTATTTCTGAATTGCCCCACTTCAGCTTTTAATCAAATCCACTCCTTTGTGACTATAATGCACTGCTTCATAATAAAGAAGCTTAATGAACAGAATTAAAAGTTGATTAATTGTAAGCACAGTTAAACACAGAAATGCTTTGCTTCTTTGCCATAAAATCTGTCTACTGTTAAAAACTTGTCACTTGCTGTCTGTCCTCTCTGTCTTTGGATTTCTGAACAGCTTTTATTGGCTTTTCAATTCCTGCTTGCAAATCAAATCCTCTTTAATTTTTGTCCTCCTTGGCCCTTCATTCTCCTGCACTTCCACTTTCCTTTATCTAAAGGCAGAAAGCCACATCAAGTTTAGAAAATCTGTGATACATACCTGACAGTACCACAACATTTTTTATATTGTTTAACAGAATTCACAGTGTAACTACACAGGATGGTATTGTCCTGTATCTCTGCAGAGATTCACACAGAACCACTCTATGCACTAACTCATTAGTTGATCTGGTAAGAGTATGGCACTGCCTTATGACTGATGAGATCTCAGTTCAATCCTCAGTATCTTTCCAACCTCTAAACATAAGAAAATGGAAAGAAGGTTTACTACAGTGAGCAAGGAGATAAATAACCAAGAATCATAAAATATTGAAAAGAGAAGATAAAGGTTGACTTTGATGGGGGAAAACATGTTGAAAAATAATGTTGAAAGTTTTATGCAGCATCATGTACATATGTTTTTGTCTGATTTTGTCTTCCTTGATTTGCTTTACCTGGATCATGTTCCTTTTGTAGTCTTATAAATGCCAATACAGCCAAGGTTTCCACAGAAGTGTATTGAGCAGACATGTCCTTCAAAAAGAGCTGCTGTGAGACATCCTAAAGTACTTACATGCCTATAGGCAGTATACCTAAAGTTAGACAAATACTAACTAAGCAATCTTAAACTCTTTGGAAATCTTCTTTTGAAATATACTACTTGTTGAACACTAACTACATCTGGCTGATTTTAAATTATATTTTAAGCTCCTAAGTCATTTGGCCAATCAGGAAAAGGGGTATTTTTCCTTTATACACTGAAATCAGCAACTATATGTTCTACTGTCTTTTTCCCAGGAAGGAAACATGATCTTTCAAATAATTCCAGTCTCCAGACATCTAAAGGAGAAGTATTAGTTCTAAGTGAACTATTTTAATTTCTTCTTACCAGACCTTCACACATATGCCAAGATTCAAAAAGGCATAAAAAGTTAATCAGAACATTGAAATATTTTTAAAGTTTCAAATTATATATGAAAAATATAGATTCCTGAGATATTACGTATTTTATTTATGTATGTCTTAAAGCTCTAGAAAATAGGCAGATGATACAAAGTCTTATCAAAAATATAAATGCAATATGTCAAGTGAAAAATGATAGTGATTGGTTTAACAACATCTTTGGTATGTATCTTTTATAATACATGATGTATTGGGAGTGTACAGAATTAAACCAGTAGGAGATCTAATTTGAATTAATATATAGGTTCACTGGGAAATATTGATAGGTTTAAGTATGATTCCTTGTAATATGCTGTTTCATACATCTACAGTTTGGTCGATGGGGAAAATGAGCTGCATAGACTAAAATTATACAGCATTTGTGAAACACATTGAAAATAAGTTTTGAAGAAAGCACAACACAACAATTGCTTTCATAAATCCAGACCCCAATTCATGTGTCTCATGAAAATGCTGTGATTTTCCCTACTGTGCACTGTATCTTTAAAAGTCTAGGAGGTGCCTGCCATTTTTCAAGAAAGAAACAATGATACATGTTGTTTACTGCAAATCTGCCTTTGTTGTTGTTTTGTTGCTTTTACCTGTGATACACACTATACATCTCCTAGCAAGGACAAGCAGACCACACTGGTGGCAAAGCTAAAGCTATCCAACAAGTGTTATGCCGTTCCCACGTCAGGGCCACCATATGGATTTCTGGGTAACCTGAATCCCTCTGGGATGAAACAAACCTACAGAGATCATGAAAGCTGAGACAGTGCTCACTGACCCTCAACCATCACGGAGGAGCCTGTGCAGCATGGGAGCAGATCCCAGTCAAGTCACTGGTATCCCTTTCCTGAACCCTCTGTCCAGACCTCCCCTTTCCCTTTCCTCTCTGATCTCTGTAACACCCGTTTTGCACCTATGAGCCTTCAGAAGATTGAGGTATGCAGCTCTGAAGGATGGTTATCTCTGAAGATTTGTTACTTTTCCAGGAGAGTGCTGAAACCCTTTCTTTCCATCCAAGGGACCACATTCCTTTTCACAGTTCAAATACAGGGTATTAGTACACATTCACCTCTTGGCATTGAATACCAAAAGGGCTTAAAAATCAGACTCCTAAAGTGAGATGGCAACAGAAGTAGCCATTACCCTGTAAAACACTTTTAAACTTCTAACTATTGGGAACAAAAGAACATATGGATAGCAATGAGCTCTCGATGGCCCCAGAGTGCCAGGTGACTACACCAAGTTATAGTCAATCTGCTGCTATAGAGAAATACTGCAAATTTGCTCCAGCAAAATGTCCTGCTCATCACTAGACAGCCTGGCTGAGTGTTCCCTGGTAGCTCCTTACACTTGTGAGTGCCATTGTTATTTGGTGAAAAAAATGAAACCATGTTAAGTGCACAAGTAAAACGACAAGCATCTTACTGTTCTCTAAAAATCTTCCCTGATTACATGTCACTCACTTTACATTCTGATTAAAAGAGGGCATTGAGAATCTCAGCTGGGAATGCAGAAGGATAAATGGACTTATCATCAGCTCAATTTTGCACAAACTACTAGGCTGGGTAGCATTCATTTCAGAGCAAACTACTAGGGACCACCACTACCCAGACATTAGCATATGGGGTCACACTGCATCATTAAAAAATATTGCAAAATTGTTTTTTTAAGAAAAAACCACCTCTCATGCAAATAGAAGTGCTCTATCTAAAACCAAGGATAGTATTGACATAGAGCAGTAAGGACAGCTTTATTTATAACCTTGGAGATGGGGAAATAACAATCCACATGGGAAGTGTAGTCAGTGCTGAGAGGTTAAAATCAGGAAGGCATGGTGAAGCCTGTCTTGGCATGACTTTGAAAATACCTTGTTGGAACTTGGATACAGACGTAAAGCAGAGTGGAGGACCAGCTGGGGACAAAACAGACTGAGGTAGGACATGGTCATGCTAATAAACAGTGTAACTATCTGCCCATTTTTCATTTTCAGATGGTTTTCATCAATTATCTGCAGAGAGAGAAGAGCAAGTCTTCTGTGTGGTGAAAACCAACATGGGAAGATTCATCAGCCGATATAAGCTGAGTCAAAAAATGAAAATAAGTCTGTTACTGAAGAAGTGTTGGTGATGGCTGAGATGCAGGATAAGAAAAGCAAATACTGAACACGTATACAGAGTCTTGAAGGTGAGAAGAAGTGCAGATTGTCTTCTTAAATGTTCAGAACTTGCAACAAGGCTTAAGTGTTTTATTAGTCAAAGGTAGAATAAGGCCCTCCAGGATACCATTAATTGTTTAGGATATCCTGGAGCAAGTGCTTCTACATATTCACTTGATCTCAATCCCTTTCTATGCATTATGTTACTACACTAACACCCCAGCTGTATTTAGTGTTCATTGTCATTTTCTAGTAGTGAGCTAATGACACTGCTATAAAACAACAAGCAGCTGGTGGCACAGTACAAATAGTATTATTCAACATGAATTATGAATGGCATGGAAGCACTAAAGAAAACTTTTCAAAATACATCTGATAATGCATCCCAACTCCTTTCCCATCCCCAGCTGCTGACTAATTTCTGAAAACTGCCTATGGGAGGGAAAGTGCCAGCAAAGATCTCTGGTTTAGCTCCGATGCCTCACCTCAGGTTGTGTACGTAGCATTAGAGCAGTTCACTAAAGCACTAGCTTGACAACACATCATACCAAAAGACTGATATTCCTCATTCTAATTAGCCTGCATGCCACCAGACCTCTTTGTTAGTACTGCACCCACTCGTGGCTGGGAGTAGGCAGAAGTGGTACAAGAGAGCGGGACCTAAAACTGTTGAGTCCCTAGACTATTCTGCAGTAACCAGTAAGGGAACAATTCAGGGTTGCCTAGTAGGGAAACACTGTCAGAATTTGAAGCACTGGTCTTAAAAAAAGGATGAAAAGAGATATCTAAATCCACCAGCACTGTGGAACAGGCATGGGAGATGACAGTCAGGTTGCAGTATAGTCACAGTCCATCTCTGAGACTGTGGTTTCAGTAGAGGTTTGGTTTGTACCTTGGAATTCACTGGAGTGCACTAAGCTTGACATTCAGCCATGAAAACGGTGGTGTGAAGAGGAGGAGAGGACTGTCTGCTTGTGTTTTGGCAACTGTCACAGGGAGAAGACAAGAAATTTTTGTCTCTATAAATTGTTGAAACAAGGATATATTTAGTTTCTGTAGCTACCAATAATATCTAGGGAAAGCTAAATATACAGGACTGCATCTACCTATTTGTAGCATGCTGTAAGGCCAATGCACCTGCTGATTTCTTTGAAACGTCTTAGATTTGCATTTTTTTAAATAAACACATAAATAAATTAAGATCTCCAGAAATGTATGGTTTGTTTCTGGACAGTGTGCTTTTCAAGACTCATAGAGTTTCTTGTTTTTTAAATGAAATTCTGTTTTAGAAAGATGGTGAGAATTCAGTGGAAAAGCACTGTATTGATACAGTCAGAATACAGCCTCAGTTAAGTCTTTGAAAAATGGAGCCTTTAAGTCACACACTGAGGCCTTCAGCCTGCAAGGACTTCATATATATATTTGCCTTTATGCACAGTAGTTAGTCCCACTGATGTCAATGCAATTACTTTCATGGCTAAAGTTATATTCCATGTGTCTCAATAGATCACAGCCTGCATATGTGCACAAATACTGCATCACAATATCATCTATATATACAAACGGTAAAGTGATTCCCTATTCACACATTTAGACAGCCAATTCAGATGAGCAAATACTTGATTCAAGAAAAGCTTAGTGTGAATGGGGTTTTTTACTAGTGCACATCTTCAAAAAAATCAACTTATTTATAATTGAAGTTGAAACAAGGACTGCTATTTGATTTGGTAGCACATAAATGGTTTCCTAGGAGAAAAGAGGGTGGGTTGTTTTCAGATAATCACATATAAAATTACCTCATGTGACAGTTCTCTCCAGCAGAGATCCAGTGTAGAGCTGTAGAGGAGAGTTACTACCTTCATCTGTAGATGCAGGAGCCTTCTGAAGGCAGAACAAAGTCTAGGTGCCCTCCATTTCACAAGAGACATCAGTATGAGCTCAGAAACCTTCATAAAACAAAGTAGAGCTTGAGTACCACATAGATAGCACCAGGCTCCCACTAACTCTAGCATGGTTTTTGTTATTATTATTGGACCACTGGGGTACCCAGAAGTCAGGGAATTTCAATACCCACACATCCTCATTGAATATTAATGCCAAAACAATAACAATAGTAGCTAATAATGCAGCTTTTTGCTGCCATGTGAATTACACATCAATATTAATGAAGCCTTTGTTAACATTCAGTGTTCTTTCCTTTCTGTGCCTCTGCCAGGATTTTGGACTATTTTATGCCAACCACACAGACTTAGATGTCAACCCTGAGCAGGTCCTAGACACTTCAGAAAGGGCTTACTTTTGCAAATGTACATTTAAATTAAGAATTATGCCATAACAAGGTTGCTTTAAATTGACAGTTGTTCAGTTCTTTCCCCCTACACAGGACAGATGTGGCTTTATATGTTTGCATATCCTAAAAGAAACACACAGAGGGCTGTCTTTTATTTCAAAATGTTATTACAAGAGCCTTTGTATACAAACCCTACACAATCATTCACAATTATATATGGTTCTCCTTCTTGCCAGAATCAGACACATCAATACAAGACAATGGTTCTGTGATGAGAGACAGAGACAAGTATTTTCTAGTTCTGTAAGAAGCCCCTGGTACACATTGCTAAGCAAGTTCACCCTGAATTCTGCTATTCTTAAATAGGAAATTGTTCCAGTGCTTTGAACCTTCATATGAAATTTAAATGTAATTGCCAGAAGCATTACCTTATTAATAAAAGTAGAAAAGCATCATTACTAATTATCGTGAGCTTCATTTGCATTTTCTAAACATTTACATTATCTAATCTAACTATGTAACAGATGCTTGCATGATTTCCAACTCAGCTTTTCTCCAAAACGAATACCCAACACCAGTAAATAATAAATGTTGCTTTGGACTACTCCTGTCAGACGTAGTGTCTTACTCAAAAAGGAATTTCATCAGCTACAGAAGCAATACATTTTTTAATGAATACCAAACCACTTCTTTTCAGTACAGCTGATCAACCTTGTTGAATGCTGTATCAACTGATCCCATTTCAATGGTAGATCCTACAAGATATCTGCAACAAATTGCCTCTTTGAAAGAAAGATTCAATTGATTTGCACTAATCTAATTTAGAGGAGGCTAGAATAAAATCATACTGGGACTTAATCTCATCTGAATACAAACAGTACAAAAATGCTGCCGATAAGTAGCTGATGTAATGCTCTAACACACCAGGGGGCTGATGTACCAATCCCGCTCCCATTGAGGAGAGCACTCTGCAATTCCCAATGGTGCCTCTCGGATTAAGACTTGAAATTGCATGTTTAGCATAGAATATCTGGAACTTAATATCACAAGATTAAAAAAAAAAAAAAGAAAAAGAAAAAGAAAAAGCAGGCTATTCTTTGCAACAGTTGTCATAAAAATGGAAATTACCAGCTCCCAGATAGATCTGCTATGCCCAGCACCAGGCTCCTGGTGAGAAAACACCCAGAAAGAAATCAATGTTTTACTTCTCACAGTAGCAAAGAAGCAATAAGGAGTGCAAGGAAGCCAACACAGACCCAAACCTGACCAAGTCATAGCATAGTTCTTCTCAGAAGAATTGTATTTTTCTAATCTTAAGGTGAGGGTGGTCTGATGTTGTTGCTAGTAATCATCAAAAACAAATGAAATCACTAGTGTTGCTTTTCCTTCTTTCAAAACAAGCCCTCCAGATTTTGGTAGACAATCAGGCAGCTGACTTCCAGCAGAACCATCATTTTGATATATGCCATCCAGTCCACTGCAGCAAAGAACGGAACCGATTTTACAGCACAGGACAGGATGCTCTAAAAGCCTGTATCTACAGTAACTGGACTTTGAGTCAACACATTTCCTTTATAGACATTTATTTGCTGATTTACTGTGTAGATTTAGGGTAACTCAGTCCTCCATCTTACTGTGTCTGTAAAATGGTGATAATAATCCATGCTCCACGGGAAGCTCAAGGTTGAACTTACTAATGTTTGCAAAACACTCTGAGGTACAGAAATTCAGGTAGTAATATGAATGTAAAATGTCACTGTACTATGACTATTATCTTTAAATTCATCAGTTTCACCTGAAAATGTACTTTTTCTAAGGGGAAATACAAGAATTCTTCCTTATTCTATACTACAGAAATAACTGTGAATATGTAGGGAGTAATTTTAAATTACAATAATTGTAATTTAAACTTGGAGAATTTAAAGCTTGCAACATAATCTGATCATCTGGGACAGGAAACAAAAATAAATGGATTAAAAGTCAGATACAGAGATGCACAGATGAATCAAATTAGGGAAGTAGAAAGGATCTTTGGATCATAACCTCCAATCTTACAAAACTGCTTTGTTTGCAATTGCCTTTCTGGTTGTTCACAGTTCTGTTACCTTCACAGAGTATGTCAAGAACACAAAATTAGGTAGATGGTTAATATTTCCAAGCCTTGGGACAGAGTGTGTGAAACCATGACCCACTAAAATCCTCTTTGGTCTCTGAGCAATCCTTATTCCTTCACACCTTTGCAAATAAATGTCTCAGTTATTGTAAGAGTATTTTTTGATTCCTTTGTCCCTAAATCAATATAAAGTTTCCTAGATGATTTGAAATTTTATGCCATGATTCACATCAACTCCCTGGAATGGAGCAAAACAGTAGGTCAGCTTTCTATATAGCCAACAGGAAGAATGGCAACAAAACCCCTCATCTTTATAGTTCAAAAATGAAAACCTATAACATTTGTCATTACTGTGACTGCAATTTAGTGAGTTTCCCTGAATGTGAAGAGAACACGGTTTCTGACAACAGGCACTGTTTTGGCATTAACAGCTGTCTAAAACCACTTCCAATTATGAGCTCTTTATAAATGTCGGCCTTCCAGGAGTACTCACATCTGAAACCTGGATTTTACTTTCAACTTGATTTCAGTAGCTGTCTGGAAGTATACACCCAGCAGGCTGACTTCCTGCTTTATGCTATATTCATGTATTTAAAATATGCCATTGGAGAGAAAAGGATTCATGGATTAAGGTATTTACCCTATTTTCATTTTCTGTTTTCATGGCCTCAAACAGAAAGCAGAATTTCTTGATAAACAAACCCCAATATGGGCTTAATACAATTCCCACTTATTATTCACAGCAGAGGTAAAGCAGGATTTCAAAGGCTAGAAGATGCCCTCAATTTGCATCCTGCTTCATTTGTCAGTAAATCTGTTGCTGTTGGGAAGGCGTTTGCCATTCTGTTCTATTAGTCATTCAGTTAAAGCAAGACTTGTAATTAACACTTGTGATAATTAGGCATTGGTTTGGTTTGGTTTGGAATCAACCTCTGTGTTTTAATTAAATTTCAGGAATTGACAAAAACGGATATGGGCTTTTGTTTAGCCAAATGATTAAGCGGTATTTTTTTACTATCTTTTTGTAGAAGCCATGTTATCTTCTACCCTAAGCAAGTGGGAATGTTTCATTGTGGGTTTAAATGAACAGTTTATAAATAATTACTAATTCTCTATTTAATGTTAATAGGAAACTCGTTCTAAAAACAAATCACTAACCTCACACAGAATGCTTCTCTCAATGGACAATACTATCTTTATTATGACACTAGGTCAGCCAACAGTACCATATATTACACATGACTTATTTTTTATTGGAAAATGGGGGAAAAATACTCTTCACTGAGCTCAGCCTATCCCAGTAAACCTGTTACACAAACATTTTGTCCACCAGCAAACAGACAAGCCAACCTGCCATGACAGATTCCAATTACAAGAAAAATATATCTTAAACAAATGAAACCCTTGTGTACCTAATGGCGCAATACAATAATTACAAAGACGATTGGACCATCTGTGCATCAGATTTACGGCCTTATCATGTACAGTTAGACCTTCCTAAAGTAGCTTGTCAAAGGAGCAGAACTTAAAAGGAAAGAGCTGAATGAGTATGTGCCTACATCTTTATGTAGCTTGAAAAAACTTGAAGACACTGTTTTGCTGATGAGTTTTCAGAAGGTGAAAGTTCCAGGTCAAAATTAAGATGAAATTAAGACTCTGGTAATTAAGACGTTTTTTTGTCTGGCAAATGCCTGGTGATGAAAGATGAATGGCCAAGAGGACAGGCTGTATCAAGGAGTATCTTTAAGAATATCTTACAGGTCAGCAGTGAGCTCCAAACATTGCGTCTCCTGTGAGTGGGGATGCTCGGGGGAAACTACCGTCATAGAGGGGATTTGAATAAGGCAGATAAGGGACAAAATTTTTGATTTGGTGGTGGTGGTGTTCTCACTGAAGAGGTCGGAGGAGCTGGCATTTAGGAAAAGCCCGGACTGCCCCTGATCACTGAGTGTGCAAGAGAGGAGCTGGCTATAGGTGACTCACAATAGGAATGAGCAAAACAGGGAGCAAGGGGTGCCTTGAACTAAATAAGAGCATGCTGTAGTGAATTGCTTAGGGCCCAGTCCAGGGCTTCTTTCTCAAACGGAATGCTCTTGGGAGCTGCATTGTCAGTAGGCAGAATAAAATAATTAAAATACATTTTAAAGAATCACCAAGCTTTTAGTTTTAAACTTCAGAGGAGCCAGAATATTCACTACTTTAAACAAAAAACATTACAAAAGAATGTGCTGAAAAATGTGGTGTATGTCAAGGTCCTTTCCTAGAGATACATCTTTCCCAAGTAGCATCTAGTTCAGAAATCTGTGTATTCTAAAACCACAGCAGACAGCCAGAGCAGCAGAGCTAGTCAAGCTTTTAAAGCAAATTCATACTCCAGGATTCATTACAGAGCCTTTTAAATTACTCTGGGGTGGAGATATGAAGCCCACATAGAAAGCTGAGGAAAAGCCGTTCATCATTCAGAAGGACTATTTTGCAATGTCAGGAAGGAGTCCGTTTACTTCCCTCACCTCCCACCCAAAAACCAGAGATTAAATGGTATTATTTCATACTCATTCAACTGTTCCTTGTCAAGTAATTTTAACTCAGAAGTTATAAACATGCCACGGATTAAAGGACACACAGGGGACAGCAAAACAATGACACAACAAGCTAATCTGTGCACAGAGAAATTAACAAAGACCATTTAAACTCGTTGGAAGAAGATAAAGCCAGCAAAGGGTTGTTCCTGCCTCCACTGCAAATAGTTACAGATACGTAATGAGCATAACTGTTACAGCGAAACAAGTTCTTAAAAAAACTCTGCTGAGTTTGATGTCAACTTTTTTTTCTTCTCTCAGTACAGTTATTGATGAAATGGAGCTTTGAAAGAGAAGGAAAAGAGACTGTGATAAAACTCGGGGCAGAGGAAAAAAGCTAAAACTGAAAAATAAAGTAGAAGTAAGGAAAATACAGGAAAGTCAAAATACTGGGAAAACATACAGAAAAGTAGATATTATAAACTGGAGATAAGAAGAATGAGGGAACATAACTCAGAATCACAGATAAAGCACTAAGGAGGGAGAAAAAGGAAGAAAATCTGCTTTGAATAAGATAGGAAAAGACACAGAGTGCAAAGCACTATATTAACGCTGATGGCACTATCACCCCCAAAAGAACTCAACATTAAAAATCTTGAAATCAGTGAAAAAGAAAAATTTTTTTAAAAAAAGACAGCTACCAAATTTTAAAAAGGAATAGAAGTCAAGATACAAGCAGCATGCCGTGAAAATACCATCTTTCTACAACATGTAAGTCCTGTGCTAAGGGAAGTAAGAACATTACTCATATTGTTTTTCATTGGCAAACTGAGGCATTAGGCAGCAAGGAGACTTCTCAATGTCTTGCAGTAGTGAGAAAAATGGGACTTTTTGCTGACAAGCCCCGGTCCAGTTGCCGCTGGCATGCCTTTGGCTGGGACTTGCCAAGAGGATATCATTCTTACAGAAACTCTTATCTGAAAGGGAGAGGGACAACCACCAGCCACTCTATGTGAAAATGATCCCACCCAAAGGTGGAAATGACTTAATGCTTTCTAGCTTCAGGTTGGTCATGAGCTAAGCTTCTGTCCCACTCAAGAAGAAAAAAGAAATAAAGAAAAATATCAGTATTGTGGAATGAGTAGAATCTAAGTCTGCTTTCTCGCTTGCCCTCTCCAGCAAGGAAACCGAATTCCAGGCATTTAACTTTGGGCACAGGTATTTCTCATTCATCTTTGCTTCACTTAAGGGCTCAGTGCTGGAGACAGATGGGTTTTTCCAACTGTTCCTTACTGTCACAGAGCTAGTCTGGATTTCTGCACTTTCCCCCTCTGAATTAGACAGCCATAGCCTTCTTCACGGATGAGGTCATTTTTTTAATAATTTTTTTCTCCCTAAAGGACAAGCCTGTTTTATTATGTATGAGAAAATGAAGAAGCCTTCAAAGCTGCAGGAGGCTGACAGGAGTGGGTGGCTTTTATATTAAATGAAGCCCCACATACAGAATGAACCTCCCATTGCCTGCATCAGGAGCAGAATTTCAGCTAAGGTTCATCTCTGCTTTACCTTTTCTATCTCCCACTTTCTCCTTCTTACTTTCTGTTTGACACTTGGATGCCCAATTCAGCTAATCCTCAAATGAAATCATTGCTCTAAAGCTGCATTGAGATATGTACACAAAGAAACAAAAGTAAAAGACCTATACACATTAGTGGAGTTTTATATATATTGTATAAGAACTTGTGCGTGGTATCCCCAAGGTCCTGTCCAAAAGTCAATGAATTGAATAAGACTTTTTCTCTTGCCTTTAAAGCACTTTTGAAGGAGGCCTTAGAAGAGCTGTAACACTGTCAGCTCTGTGTGTCCAGTGTAGGTATCTATAGCAAGAGACAGTTATTTTTCAATCTCTGAGTATGTCTTAGGTTTCATAAAAGGAGGAGAGGAAGTGACTGTGATCATGAAATCAGAGCATGGGACAGACTGCCACACATGCCACACGTGCAACCATCTGGGCCTTGGCAAACAGAGGCATGTGAAGATGGATGGTGGCTGAAATCGTGACCCTGCACCTAACGTTTTCAACTACAGCACTACGCAAAATGTCTTAGGGGATGGAGTTTAGTCTTGGATTTAATATTGCAAACTCTAGCCATTTTATCTTAACTGTTGCAATATTTTGGGGGTGTTTTCTTCTCATAATCACATTCCTACCTGTGTTTCAGTAAGAATTTGAGGTGCTTTAAATAACTTTTTGCATGTCCAATTGAAAAAAAACTTTTAGAAACATGCGCTAACCATGGCACACATTTCCAGAAAACAAAAATAATCTTGAAATGACTGATATTTTAATAACATCTTTGTTTCAAGTCAGCTGCAAGATTCTTTGTGGCTTTAATACTAAAAAATACTAGGGACAAATAAGAGCCCTTTTCCCCTTTCTCTCCTTATAGGTTGTCACCATACCGGCTGCAGAACTGGGGGCATTTCTCGCTTCCTCACCTTTAGGAAGCACTGAGACCGAAGGATGCTGTTGGCATGAGAAACAAACAAAGCCTTGACTCCAGTCCTCAGCTGTGCCCAGTGCCACTGGCTGGAAGGAGAACAGAATGGTTAGGGGAAACTCCTGCCTGCAGGGACCAAGGAGAAAAGAGTGGTGAAACTGCATCAGAGACATTAGTCTCAACATCTCCCTGCAGCACCAGAGCTGATACTGCTTTCACTCTGGGTTCTTTCACAATCAAGACCTATGTGCTTGTGCTAGTCCCTTCTGACTGAATTTTCCCTCTGTCTCGCTGCCAGACCTTCTGAAACATCTTTTTCTACTCTTAGTTGCTTGAACCTAAAGGAACAAGCCCATAGTTCATGATGCTTTGTTACTTGAAGAACAACTGGAAGGCAGTACCATGTTCTAGATATGGTTGAAGTGACATCCATCACCTCACCTGTCAGAAACAAGCTGAAATTTCTGGATGGACATGTGGATACAGTGGGGGAGGATGGTGGGAGGAGAATTTTCCCACCCTGGGGAAAAGTTTTACACAAAAAGAATCATAAAACAGACCAAAAAGTTGAAATTTCAAATAAAAAATATCAAAGTATGTCCAAGGATTTGACCTTTGGGTAATTTTGTAACTGCCTTTTTTTCAGGGTTTTTACATCTACTTCAGACCCACTGGGCAGATTGTCTGTTTTCTTCAGCTATGTAAGTTGGTCTAACAAAATATATTAACTATTTTTATGCATTTTTTCTCACCACAATGATCAGAGTATTCTCTCTTTTGGCATTTTTTTAAAGTTTTCCAAAATTCTGACTTAAATCTTTTTTAAAAAATACTATGTTTGGTTTATATATCAAAGCAAAAATTTATTTTTAAATAAAATCATAAATGTTTTCTTTTCAAAAAGTGTCATGCCCAAGTAATTTTTCAAGTTTTGAAAACTTATCCCCAAATACTTTTGAAATAGGTTATTTTCTAAAGCCACTGCTTTCCAATAAGCAATGAACTGACATTAAAAACAATCAAACATACAAAAAAACCCCAAAACACATCAACAAAGAGATTTTTTCCCAAATTAAAAAGGCGGAAAAGAAAGATGGAAATAAACCCTGCATCATCTTGAGAAGTAACAAAAAGAAAGGGAGAAAAAGAGGGAAGAGGAATCTCCAAAACTTGCCCAAGTAATGGATTCCAAGGGAAAAGCCAGTAAAGTATGTTAATGAATAACCAGATGTTTCCAAAGCCAGGAAATCTCCTCTTCCCCTCAGCCAATTTCAAACTAGCGCGAACTCCCCTACTTGCTCCCAGTTCATTGGTATGCACTGAATACTCAGTCAGATGCGTTCTATGTGCCTCCTGCAGTGCTTATTAAAACCAAGGAAAGTCTTTGCACCATTTGGTTTTGGAGCAGTCTCCAAGCATAGCTATGCTGCGGTTAATGCAACACTTCAGTTTGCTCTGAGACATGACACCATATTTTCCATTACAATAAGTTTTCCTTTCTTGTGGCCTTTTTAATTCTATACAGAATAAACTGTTCTTCTAGCTATTGAGCCAAGGTTACAAAACATTTAAAACAGAATCCAGTATTCAGTCAGTCAGTTACTTTCACAAATTCATGTCAGAGATTTAATCAAATGATCATGCTACTATTTTGATTTTGCTTAACTGTTGACTTCGACAAGACTATTAAGTTAAGCGTATTCCTACATGTTTTCAGATCAGAGTCTCCATTTATAGTGAGACGGCAGTCTGAGAAATTAGCATTTCCTCATCTTCTTCTAACGTTCAGCCGACAAGATGGGTCTGTAGTCTAACACATCAGAGTCCCTTTGGACAAGCTTCTGTGAGAATTAGATCTTAGGATCATTTGACAAGCGTTGTTTCTTTTTCTTTTGTTCTTTCTGTTGTCCTCTATGGCAGGTAGAAAATGAGCAATTAGAAGGATCTTATGTCTTCCTGTATTCAATAAAAAGAGATGTGTAAGGGGCTGTCATTGTGTCAACCCATTTCTTCATCACTGCCTTAAAGACATGCTTTCTCATCTCCCACCCCAGCCATTAAAGGGGCAGAAACTAATTTCTTTGGCCAGGCCTAAGCACCTTAAAGAGCAGTCCCGCGAATGCACTCAGAGAGAAGTTCCACAGCTTCTGCTGGGAAAGGAGTTCAAATAAATTAGAGCTCGTTGAGCATTATTACAGCTTGTTGCCTATGGTATTTCCTCCCCCCAGGGTAAAGGAAATAATCTTGATTAATGACACCCAAAAAAATCATTTTTCTCCTTAATTCACTAATTGGTTAATCTTTTATGACATCAAAGAAGGCTGCAGCATTTGCAAAAAATGGTCAATGCAAAAGCCAGATTTCCTGTGCATTTTCCATGTGTGCTTTGTTTCCTGATGTAATTTCTAACTGAAAAGGAATGAAAAATTGAAATCTCCAGTTTACATGAGCAATGGCAGTTTTGAGCTCCCTATCAGACACCTCATTTTCTCTACATTAGTCACAATCAGACAGACAAGGCTCTGTCTTGTTGAGCTACATTTAGCAGTCTGTCTGAACTGCAAATTTAGATGACATCCAAATTACACAGACTCAGCCAGTAGGTTACACTAATGCAAACTAGGAGAAAAAGAATCAAGACTATTGATTTTTTTGGTCCTTTCTCTGTCATATTCCCTTAAAGGCATTTACCAAGCCTTTTAAGATCTTCAGCATTTTCACAAAGGAACAAATTATGTGCAAATAAGACTGCCTTAATCTATTCTTCCCTGCTTAGATTGTTCCTTCTGTACAGTCATTATGTGGTTTTTACGCTGCTGCTGCAGTTTACTTGATCCGCTTTCATGCACCATGTGGTCAATATATATGTTGAAGAGTAACTGTGGAAAAGCACATCTCTTGCACCTGCCTATGATAATCAAAACCTTGTTTGTTAATTCTCTGCAATCCAAATACATCACACATCTCTCTGCTCTTTCTTGCAGCTGTTCCAGCAATTTGATGTCATATTCTGCAGAAAGCTCTTCTGATCACATTTCCATTTTCAGACAACTTGATTTTTGCAATGAATATTTACAGGGGATTCGCAACAATCTCTCTAATGTGAGAGCAAGGACCACAGATTCTAATGACAAATAGAGCTGATTTCCAAAGTACTGAACCTTCACAACTCTGTCAAAGCCTAACGTCCCTGTCCCTTCTGACTCAGGCTAACATGTCTCCACTGAAGCCACAAGTAGCCCTCATACAGTGAGATAATTGGCTGGTGTGAATTTCTGAACACCACTGAAGGGAACAAATGTCCGTATTATTTTTTGCCTACCAGTCTCTGCAGTGGAGCTACAGCCAATATCTAGCCCAATAGTATGTTACTGAGAAAGAAACTCTCAGAAAACACGCTCCTTGGAGTAGTCAGTCATTTCAGTGCAGGTACAACACCTGGCGCAACGGGCCAAAGACTCAAGTTTGTAGATGCTATGGCAAGTAATAAAAATAATAATAACAACTCCAGAGATTTTAAGTGCTTTCTTCTTTGAACCAGTTACCCACCAAGGGAATTAGGAAGAGCTTTTTCTAGCTGATCTCACTAAGCAGCTGTATAAGCTTTTTTAGGCATAGTTAGCAAACTACAAACTCATTAACCACTACATATGGTACTGTCACTTTCCATGAAATCTGAAACTCACATACTTTCCTTTTAGGCTGTGCACATGCTTCCTGTCGGAGTCTAACGTATGTGCCATCAGGTGGTAATATGCCCCTTATGCGTTACCATTTGTGTTTGTTTGATTTTATTTTTCATAGGCTTCTAGGCTTCTGACTTTTCAGCCTTCAAAATTACAGGCCCTGTTTTTTTCCCTGCACCTAGGAAAAGGAATCAGTTCATTTGCCCTTTTTTTTACGTGCCCACTAGGACTCCATCATCCATTTTCTGTTCCCTCTCACATGTTATTAATTCAGACAGAAACTGAGGGTCATGCTGTCTTTTGGCAGTCTTTTTTTCTCCTGCCAATTGCAGGGTTTAGGGTGAGTTTCTCACAGGCAGGTAAAGTTGGCTAAATGCTTTCTTAGTTCTTTTTTTCCCTCCAGGAAGGCAAACCACTTTTCAAAGCACTAAGAAAGGTCTCATTTATCATTCTAAGGCAGGTTAGCATGTTTTTCTCCCCACCTTGTAAAACACAGAGACATTTCCACTCTTCAGGCTTACATTTTCCCTATCATTGATTTCTTTTTTCTGACCTTTCTGTACTATAATTTTACTTCTGGCCTATCCCTTTGCTGACCCTGATGGAACAGAATTGAAGCAAAGCCTCAAAATTCCTTGAAGTTTATATTTCTTCCTTCCTTCTTTTGCTTCAACCTCTGACAATCTTTTAACAATTTTCCATTCTCACTGATTTTTTTCTTCTACAGCTTATTCAAATCACAGAAATAGCTTGTTTAAGGTATCTGCAAATTGTGCTGGTTTCTATGTTCCTTTTCAGTCAAAACTTCAAGTTTATAACATTGCTATGAGCTCATGTCATCTCAGAGTCACTGCAAGATAATACAAAGATTGAGCTGAATTTGAATGAGCCCTAAAAATTAATTTGAATTACAGACACATGCATGGTTGTCCTCTGAACATTTCTCTTTCCCAATCAGTTTAGTCTGTATTTCCACTAAAAGACAATTTGTGTAGCTGGAGAAGACAGATGAAGAGAGCAGAGATGCTTTAGTGTCTAGAAATGGAATAAAAGGTGTCACTTTCAGCAGATTTGACTGGGGGAAAAATAAAATTAAAAAATTTAGAAAAGGTTGCCTGCTTTCAGTAGTTCAAGTATTCAGAGGACTACAGTAAGGCCAGTAGTTTAATATCCCTTCCTGAGTTAAAACATAATATACAGTGCTATCACTTGCTACCACCACACTAGTAATTACTTAAGAGATGGGAAACAATGCTGCCACAGTGAAAAGCAAATCAGTTGCAACAGAACAGCCTTCATGGAAGCACAACTTTTTGGAGATGCAGTTTGCTACCCTACAGAGAGATTAGAAGTAAACCTTGCTTGGCTCAGTTGCAGACAGGGGATTCCCCACCACTTGCCGTGGAGACAGTGTCACAAATGGAAAAAGAAGCCATTTAATGAGCTGCTGTTAAGGATGATAGTATTTTCTACCACACCATTCTGGGATAGAGGATAAGCCTCTGAGAGGATGGTCAGCAAATCCATTTCACTTCCAGCTTAACACACTGCTAGCCATAACTGCCGCAGATGGCTATTGCATGGGACTTTGACTCTACCCATATCTGCTTAGCGCCAAAGTCAGTGATAAACCTCTGCTTCAGTACCAGAAGGCCACAGTTTAACTCCTGCTGAATCATGAAAAAAAAAATCAATTCTTCATTTTTTTATAACTCTTCAGCACTCACAGAATATCCCATTTTATACTTTCAAATCCCTTTGGAAAAAATAAATGTATACTGATATACATGTTCTCTAGAGACAATAAAATGTTATTATCCTCTTTTTACCAGTGGAGAGAGGAAGATACAGAAAGGTGAAGTGATTCTCTATATGCCAGAAGTTTCAAAAAGAAAATCACAGCTGAAGATCCCAGAGTCCTGAAAAACTAGTTTAACCGTGTATAACACACCTCCTGCCACAAAAAAAATGTGGTCTTTCTGAATTTTGTGGGGCACTTTCAGGAAAAGGGTTGGCTAGAAGCAATATTTTATGAATTAGTCCTTGCAAATTTTAGAGATTGCTTGCAAAACTTGGTGCTGGAGCACACAGCAGAAATCTTAGTTACCATTCTCCATATGTGAAGGCAATTATCATGCCGTGAAAGAGTGGGGGCAGGGAGTACAACGGAAATCCATGAATGGTATATTATATTTTAGATGTCCAAATGTGAAAAGTAAGTCCTCTGATGACACTAATTGGTTGGCCACAGATCTGTACAAGAGACTCCTATTTCATGGAGAACACCAAGTCTGTGACTGGAATCGGTCAGCCACATTAAAGGCTGGGCTCAAAAAAAATTATTGACTGATACTATATATACTGTGATATATATAATATATATATATACTGCTTCACAAAAATAATAGTTACTTGTATTAACTTTGGGGGAAAAAACCCACATTCTTTTCTTTTTCTAAGGTAAAATAATATCTGTTGCTACGTAAACATTCACATTTACACTTGGTGGATAACCTTTAGTATTAAGAAGACGTCACCTGAATCACATCATCCATATTTGAATGGTTATATAGGACTTATTTTACACAGAGGTCCCTAGGGTAATCATTTCATATCAGAGCTAGGAAAGTTTAGTATCTGTATGCAGTATGTATTTACACTTCATGCCAATGCATTAAATAAAATCCTATCACATTCTGTCTTTGTATTTTCTTCTTTTCAAAGACATAGAGTACATGATCGGATTGCAAATTCCCTCATAGTCTGAAAGGTTCTCTCCTGCTATTCTTAAAACAGCTAAGAAAGATTTGGCAAAAACTAGAAAAAAGTCAAGAAAGAAGCTGACGTTGTTTTAGAAGAGTGTACAACATCTTTGACATAAAATGTCATAAATGAAAAGACAAAAAGTAAAGGAAATGTATTATTATACCATTAATGGACACACATACATGCACATGAAAAACAGAAGAACATAAAAATTTAATGAAAACCTTAGTTAACAGAAACAGCTGAGTACTGTTTACTTAAAGGTCAAGTTCAAAACCCTTGGAAGCTAATGGATATTCTTCAAAATAACTTACGCAACACTCTGAGATGTGCTCAGCACAAAAAGAAGAGGACATACACATCTAATGACCTGGAACATAGGATTTTAAAGCCCTATAAAAGGAATTTAAATTCCATAGTTAGAGCCGAAACTGGAAGACCTAGGAACAAACTTGAATCCGGAGTATTTGAAATCTAGATTTGGATGCTCTGACTTCTGTGGCCAATGTGTACTCAGACTTGTTACTTGCGCTAATTGAAACTCAACACAATTTATAAGGAGGTTGACATAAGTGTCTTTTCAAATTCTTGATACCTGAAATTCTTGAAGCCACACAGCAAACTGTTCAGAACAAAAGTACAGCTGGATAGAACATAAGATTCTCTTTCTGTGAGCAATGTTGACATAAATATAAAATTTTCACATATTCCAAATACTTTCTACATTTCTCCCCTGCAGGAAGTAGTAAAACAGTGGTTAAGAGGTCCTTTCTCCCTTCTCACCGGTTTTCAGAAGTGTCTACATGGAAATAGCTTTTTTAAAAATGCAAGGGGTTTTTTTCAGAGTTTTTATCTCCTTTTTCCAAAGGAAATTAAAGAGGAAAATAGGAAAAGGGAAAAAAAAAAAAAAAAAAAGAAAAAGAAAAAGAGAAGGAATGGAAAAAAGACCAACTCTTCAAAACAACATACTTTTCCTGTTCACAAAAAAGCCACTGAACTTTGCATGGTTGCCATGCCTTTACACAAATCAGCTTCAGTCTCCTCAACATTTGGCTAGTGTTCAGCAATGGGATCACAGCTCTTAGCCAAGCTAGCCTAGAGGGAAAGGGGCGGCGGGTCTGGAGACCCTGCAGGGCCTAATGCAGGGAACATGCTGCTGCCACAGTGTCCTGTCTGTCCCCCTATTATACGATGCAACACTCACCACCCTAATGGAAGTGTGGAGAGAGGAAATGCAAACACTCCTTTGATTAAAAAACCCCAAGCACATTTCCTTTCCTATGACAGTAGAGGTGGGGTCCATATCCCATCCTTGCTTTCCATCTGCTCAAGAAGTCTCTTCCAGAATAACAGCATAGGTAGGACTCCTCAGCTCCTAATTCAGGTTCATAATGCAGCAAAATCCAGGTGGTAATGCGTAAAACACACAGTCCTTGTAAAACACAGTTCACCTGAAGAAAGGCCATACCCTAAATCCAGATGCTTCCACCAGACAGTAGCAGAAGCAAAACATCCCAGGTTTTGGAGTCCAAAAGTCCTTTCCCACTTCATTCCAGCGGCCGTGTACTTTGGAAAAACAGGAGTCCATCTGGCACAGAGCTGTCAGAATCTGTTCCAGAACAATGAGAAATGGGAATAGAAAAGGTGCTGCAGGTCATGACGGAGGTACGTTCGCAATGTTGATGTTTGCACAGTGCTTGCCAGCACTATGCCTGTTTTAAGCCAATACCATTAATCATTCACTAAACTCACTTGAAAAAATTACAAATAAAAATAATTAAATAGTGTTAAGGCTTTGTACTTTTTTACCACAAGCTTTGACCTTCAAGTGGATATTACATGCAGACCATGCCTGCTTAAATAAAGTTCTGTAGCAGACAGAACATCTGTTAGGTCTATTTTATATTCATGTTTAAGATGGGATTAGTCTCTAGGCTTTGTCAAATAATGAAGAAAAACAAAAGGGGAGAAAGAAATTAAAATTTTAATTCCCCTTTGATTTTGTGAAACAATTTGAATTTAAGATAATTAGTACAAATGCTTATAGGATATTCTGTAGGATCCATGCCTGAAATCTTCCAACCTTTCAGAGATTAACAATGCATCTATAGCATAAAGCCTTTTGGAAATGCAACACATGTACAACTCTGAAGAATTATGAGAAAAGTTACTTTTAAGTTCAAGTGCTTATGTGGTGTTTACTGCAACAGCTATGTTGGAGGTAACCTTGTTTGACCTGTTCTACACCAGACTAGGAGCTGTCACCAGCTAAAATGTTTTCTGTGTTTTCCTCTGGTGTGCAGAAAGCATTATTTTCCAAAAGTCACTGTGATCAGCAGTGATGCCAAGCTAGAGTCCTCCTCATTTTAAATAGCCTCTCTGCTATCATCACTTCAAAACGCTACTCAGTGCCAGAACATCCCCCTTTGAAGGCTTCATGTGACTGAAGACTTTCAGCAGAAGAGTATCTGATCTCTTGGCAGGTGTTTCAGTCCAACTAACACTTCAAAGCCAGTTGCAGGAAAACTGAGTGCCAGCTGAGTGCCAGAGCATCACTCGGAGCTCACTCACAGGTGACCAAAGCTTGGGTCAGAAGCTGAGGAGCTTAGGCCCTAGGTAAATTGCACAGGCAACACAGAGGATGTGTCTGTAGCAGGACTGAGAGGGAGTGCAGTATGTGTTGGCAATGTTGAGTTAAAAGGTAGCCCAAGCAAATACTGACAATTTGCCAGGAAAGGCACTAAACATCAAAAACATGAGACTGGAAAAAAGGCCTCAGAGAGAGAGACGTAGGTAAGAACAACTGCACCCAGCTGAGCGGGGACCTCATCAACGAGCTGGAAGGACAGGAGGAGTGAGCCATCCACAAGCTGTAGATGAATGAAATGGTGAAGCATGGCTTGAATAGTGGTTTTCCATCATCCCCAGTGTGACTTCCTTTCCCATCAAACTGGGAACCATCTCCATTTCAGCTGTATAGGCTAGGCAGGGTTGCTCTGCAAGGTTCCTAGTTTGCTAAGCTACAGGATATTGAGAAAAGAGCAAAAAGCAGGAAAGAAAAGAAAGCTATTATTTAAAACCATGGGCAAACAATACAGGCATTCAACGTACTACACCCTAAGAGGCAGTGCCAGATCCTGGACAAGCACAGATCTACAAATCAGAACATTTTTTCACTCACATAATCTTTTGCATGGCAGGACTTACCACCTCTGCTGTACACAGAGAACCTGAGTCAAGACCTTTTCCAAGATCTCCTCTCCCTACTGAAAACCAAACTGGATATTCCCCAGTGATGGCTTTTACAGCAAGCATGTGACAGCCAATCTGGAGGGGTCACTTCACTACTGGGGAAACAGGTGGGGGTGAGCCATTATGAACAGAGAAATACTGCATGTAGATAAATATTAGTTGATATGATGATACCAACAGAGCTCTTGTAAGAGTTAATCGTGCCCCTTCGCCCTCTAGAATCTGTTGCAAAAGTTCATAAAATAGTGGGTAAAGGGGATGTGCTGGGTGTAAATTATTTACAATTTCAAAGCGCTTTTGCCAGAGTCTCTCACTGGAGATTATCAAAGGGAACAAATAACCATAAGATAAAGAGCAATGTCATGGTAAGGATTAAATCCCAGTTAAAGTAATAGGAAATAAAGAGTTATGACTAATGAGTTTTTCCTCAGAATAAAGAGAAGTTAATAACAGGACACCCCACAAAGAGTTACAAAAACTGTTATGGTTCAATATAGTTATTGATAAAGAAGGAGCAGACCTGTGGGGTCACAGTATATGCCTGGGACAAGACTAACCTGGGACCTTTTCTGCTGCCTTTTTTTATCCCCCCCAAAGCCCTTTGTGAAATCAATGGGAAAACATGATCATGGTTCATGAAAACCAGCTCCCACTCTCGGACCTCTGCAAATAGTCGTACTGGGACAGGCTGTAAATCAGTAAAAGGAGTTCCTGAACACTGCTGCTCTAATAGCTAACAGGTTATCTGTATTTCAAAATATCTCTGGCTAGATGGTGATAAATGGGGTGTCATGGTTGCTTGGGAAAGCATAGCTGAGATGTTATAAACCCCAGTGTGAACTTTACATCAACACACATGATGCAATAATTGGACACAACTAACTTTGATCAATGATTAAACTTAACATAAGAAAAGTTAGAGCTTGGGGGGGTTTTGTTTGTTTGCTTTTAATGCATGAGGAGTTGATTATTTAAATTGCAAAGAATTGTTTGTTTCTCTTTTCTGATCCCACTGACAATGGCAAGGCAATGCTCTGCCGGGCTTTTGTAACCAGATACTTCACAGTAATTCTTGTCTAGCACTTTAGGCAATTGATTGTTACTTTCCTTTCACATACCTAAAGCTCCTTTGAAGGCACCAGCCTCCCTTATACCCTCCTCCTGCTATTCCCAACCTTCTGCCCTAGAGAGACTGAAAAGATAGAACAGCTGCTTGCCACAAATAGTTTTCATGTGCGCTAATTTTAGTGTAGAAAGAGCAAAGTAGCTGGGCGAGACAAGCTAGGCATGACCTCAGATGTCACAGACCCTGTCAAGAATAACACCAAAAAAATGTGGTTGCTGCTGCACATCAACCCCTACACGTACAATCACAGACAGAAGAGCACTAAGAGGAAGAATTCAACTCACAATCAGTCTGAAAACTTATCTAAATTAGAAGCAGGGAAATATATTGGTCTATAACCAAGAGAAAAACCACAAGTGGGTCACAGCCTTCTGATTTCATCAACAAAAGGAAGCAAAAGAATTTTAACAGGACCGTTCCCAGAAGCACTTACTGGTGCCTAATTCCTGTTTACATCAGTGATAAAAACACCAACCATTTCTAATATCTTGCCCTTGGGATATCATTTATAATGTTCTTGTTATTTAGAAACACTTCCTAGAGAAAATACAGCCCACTTAAACCCACAAGTCTGGGTCAACAGTCAGTGTAAATCATTATTGCTTCACTACAGTTCTAACGCACAGCATCCAAAAATGGTGAAAAAATCATGGTTTTGAAGCATTTTCTCTGTCATTCTATAAAACTGGGGGTAATTCTAGTCTAATTAAATCGAGAAAACAATGTTTGTGAAATTTAACATGATTCAAAATGATAGGGATAGCAATATATTCCTGTGCATGTCTGTCTTGGCTTTAGCACATTTTTTTGAGTCAGATTACATTATTTTTGACAGTTATTAATTTTGAATGAAAGTGAGATAGCTTTAGCCTAGAAATGAATGCTTATAGTTTTCTGGTGATTTTTTTTATTATTATTTGAACAGCTACAAGGAAAAAAGAATGATGATAGTTTGAATTCTGGAATGTTAGCCAGGGATTATATTTTTAGCTGTGCAAATAGGCTTATGCTACTTAAACAGTATCAGTACAAAAAGAAAAAAGTTGTTCTCTTTGCAAAATCTTTTAATGTACAGCACCAAAGGTGAAATCAATTTTAATTGACTCTTCTATCTTATGTCTTGCTTTCCAACCAACTGTTGGAAATAAGTTAGATTGAAAAACAAAAGATATTCACCAGAAACTAGAGATTCTGGTAATCATATGATAACATTCTTCTAATCTTTCAGCAGAAATTTTTAAGACCAAAGCTTTCCTTTCCATGTCATGCTACATGTTGCTGCTGCTGCTAGCCTCAGTCCAATTACAAATATTGGGTTGTTGTACTAAGTAAGAATCTGGCCTTCAGATTAATAATTTATTC
Source organism: Strix aluco (assembly GCF_031877795.1). Lineage (NCBI taxonomy): Eukaryota > Metazoa > Chordata > Aves > Strigiformes > Strigidae > Strix > Strix aluco. The sequence goes on along the minus strand of NC_133934.1, from coordinate 121,194,485 downwards.
GCATCACTCCACACCCAAGCAACCATTACATATACACAAACCAGCAGAAGGGTCATGCAGAATTAAGAAATGTTTTCGATTGATCAAAACAAAGCAAACCAAGGTAATTCCAGAATAAATTACCAAGAATGTGTTGCATTCTCCATAAGCACTGATCTTCACCTCTATTTGAGAAAGTTGAAAGGTTCATTCCCTCTGTTTACTTAAAATATTTTAAACATGAGAGGCTCTGCAAGATATTAGCAAAGAAAAGCTCCTTTCTGTGGGGGTGGATTTGAGTAACTACTGTTTCACGAGCAGTTACATTGAAATGGGAAGCTGAAACTGTCTAAAGAAGTAGCTGCAATAGCCCAGGAATATAAAACTGAAATAGCTATTGGAAAGACAGAAAAAATTTAGGAACTGGAGTCAGAGGCATTAAAAATTCATAGGCCCCAACACTTTAACTCTGATGCATTTGAAGCACTGAAACAGTTAAGGTATTTCACCGAGGCACAAAATAACCTCATTATCATTTCTAATACAGATCAATACTCAACGCTGCCCTTTGAAAAACACAGCGCTTGCTGGTCCATGCATTTATTGTGATCCTTGCATTAGCTCACTAACATTAAAGCTTCCATATAAGCCCTTTGCTAGCTTCTGAAACATGCCTCTTCCCCCACTATTTGATCAGCATATTCCTGTATCAAATTTTGAGAAAAAAAAAAAAAAGGCAAATCAATATCTAACATATTGATTATTTTTTTTCTTTTTTCCTTGTGACATTTTGTCAGGTGGGTTTCTCTGCTCCTTGGGGCTGCCTGGTGGCATTAGAGGGCTGCTCCAGTCAAGACTAATGGCACAGGCTCTGTCCCAGGTGGACACCGGGTATTGTTTGAAGTAACTGATTGGTGTGAGAGCCCTCTAGCTCCCTCTCCCCAGCATGTGGTCCAAAGCACAACATATGCTTCCTGCTTGCTAGATTTGTCTCCAATAATAAAAACAGGATTTCTTTTCAATTTTAGTCTTGTGCCCAATTTATCAAGCAAAATAACATCAAGGCTTCAAAAGGCTTGGTTGGTAATCTGGTTCTGTATTGGATTAGTGGGAAGAGGTGTAACACAGTGAATAGAGAATGACCAAGATAATATCTTTTGCTGTACCATGAAAGAAAAAAAAAGAATATGTGTACGTGTATTGGGGTGGGTGTGCATGTGAATTCTGACCCATTATTAGGGCTTCTCCTGCACAGAGCTGGGAATTGCAACCTGCAGTTCTCTAAAATGAGTTTAAAAAAAATAATAATGCAAAAGGAGGAGAATTGAAGCCACAGTAATACTGAGATTCTGATATTTGTTCTTTTCATTCTAAATGCTGATAAAATACATTTAGCTCCCTGGGGACTGGGGGGATGCAATTGTTTGGTGATGTTTCATTCATGCTGCTATAGGTCTTTAAACGGAACAGGAAGGAAAAGAGGCCCAGGTTTCTTGCTGGTTTCTGTTTGTTGTTTTTTTGTTTGTTGCTCTTTTATTTCCTTTAGAAGACTGAACCATGAGAATAAAACTCCACCCTCTCAATTAGCACAATAGCACAATTTAAAGAATCTTGTCATTGTTCACTAAAACAGCAATGAACAGTACTGTTAAATTTAGCGCTCCTCCTGACAGTTCATTATAATAAATAAGATAAGGCAATAATGGAAACAGCCAACCTAATCATATTAAAATATAACATGCAAAATATTTAACTAAGATTTCCTTGTGAAAAACAGATTAGATATATTAAAAGCCATTGTTTGGTATACGCCGTTAAGATTTGCATAACTAGCACAGGATGTATTCTCTTTCAACAAGGATTTTGATTTGTCTTGAAATCTCTCTAAATACTTTGTATTTAGATCAGGAAAAAAAATAAAATCATTTGTCTTTATTGATAGAATAAATCTGGGACCAATTAGACTTCTTTTTCTTCTAGTAGAGCATGCAATTAAATGTATTGCTTTAGGGGAAGTTTTAATGTTGGTTGCACATTAGGTGAGGTAATGCCAAGTCAAACACTTTACAAGCTGCTCTAGAAATAGGCTGACTTCACAGCCACTCAGCTGCAAGAATATCTCAGTCTTCCTATACAGCCACGTTTGACTGACTGAAACCTGGAACCAGCCCTAGACATTCAGCAAGCTCAATTTTAGTGTGCAAAGATACCAGACATAACTCCTGCAGAGTTAAGGATATTCAGTGATTTATGCTGTCTTTCGCCATAAGATCTGTCTCTATTTGAATGTCTAATTTACTCTGTATCAATCATCCTGCATGATAAAACTTTGCTTTCCCTACTATTCTTACAAACAGAACTGATCCATGCATGCCCACACGGGATGTACTTTCAAAATGGCTCCATTTAAATGGAGATTTGGACTTTCTGCACAAAAGGACTTGGAAAGTCTTTGCTAAGAAATACTAATACAGGATTATATTCTACTTTATATTTTTCTTTCACAGATGAGTGGTTTTTCTTTGTTTTTCTTAAGGATTTTCTCAGAGTAAACATTACAGTGGCTGAGTTTCAGTCACACCATTTGATCTATATACAAGTTATGGTCAGGGACAGGATGTTTATCGCATTCATCTCAAACGCAATAGAACAATATCCAGTAACGTAACCCAATCTAAAGCAAGAGTACCGCTCTTTTCTTTTACATCTCCTCCATTCATACATGCATCATACAGAATCACGTATCAAAGATAGGGTCAGAGAGAAATTTTATGGGGGCAACATAATTTATTTGTTCATTTACCATGAAATCTAGAATATTACGTTAAAACCTGTGGGATATAGCAGCTCCACTGGAAACAATTACCGCTGCATGATATGCGATATGCATTATGTTTAGTTAATATAATTATTTGTTCCTGAGCACCACCAAGGAGAGACAGAATGATCCCTGCATGAAGAAATTTATGGTACAACAGCTACTTTCTATGATTCTCAGGCACATAAAGTTCCCACTGAGGCCTGTCTGATAATGCTCTTCGTAGTTAGGATGCACTTAGGGATTCAACATGGGTTTATTACAGGCTGTAATTCTAGGAATAAGAGTTCTTTTGTGAAGTCTTACAGGCACTACAGGTTTATTCAGCATATTCCTGTGATAAATGGGCAAGAGTCTATTTATAGCCTCATAAAAAGGTGGATTAATCACAAGAAAAACATACTAATTGCTCTTTTTACATGTCCACACCTTTGTCTTCGTACACAGAAGCTGCAGAAATGAGAAAACTCAGCTTGTAGAATGAAAAAGTCAAAGTGAAAAAAACAAAAATATTTAAATAATAAATAAATAAAATCTGTTGACTGAGGGAGCTAAGGAAAGAATGGGTGTTGTTCCAAGTTCAGTCTGATCACTCTTACATAGTATCTGACACTGTGATGATTCACAATAATCAATTATCTTTTGTAATAGATAGGCCATCCTGAAGAAAAGTAAAGAAGGGTGTATACTATGTGATAAGAAAGGAAATAATTTTTGCTATTTGACTTTTTCAGACAAGTGAATTTGCCTGTACATTGCATGGATCTTGCTTTAGAACAGTTAATGAATGCATCAGTGGATGTCATTCTATAGATGAAGGTTAATAGAAATAATCCAGGTATCCCTCCCAAATCCTTGGACATTCGACAGTATTTCGTTAGAGTAAAATAAAAAAAAAAATCTCCAAGTGCCAACACTGCATTCTTTCTTCACACTCTGCCAAAAAAAAAATCTTTTAGAACATGAGGAAACGTGTGATTTCATTACATATACAAATCTTTGGCTACATCACAGAATTCATTAAACAGTAAGAAGAAAAAAAATATTCCTTCTACCATTTCAAATACTAATAAGCTTTCCTTAATTTCTCTGAGATAATATTAGTTGAAAAAAAAAGAAATATAAATGTTAATAAGACAACTGAAGTCTCCAAAGCTTTGTTAAACACAATAGCCTGGGAAATTATAATTTATGTTAGATTTGATGAATCTGGTGAACACAAGCACACTAGGGAGAAGTTGCAGTCTTTAACTTACAACCCACATGGCAAAATTTTGAGCCTGCCTTACCTTTTACAGGCACAGATCCATGTGCTTCTTTATGTGCAGTGAAAATATTTCCCCCAAACTTTACTAACCACAAGAAACTTTGAAATTACTGATTTAAATGGTCTAAAGAAAGGCTGTGCATTGCAGCAAGTCTTCCTCCATTACTGTATCTGCCCTGTTACTCCTTCAGGACTACGCTGTGTGACTCCAGCCACACAGGAGTGTCAGGAGTGGGTTTGCCATCAGCCCGGAAAACAAAATGAGAGCAAGGAGAGTTCTCCTCATCTCTGAGAAGGGGAATACATCTCAGAGGCAGTTTTTCAGCTATTCTTAATTTGGAAGGATATCTTGCACTCCACAAAATCAGAATCTGAAATCACTGATTCAAAGTATCACTTTTCTAGACCCTCTTATTTTTATGTTTTTAAGATATCTGTGATGTTTTACAAGACTAGAAACTAGAAAAAAAAAAAAAAAAAAAAAGACCAAACAACACACCAACCAGAACCCAGGCCCCTTTAATAACTGGTTACTCTTCCAGTGCTGCTTACATTATGCCTTCTCTTCCCTACAGTGGGCAAACTGCAGCTGGGACTGGTTTATAAGGTAATAGTGATTATAACCAAGTGCAGATTTTTAATGGATGCCACCTGTTTCCAAGTCTAAGGGAGTCAGAAGATACCATGTCAGGGCTCCATCTGCATTCAATATTTTGGGGGGTTTGGATGCCTGGTACAACAATATCATGCCAAGGGATCCTAGCACCACTACCTTGCCTTCTTCAAAACCCATGGACCTTAACAACCTGTATGAAATTATGAAATTAATGTGGAAATCAGTTATCACCATCATACAGAAAGCTGCTGTTTCTATGCACTGTAGCATGAAGAAGTAGGGTATAGTATGAGATCTGGCCCACCAGAAGTCCCCTAAACCTTGAACTTCAGTGTAAATTAGGAACTAACATCTCTGACTGGGCCTATGTTCATAAACATCTGAATTCTGGACTACAGATTTTTCCTGCATATCTAAACATGAGTGTTTTCATGCACTGGGAAGGAAACCTAGATCCACGTAGCTAGTTGTTTTAGTTTAGCCTAATAAGCATCACAATTCAGAGCTAAAGTAGGGAGGTGAGTAGATAAACTCTTGGAAGGTCCTGATCCATTGGGCATGCTTAGCAAACATTGTCAGTGTTGTATCCAACACAAAGCACTGCATCTCAATACAGATTATGTTTTCTCAATTTCTTCTCGGGACACTCTTTACATTCAAAATGTATAAGCGGGTTCAGGTGCTGTGGCTGGAAAACACAACTTTTCCTGAACCCTTTCACAAAAATGCCTTCCAAAACTGCCTACAGAAACAGACTCTCTTGCTCCCTCTCACTCTTGAACTCTTTTCTGCACAGCTTTAAAAGAACGGGCGAAGGTTGGCCACCTCACAGACAGGCCTATAAAGTGGTAAATGGAATCCTCTCTGTGGAGGTGAGGCCTTTTTCATGCTGGCAAATGAACTGCCTGAAGTCTCCATTTCTAAGTAACTGCATTAAACATCAGTCTGTCTGCAAAGGTTGTTTCTCTTTACTGCAGTACAAGGAGCATCAAATGCCTAAAACTAGCTCCAAAATTTTCTTCCTAGGGAAAGGGAGGTCAGAGAGGAGTCTGTCTGTCTGGTAATTTTCTATTAATGCAGTCATGGTGACTGTCCCTTGAATATCAAAATTTGATTTCTGCGAGCAGGCATGACACAGACTGGTCTAAAGCCCAAAGGAATGTGGCTGGCACCAATCAATTCACTATCCTTTAATCAGATCTGATTTGTTTCTCCAAAAAGGAGCATTTATTTTAAGTCATGATGTATGGATGCATCTGCATCCGTGAAGGTGTGTAATGAAGGCAAAGCCAGAGTTGGCTAATCCACCTCACTGGAGCTGCAGTAAACCTGTCAGTCATAAGATGCACCAGCTATAACTACTAGGGATAACAAATCTGAATTAACAGCCAAATGCTTCAGCTCACTGGTATGGTGCCAAAGTATGATCCACAGCTAATTCCATGGGTTTTTCAAAGTTAATACATGGGGGAAAGGTTGTGGACTGGGATATAGGGGGATTTGAAAGAGATTGAGAAACTCATATGGAATTTTGCTGAGTCCTGATCAGAGAGGCTGTGCCAACACTTTATGTCAAAATTATAGAGGACAAAATAGATCTGGGGCTATGCTGAAGGAACGTGAATGATGAGCAAAAATATGAGCAGCTAGAATAACACAGTGAGGTCAGTGGAAGTCTTTGCAATAACTGCAGTGGAGCCTGGATCAGTTAACAACTATAAAGTGTCCACCCCAGTGTTAACCAAGAGTTATTTATTTTTATCTACATCTAAACCTCAACTTATATCAAACAAATGCCACTTAAAACTCCTCCAGAATAGAGAGAAGCCAAAGGAACTAAAAAAATACAATGCAGATAAATATGCTAAATTAATTCCAGGTAGAGGTCATGCCTTCTTTGACACATGACAAGAAAAGTAATCATTATTAGGCAGAGAAAAATAGAAGAAAAGATGCTGAAGACCTTGGGATCTTCTCAGAATGAAGTACAATCAAAGGAAGGAACATGTAGGAGCAGAAATCAGAATGGAACTGTGTGAAATTTGTAATAGCATAATCATACCTACAACATAATTGTCTGCGAACCCTGACCAAGAACAGAATTCTACCTTTTCAGAATTGTACAAAGAGATCATGCTCCTATTCCAGTAGTTTGTCATCCAGTTAGACAAAGAAAAAGGAGAAAGCAAATAAAATTCTATCTTTATTTTGAAAATGGGAACTCTCTAGAATTTCTTCAGTTTTGCCATAGATGACAGATGAAGCTTGCAGAGAAGCTGGGATTTAACCCCTTTTACATTCCTCACTTTCTCACAGAGCATTCCTCCTTCTCAGATACATATTAAGATTCAGAGTTCTTGTCGAAAGTGAGGTTTATAGGAATGGAAGTGACAACAGAAGGATCACAAAACATTTTTGTTAGATATACATTCTCCACATAAGGTTATTACAATATCCCTAGGTATTACTGTTCAAAAGTTGTTTCTGATGTGTAGCCTGGATCTTCCTTATTTTCTTCCTTACTTCAGTTCAAGAGCATCAGTTCTTGTTTATTGTTATCAGACAAGGAGAAAAGTTCATTTTCTTCCTCCCTCCAGCAGAAGGGGTTTTATGTATTTGAAGACTATTAGCCTATTCCCATTAGACTTCTCTTCTGTAGACTAAACAATTCATTTGATTCATTCAATTTTTCATCATGCCATCTAGATTTCTAATTGCTGGTCTCTGGACTTCTTCCACTTTATTCCCTTCTTGCTTGTAGCACAGAGTACAAAACTGGACAAAGTACTCAAGCTAAGGCCAGCCGAGAGCATCTCCAGGCAACAAACAAAACCACTCAATTCTCTTTCATAGTGGAGGAAGCTGCACCATGTTCTTGCTCTTAAAGACAGTTAGGAAACAAGATAGTGTTTTTAAGGAAGCCTGAAGTGTCCTTGCAGAACTACTTCACTGTTCTGCAGACTGAAGAGGAAAGACCCATCACATCAGGAGAGACACTGGAGCCAAGTAAGGCAGCCTGGTCTGCTCCCCGTATAACAACCAGCACAACTAAGAAATGGCGATGGGTGACAGCAGTAGGTGACTCTTCTGAGAGGTACGGAGGCACCATCTGCCAACCTGATGCACTCTGGAGGGGTGTGCTGCTTACCGGGGGCTCATATCAGGGATGTCACTGAGAGACTACCAAACTTTGTGCAGTCCACTGACTATTATCTGCTGCTGTTGTGTGGGCACCAATGATACAGCCAGGAGCAGTCTGAGGCGGTATCAAGAAGGGTTACAGAGCCCTGGGAGCAGCAGTAGGGGACTCTGGAGCACAGGCAGTTTTTTCATCAATCCTTCTGGTCAAAGGGAAGGGGTTTGAAAGGGCCAGTTGAATCTGGCAAATTATCAATTGGTTACAGGACTAGTGCCACAGCAAGGGGTTTGGCTGCTTAGACCATGGGACTCGCTCTGAGAAACCTGGCCTACTGGGGGCTGATGGGGTCCATTTGTCAGAGAAGGGGGAAAGTATCTTTGGTCATAAGCTTGCCAAGCTGGTGAAGAGGGCTTTAAAGTTGCTGGGGGAGGGGAACCTCAATCCATCCCACTCCTACCAGCTTGATGTCAGTGCCTGCAATAGATGTCCAGAACCTGGAGAGGGGTCACAGGTGAGCAGGAGAGCACCTGAAGAGCAGCACAAAGGAATGGACCTGGACAGGCTTGAGAGGTGGGCCTGTGCAAACCTCATGAACTTCAACAAGGCCAAGTGCAAGGTCCTGCACATGGGTCGGGGCAATCCCAAACACAAATACAGGCTGGGTGGTGAGTGGATTGAGAGCAGCCCTGAGGAGAAGGATTTGGGGGTGCTGGTTGACAAGAAGCTCAACATGACCTGGCAATGTGCGCTCAATGCGCTCACAGCTCAGGAAGTCAACCATATCCTGGGCTGCATCAAGAGAAGTGTAGCCAGCAGGTCAAGGGAGGTGATTTTCCTCCTTTACTCTTCTAGTCTTGTGAGACCCCACCTGGAATACGCTGTCCAGCTCTGGGGTCCCCAACTTAAGGACATAGATCTGTTGGAGTGGGTCCAGAGGAGGGCCACAAAGATGATCAGGAGACTGGAGCACCTCCCTTATGAGGACAGGCTGAGAGAGCTGGGGTTGTTCAGCCTGGAGAAAAGGTTCCAAGGAGACCTTATAGCAGCCTTCCAGTACCTAAAGGGGGTCTACAAGAAAGCTGGAGAGGAACTTGTTACAAGGGCATGTAGTGATAGGATAGGGGATAATGGTTTTAAGCTGAAACAGGGTAGATTTAGATTAGATATAAGGAAGAAATTCTTTACTGTGTGGGTGGTGAGACACTGGAACAGGTTGCCCAGAGAAGTTCAAGGCAGTGTTCAAGGACAGGTTGGATGGGAATTTGAGTAACCTGGTCTAGTGGAAGGTCTCCCTGTCCATGTCAGGGTGGTAGGAACTAGATTATCTTTAAGGTCCCTTCCAACCCAAATCATTCCGTGATTCTATGATTTTCTTGCTCAGCTTGCCTGCTGTTGGCACAGATCAGATTGCAACTTAGAACAAGCCACATTTAAAGACAGCCCCAACAGCCTCACTAAGGTAAAGCTTAGTACTTTGGAGAGCCACCATAGCAACACAGTCATGTTCCTTCCAGCACTCTGAAATAGCTGCTTGGTAGTCCTTTGTGCTATGTAAAGGTGCCAGCATTTTGGAGTTGGTCTAGGATCTCTGCACTACACTTCCATTCATGAGCTTTAGCAACCCAAAGCTGATACAAAACTGATGGAGAGAAAAAAGTGAACAGGAGGCAAATTCTTATGCTGGTTCAGGGAGAAACTGCAACATTCAAGCATATGTCTTTAATGTCACTGGTAACTCCCAAGCCTTGTTGGTCATATGTTAAATATTGTACATTAAATATTGCTCATTTTGAAGATACAAAACAACAGTAACGGGCCAGCACAATTTCAAAGGTCTTAGTCAGAATCTATTAGCCTATATTCATGTCCCCCTAAGAATGCATGCACAGAAAATATGACATGTTATATTTCATTGATGTTTTATTACATTTTTAAACTGTTGAGCAATGAAATGCATAGAGGCTGTGTAACCTACATGGAGTCTCTGAGAATTTAAAACGTCTGTCCATAAGTACTGCAGGGCCTAACCTTGCTGCCTTTTATTCACCTGAGAATCACAGACTAATTTAACAAGGGACTTTTGGAGGTTGTTTGATCCAACCAGAGCAGGGCCAACTTAGATCAGGTTGCTCAAGGGATCATCCAGTCAATTTTTTTAGTATCTCCAAGGATTGGGATTCCACAACCCCTCTCACTTATTCAAAATTATTCCTGTTGGTTTCAAAGGGTCTTAATGGCTAAAATATTACTCAATATCCACAGCAGAATCTGAACACAAACCTAATATATTACAACCAGTGTCCTGGTCTGCAGCTGTGTCTCTCTGTGAATAGCACAAGTTCACCTTTAATTTTAAGGGCCAGATGATGAACTCTCTACCCCCATAGTAGCCATTTCAGTGCAGTCAGTGGACCTCTTCTGGTGAGCATCTGGCTGTTAACAGCAGCAAAACAGTCCCACCTTGGCTCCTAATGGTTAAAGGGAAAAAAAAAAGTGTCATCTATAATATGGAAAACCCCAAAGAATTAGTAAAACAGTCCTTTTTGTTATCACTTTAGAGATAATAAAAAGATGGCGAGGAAAGGATCAAAGAAAAGCCAGTTGAAACATATCTACATCACAATTAATAGCAGTAATCTTGGAGAAACACAATAATTCATAGTTGAAGTAATTTCAGAAACTGTACCAACTTTACTAATTTTCTCTATATTCAGTGTTAGCAGTCCTCACTGTTATCCCATTCCATACAGCAATTTGCATCAGCAGAGCTCAGAACATATTATAGAAGTGTTCATTAGCATGAGAGCTCCTCATTCAAAATCCAACAAGATCAATGAAAAGTACCTCTACTGATGTCTCCCAGCTTGTTTCAGTTCTGCTATCTAGCAAGGGATCTATTCTATCTAGCATGTGGAGGGTGTTAAATAGTGACCCATTGGCCAAGTACTAGAAAATTTATAGTTTGCAATATAATCTGGCTGTCAGTGGAACAATATGGAACCGCTCAGTGAATGTCAAAATAAGGCCATTCTGTTGTCATTCTAACGATATACAAGTATATTCAGTATCTTCAAGGCTGCTTCTAAAGGACAAGGCCAAGTCCTTTATTTAAGGGTTCATACACCTGAGCTGGATCATACTTCCAAAGGATTCGTTAACTTCGGATTCTGTACATTTGTAGAACAGTCTTGCTTTGACCCAGGAAAAACTGTACAGTGTTCACTAAATTTGACAGAAAGGGTCAATAGTCCCTTTAACGTAGAGGGGACATCCCAATTGTCAGAGGTGTCTAGGCATTTTGAATAGTTACAGAGCTTGCCACCAGCCTCAGCTGGGCACAGCTCTGGGCTTTTCTGTAACTTTCATCTTCTAAGCACTATTCTCTGCTCTGCAGCAAACTTTATGGGCAATAAATGACCAAGTTTTCCATTACATGGGATTTGGTTCAATATTTAGACAGTTAGCCAGAAAGGCAGAAATACGAAGGGAAACTGTTGAGAAAAATAAAAAAAGGCAAGCGGATCAGTTCATTAAACCAGTCTCAGCTAACCTCCAGGCAGAGTTCTAGCAGAAAATGTATTATTCTTAGTCAATGGTCATCTCTTTCTGATCCTACTTAAAAATGCCTTCTCAGGTTCGCACACTGAGCAAAAAGCAAATAATTGCATGGATAACCAGGATAAACAGAAATCATGAATTTCTGTGTAACACTAACTTCTTTGGTCAATTAGGACAAAATTTAATTTACACTAATCAGTCTGAGGTGAGGGGTCCATGAAATTAAGCTGAAACATTCATTTTATGTTTTGCAGTGTTTCTTTTTTTTCTCTGTTTACATGAAACCAGATACCTAAATATCCCGAGTATTGTCAGCATTTTCAAACACTCTGCATGAATATAAAGTTCAGAAATGGAAAACTTATGCATGTATGCATAAAACTATTACGTTCAGGAGTACTATGCTAACTAGCTGGCCTAAAGATGGCTAGAAAATGTGTTTACTAAGGTTAACTTTGTATTGGAAAACAAAACAGGTACTTTTTAAACAAAAAGCTCTAGCAAATTAAGCAATTAGAAAATTAATATAGAGTTGAAACTATATTTTTAACACAGTGGTATAGAAATGTGAAATATTTCTGGTTTCCTGGGTTTGAGTTTTTCTTCACCAAACATTGCAAACCAAAACCAATACTTTTGTCCTTGTCTGTTGTAAATCTCTGCGTATAACAAAGTAATGGTTCACAATACAAATATATGGCTCAAAGCCTAAATGGCTCATGTGGGTTTAAACACAGCTTACAGAGAGCTCAGTATGGAGCAATGGGTGACAAAGCCAATGATGGAAGAAAAAACCGCAGTGAAAATACTCTGTTTTCCCAGAAGGCACCATTTCCCTGGGTTTCTCTGTTGCTTGCTGCACCAGGTGGCTACAAACGGTTGTGTATCCATGCCATAAACCTGTATCCAGTTCTCTGGACAGTATAGGGAGAACAACCCCGTTTATTTCTAGATTTTCCCAATCTACTTGAACATTAACATAAGCATCTCTTGCCTGTGTTTTAGCCCAAGAACCAGGCTGGGTCCTACTTCTCTGTGTGGCTACTTAGAAAACATTCACCCTTCTTGTTCTTTACAGCTTATCAGTAACCCTGGGAAGATGCAGTGAAAACCTTCTGTATTTTCTTCCTTCACTCTGAACACGAATTCTCTCCAGCCCTGTTCATTTTGTCATTTTGTGTTTACCTCCACAAAAATTACAGCCACTGCATTTTACAAACTCATGAAAACCAAACTGACTGCATGCCATCATCCATCAGCTCAGTACTGACTATGAATGGAAAAAGATAACACAACATGCAATGCTATTTGTAGAAACCTATTTTCAATTTGCACATGCAAGTATCCACACTGGTTGTGACACTGTCCAATCCAACAAAGGCAACAACACTATGTGATCTATGTGACAAGTTATCTCTCTCTAATGAAGTAGAAGTGCCGAATCTGTCCTACCAACAAAACCAGATCTGTCTGATGCAGCTCCAACATCACATCTATAATAATTTTCTGTCATCAGCCTAAGTGAATATGTCCAAATAATGAGCATTGTTCAGGGAAATTTCATTCTTCTTTTTGATTTTTTTGAGTCAGAAAAGTGAGACTAGATTTATTGAACAGATTATTCCTGCCTGGTGTGTTATTCGTAGTACCTGAGTTCTACCTTTTTTCTAATTAAATAAGTAAAATCTCAACTTGTCTGTGGTCTTCTGGCATCGAGCTAGTAATCATAATTTGATTCTGCTATAAACATAACTATTTTTAACATTTATATTTCTTTCTTATGTCACATTTTAAAAATACATCTGTTTTTATTTCTTCAGGGGCAGAGAAATGACTCAAGAGTTTTCTTCAGGCAGACTACAGGAACCTCTCTTTCAGCTCTTCTGAACTCCCATGTTCATCAAAGAGCTTTAAAATCTCAATCAAGCAGACTCGAACAACTGATCACTGGATGGAAACCGCCTCTTGTTTATTGCACAAAACATGGGTCTTCACAAGATACACCATCCTGGAATTCATTCTTATTGCAGGCAGTTCAGAGGAGCTACTCCAAATTTACACCTCAGTAAGCGAGATCAGAACCATGCCTTTTCATCCGAGCTATTTTCATATTTAAGGAAAAGTTGATTCAGTGATAAAAATTTTTAGTATATATATTTTTAAGTATGCGGGGAGTGAAAGGAATTCCCTAGGCACATACCCACTTTTGAGGAGTGGCGCATTCTACTTAAGGGGGAAGATCTGTATGTATCTGTGCCATCGATGGCAATACCACATTTTGAATGAACTCCCATTTTCCCCTTAATTGTTCTGTCAACCTGCTTGGGATCTCATCTACCTTCCTCATTACGGCCTTCAGAGGGAGGGCTCCTACCACACTGAGAGTCAAGAGCAGATCATGTCCCTCATTTAGACCCAACACATCTTTCCACAGCCCACTAATTGCATGGCAGCTCAGGCTCATTTGTCTTCCCAGATCGTTAAAATTCATCACCATGCTCTGTGAGCTCTCACTCCTGCCCTTGGATGGGCAGCTGTAGATTACTTAGCCAGACCAATCCCTAATGTTTTTAACTAGGAACTGACCCCAGCACCTGAGCACCTGCTGGGCTCTTAGTCTCTGTCATGTTAAAAGAGTGCACAGAAGGACCCGAGCCATCAAAAGCATCCTGCTGCATTACATTAAATATTGATAAAAAATATGCAAATTGTTTATTGATCTTCTCCAGGAAGGGCTGAGATAATGAGAGAGGGACTGTTTGAGATGATGCTTGGGATTTTTAACTTTTTTTTTTTTTTTTTACATTAGACTGTTGTTGCTAGCTGAAGTTAATGAGGTCTTTCAGTTCACTCAGTATTTTAGACCTTACCACTGGTTTGAAGATAAAAGAGATCAATGCACCTTTATTGTGCATCACTGCCAGCAAGTGCCCTAAAAAGGGCAGGAGTATTTGTACAGGTGCAGTGCCAGCACTCCTTGCTAACTTTACCTGGACTGCTCTGGTTAATATTATACTACTCAAATTTGTCTTATTCTTCAGTGTGTTTGTTTTCCAAGGCTGGCATATATCAGAAGTTGATGCTCACACTGTCTCCAACTTATTAGCAGCTCAGTATATAATTAATACCCAGAGACCAGTTGTTTTTCCTTCCCCCTTTTCTCAGAGCATTAACTGCATTGCATATGCTTCCTACCCTTTATGTGATTGACATGTGACAGATTTTAGCTGTCTTTCTGTGCCTTCATCCTCATGGTTGAAATTTCTTCATGTTCACATCCTTGGCTTTTTTTTTTTCTATTCTATTTCTTCCTTAATTTTTTGGGTGCTCTCTGATGCCTCAGGGGAATAAGCAACAATAAAGCAGCTAGACCAGAGCATTGTTGCCTCCACACCAACCACCCATTTGAAACCACAAATCTGTCACACCTAGTTTACCTGCAGAACATTGCTTCTGAACTTCCATCAAGCCTAATTCCAGACAGAAATGCTACAGATATGGCCACAGGAAGCCTCCCACTGCAATCAGGCCCATGTTAAACAAATTCCTGGAGCATCTGCATCTTGTCTGGGAAACAGCGAGGAAGGTCATGAGTGTTTGTCAACACAGAGTCCAGGCTGCAACAACCATCATTCCAGACTGGCACTGATTTGAAACAGAGCCTCCCTTCCCAAGCAGCCAAAGAATAAGCTTCAAATTCTCACCATAAGTATTTAAATTTCTTTAGGATTTGGTTGAACCCATCTAGGCAGAGAACAGTACTGTGTTAGGAGCTGCACAAAACCATATTAAGATGCATCTTTGCCCCAAAAATCTTACTGTTCTTAGATGAACAGAGCAGATATGGATGTGATCTGAACGTGAGAGAGTGACTGTTTGGTAGCCGGAAAAGATCTCGAGTAGTGTCCAGGAGACAGGGAGGAACAGGATTACAACTTCATTGTCTTTCTTTTCTTTCCCCTTAATAACCTGCAGGTGACAACACAGAAACAGAATGAGAAAACAAGCAAAGGCATGGAGAAGTGGGAAGACTTGCTGCAAATTACAACTGATTGGTGTCAAGACTGCAAGCACAACCCAAATATCACGGGTTTCAGTCTGATGCTGTGATCCCTGGACAACCAGTGTTCCCATAGACAGCTGTGGAGGTGCCTGCAACAGGGGATGTCATCCAGAGCTGTACTTCCAAAACCAGTCTATTTCGTTAATGTTACCAATTGGTTTGTCACAGAAAGGTATGTCCTCGGAATTTCCAACACAAGCAGACAGCAAAAAATAGAGGTGAAAAAATACTGTCAGTAAAATAGCAGAGAGTGAACACCTGGGGATGATGCACATAAATGGGATGGCCAGATAAAATCTTGGATCTGTCATGCCCAAATTCATGTCCCTACTGTGTCATTTTAAGAGTAATCTGGAATTTAAAACTTGGTTATAGCTTGGTCCAGGGGCCTAATCCTGAATCTACTTGTGTACTCAGTACTCCTACCACATGCAAACCCAACTTTACAAACACTACCAATTCTCCTAACAATCTGCAACGTGAAAACAAATACTTCAACACCATCATATTTTTGTTTAAATCTTCTACAGATTTTGATATAGAAATTCTTAACTATAAAATCTCAAGTATGCTATTCCTAGAAACAGTTACATCCCAGCACTGTTAGGAAAAAATCTAGGAGCAAGATATTCTAATTCATACACTGAATATATTCTGAGATTTTGTATATTTCTATGTGAGCTAAGACTATGGGAGAAAATATTTTACTTGAGCTATGCTTTCTCAAGGGAAAATACTTCACTGAGAGTTTGAAAAAGTTGGTTTTCCAGAGCAAATCAGAAAAACAGAAATAAACAATTATTCAAAATTGGATGGAAAAACAAAGTGATTGATGGACTATATTTCCCTGTGTACAATTTCAAGACTGATGCCATACTATTGTGTATGTCAGGGTACAACAGACCTGAATTATTAATTGCTCCATGATTCCCATTCTCTGAATGATACAATCCCTCAGTGCTTCTCTGAACGTATATTCTGTACATGTAAAGCAAGAGCAAAAGCAATGCTTCATTCCCAGATAAACAGAAGCATTTTTAGGTTTGACAGTATTTCACTGCCCCCACCAACAGAAAGAACCAACCAATTTTAAATTGCTAAGCAGCAGGGAAAACATTTTTCCCCATCTCTTTCACACCAGAGTATTTAATTATGAATTTATGCAAACAAAAATTTCAGAGCTCTCATTGCTCCGACAGTCTCTTGCCCGAGGTGCTTTCAAGCCCACAACTGCAGAACAGAGAGGGTGGCGTAGAGCCCCAGCATTTCAGACAATCAACTTTGAAAGCATGTTACAGCCTGTTTAGTTGCATGGCCCTATTCATTTTCTATGTTCCAAACAAGAGTAATTTGCTTGAACACTGCTTTTTTTTTTTTTTTTAAAAAAAGTCCATTTATTCAAAAAAATGAAAACATATGAAAAAAGAACAAAAGCTAAATGCAAGTGGGAGACAATAGAAGGAAGTTGTTAAATGTGACCAAGGAAATATACTTTTTTTCTCTATTGGCTGTATTGGAACTGAAAACACAGACAAATGACCTCTTGTTACACTTCTGTAGACTGAGAATAAAGCCACTGAAGTCATGGTATCTTCATCTGTTAATGAACCCAGAATAAGCCCAAGGTATCTTTGTGTTTCTTTACCATACCAAATGAATTTGAAGTTCAAAACCCTGATTCCCATTTAAACAAAAGCCACTCTAAACATTTCTGGTGATGCAAACAGACCTCAAAGTAGGAGTAAACTATATTTACATCTACTGAATGACCACTCTGAATGGTGAGAGTGGCATGAAGTAGCCTTCATAGCAATAGAAATCAGAAGTTATATTCCAAAAGCAGAAACAAGCAATAACCACATTAATAATAATGACTAACTTGTAAAAACAGATAGTTTTATATAAAATCTTCCAGACAATCTTCCTGTTTGCAGTTTAACTTTAAAGGAGGTTTAGGTTTTTCAGGACATGGTCATATACCAAGCAACAGGCTCTACAGGAATTAAGGAACACACCAACTTCACTTACTTCACTCTCATATTAGTTTGGGTAGAGGTGACTCCACTGAAAAAGGGATTTCATCCCAGTGTGGAACAAAACCTTCAAACCTCCTGGAAAATAAATAAGATCTGAATGTGTAATCCAAGTCAGTCAGTCCCACCAGCTGCCCAAGTACCACTGACTCCAGAAGTGGTGGGAGCGCTTCTCTGGCTATGCCAGAGCCGCAGACCTGATGGACCCCAGAAAAATAACTGATGGCAATCTGTCTAAAAAGCTACTAAGATTTATGAACTTGGGTGATTCCCAGAGTTTTGACAATTTCTTAACTAGAAACAAGACAGACTGAAAGAAGGCTGGAAGCCCAGCTTCACCAGGAGCTACAGGATCAGTAGCTAGCAATCTGGGTTTATAGGCTCCCAAATCTTTTAGGAGCCTGTCTCTGAGACAGACGTGATCTGATACCAGTTAAGTATAGGAGCTAAGGAGCTGTCTCCCACAGTCTCCTCAGCACCTCCTGGACAAAAAAAGTAACACGAAAAGAAAAATCATCAAAACTCTCCCTGTGCTCCTCTATCTCCATAGATTATTTTGGATCTGACAAACAGGAATTTTCTGGGAGGAAAAGATTCTGTAGGAAAAGACCGAATTGAGCCCAAATTCCACTCCCTTCAAGACAATGCAGGTATCTCCAGCAAACACACATCATCAGATAGACCTGAAAACAGAAAGAAATGCTACTGAAAAGGCATTTATTTCACAGGATTCCCACACTGCTAGAGAATTAGTGAGAAAACAAACCATATCTGACAGTTATTAATCACAGCACTTAATACACAAGCACCAGGTGTGCTGGAAATGAGATGGCGGAAGAATTGGTACAGAATAAAATTAATTGTTTTCAACTGTGTTATTCACACAAGAAAAACCTCTAGCATGTACACTATTTTTTTTTTATAATTATTAGTTGTTCTTTCATCAATGAATTGTAAGCTAATATTCTGAAGTCAGTTATTTGGAAAGAAAAAATAAAGGTATGTTCAGGAATGACAAAATGCTGCTCAAAGAATAGCAATAAAAAGACACCTGCAATCTGCTTTGAAAAATTACCTAAAGCCCACAGTTAAAGCTCTTGAGAACAGAGTAGAATATAGCCAGCACCACCTTTATTAGCACAGCACTTCCATATCAAACAAAAAAGGAGCATTATCAGTGTCAACCCATATCTGCAGGCTGTGTTTGGGTTGCCAACAAGGATGTCGGAAGCCACAGCATAGGATCCAAGATGTCACGGATTAGCCCTCCAAAAGCAGAAGATGCTTCACAGTTGGTTTTTCAGCACTCCAGTCTAAACAACTTAGCGCAAATTTAAAAAAAAAAAAAAAAAAAAAAAAAAAGAGAAGAGTTACTGTGTGAATATTTCTCCCTGCAAAGAGACCTTTCTGGACTCCCTGGCTGAGGACCAGCCCATCTGTTTGTTTCTGTATTTGCAGGTAAGCATGGCAACAACCAGAGTGAGGTCACTGAAGAAACGTTTAGGTTAATGTAATCATTTCATCCCTTTGAAACACAGCATGTCTTGCCAGCAAGGCCACACACTAGAGAGGCAAGATATTTGTTTAAGAGCAAGGAACCTCATTCTTCTCTTCATTTCTGTTTGTTTTGCACTAACATAGCTCAGCTAATTTCGCTGGCATTGTCTGAAGGAAATTTCTAGAGACAGACAGGAGCCCAGTGATATCAAGACCCAAGAAAATCTAAATCATCATTATTGGTGATTAAAGAAGTGTGCGTTCAGGAGAAAGAAGGCTCCACCACCTTCTATCACAGCCGCCAAGAGGAAAGAGCATCTGGTTGATCCAATCTCTGACCTCCAACAGCTCCAGACCAACATCAGTTATACAATCCATGGTCATAAAGATAGGGTTGGCCCTTCCTGCCTTGGTCTCCAGCACCCACACTGCACTGGAGAAGACTGCCGCAGCACTGCCAGACAAAGATTTACAGCTCTGCGGTGCCAGGATAGCACCCACTGCTCCCGGGGCACTCTCCTGCCTGCCGATACTCTACCACCCCACAGCCAACAGGGTCAGCAGGATGGGAACTTAGAAAAGATCTTTGTAGGACAGAGGAACCAGTTCAAGTGGGACCTCCTAAGAGCAGCAAGACATGTGATCCCAGAGCTCTCTGAGCTAAACCTGGTCTGTTTATAGACAGATACAACTCTGATTGACACCAATAGGAGAAGGACTCAGAGACTCTGCAGGAAAACAATGGATCCTACTCTTCTTACTTGGATTTCTGCTGCACCCTTTGTCAGAGAGAAACACACATATACTTTCCACTTGTATCACAGTGCTAGTGGGCTGTTTCAGCACTCACAACAATGAAAGCAATGTACACAGTCTTTGTTGTACTGTCCAGAAGAAACATATGTTATTTATTGACTGCAAATGGAAAACTGAAGCATACCAGCCCTCTTAATTCTGCAAGGACCTGATTCAATATCCACTAAAGTTTTTTTTCATTGTCTTTAATAAGCTTTAATAATCCAGGTTCATAAAATTACTTCTTTATTAAATCAGTGACAGAACTACAAGCTATTTTGCAATAGGACTGGTAGTGCTATTTACTCAGGATGCACATTTACGGTTAACCACTTTCTTTTTCTCTCTTCCTCTTCTGTTATTTTTATATTTGTTTTCAATAGAACATTTTTTGTGCCTATAACTCCGGAATTCAACAAGTGAAGAAACTAATTAGAATCAGTTACTGCTATTTGAATGATAAGCATAAGAATATCTCCTATTTAATAAAAAACAGATGAGCCTTAATTTGAAAACAACAAAAAAAAATCACAGTAAAGGTCAAACCCTGACACGCCCCCTTCATTAAAGCCAATGATAAAACCACCCATGATTTTCAGTGTCATCCAGATTTAGGTCTAATGACCAAGTTGATAACCACACAAGAGAGGAAAATCAGGATCTGTACTGGAAATTCAAGCTGACACTCTGACCTTAACTCATGCTGTGGTACTTTTTGAAAGGGAGAGGAAGGAGTAGCTTTCTTCTCAACAGCATGAGTTCAGACAGAAGTGTCATCCCATATTTTCCTGTCCTTCAGGTAGTTTTATTAAACATTGCTTAAATATGTTCCAAGGTGGTTAAATATTTTAAAAGGGGTAATTCCTTGCATTAAGCAGAGTGAAATCAAAAGGTAGAATACAATCAAAATTATTCCATTTCAGAGGGACAATGCTTTTATCCACACAAAGTCTACAAAGACTTGTTTTATAATGAGAACTCAATTCTTTTAAAGAAAAAAAAAAAAAGGGGGGGGGGGAAGCCAGCTTGTATTGCCTGTTGGTTTATCTACAGTAATCCTTAAAATAACAGAAAATGTCTTTTTTAAATTATCAATTTCCACCAGAAACTAAGCCTGCCAATATGGAAAACAAAACATGAGTTCCTAATCTTGAAAGATCTAGAGATCTTGATTATATGTTTTATTTTGATATTTCCATGAGTTGTTTAAATGCATAATGCTGATGAGATTGTTTGTCTGATTTTAATGCAGGTAATGTACTCTGAGCTCAGTGATCCAAGAGAAAATTTCCCAGCAGGCCATACTTGACAAGCAGGTGTCACTCAATCATGCACGTTTTCACCTCCCTGAGAGGACAGATGGTCCCAGCCTACTTAGCAATTCCATCCTCCGTTGGCAGCCCCCTCTCCAATGCAGTGCCGTAATAAAGATGCTCTGAGATTTGTGTTAATCTGTGGTCTTTGGGGTAAACTGTAAACAAAGTGTGTAGAGTTATCGTTTCTCATTATGAGCTGGACCTCTTATCTTCTCTTCTGCCTATAGCATATAGATATCTTTAATAGCCTATACCCCTGGACTCAGCTTTCATGGAGATTAGTTCCTATCATTTTAAGCACCACAGAATTACTTTGTCTGCAGAGACTTGACCTAATCTGTTTGAGGCTTTTCCTATAACGACAGTAAGACAGCCTTTTTTCTCCAAATTAGGAGAACAATGGTTTAAATTGGCAATAGCTCCTGTTGCTGAATTTTATGCATATGCATGTATTATACTTGCTGATTTCCTGCTCTGAGATAGAAGAGGTAGTGTTATTCCTCTCGTCATCATTCTGAAACAAGAACAGAAAGGACTGGGAGAAGAAAGAATAAAAAATCCTTGCATTTGAACACCATGTTGAGGGGGGGTATTTGTCAATTCTTTTTTCACTGCTGTGATACATTTCCACTGCATCCAGTCTCCCTTGTGTAAAATGAAGATTATCTTCTCCTCACAATCTGACAAGTGCAATAGGGAAAAAAAGCAGAGGGACAGAGGGAGCACGTGCAAGAGTTCCCAGAGTCAAGTCTGGCACCTCCTATAATTTGTGCCATTTGGGAATTTTCCAGGACTTTTTACATGCGGAAAGGAAAAAAAAAGGTCAAAGGTTCAGAGTCCTCATAACACTACTCAAAACAAAGCCAGAGCTGTTTCCAGCACCAGCATGTGCCACAAGATGATGTTGGAAGGATATCACATCATTTAAATGAATTATCCAAATTCATGCCTCTACCACAGTTTTAAATTCCTTAATCTCATCTTTTAGGTGTAACAGAGATTGCATGAAAAACAAGGATCATCATACTGTGGTTTTGGCTTGTGCCAGTCTCCTAAAGGGGGTCTATGAAAGATTCACGGTGATTTTAGTGGGCTATTGATCCAATTAGAGTGATTGGAGGGACAGAGCTCAACGAATGGAAAAGGGAAATTTGTCCAGAGTTTATCTCTGAGAAGGTGGGAGGAAAATTTTCACCTGTTGAAGCTAATGGAAAGAATTAAACAAGATTTAAGTGTGTGTCATTTCAGATGTTCTTGGTTTTCTCATTCTTAGTCACAAATCTTGGAATTCTTACCCAGTCCTGGAAAAAAGAAATACTTTTACATGATTTTGTCAAAGGCAAAAATAAATATCAAATAGGAGTTCAGAAGAATCAGCTGACATGTAGTAGAACTGATTAGATGACAGGGGAGACATCATGTCACCAGTGTCACCACAGGTCTCCAGCAAACATGTTTTCTTGCTTTCTTAGTACCTACATAAGCATAACGTTCCTCATGAGGTAACAGACACTTGCAGACCTTGGGCATACTCGTCCTTACTGACCACCCAGCACTTGAAACACCCACGAGGTAACCACTTAACTGACCTCAACCTCATCACTGACTCCAAACCATTAAAAGACTATCAAGTAAGATAGGGATTGAAATGAAAGATATAAAACAAAAAATCAGATTAGAAGTCCTGTATTAAAGCTTGACTTTATGGTCAGTAGGACATTGTATGCTCTGGTGTCTACCTTAGGAATTGAAAACCTGTGAAAGGCCTTTCCAGTGTAGTGTAATTCTTTATTTGCACATAAACACGGTCACTGAGACAATGAATTGTTCTCCATGTGGGCAAATAGCCCAAATGTTATCTGTATTAAAATAGTGCCCAGAGGCTTTAGTGGAGGTTGAGGATTCAAGAGGTTCAGTGATGCCCTGAATGACACACTGGGCTGAGGACACACTGACAGGGTCACATCCAGCTTTGCCTGACCACCAGGGCATAACCCAGATCGGATCCTGAAGCTATGCACACACTTCAACTCCCATGCTGAAACATCTCACTTTCCCAGACTTGCCCATTAGTCTGGGCTCAGCGATAGCTGCAGGGCTGCACAATCAGAGCTGGCTCACCCTGAGCTAGTGAGAGGGGAGGAGAAAGGGCAACAGACTTTATGTTTCCATGGCTGGCTGTGGAGATATACCCTGAGACTGAAAACATAGAGGTCTCTTTTCTAATTTCACTACTGGTCTCCTGGGTCACTCAGCAGACTACCAGCATGTCATTTTGCCTCCTCCCCCACAGCAGCAATGACAGGGACTTCTTATGGACAACTAATGTTCCCTACCCTGGAATGCTCTCCAAAGGTAAAGGAAGAATAAGAAATAGCACCAGAGTAGTGACATGTCAAGCATGTTGAGTACCAGGCCTCTTGGTTTTCATCTCAGTACCCTGTAGCGTACCTGGTAGAGCAGTTCCCGTGTGAACACCTACAGAGCTGCTGTGCCTGGTGCCTCCAGTGCCCATCCACTTTGCCCAAACAGCTCAGTGCTTTCCAGCTCTCAGGAGCTGCAGCACTATTTTCACAGACTGCTTAGACATATGTTCCTTACTTATTTTTCTTTCCTAGAAATGGAGCCTTGCTCTCTTACTGCCTTAACTCTCCAAGTCCACAGAGCATTCATGTACTTTGTGAACTCAAGCAATGCAAGAAGCCTGTGAATATATTTTGGATAAACCACCTGAGTTTTCTCCTTCTCATCATTAGAAGAGCTCACAGGAAATAAGAAGTGAAGGACTTCAAGCTTATACCATTCTAACTTGTTGTCAGTTACATCTGTTGCTGAAAAGAAGAAATTATTCTAGGATTATTTCCTGTAAATTCAAACCACTGTCAAATACAATATGAACATAGAAGTGGCTACACCAAAGGTATGCCTGTTTCCATCAGTAGGCATAGGCAGATGTCCAAGTAAGAATAAGAACAAGGCAAGTAGATGGGAGACTTCTTCCTAAGAGGGACTTCCAAAACTGGAAGAATGGAACAGAGAAGATAACAGAAGCAACAGATTCATCCTAATAAGATGAGGTGGTAAAGTTCACCTTCAGACTTATTTGAAAGGATATTCAGAGCTTAAATTAGTAGAAGAGCTAGCATCCATTCACAGTCTGTCCCAGCAATTATTTTCTCTATTTTATTTTATATTATTCAGCGCTAGCAATAAAATCTGCTGACTTTTTTAAAGTGTTATAAGGGGAGTATAGCTGTATTTGGGAGGAAAGGACCATTTCTTTGTTCTGTATCTAGCAGTGCTCAGAATTATAGAGCACCACAAGTGAAAAAGAATAGTGCAGTTTCAAAAGAAACATGAATGAAGCAGGCCAACAACAATGTGCATGCAACACTATAACTTCAATAGGCATGCACACTCTGGCTCTGACTTAGAAGCTGTGTGTGTATACCTGTGCTCACACATGTACATTTTCCTTGTGCAAACCCACTTTCTGCCACTGAAAGAGGAAGGGCAAATATATCAATGATCCATTTTGCAGAGCAGCATTTTCTTTTCATCCATACACCTGATGAACAGGGTACATCCCAGAGAAGTTATTCCCTCTCCCAACTGTCAGTCCTTTTTTCCATTCTGACCAGTGCCTGATTCACTGAAGCATCCACTGGCAGTGAAAAGCAACTGTCTATGATCTTATTGTGGCAGAAGCAGAAGAAAGGAAGCAGTGCATGCATTAATATATTACTCAGATTTATGTGCTCTCTGTAGCTTGCACACAAGCCTCCATCCCTCCCCAAACCTCTCCTCAGATCATACCATGGCAGTGAGGAACTGATCTGCCATCTAATGCAGCTGGATTCAGTGATCACCATGGAAGTGAAACGTGTCTTTCTTCTCAAACTTTCAACCTCCCTCCACTTGGAAAGAGACAGCTAAATTCCTCAATGTATTGGTGTTAAAATACCCCCTTGTATCTCCGGAAGGAGTCACCTCAGGACCATAATCTGGCCTATAAAACAAGGCACAATGAAACCAATCTATTCAGAAGAAATAAGAATCCCACATGATGTTATCTTTAGGACTGGAATAGGACAACACAAGCAAGCAAGAAGAACATGGCTCCTGCTGCTTAAGGACTGGAAGGGAAAAGAAAACCTAGATTAGAAAAGTGTTAGACAGTCAAGCAGAACTGCGTGCACACTGCTAAAGCTCCCAGAGACAAGATGACCAGTTACTGCTAGTAGAAAGGATCAAGGTGAATAAGCAAGGCTTTAAGACACAAACTGAATAACTGATACAGAAATCTGCTAGACCAGAGAGATATAAAAGACTCAGTTGTTGAATTTATTTGTGAAAAGTCATGGACATCTGAGATGATGTATCCACAAAAGCACAGGGGAATGGACTATGTATTAAAGTCTAAATCTGAAGGGAGAGTCTGGCAAGAACCAGCCTCTGGCTGTTAGACACGGTGGTGGGCTCTCCAAACCCTGTACAGTGTTGGAGGGGTGAATCTGTAACTCTCAGAGATATGAAAATAGCCCCCAATTCAAGTTCTGACCCTTAGAAAGTAATGAAACAATTAGGGGACAATTCTTACTAGAATGAATGCAATACTATATATTATAGACCTAGGGTTTTTTGCCTTTACAGTTCTGTCAAAGAAGCAGTAAAAACACAGTTGTTCTTGTTAGTGAAGAAAAGATATTAACCTCCTGCTTGCTGGTCTCTTTTTAGACAAAAATTACATTACTTGTGGATACTCATGATTACTCATGCATACTGGGAGTCACTGAGCCTCAGCATAGCTCCACCCTTCGTTGGGTAGCAGAAAAGTGAGTTTCTGAGGCAGTCCTGCCTGCCAGGGGCAGAATGCTTCATGCAAGTTATTCCAGTGGTAGCTTCTTCCTCAGAGACCTCAGTCATCGTTACCACCTTAACCAAGGATAGCACAGTGCTCTCAGTTGGTGCTGAGCTTATTGACCAGATTCCTCCCATACACGTGAACAATCATTGCGTACGGTAAAACTGGCTGATGTTTTTCTTATTGTTTTAGTGCAAACTGACATCTGACAGAGCAGGGCTTTTTTTTTCAGTGAGAAGGTAGGTTATTTGTCTAATTTCTTTTTGCAAATTTTCTCCAAAATATCTCATTTAGTTTTTACTAGGGGAAATCACATTGTCATTCTTTTTTATATTTTATCCTAGTCTTGTTTTTCAGAAATCACAGAATTGTCTAGGTTGGAAAAGACCTTGAAGATCATCTAGTCCAACCATCAACCCAACATTAACAGTCCCCAGCTACACCATATCCCTCAGCACTATGTCGATCCTAAACACCTCCAGGGATGGGGACTCCACCACCTCCCTGGGCAGCCCATTCCAACACCTAACAACCCGTTCTGTAAAGAAATGCTTCCTAATATCTACTCTAAACCTTCCCTGGTGCAACTTGAGGCCATTGCCTCCTGTTCTATCGCTTATTACTTGGTTAAAGCGACTCATTCCCAGTTCTCTGCAACCTCCTTTCAGGTAGTTGTAGAGGGCGATGAGGTCTCCCCTCAGCTTCCTCTTCTCCAGACTAAACAACCCCAGTTCCCTCAGCCGCTCCTCATACAACATGTGCTCCAGACCCTGCACCAGCTTCGTTGCCCTTCTTTGGACACACTCAAGTAATTCAATGTCCTTTTTGTAGTGAGGGGCCCAAAACTGAACACAGGAATCGAGGTGCGGCCTCACCAGTGCCGAGTACAGGGGTAAGATCACTTCCCTGTCCCTGCTGGCCACGCTATTTCTGATACAAGCCAGGATGCCATTGACCTTCTTGGCCACCTGGGCACACTGCTGGCTCATGTTCAGCCGGCTGTCAATCAACACCCCCAGGTCCCTCTCTGACTGGCAGCTCTCCAGCCACTCCTCCCCAAGCCTGTAGCGCTGCTGGGGGTTGTTGTGGCCGAAGTGCAGCACCCGGCATTTGGCCTTATTGAAACTCACACAGTTGGCCTTAGCCCATCGCTCCAGCCTGTCCAGGTCTCTCTGCAGAGCCTCCCTACCCTCGAGCAGATCAACACTCCCACCCAACTTGGTGTCATCTGCAAACTTACAGAGGGTGCACTCAATCCCCTCGTCTAGATCATCAATAAAGATGTTAAACAGGAGTGGCCACAAAACCGAGCCCTGGGGGACACCACTCATGACCGGCTGCCAGCTGGATTTAACTCCGTTCACCACAACTCTTTGGGCCCGGCCAGCAGCCAGTTTTTTACCCAGCAAATTGTGTGCCCATCCAAGCCACGAGCAGCCAGTTTCGCCAGGAGAATGCTGTGGGAAACGGTGTCAAATGCCATACTAAAGTCAAGGTAGACAACATCCACAGCCTTTCCCTCATCCAATAAGCAGGTCGCCCTGTCGTAGAAGGAGATCAGGTTTGACAGCAGGACCTCCCTTTCATAAACCCATGCTGACTGGGCCTGATCATCTGGTTGTCCCGCATGTGTTGTATGATGGTACTCAGGATGAGCTGCTCCATCAGCTTCCCAGGCACCAACGTCAAGCTGACAGGCCTGTAATTTCCCGGATCATCCTTCCGACCCTTCTTATAGATGGGCGTCACATTGGCCAATTTCCAATCTGTCGGGACCTCCCCGGTCAGCCAGGACTGCTGGGAAATGATGGAAAGCGGCTTGGCGAGCACCCCAGCCAGCTCCTTCAGCACCCTTGGGTGTATCCAATCCAGTCCCATAGACTTGTGTATGTTTATGTGATGCAGTAGGTCACTGACTGTCTCCTCCTGGATTGCAGGGGGGTCATTCTCCCAGTTTCTGTCTTCTGGCTGAGGAGGCTGGATTCCTTCAATACAGATAGTCTTGCTATTAAAGACTGAGGCAAAGAAGGCATTAAGCACATCAGCCTTTTCCTCTTCACTTGTTACCGTGTTTCCTCCTGCATCTAGCAGGGGATGGAGGCTCTCCCTGGTCTTTCTTTTGCTGCTCACATACTTATAGAAACATTTCTTGTTGTCCTTGATTGCTGAAGCCAGATTAATTTCCAGCTGGGCTTTAGACCTCCTGATTTCCGCCCTGCGTAGTCTCACAGCATCTATGTAATCACTGTGAGTGACTAGTCCCTTCTTCCAAAAGCTGTAAACTCTCCTTTTCTCCCTGAGTTGCAGCCAAAGCTCCCTGTTCAGCCAGGGTGGTCTTCTCTGTCGCCAGCTTCTCTTACAGCACCTGAGGACCGCCTGCTCCTGAGCCATTAAGACTTTCTTCTTGAAGAGCGCCCAGCCTTCCTGGACCCCTATACCCTTCAGGACTGTCTCCCAAGGGATCCTGTCAAGCAGGTGCCCAAACAAGACAAAGTCAGCCCTTTGGAAGTCCAGGATGTCAGTTCTGCTTCCCCCTCTCCTGGCTTCTCTAAGAATAGAGAACTCGATTATTTCATGATCACTAAGCCCTAGTCAGCCTCCAACCACCACATCTTCCACCAGTCCTTCTCTGTTCACAAAGAGGAGGTCCAGCAGGGCACCTTCTCTGGTTGGTTCACTCACCAGCTGCGTCAGCAAGTTGTCTCCCACACATTCCAGGAATCTCTGGGACTGGTCCCACTCTGCTGTGTTGTATTTCCAGCGGATGTCTGGGAAGTTAAAGTCTCCCACAAGAACAAGAGCAAGCGATCGAGAGATTTCTCCTAAATGCCTATACAATATTTCATCCACCTCTCTGTCCTGGTTGGATGGCCTATAGTAGACTCCTACTACAACATCTGCCCTGATGGCCTTTCCCGATTCTAACGCAAAGACCCTGTCTTCACTGCACTTGTTCTCAGAGCAATCATAACAGTCCCTAACATACAGTGCCACCCCACCACCTCTCCTTCCTTGTCTATCCCTCCTGAAGAGCTTGTAGCCATCAATTGGCACACTCCAGTCATGGGAGACATGCCACCATGTTTCTGTTATAGCCACTATATCATAATTTTCCTGTTTCATCATGGCTTCAAGCTCCTCCTGTTTGTTACCCATGCTGTGTGCATTGGTATACATGCACTTCAGATGGGCTGATGTTTTGCCCCCTTCCCCCTTCAAATCTAGTTTAAAGCTCTGTCAATGAGCCCAGCTAACTGCTGCCCCAAGATCCTTTACCCCCTCTGGGACAAGTGCACCCCATCTAATGCCAAAAGGTCTGGCATCCTGTATACCAACCCATGATTGAAAAATCCAAAGCCCTGCCGGTAACACCAGTCTTGGAGCCACAAGTTCATCTGTTGAGTTCTCCGGTATTCTTCTTCATCCATCCCCACAACAGAAGGGATAGAGGAGAACACAATTTGTGCCCTCGACCCCTTAATCAGTTTCCCCAAGGACCTGAAATCTCTCTTCATTGCTTTAGGCCTTCTCCTGGTAATGTCATCGCTACCTATCTGAAAAACTTTTGCCTAAGTACACAAGTTTTCTTTGTGAACATATTATCAAAAATTTCTGACAAAAAAATAAGGCTTTCTTTTCACCAAATTACAATAGAACATAACTGTTAAAATGAGGAAAAGCATTGAAATTATTGATAAAACTAATTTAAAACATTTTCCTTCAGCTAACCCTGAGAACTTGTGCAGTTCTCTCAGATTTAAGATCATTTGGAATTCAGTTAAATGCAGTAATTGGTTGTAAGTCCAGCCCATCTATGCTAAAAGCATTGCTAAAAACTCCTCATGTATTTGAAAGGAAGAACTGGAAGTCAGAGAAAGAATAATTTAGTACATAGCTCAGAGGTATCATTAGTAGCAACAGCGTGATGTTAAGAACGGGGAAATTTAGGTTAAACAGCAGGAGAGAAGGCTGAGCGCAGTCACGGGTGTGATGAGGAGTGAGAGCCACTCTCCCATCGCATGACCCCAGGCACGTTACTACCAGAAAACTCCCCACGCTCAGCTTTTGATCCCCTTCTTCTCTAAGGATAACTTCCTGACAGTGTTAAATTACAGGACAACCTTCAAAATAATTTTTAAAACTAGATTGCTCAGAAAATAAGAAGTTATCCTTCTACACTGAAAATCCACAGACTTGACAAAAGATTGTAAGAGGCAACTTTTCTTTTGCTGCTGCCCCTCCACCATGACCACGTCTCCGTGTTGATGGGTCCTTGTGAATATCACAACTATTTCCCACCTCTAACCAAAGACTGTCAGGGTATTTCAAGCTCATCTGCCAACTCTTGCACCTTCTCCCCACACAGAGCAAATTTTGAACCTTTGTAACTGTACTAGCTTCATATATTTTAAGATATCACTTTAACACCAGACACTGAGACAAAAAAAAAAAAAAAAAAAAAAAAGAAGAGTAGCAGATTTATCTTTCTTACTTTAAAATTGTTGTCCTTTATGACAGTTAAAATAATATTTCACTGTTGGGTCTTTTTTAGAAAAAAAAATATTTAAACACATCAACCTGACATCCACAAAACCTGCTACAAACAGAGTAGGATTTAAGCACTGCATAATCTTTCCCAGAGACTTTTTCAAACAAAGATGCTGTGGTTTTATTTGGTTTCTATTTAACTCTCCTGAGAGGTCTCTCTTTAAATCCAGGCATGAAAAATACATTCTCAGTCCAGACACAGAGATTTTAGAAAAGAGAAATGCAGTGAGACAGCATTTCATTTGCAAGTCTTTTACATTTTAACAGTGTCTATTGCTTTGCACTCAGCAAACATTACTGAAACTGCTGCTCCCTACAATAAATTTTATTTAAAATTATAATATTTTAGATAGCGTACATATAGTATGTATGCAATATAAACAGCTTTCACATATCTGCAAATGTGGACACATAGGATACATGTATTTGTGTCTGTACACAGTATGTATAAGCAGACTATACACGATACATACTGTATATATGTTTGTGTAATGTCACTCTGGTTCTAAATATAATGTGCATAATTTCAAATAACAATGTTGAAAAACTGAACAGCCAAATCCAGTCAGCAAACACTACTGAGTAGATACTTGGGAAAAAAAGTTAAGAGAAAAAACAGGCTTAGAGCTGACAGTATACATGAGGAAGAGAGACAGATTTTAGCCATCATAAAAAGAATTCAAGTTTTTCTAGTGTTTAGCCATGTTATTCAGGTTCTAAGAAAGGAAGGGAAATTAAATAGAAGTTACTAGGATTTGTTTGCATATTTTGGTGAGCTTTTCCATAACAATAAATGTAGCTCAGACCCTTTTAAGCCAAGTAATTGTGTCTAGGAGTTCTGTTTTAAATATGCTTTGGGGCATCTCATTGTTCCCACCGAGTGTAAAGTAGATTGTTTCTGTGCTTAAGGAACTACAGTGTGTGGGATTAAATAATGCACTTAATGAAGAGGCTAAAATGACTGCATTCTTGCTATTTCAAAGGGATTCCAGGAAAGAAAACCACCCAGGATCAGTGAAAACAGACTTTTACCATCTCATATTTTATTAATACACATTCTGTAGTGCACCCTACTTAAAACTGCACTTAAGGAGTGCCTAGCTATGATATTACAGAACCACTGACTTCCTCAGTATAAATCTGAACATATCATCTTTCAAATTATTTATCCTTCCAACACACCCAGGACCAGTCCTGGCCAGATAAGTACTTCAGTACAGTGAGGCTGAGTCACATGCTAGTGATCTGTGAGAGAGAAGAAAAGACAATACATGTCTCTAAATGCTAGACTATTAATGTAATCACTTGAGTAGAGCTACTGAAATGACAGACTCCTGTCTCAAACTAGATCATGGTTTTTGGCACAGCAAACAAAACTCAAATCTTTCCAAAAATCCCAGACTTGTCATGTCTCTCTCAGTCCCATGGATGAGCACATACTGCCTTCCATAGCTGTAACCAGGGTGCTGTGCTTAGTCTTCTGCATCTTTTGGATAGGGAAAGTTGGCACCCATACCCTTAGAACAACAGAGGCAGGTGGGACAGCCCCCAGGTCTGAAGATGGAAGGCAGCCTGGAAGACCTGCACCAGCCAACACTTCCTGCAAGCACAAGGGAACTGCAGTCAAAACTATTTGACCAGCACCGCACTACCACGTTAATGTCATGAACATATGGGTTTGTGGAGGTATAGCAGCACGTTAGCTGATTCCTGCAAGCTGTATAGATCTATTAACCTGCACTAATAGATGAACCAATGCTGAGGTAATAGCCAAGTGATAGCTAAGCGTGGTCTATGAAACCCTAAATGGCCTGGGTCCTGAAAGCTCCAATTCATTGTCCCATCTTATCTTTGCTGCCCCTTTCATTTTGTATCTCATGTCAAAGGGGAATTAACTGCTATGTCGTGCCTGTTTCAGACACATTCCCACTTCCTCCTACTATCATCTTCCAATGATCCTCTAACATATTTTCCTATCTTCCTGCACAGTGTTAGCTTAGGAGAACTCCTCTCTTTGTAGTTCATAAAGTACCAACAATTTTAAACCAAGGGAATCAGAGTTCCTTCTCTGCCATGCTTGACTCCATCTGGAGAAGGACCTGAATAAGCAGTTGTAACACCTGGGAGAAGGAGGGATTTTCCCTAGGTCAGGCATACGCTTCTCAGTGGTGTTTATTCTTGGAAAACCTGAGAAGATAAAAGCCAACTCTTGAATCTCTTCTTGTCACTTCATGGCATGTAGCATTGTTTGCTCAAGCTTTTTATGACTGGGCATGTGCCACATGCTTTGCGTACCCCCTGTACACAACCCCACTGGCATTTGCCATGTTTCACAGATGGATCAGCAGTGGCACACACACATGCCTGTTTGGAACACAGGTGCTTAATGCTGTCTTTGCTACCAAGCAAGCCAGAATCTTTAATTTCTTTCGGAAAGGGTAGGGGTGGCTATAAGAAAAGGGAAGCTGCCAATAATCTCTACTGCTGGTATTGGCACTTCTCTTCCTTGCTAAAGCACACAAGGT
Organism: Strix aluco; assembly: GCF_031877795.1. NCBI lineage: Eukaryota > Metazoa > Chordata > Aves > Strigiformes > Strigidae > Strix > Strix aluco. The sequence goes on along the minus strand of NC_133934.1, from coordinate 121,161,467 downwards.
CTCAAGCCAAAGCCATTTAGCCCTTCTGCCCGTCTCTTTTACCCTCTATTGGGTTATATAGACAGTGTTCAAAAAAAGCTCTAATGATCTCAATTCTAAAGCTCACTGCCTTTTGGAATTTATTCCAAAATGCAGACATCTGATCATTATGTCTTTCTCAGTATGTATACAGAAATAAAAGTTTTATTTATAAAATTCCACTTTTAAAACATTTGTGTGTGAAAAATATTCAAGATCCCTCCCCAGCATTTGTGGATAGTGTGTAATTTGTCTCTGATAGCCAAAGCTATTGCAATTAGCAAAATCAGACAATAGGATGGAGCCAACAGAAATGAAACATTATCTTCTGCTGCCAATGCTTGCATCATCCTACTGAGCTCATCTTATAAAATACCTAGAAGGTGAGCCAGTTGCTTGGAATCATAAATTGTGCCCTTCCCTCCCATACCAGCTACCAAAATGCACTGTGGACATTGCCCTGCCTCTGTTACTGTAGCTCTTACTCATTCTTTTTATTTTTTTTTTCTGTTTTCCCAGGGGTCAGCCTTGAAATTCTTGTACTCTTCCCACTACAACACATCCTCTGCTCTGTGCGTGGTCACCGGCCAATAATCTGTGGTGATGGAAGCAATGACTTTTGAAAAAAAGTTTGCTGTCCCATGTCAGCATGATGCAAGAACTGCTCAGACCAGAAGGAAAAAGGAACTTGAGCATGAAGAAAAGGTTCATACATTCCTTCCTCTGTGCTTACATCTGGGACCTGCAGAATTTTGTATGAAAATTGGTATTCACAGAGAAGCTATAATTTCATACAAGTCTATCTAGACTTGAAACAAACAAACAAAAATAACCAAACAGAAAACAAACCTCTACTTGAAACTCATCAGACCGGTGAGCTCATGATGGTATAGCTGTTGCTCTCTTGCTTCCCCATTACCCTTCCCTGTAGAGCCTATGCCAACATGTGATGACTTGTACCAGAGCTGGCTCAAATGGCTCTGTACCAACTGAGAGCCACCTACTCTAGAAGAATTCGTTGTTACTTCCTTACATCCAGATGCTAGACTCCTTGTGCTTCCCGAGCCAAACAAAGAAATAAACACACACATGCTCAGATGAAGCCACTGAGAGTGTCATTCTTACAGTTAGGGCACCACTATTTTCATGTATTTTTTTAGGTTCAAATATCAGAAATAGAGGCAATAGAATATAATTCAATAATCTCCACTATAAACAAATATAACCATCTCTAAAGGAGTTATGGATCCTGACAGATTTAACTATGGACTTCATGTACTACTCTAACATTAAACTGAGACATTCAGTGAAAGAAAACTCCAGCCTTAATAGTTTCAGAAAACATCTGTAGCTGCAACACACCATCACACAGACTAAACCTTGTCCGCTCTGACCACCATACTATCCATCACTCTAAAGCTACTATGGATGTATTACACCAACTTATCTCTTCCCTTAAAGCTTGGGGATTTATGGATTTCAAAGTCTATTTGTAAAACCTACAGTAGTTCGTGAATTCTTCACAGTAAATTTTGCTATCAACACCCTAGGGTTTTCCTGCTACTGATTTGTCACATCCTGGACACCTTCAGTGAAATGTAGTCCCATAATATCTGTCCAGAAGTCGAAAATAACAAATATGCAATACCTGACTAACAAGATTCATAATGTCACACAACTTGTCTCTAAAGATTATCACCTGCTCTAGGAAGATGTTGGATTCTCCCAACCATGGACCTTTCCAGGGGAAACACTCAGTACAACTAGAAAAACATCACTTGACACAGAAGAGAAATAGGTAACTTAGCTATCAGGATTCTCAGTTCCTGGCACCTGATTTTTCTGTGCTTACTCAGACATGTCATCTTTATTTACAAGTCTATCAGTGATTTCCTCTGGGCTGGACAACTGAATGTGTTCACTGTTCCTCTTAAACACCCTCAGTAAATAAACATCGCTATACTGACTTCAGGACCTTTTTAAACTGATAGGGCTAGGTGTTCTGGTGTCATCATGGAAAATGAGCATGTAGAGGAGGATCTGGTGAGGAGGTAAAGCAAAGGGTATTAGGAAGCAGATGTTGTCTAAGGGTGACAGCAAAGCACTAGAGGAAAGAAACAGAAGCCAAGTCTCTGTAGAAGCATTTCTTATATAGTTATTACAACAAATGAATATTTAAACTGAAACTGCTGAAGGTGCTTATGAAGTACTCAAGCTAGAAAATGGGTTTAAACATGGATTCTTTATGCAGAACACATAATCAACTCCGTCTGCACATGGGGGAGAGAGATGACTGGAGCATGGTGGTCAGTTACGCACAATCTGCCCTGCCACAGGGATACCAGGGATACAAACTGCAGTTTTGCCTCTGAAAAAAAGACCTCTTGACCTGAAGAAACTGCTCTCTAGTTTCTCAGTTCTTTTCATTCCTTTCAACCTGCGTTGCCAAAGCTGCACTCATTATTGCAGGATTTTTCAATAGGAGGTCACACAACTGAATGATAAACTGTGGGCAGGCAGTAGCAATGGAAGATATTTCTCTCTTCCTGAAGTGATTAATGAGAAACGAATTAATCTGGATGCATGTCTGGCTGAAAGGAGCACTGCTCCAGGTCCATCTGCTTCTGTCTCTGCTTGTGATTGTCCTCCTTTCTTCACCCTGCCTCATCAGCCGGATGTTAGAGCTACTTTCCACAGCTCTTCTCCCCGGTGCTAACACAAAAGAGTATGAACTGCCTTTTTCCAAGTTAGAGGCAGGAAAGGGAACAGACCTGAGCAAGAGATAGAATAATAAAACAAGTCACAGGGGTAAAGAGAGGTTTCATTAGCCAGGGTGCCAGCTTTGAACTGTAGCCTTTTAACAAGGCAAACTCCAGGCTTGGTCATCTTCTGTCATTACCTCAGAGCAGGAGCCACGCAGGCCTCTGCATGTGTTCATATGTATATGGCAGGGCGGCATGGGAAGCCTTTAATAATTAAGTTCAAGTACATTCCTGTTCACTCCTGAATACACTGTTTAAACACATTCATTTTTGCAAAGCTGCTGAACTCCAATCCGTGTCTTTTGCTGCCCTGACTCCATGGCAGACCCCAGCACCTCTGCACTGGCTTCTCCTCTTGCCAAGCCCACTGGCTGTCCCCAGCTCCCCTGCCTCCTCCTCCTCCATAGCAGCAGCAGCAGATTTCACTGAGCTATGGCAGTCCTCCTTCCCATTTTAAAGTCATCTCAGTCACAGCTGCTGCCACCACAGACAAGTGCATGTTATTATTAATGCATTATTAAATTTTATCTCACATTTAGAGCCTTGTCAATGGTGTTCACTTATAGACACTGTGGTGATAAGCACTATAGGAATGGCTATAAATAATAAATACTATCCTTCTCATGTCTTTCCCAGTCTCCCAACCCAGTAGGTATTCACTGCAAGGCAAATGCAGATCAACTCCATTTTATTTTTACTGATTAAAAGTATCATCAGGATGGGTAGTTGCCACAAGGTAGGCAAAAGACTGCAGCTACTGTGGGAGGCAGCCCAAGATATTTGAGCAGTTTCTGTTTCCACCAGGGTACCTTTATCTAAAAGGAAAGCACTAACTCTAGTTTGCCTGCTACGTTCCCGCTCCTTGCAGGGCTTCAGAAATTGAGAGAGAGGGTGGGAAAATAGAGAAAGGATCCAAATTCTCCTGGTGTTTGCTCTTTACAGATCAATTGCACACAATTTTTAATTGGGGAATGCATCATCTCCAGCATTTGCCTGCCATTCAGCAAAGTTCAGACACCCGCTCGTTCAAAATCAGAGCCCAAAAGAGCAGAGCATCAGTGCTGTTTCCACTACAGACTGTTGTACCTCATTATTGTTTGCTATTTATTTTTTCTTTCTTCCCTTCCTCTGTAGCTGCTGCAAATTAAGTCTTTGAACACTGTTAACACTCCTGTTGTGGTGGGTTGACCCTGGCCTCAGCTGGACAGGGGAGAGAAAATAGAATGAAAGGTTTGCGAGTTGAGATAAGGACAGGGAGAGATCACTCACCAATTACCATCATGTGCAAAACAAACTCAACTTGAAGAAATTATTTTAAATTATTACCAATCAAATCAGAGAAGGGTAATGAAAAATAAAACCAAATCTTAAAACCACCTTCCCCCATGCCTTCCTGCTTCCCGGGCTCAGCTTTGCTCCCAACTTCTCTACCTCCTCTCCGCCAGCAGCACAGGGGGATAGGGAATGGGGGTTGAAGTCAGTTCATCACCCACTGTCCCTGCTGCTCCTTCCTCCTTAGGGGAAGGACTCCTCACACTCTTCCCCTGCTACAGCGTGGGGTTTCTTCCACAGGAGACAGTCCTCCACAATCTTCTCCAATGTGAGCCCTTCCCATGGTCTGCAATTCTTCACAAACTGCCCCAGTGTGGGTCCCCTGCAGGGTCACAAGTCCTGCCAGCAAACCTGCTCCAGCGTGGGCTCCTCTCTCCATGGGGCCACAGGTCCCACCAGGAGCCTGCTCCAGTGTGGGCTTCCCATGGTCACACATTCTTACTCCTCTCTCCAGCTGCTATTGCTGGCATGCAGCAACTTTTCCACCTTCTTAAATATGTTATTCCAGAGGCACTACCACCATCACTGATGGGTTTGGCCTTGGCCAGTGGTGGGTCCGTGTGGAGCCAGCTGGCATTGGCTTTATCGGACATGGGTGAAGCTTCTAGCAGCTTCTCACAGAAGCCACCCCTGTAGCTCCCCTGCTACCAGAACCTTGCCACGCAAACTCAATACACCTCTGCATCTATAGTTCTTGATCACTTAGCCATTGAAAGATGTAAGGGATCTTTGTTATTACCTGAGTATCCACAGGACCTTAGAGAGAAAAATTGGAAAAGAAAAAGCTTAGGAATACTGAGACGTTTTAAAGAGGTGATGCAAATCCTTTGGTTTTCATCTCAGAGATGCCCAAACAAAATCTAGATTAATACTCTGGAACCTTAATCTCTTCATAGCTTTGTAGCAGCAGAAGTGCACCACATGGTTTCATTCTCAAAGGGAATGCTGGAATCAGAATAGATACCAAAATCAGGCTCCACTCTAAGTATCACTAAAGTTAGGACTGTTTGGAATTACTGATTAAGTTTAGCTCATCAAGCAAGTTTTCAGCTGGCAGTCCAGATAAGATGCCAGATCTAAAGCTGAAATGGACAGAAAATGGCTAACTTGCAAAAATATGTGAGATACCATATTTTTTGTTCAAATGAAGTCCAAATATAAAAAAAAAAAAAAAAAGTTATTTTGATAAATAAATGTCCAAAGGAAAATAAATCAGTTTGGGTCAGTTAGAGCATTTTCTTGTTAATGCTGTAATGTTTAATTTTTATTTTGACTTGTTTTTCAGTTGCATATAATCAGTTTATATTTAACAATAAAACATTCTTTAAGCAAGGAAATGTGGTGGGGTTTTAAAATGCTGAAAATGACCCAACATGTTCTCAAATGAACAAATATATCAGGTGGGGGAAACCTTTTCCAGTTAGAAGAAAATCCTATTTTAGTACACCCTTGGCTTTTTGTATCAGAAACACAGTTCTGTGAGGAAATTATCATCTGCTCAATCTCAGATACAAGCCCTGAGAGCCAATCATCTTCCCTGATATAAAGACTAAAGCTACCTGCATCAGGGCAGGACTAGACCTTGTCACAGACTCCTTTAACCTTACTGCATGAAGTCTGAAGAAATCCAAAATTACTACAGAACAAACTTCTCAGATTTCCTGTGCTTGAGATCTCCTGACTTCACTCCAACCTAGACTCGTTTGCCACATATTTGATCTAGGGTCACAAAAGATTTTCACTTAATACCTTTGCTTGAGCTGCTTCAAAACTTTATGTGGGCTTGCTTAAATTCCAGGTTCCCCATTGCTGTGCTCTTTTCTGAAGGATGAGCTGAATTTTATAACATTATCATAATGAATGGATCTATCTCAGCAACCATACTTTGTACTACATGGCTGTCTCGCAAAACACAGAGAAAATGTCCCACTCTGATAGGTTTAATCACCAGAGTACATTATGTCACCACTAAGGGTGTATCCTTCTGTAAAGCTGAGTTTAGATCTAACATGGTTACACAACATTTGGTCAGCTTAAAGTAGAATAAAAATGAGTTTCTGCCTGCCTGCAGAAAACTCCTTGGACGCACCCTCAGGAATATATAATGAAAACCACGGAGAATTTTGATAATGAACCTAAGCATTCAAGCTTATTTAGCACATATATTTACCTTGATGTCATTTACATCTTCTGTCATTACCTAAGTACCATATAAATTTACTAATAAACATTCGTATTTGAGGTTGCTTATGTTTGTGGACCCTAACCTCAAACCATCAGTATTAAGCTTGATTTTCAGGGGAACTAAGCACCCACATTCCCCATTAGTTTCTATTTTGCCAGGGTCTCCCACCAATAGAGAGAGTTTTGAGAGTGAAAAAAACCTCAAGCAGACAGGAAACAGTTATCACTTAGCACTTCCAAGATCTGATTCAAAGTTACTTTCAGCTGCCCTAGAGTTCCTCCAACAACACAAAGTACTAACTCATCAGACAGGGAAAAAAAGCCCGTAGTAGCAGCTGAGCTCAGTAAAATAACGGTCAGGATCCCTTTCCTAAAGTGGAGATGGCAATCAGTCCACTCCAATATTTACTTTGTTATCTGCCCATCACAGCAAACAATAATTAGATTACCATGGGTCAGTTTTTTTCTAGAGAGGTCACACAATGGTATAAGATGCTGTCTTGACAAGACAATCCTAGCATTTTTCTTTCAGATTAGAAGCCTTTTCAGCTGCAGCTTTACCAAAAGTTTCACCATCTATAATTACAATACAGTCATTACGCCACATACAAACCAGGGCACACAACATAGGGCCATAAATTACGAAAATGAAGCCATAAAATATCAAGTCTTACACACCCAACTCAGAACATAAAGGAGAAATGGCAAATGTATTTTTCAACCCAGAAGGGGAAGAGCAAACTTCTCTAAGGATCCAATAACCCTCCCCAGTCACCTCTGGTTTGTCAGAGCTTTCCCTACACCTACACAGTGTTTCTCAGGATTAGAGAGGATTAAGTACCTCCTTCCATAAAGGCTTTCAGCCGCTCGCACATGTCAGAAGGCCTCAGAAATCATATCATAAGCTGTAAATGGTGATGCTCCCCGTGCTGTACTTTTGGGAAGCAAGCTTGCCTGAGATAAATGTTGCTTGGAATACAAGCTGTTTCTCCTCTTGTCAAGGAAAAATTTTGTATCCTGAGGATTCCCCCATAAATTAGCCAAGCCCCACCGCTACACCCACTGCTTCCCTACAGCAACACAAAGAATATGGTAACACTCATTAGAGCACACCACCAGGGAAAAGTCTAATTGCTGGATTTACATTTTGTAGGCAACGTGTATTTATACTAATAATTCTATTTTGTGCTGCTTTACTAGTCAGAGAAGAAAAGAGCATATTGTATTAAGCTCCAGCCCCCAAGCACTGAAATAACACTAACAGATCTAGAGAGACGGGCTTTCATATAATTGGCATCTACCCACAGAATACAGTTGATGATGAAGCATATTTCCAGCAGTTCACAAGAAGGGCATGTGATTCCCTGAGGATTTTCAACCTTTAATATTCGCCTATCTTTGGGAGCATCTACTCATCTCATCATTACAGCAGTGCTAGTCACTTCACTGATTGAAGTGGGACTGGAAGAATCAGCACTTTAACCTTGCCCATTTGGATCTTAAGCATTATTACCCTCAGTGGCCACCTCTAGGCTCCCACAGATCCTACAGAAAAAAATATCCCATCCACTGTTTACTGAGAAAATAACTTTAAGAAGGAATAAGAAGCTGCAAAATTAGCCATCCAGCCAGAAACAGTACCACAACCTGATACATCCAAATATTTCTTTTAAAAAGAAATACAAATTTTTTGTCCATTTTACATACTTGGAGGAGATAAAAAAAATTCCTTCTTCACAGCCTTCCAGTGTCTCTGCTTCCAGCTCCAGCTGAAGTGAGGAAGTTGTTGGCAAACCTGACTTTCTTTTTTTCTTATAATGAGTTTGTCAAAACATTTTGCAACCTGCAAAAGTGCTCAGATTTGATTCAAGATTTCCACAGGCTCTTATTTTATCTGACTAAGTTCACCCTGTCTTAATATTTTCTTTTCCTTTAATACTATAAAAGTGGCGGTTCTAGATCCATCAAACTGATGAAGAATAAGACAAAACTTAAAGCCAGTATGAACTTTTCTAAACATCAAAGTTGTCAGATGCAGGGGTTTGGCTTGGGACTGTCTTGATGACTGCTAATAAAAAAAAGTTAAAAGCAAGGAAAGAAAGAAATACTTGTCTTACTCATAATAGCTCCACATAAACTTAAATATACATAAAACATAATTAAAGGCTTCTTCTAAAAGGAGCTGGAAGCCATGGTGTTATGTCTCCCTTCATACATTTTTTATCTGATTGAGCAATCTCAAAAAAGCTACTTTACACATCTTTCTAAGACATGGTTGCTTCACATTATCTCACGTAGCTATTTTACCAGAGCACTGCACATCCTGCTTCTGGCCTCTTTACCTGGAAACACGTTCCCACAACTTAACACCTTGCTATTAATGCTTTTCTATTTGATGTTCTCCTCACCTTCATTTTACGTAGCACTGTCAAACATAAAGCATCTATTTGCATGGTTCTAATTACAAATTGACCCATTCCCCTTTCAAACTCTCTCAGCTTCTGCATGGGAGAACTTGTAAATGAAAACAAGCTTGAGCTTCCCACACACTGCAGTGAGACACAGCACTGGAAGACAGACAGTCTGGTCTGTTGGAGAGCGGTAGGACTTTTCATGAGCGGGATATCAGCCTTAACTAATCTTCCAACTCACCCTGAGCTGCCCAGCCACGAGCCTTCTGAAAGCGGGCTTTTTTCCTGAAGAAAAGGACAGTTGCGGATTCCGTGTTGAGCCATGGATGCGCAATAGCACAGTTTCACAGTCAGTGAAATAGGTATACACACCAGAGGGGTTCAAGAAACAAGGCTACATGAATTGCAGGCAGCATTGGAGGAAAAAAGTCACTGCTGAGCAAATGCTGTTTGCTGTCAGACACTGCATGACCTTTTCACTAGGTACAAGATGGGAAGACTGTGAAGCATGTACTGATTAGGTGTATGGCTCCATAAATACGTGGAAAAAGAAAATCCTTCATCACAGTGTAATAGGAAATATGCTGGAACATAAGAAAGCCCAGAATAACTCATTTTCTAAAAGTCCTTATCTTTCTTTTTTTATTCCTTAATTAACTACTCTTTAAAGCAGTCACTCTGGTGTAGAGGAAAAAAAAAAAAAAAAAGGAGACCAAAACAGTTCAGTCTTTTTTTCCAGCTTCTGCTGGAGTGATGACTAACAGCATCTCCCTTGGTGCTGTGTCCCCATGCCATGTAGCGCACACACAACCATCAGAGGTAATGACTCAGCGTAAAATGGGCCCAGCAGCCGAAGCAGACACCATAGATATTTTTGCTGATACTGTTTGGGATGGGCTGGGTTGTGGGCAGAAGTTTTACACCCTTATTTGATTTGAGGACAGACAATCCTACACAATCTTAATTATTTCCTCATTTGTAAAATACCTTGTTTCCCAGGAACTCTCCAATGTTAGTTATCTCAGGTACCCTACATTTAACAAGGATTACTATTTGGTGTTTTAAAGGAGGAAAGTATCAGTAGTTCGTTGTAGGCTGTTGTACACATTGGGAGAAGACAGGTGAAATTCTAACTTAACCTCCTGAAGTGTGCATAAGGCCAGCACGCAACCACTAGCCCACATCTACCCTTAATCCAACCCTGCCAGTCCCACTCACCAAGTCCAAGACAAGGGCTATTTGCAGGGCAGTGGCATGACCTCACTCCTAGGAAGTCCTAGGAAGGTAGAGACTACTATGCTGGATTTAAGTCCTTTCTAATTGAGTGTATGACTCCTAACAGTGTCCCACATCCAAGAAGGTCTCATTCCACAGTCACAGGCTCATACCATGGCCCCTGCCCAAGACACGATCCCAGACAAAGACCCATGGCTGTAATGTAACCTACTCCCTGACATGTTTTCATGACATGAATAGTGGAGGTCTTATACATTAGGACAACAGTAGGTTGAGAAGTCTGCCCAAGTCCTGGGCTTGCTATTGACACCGGGCTTCAGGAATGGGACAGACCTGATGTATTCAGTGGCTAACATATGTCTTGAAGAAATGATTGCTCTTATCCAAGCATGTGCAGTTGCCAGTCCTTGGCCTGTTCCCCTGGCTGACCACTGATTTAATTAGGAAGGCAGCCTATTGCTCTCAGCACTAGCTGATACGAGAGGGTCCCTAGCTGGGCCACACACCATTTTTCATATTTCACAGTTTAGGTGAATTATTTTTGTTAACAAGAATATCATCAGAGTAGAGGAAATAAAAACACAACTCCTTTCCAAAAGTTTCCCGACTATCATCTTTTGTTCTGTTAAAAATAATTAAGACCGTGTGCTCATCAGTGAAAAGACCTCATTTGCGTTTGTCCATAAGGAGCTCTGAATAGCTAGTCAGTATAAATACTGCATAAAAAATAAAAGTAACAAAGGGAGGGTTTTTTCTTCATTTGTTATTTTTGGGAGAAAAAACAGCCATCTGTGTTCCAAATGTGTTGCTTTTCAATGATCCACAAGCTGTTTCTATGGTTTTAAATTATTTGACTTTGCTCTTCTTTCGAATGGTTGCCTTCACCATATTAAAATACAGTGCCTCGTCCTGCTGAGTGCTGTGTTATTTGCCTGACTGCTCTGCTAGATAAGCGTTGTAGAGGTCTAGAAATGATAACCTACACAAGAGGGCAGTTTAGTTTTCACTGCAATAGCGCAAGAAGGAAGAAAGCAAGGAAAAGTTCACATTGCTTTGGTGAAGATTTTACCTGAAATGCAATTTTATATATTTTTGGTAACAGGAAAATTGTTTTAGTTAGTATCTGCAGCCATCATGAATACAGTTTCTCACCCTTCCTGAGTTAGTTCCAAAATGCCTAGAGATTAGGCATTTAAGTGCTTAAAATTGAAAAAAACCCTGCATGTATTAAAAAAAATCTTCCTGCAAGTATAAAAAAAATCTTCCATATACGTTGCTTGTGCAGAAAGCATTTTATTTTGATTGAGAGCAGATTGTTCACTCCTATCCCCAATCTGAGCTTGGGCAGATCTCACTGTATGCCCGTTTTCACAATATAATGATCTTTATGTACACACAGATGTACATACAAAGGCATACACATGGCGTTTTTGTAAATTTAGCACTTTTAATTGTTTTGATGTTCAGATCTGGACTTACTAGTTAGCCCAGCACACATTTATTATTAAGAACATTGTGGATTCAGCAGTTATTTATTAAAGGTAGAGATGCAAATGAAAAAATATTTACATAAAAATCTGCAAACACTATGCATCATTCTCTTTGTCTTCAGGAACACAGCCACATGCCAAGTCTTTTGTATATTAAATGACCAAACACACATTTAAATCAAATAGCTCTTCCATTCAGTCTATGCTTTCCACAAGTCGTTAGACGTGCTATGTTGAAAGGAGTGACTTCGTGCACACTCAGCTTTTTCAAAGAAACATCTGTGATTTAATGACCAGATCTAAGCCATACAGAAGTCTGAACTCTGAGAAACTTGCAGCTTGACTGCCATCCACCCAGGAAACTCCTGCTATAAAGGAGTCTATAAAGATGTCATTCACACAGTTGGTCACCGGGGCCTTGGTGCATAACAAACCTAAAAACTTTTACTGAGGTCTGTCCTAGAGAAACTCAAACCGTTCCAAGTATGGGAGTCACCAAGACTGCTGAAAACACAAAGAAACACTTCCTCTGAGACAGGCATCTCTTAGTGAGAGCAAACATTCCCCTCTGAAGAAGGCAGCAGGAGACGGATGTGTGCAAGGACCAAGCTCTGTCTGTCTATTGTATTTCCATGTTTCCCATTACCACAGCATTTTAGATCCTCGCAGCTTAAGTCATTTCTCCCCAAGATGTCCCGATGAGGGGTGGAAACGTTATCATCATTTGGGACAACAATTCTCTCCATAACAGGAAACACAGCATAAAATCATCAGAGCCATTCAGGTCAGACTAGGAAAATATAGATGACGCTTCTTCTTTTCAAAGGTCTGCTTTTAAGTTTCTCATTAACACCTCAAATTTACATTGAATACTTGTCAATGTTTAAGAACATTCAAATTTAATTCCAGAAACATAAATACACAGGGATCATGTACAGATTCTCAAGTACCAAGAGACATACCAGAAATGTGTTATTCTTCTCCACACACCACACCCCCTTCCCACCAAAGCCCTTCTTCCCTCCCCAAGTTATTTTCTTTCTTCCCCACACAGACCAAAAGGGCTCAGATTCAGCTAAATAAGAAGCACTGAAAACTTCAAGAGTTTTACAGAATCTTATCAAAACTATCTAAACAAACTGAATCTGTAAAAATGGACTGGAAGTCTCACAAAAGCAGGTATACATCCTTCTGCCCTTTGTGGTACACCAGATTTTAGCTGTGATACTACAGTGTTTTAGCTCAAGAATGGAAATGAGATGAATTGTCCTTCGTGTCCTACAGAGACTTGTACACATGCGTGGCTTAGCACCTTCAGGGGAGCAGGGGTATTCTAGTAGACCCCTCATTTAGGTGCGCTGGTTGGCCATCTCCAGACATACCTCTTCTCCCTACAGACTGTACAGAAACCTCAGCAGAAAAACCCTTTTTCCCTGTTGCAGTACCAGCTATCTCTTGCCCATGGGTTGCTCTTTTGGTTGTGCCAGCTCAGCTTCCTACAAGGTAACACTGTGAACAACATCAGGAACCAATCCAGCTGAAATATGACCTATTCTTTCATCATTTTTCCTTTTATTTTTTGCAAAGTTATCTTTCAACTGAATCAGTGCCCTGATGCATTTCACTGCTCAGCCACACAAACGCTGTGCTGGCATAATAAAGCAGAGAGGCACTGGGCAGAGACCTCTAAAACCTGCTTACACAGCACTGCTGTCTAATATTTAACCACGGCTGTAAGCTCCTAACTCTGGCCCTCTGAACTGCAATCAAATTAGATACAGGAAGCAAAGCAAACAGTTCAATGTCCTGCATCTCAGACCAGGTTTTTCATCATCACTCACTAAAACTAGTTGGAAATATTTCACAGGTTGCATGGTTTACCCATGTTCCTCATTCCATTTGTGCAACTTTCAAATGTTGATAAAAAGTGTCAACAACAACAGCAACAAAAAAAACCCTCGCAGAAAGTTTGACTATCTCTACCTGAGCTGCTGCTTAAAGTCTGAAAGATTATCAAAGTAGAGATATGGCTCAAAAAAAGTTTAATCCACTGAAGTCAGTTGCAGAGCTTTCATCAATCTGTGTACAGTCATACAAACATTTATTTCCAAATACATACAAGCAGATATAATTTTGCCTTGAGTTACAGAGACAAGAATCCTATCATCTCTGATTTGTAGTTAATAGAAATGTGACTCCAGAAGAATGTTTTGTAACCTGGCACCTCAGTAGTGTCCTAAATGTACATCCCAAGAAGAATTAAGTAATTTAATGACCAGACTTTCAAGGTTTAAAACCTTCAGAAAAAAAGCATGAAATATAATTTCTTACTTTTACTTAAAGTTTGCAGTTTTGCAAAAGATTTATCATCACAGTAAGCATTTGTGTTGTAATGATTAATACTATTTCCATTGTCATTTTATATGCAGTGCCAAATGGCCTTGGCTCTTGGCCTATGGCTTGCACAAGGATTATATCAGCAAATGAATTTGCCTCAAACACTGTAATAACACCATGGATCCCTTCAAGCTCACTGGAACAGTGCATTGAAAAATACACACCCCTGAGCTGCTATGCAAAAACATAGTTTTCAATTCTCAAGCAGGATACAACAAAATAAAAAAGCAAAAATTATATTTGCAAATGGAACTGATTCTGTGTTTCAGAAAGGCTCAGTCCAGGGCCGGCAACACTTTGTCCCCTGAACTCTCTGGAATTCTCTGTAACTGTAGTTTCCCCTGGCCCTCCAGTCCCATTCATCTTTTCTCCATAGAAGGAAGCCTAAAATATTGGAATTATATTATTTCTTGTGTACAATCCTATGCATTTCCCATTTTTTCCTCAGGTAATCATACTGCATTTATGGCCTTTAGCATGCTACTGGAAAACTGTGAAAAATCGGTATTGGCCTCTGTGCTGAAATGAGGTACAGTGTTTGAAAGGCCACTGAAGTAAAGACCATGGTTTCTAGTAGGTTACATATTAAGGGCAAGTAATGTCATTCCTTCACAGGACTGGATGGGAAAACTGACAAGGACAGGCTGGTCATTTGGAGCTGTCTTTCCTTAGAAGTCCTCCACTGAAATGATAGGGGGACACTGAGTAAAAATTTCAGTGACTATCAAGAGTAGACTCAAACCAAGCAGCTTTTATGCTGGTGAATAAGCAGAAAGAGAAGTCTGCCAGATAGCTCTGCTTTGGGCCCCTCTGTGAAGCCATACGATAGCATCCACTTCTTTCTCTGAGAGACCTGATGTTGCTGCCAACTAAGGCATCCAATATTAAAAAAAAAAAATGGTCTCAAAGATACACTTAAGGCTGTAAAACCTATTCCCGCATTCAGTTTATTGCTAATTCTTCAGCAACCCCTTGGTACCAAACCACAGTTGATCTCCCTCCCAATAAGTCATACTTTTATTGGATGATCTCTGCAGACAGCAAATCTCTTTTATGAAATCAAAAAAACTTTAATGATGAATGATAGTTCAAGAGCTAATAATGCCACACTGGATCTTCTTTCTCTCTGATCAGGAAAGGAATCTCCAGAGTTCAGTGAATCCCTAAGAAGTTACAGTACTAATTTTACAGCAACAGCTGTACTTAGGTTTTAAGAGCAGGCAGATGTCTTTGTCTTTCAGTAGCCTTCAGTGATGAGATATCACTTGTGTTGCCAAAACTTACAAAAAAAAAAAAAAAGCGGTTGGTGCAGGAAACCTAAGTGTTGTTAATTTTTCTGTCATTTGCAAAAGGAAAAGGAACTTTTCTTTCTATTAAATGAATGGCAAAGCTCCAGCCCTTAATTTCAGTGCTGATGCTCCCTGAATTGGGATTCAGCTCTCTACAATAACAGGAGAGGTAGTTTGAGGGAGAAAGTCCCTGTTTAAGCATAAAATTCCTTCAAGAATTAGCAGAAATGACAAGCAAAAGATATCGGAAATAAAAGTCTCGTGTTTGTTTCCTTGTTGTAATCTGGAAATGCTCCTCTCATAAGAGTTCTGTCTTTGTTAGTTGAAACATTACCTATTTTTTTATTGTAACAAATGTTTCAGAAATCAATTCGCTCTCCAGAAGGGACCCTCAATCACCATAAAACTAAATGTGAAGAGTGTTTCCCTAAAATGCAGAGGGTTTTTCTTAACCTGCCAAATTTAACAGGAAAGAATTTGACTGGGATAACAAGCAGCTTTCATTCCCTTTAGCTGGGAGAAACCACTCCCTTTCAGTAAAAGTCAAGGTGTGAAAGCCTAGTTTCACCATGAAAAGCACAAACCACATGGCTGTTCAAAAACCAGCCAAGCCTCATGCTACCTTGTTAACCAAATCTCACCTCCTCATTCTCTATTACACCTGAGATCACCAGGCAGGCATTTCTTAGGAGAGGGTGGAAGACAAGAAAGCTTTAACACTCCATTTGGCTCCATCCACTCACTATAGCACAACTGCCTGGGATTTCTGGATGTCTGACCCCCTCCACACAGGACTTCTTTCAGGCAGTTGCATGTCCCAACCCTTCCCCATAGAAAAAGCCCTCACCTCCTACACCAGCCACCAGTCACTCTCCTGGTACAAATGTGTAACACAAACAAGACCAGCACATTTTGCACTTTAACAGCGCCACAAAGTGTTCCAAACATATTTTTGCTTTAGCCTTTCCTTCCCTCAAAAATTGGATGCCAACATGACTCCCTGAGCTTGGAGTTTGTCAAAGCAGCCTGTCTTACAGACCAGCCCGCACAGACAGCTATTGAACACCAGTTTCTCAGGCTGTAGAAGAAGCAATATATACCAGAAACCTGTTAAGCCATTACAGTAAAAAATAGTGACGTGTAAAGATGGTCCAAAGAATATTTTACTGTTTAACTCATCTTGTCATAAAACTGCAGTAGGACCTAGCTCATAAAACATAAATTTCCCAGATTCCGTATGCACTCAAGATAATTTTAAAAGCCCTGCTACACAGGACATCCATTTCAGCACAGAAGAGTGTTTTTGTTTAAAGCAGCTAAGGCAGGGAGTCAAGATGGGGCAGTGGGAACTGTGTGAAAGAATGCCAGACCTGCAAAGAGAAGGCTCTTAGTACTCTTTCCTGCCTAGAATTGATGGTGACATAGAGTAAATAACAGCTACTGCACATTCAAAGCTTCTGGGTCAAAATCTCAGCCAACATAAATCATCGACACTTTTTCTCTGACCGTCTGATTTTATGAGGGAAGCTCTTCTTATTCCATACTCTGTGAATTGCGGTGATCACATCATCCCAGAGGGAGCTGGTCAGAGAACTGCATATTACTCAGACTATGCAACTCCAGCAAAAATGAAATACTAGAGTTTTACTTTGAAAGAAAGACAGAAAAAGATTGAAACCCAGGTAAAAGAAAAGACACAATGTATTAGAAAGATATATTTAATGTTTTCATGTCATTGCCTATGGAAGGATGCATTATATATTATTATTTACACTTTAAAAATAATGCATCTTTATATATATGAAAAAGAAATTAAATATCATCCCTGTGAAATGAAAGTTATCTATTTATCCAAATCAGAAAGAGGTGGATTTTTCCCCCTGAAAGTTCAACTGTGGAAAATGTTGATTAATATTATTTTTCAGTCTTCACTACAATCAATCACAAAAGCAGGTTTTGAAGTCCACTAGAAAGGAAGCTCCCACTTTGCAGTTATCTCTGGTCATGACAGTTCCTTTAACTGGAAAAAGGTAATTTGACATTTAGGAGTATAATCTCCAACTGTAAGGTCCATCAGCCAACAAGAATATTCTTATTGCTTGTACTGGATGTTTAACATAACAGAGTTCTCAAACTCCCCACAAGGAACCACAGGAATCACTATCTAAATACACAAGAATAAGCAGTTTTCACCTTCTTTATTTTTAAAAAATAGGTTTTAGAGCTTCTTTCCCTTCTATACCTCCCTCTATCCCACATTCTCTTTTTTCTCCCTACTTCAACATCTTTCTTGGCTTTTTTTGTTTTTTCTCTCCAGTTCTACTTTAGTAACATCATAAATCACCCCCAGCTTTGACTTTTCTGACCATATATTTGCTGACTATTCCTACTTCTCTCCTTCCTCATAGAATTGCTCCTCGGAGTGTAATTTCTTACTCCCAAAGGAGATGAATGTTTTTGAAAAGCCTGTTTCAACCCCAAGAGTGAAAGAGTGAACTGGTGCTGAGAGAGATATTTGTGAAGAACTGTCAGTGCTTCTAAACTGAGAAACTCTAGAACTATGCAGGAAAAAAACAACAACATAGCTTGGTGAAGTAAAAGGGGCAAGTATAATGAGTTCAGGATAAGGTGAAGAGGGCTGCTGCAAATTCCTGGCAAAACTGGCTGCTCGAGGTGTGGATGATCGCACACTTTGCTGGGTAAAAAACTGGCTGCTGGCCAGGCCCAAAGAGTTGTGGTGAACGGAGTTAAATCCAGTTGGCAGCCGGTCATGAGTGGTGTCTCCCAGGGCTCGGTTTTGTGGCCACTCCTGTTTAACATCTTTATTGATGATCTAGACGAGGGGATTGAGTGCACCCTCTGTAAGTTTGCAGACGACACTAAGTTGGGTGGGAGTGTTGATCTGCTCGAGGGTAGGGAGGCTCTGCAGAGAGACCTGGACAGGCTGGAGCGATGGGCTAAGGCCAACTGTGTGAGTTTCAATAAGGCCAAATGCCGGGTGCTGCACTTCGGCCACAACAACCCCCAGCAGCGCTACAGGCTTGGGGAGGAGTGGCTGGAGAGCTGCCAGTCAGAGAAGGACCCGGGGGTGTTGATTGACAGCCAGCTGAACATGAGCCAGCAGTGTGCCCAGGTGGCCAAGAAGGCCAATGGCATCCTGGCTTGTATCAGCAATAGCGTGGCCAGCAGGGACAGGGAAGTGATCTTACCCCTGTACTCGGCACTGGTGAGGCCGCACCTCAATTCCTGTGTTCAGTTTTGGGCCCCTCACTACAAAAAGGACATTGAATTACTCGAGCGTGTCCAGAGAAGGGCAACGAAGCTGGTGCAGGGTCTGGAGCACATGTCGTACGAGGAGCGGCTGAGGGAACTGGGGTTGTTTAGTCTGGAGAAGAGGAGGCTGAGGGGAGACCTCATCGCCATCTACAACTACCTGAAAGGAGGTTGCAGAGAGCTGTGGATGAGTCTCTTCAACCAAGTAATGAGTGATAGGACAAGAGGTAATGGCCTCAAGCTGCACTAGGGAAGGTTTAGACTAGATATTAGGAAGCATTTCTTTACAGAACGGGTAGTCAGGCGTTGGAATAGGCTGCCCAGGGAGGTGGTGGAGTCCCCATCCCTGGAGGTATTTAACAGTCGGGTTAACATAGCACTTAGGGATATGGTGTAGTTGAGAACTGTCAATGTTAGGCTAATGGTTGGACTGGATGATTTTCAAGGTCTTTTCCAACCTAGATGATTCTGTGATTCTGTGAATCTGTTAAACCTGAATTTAGTGTGAGGTGGCAGAATCTGTCCATAAGGGATGAGTTTGCATGGATTGATTAATTTTCAGTGATGACACCTCATGATTTGACCACAATTCCCAAGACCTCAGTGAAACTTGTGTGACCACATCCCTGTCCATCCAGAATACATACTGCTCCATCTACACCTGAAGCAAATTAAAGGCATCCAGAATTATGGAGTAGTGTGTGTCCTGGATGGACAGGGATATGGTCGCATCTTGAGGTGTCATCATTGAAAAGCAAAGGAACACTTATCAGTGACAATGGTTACCTAACCATCACCACATTTGTTGGCTCCAGCTTGTTCCTGGACCTCTATACAATATATTGTCCACACTCATGAAGTGATGTGGGTTCTACTCCAAGAAGCTCACAGCCAGCAGATAAACAGAAACAGAGGACAGATGTATTCTGCCATTCTGCCTGTGGGAAGTGAGGTACAGAGATTAAAGGTGGCATTTTCAAAGAAGTCCACACAAACACCTCCCTTCACTAGCTGCCTTTGAAAAACAAAGACTAAATGCCTTGCTCAAAGTTACACAGGAATTATACAGCAAGGTTGGATATTAAATTCCAGTTTTTATGAATTCTTCCTTCCCATGGGAAGGCGTGAGGCTCACATCTGCAGCAGTGTCCTCAGAAAAATCCTTCCTGGTCTGTCTGTACTGCTCTTACCATCCAGATCACAGTTAAAATGTTTCACAAGTTCTTTCCTTTACCTAGCTTCTCAAGATTCCCGAAGACATCTGTCTTTGTTGTCTGTATCAGCAATAGGTATATACTGAACAGAGAGCTTTAAAACTGCTTTACTTCCGTGCATAAACCTCAGGATAATTTTCTGAATGCTTCAGGGATACTTGACCCGTGCTGCCCAGCTCGAAGTCCCATGAGTTGTACCCAGAATGCGTGAGATCTTTTCTCTCCTGATATTGAAGTAACCTTGCCATCCTGCTTGTTTCACCACTTTCTTTGAAGGCCCATAACAAACATATCATAACAGTTTTATATCTTCTACTTAACCTTTGGAGCTGTTTAAGCTCCACTGAGATGGAGACTCTCTGATTTATAGTCTAATGCCTTCCAGTCTAAACTAATGTAATTCTTTCTAACATGTCAAAATTTAAATTATGGATCACAGTGTCCAGAATGCTGCTGCAAAACTTGGCTCAATCTCACTGAATGTTTTTTCTCATGTTGCACTCATTAAATTCCATTTGGTTTTGCATCCATTTTTAAATTTTTTTTGTGATATTTAAACATCTTTATAACTTTCATTTTTCTGACAGATTTGATCTGCATGACAAGAAAGGCTTTGGGCTTGCCCTGTTCTCTCAAATGTTTTGTCAAGCAAGTTTGTTTGTTTCAAGACACCACTGAAAATTCAAGATAAATGAAAATTCACTGAAAATTCAAAGTAAATGAGTAGAGCCACACCTGACTAAATTCTGTGTTCATGGTAACAACAGTCTTGACAAATGCAAAAACTAGCATCCTGGCATAGGCACACTATTAAAAACACCAGAAAAAGAAAATGGACATTCTCCAGATCAATACCTCTCCTAGGACCTATCATGGTGCGAGAGGTATTGTCCTCATTAAGGCTATGATGGTAATACACATCCTATGACTTCTGTACTACAGTTATCATTGCAGATGTTATTGAAATCCATTGGCAATGGACATTTTCACAAGAAGAGAGACCAATAGATCGATTTAGAGAAACCACAAAAGAGTCACCAACCAGCTGTAATTGCTTTCAAACTCTCCACACCCTCGATTCAAAGAGAAGGTCTAGATATAAAAGGTTAAAAGTCTCATTACACTGCAAATTTATCACCAAGCACTATCCAGTTTCCCATGATAGCTTGTACTCAAACCTCCATTTCACTGCCATTTTCAAACATCTTTTAATCCACTGCAAAAAGTCTGTGAAGTACCTGTCAAAGGAGTTGCATCATACAGACGCCTAAAATCTGAGATTAGATAATTTCAGACAAAATTAGTCAGAAAGGCATCTGGAACTTTTCACAATTTAAAGAAAGCCCTATTGAAAGGTTCAACTGTGTTACATACTTAAAATTATTGAAAGTGTCTAATTCTATGTCAAATTAAATGAAACACAGCCATGTGATCCTGCAGATTTAAAAAAAAAAGATTCCTGCTCCAGCTATAAACTGATGAGTTAATATCCATGGCCCATTTCTGCTATGTGCTCCAGGTAAGTAGCCAACCTCTCTGACCTCAATAGGCACAGCAGGCTGCACACATGGAGTTGATTGCAGAACCAAGGACCACTGTATGACACTACCTCAGAAAAACAGAAGCATCCTGTCAAGAATCAAGCAGATTTTTAAAAAAATCCTGCCAGAAGAGAAGAATATGAAAATTTACTACATAAAATCATCATGCATTTTGTCCCCACACATTTTCTGGTTTTAGCACAAGCTTTACCTATCAAAAACTTTATGGAGGAAGAAAAAAGAGAGAAAAGAGAAGAGTTAGACCCATCCCTGTAGAATTAATTAGTTGTGGAGAGTTTTCCCTCTATAAAAAATTCAAATAAATTGGCTCTGTTAGCCCATACACAGACCCCGGATGTAATTAGTGTGATAATCAATATATCAGTAGGAAACAGCTACTTAAGTGCACCCAGTGCAGTTATAGATTTAGGACAAGTGAAAGGGGCTTACTCAACAACAGCAGGGAAGAGTATAAATGCAAATGAAGCTCATAAAAAAGAATGAGTGGTTCTGGCTGTGCAAGCTGCTCAAAATTCATGTAGGTTTTTTTGAAACAGAAAAGAACAGGCCACTGTGAACTACCCATACTTGGCTAACAAACATCAGTATGTACCATAGACCTTTATTTGTTTTCCCACTTACTTGAAGACTTGTTAAAAAGTGCTGCTAGCTCTCTTCTCTCCACTAATACACAATAAAAAAAAGTTCTAATAAAATCTGCACCTGTCACACTCATATTTTTAGTGTTAAAAATACTCCCTGTTGTGTAGAGAGTACCAGCTGTGCCAGCAGCTTCAGTACATGACTGACACACTCAGAGGCATCGATGGCTGAAGGTAACTTGCCTCAGATTACAATGGGGCTTCAAAAACTGCAAGCTAAACGCTGACATAGGTGGAAGATTTCTGAAGGAATGATGTCTCAGAGCTGCGTTTTCTTTTTCTTCTCCTCTGAATATTTAAATAAATAGTTCAGTACAAAGGAGAGTGGGGATTTCTTCTAGAAAATTAGAAACAGGTTTCCAGAATAGCCCTACACAATAGCTGTTTTACTGCTTTTGCCCAGGAGAAAGAAATAAATCAGGAACACCTAATGAACAAAATGGAGGTGCAGGTTTTGTAGAGTTTGGGTCGTGGCTGGTTTTCTTCAGCGAGTGAATCATGGGACACCATTTGACAATGTGTTTGTGAAGTCACAGCAAACTTCACCCCACCATCCTCTACATTCAGAAATAATATGAACATAATGAACTGAAAACAGCATTACATGTTCTATATTATTCTTTAGGCCATGATGCTTCTTTAAGGACAGAGATATCTGACTCCTGAGACTTTCCCCGACACCAAAAGCAATATTTCTCTGCAAGGAAGCACAAAGGCCCACATTTTACTTAACTTACTGGCATTAAATAGTTTCTACAGACTTGGTCCTTAGTCAGTTGTAGAGGAATCTTACACAAAATACCCATCTCAGTGCCCTGATCAACCACACTTATGAGACCTTGAGTCAGGGACATGCTTCACACAAACCTGCAGATTGCAATAAAAGCAGGAAAAAACCTTAATTGTTTGATCTCATCCTCTAAAAGTCCAGTAGCTTCTTGCCTTTCAATATCCCACAATTCTTCATCTAAAAATGAAGTTCTGTATTTCCTCTATTATTTGGAATTATTTTCAACTCCGTTTCTCCTGGATGACAAATTTAATACTACTTCAGTTTCAATCCCACCATGGTAGAAATTTCAACATTCATCTTCCATAGCAGCCACTATCACTAAGACATGCTTTGAAGTGAACAATTTGGTGTCAGAACTCACAGAGAGATTTACAGGAACACCTCCACAGCTTCACAAGTCAGGGTCTGCCTTAACAAAACCTTTAAACATGTGCTTAATTTTTGGTCTGTGGGCATCCTTTACAAATAAAATCAAATTAATACAACTAAGCTACCAGGTTCATCCATACATTCTGTCATAATGAAATGAGGACCAGAGGCTAGCTCAAGCAATCTGCAACCAAAGAGTTGGTACCAGGCTGCAAAACCCACAAGGCACTTATCAAGAGCAAAGTGCCTCAGACACCCTCTCTTCTATCAATGTGTTATTCATAGAAGGGAAGATCAGAAAAGCAAAGCAGAGCTGCCATTGTTTAGGGCATTCTACCTATGAATTTCCATATTTTCTGAAGTTTAAGAAAGGTCTTCACTAAGAATCCAGGATTTTTCCTATACATATTTTTGAAGGGAATGCATACGTCTTTTAAATATTCTTTACCCTGCAGTTACTGATAAAGCTTTATCACCTCATGCAAAGCTGAATTATGTTTTTGCCTGGAAATATATCCACTAGAGAGAAACAAATGATGTGTATTCATATATTTCAAAACAGAGGATTCAACCTCTGAAAAGAGATATCAAAGTGGCACCAGAATATGGACCTGCATTCAACACTTTCATATTTGGTTCACAAATACCCAATTAGGTTCCTATCTGAACCACAGTATCTCAAATTTATAATTAATCATCTGTCAAAGTTACAAGGACAACGGAGCACTGTATTATTTTGAACAGTGATAAAAAAAGATGTTGAGGTCTTATGAGATAATTTCTTAGCTCTGAGCAGCAATATCAGGCTCTTCTTCAGTGAAGAGTTAATAAAGACCAATACAACATCTTCATAGCTAACATAGTAGCATGTTTTAGCTCAAAATAAAGACAGAAAAGACACACAATATTTAATGTAAACTCAAAATGGATTTCTGTAAATGATAACTAATTTTGTAGGAAGTAAATGGTGAAGAATCAACCGACCTTTCTTAGCCAATCCTGATATTAAGATTGTTCTTTAAAAGCTCAAATAAACTTTTGAAAAATACTCTTCCCCTATGATAATTGTAAGTGGCTAATGAGCACTCTTTGTTTGTCTGGGAATGTGAGAGCCTGTAGTACATTTTAACAATGTTAATTAACACCGCCATATAAAGGAACAAATGTTTATAACTGGTAAGGATGCAGAAACCCTACCAAACTAAACTAAAACTCTTTTTGTCTTGATTGGGGATATAATTGGAATGAATCCCCCAGGAATTTTGCTATTCCTTCTACATAAAACCCTATTACTGGTTGATCCCTGAACAAAGATATGTTTCTAGAGATTCCCATAACCCTAATCCATACAGCTCTGTCCCTAGCGGGTACACAGGTGCTCATAAAAAGCAAAGGTCCCCATCTTTTTAAAAGAGCTTTAATTGATAAGACCCAGACAGACTGCA
This sequence comes from Strix aluco, assembly GCF_031877795.1. Classification (NCBI taxonomy): domain Eukaryota; kingdom Metazoa; phylum Chordata; class Aves; order Strigiformes; family Strigidae; genus Strix; species Strix aluco. Next base: position 121,137,051 of record NC_133934.1, on the reverse strand, counting down.
GACAAACAGAGCAACATAGCAGGAAACTGACCTCTTTCCCACTTTTCCAGTGGGAAAAAGATAGAGGTTATTTGGCTCAAAGAGTAGCTGTAAGGTTAATTTCAGAAAATGGGATTTGTCTGAAGGCTGAAATGATACTCTCTCAGTATCAGCAGCCACATACTGCTATAATTTGGGACCATATTTTACTCACTATGTATTCTCTTAAACAGATCCACTGTACACGAGGATGGTTGCCAGGATTTATTCCCTGATGTCATCTGCCTATACTATTTCCAGTAATTCTAGAAGCACAGGCACCTTGTTCCTCGCAGCACTGAGCAAGTCTAACACAGAGCTCAGTTTTACACTGTGCTTACACAGGAGCAATACCATTGAAAGAAACAGAGGCATAGCAAGGAGAAGGAAAAAGCTGCAATGGGAAAGAGAACAGAATCCAGGCCTCAGAAACAAAGCCTTATTTGGTGTAAAAATTCAGAGAACCGCCGAAATCAAATTCAGTTTTTGGCACAGCGAAACATCTCAGAACTAGTCCAAAAGCCGCCCTGTAAAGAGGCATGGAATTTTAATGTTTCTTGTTCACAAAGTAATCACCTCTTAGCCCAGTCTAATGTTTTATACTGTAGTCACATTTAGTAGGCAACTGGAATCATCATAGAATGGTTTGAGTTGGAAAGGACCCTAAAAATAATCTAGTTCCTATACTCCTGCCATGGGCAAGGACACCTTCCACTAGACCGGGTTGCTCAAACCACCATCCAACCTGGCCTTGAACACTGCCAGGGAGGCAGCAGCCACGGACTCTCTGGGCAACCTGTTCCAGTGTCTCATCACCCTCACAGTAAAGAATTTCTTCCTTATATCTAATCTAAATGTATCCTCTTTCAGTTTAAAACCATTACCCCTCATTCTATCACTACACTCCCTGATAAAGAGTCCCTCCCCATCTTTCCTGTAGGCCCCCATTAAGTACTGGAAGGCTTCTATAAGGTCTTCTTAGAGCCTTCTCTTCTCCAGGCTGAACAACTCCAACTCTCTCAATATGTCCTCATAAGGGAGGTGCTCCAGTCCCCTGATCATCTTCATGATCCTCCCCAAACCCACTCGGGCAGGTCCACGTCTTTCTCATGTTGGGGACCCCAGAGCTGGACACAGGACTCCAGGTGGGGTCTCATGAGGGCAGAAGGGCAGAATCACCTCCCTTGACCTGCTGGCCACACTTCTCTTGATGCAGCCTAGGATGTGGTTGGCTTTCTGGACTGCAAGTGCACATTGCTGGCTTGTAGTCAGTTTCCCATCTATTACTATCCCCAGGTCCTTCTCCTGAGGACTGCTCTCAATCCACTCATTGCACAGACTGTATTTGTGCTTGGGATTGCCCTGACCCATGTGCAGGACCTTGCACTTGGCCTTGTTGAACTTTATAATGTTTGAACGGGCCCACCTCTCAATCCTGTCCAGGTCCCTCTGGATGGCACATCCCTTCCCTCCAGTGTGTCAACAGCATCACACAGCTTGGTGTTGCCAGCAAACTTGCTGAGGGTGCACTCAATCCCACTGCCCATGTCCCCAGAGACGTTAAACAGTGTTGGTCCCAACACCGACCCTTGAGGAACACCACTTGTCACCGCTCTTCACTTGGACATTGAGCCAGAAGAAGTTTGAATCATCAAACTAGCTACCACCCACAGTTCTTGCTTTCAATTGCTTTTTATGCACAGAGACAAAACACATCCAAACTTTGAGCCATGTTTACACTGGCTGGGACTCTCCCTCACCAGAAGTCCCAAATCCAGGTACAGTCCAGTGTGAAATGGTACTACAGCCTTATTTTGGGGACAGAAGAGCAAGTCTGAAGGGATGATGTCTACTAAGCTGTTGGAACAGCAGCACAATTACACTGTGGTTCAGATTGATTTTTTTTTTTTTTTATTGGATTGGAATATTCAGTCTTTAAAACACACTGGCAGTGGCAACAATTACTAAGAATAGGATTCAAGCACATTCCATTAATACTCACAAAACTCCCCTGACCACACACATAGGCAGACAGGAGCAGACAGACAAAAGGTGTCTTAATTAGTTTATTGTTTTATGACTCTCTCAAGCTATGAAACACAATTTGTTTTACAATGCATCATTAAAAATGCACCCTCCAAGGATTTCAAATTGTTTGAATAATATAATTATCAGTGTTAACACTTCCTTTTATTGTTTTGACAGTCTCAATTCCGCTGCCATCTCATTTGAGCATCCTCCAGCCAATAAAGAAATGAGCATTTCTCACCCCCTCTCCTTCACCAAATTAGGTGCAGAATTTATAAAGACATGACTTAAAGTTTCAGGCACTTTTAGAATACTGAAATTATACTAAGAGATTTTTTAAAATCTTAAACCATAAGACTAAAAAAGGAAAAACAGCAAAATGAATGGTTCAACAAGGCTGTTTCCATTCAGGCCTCCTGTATAGCCTGAATCAATACAGTCTCATATTACAACACTGTTTTTGACATGGAGCATTTTCTGTGGAAATAAGGCAAAGCAGGATAATCTAAAATTTCTCAGGCAGTTTGCTATCAACTGCTAGAACAGCTGTCTGAAAGAGTGCCCCTGCAAATGAGCTCACTAGGATACCTTTGTGCCAAATCCTCGACTGATATAGCACAGATGCTCCATTAGCACCTTTCTGCTGACATTAGTAAAATCACACCACCAAATGCCCATGGAGCAATAACATATTCTCATCAGTTTCAGCTCTCCCATCCTTGGGCCACTCTTTACCTACCCTTAGGTTAAGTCATGTGAGAAGTAACTCTGAAACAAATACCGGCTTTTGCAAATCCAACATTCCCCTCTATTTTGCTACTGTGTATTTGGTTATTACATAATAAACATCAACAACATGTGCACCAGTGAAAGAGATGTGACTCTTGTTTCTCAGTGTCACAGGCCTCTCCCCTAACTGCACAACCATCTTTCCCCCATGATCAGTCATGTCAGGGCCATGTTTACCCAGGTCACAAGGCTCTGTCTGAGATCATTCATATCAAGTGCCTTCACAGTATTTTTTTTTTTTTCTATCTGTATACAGCTTTGCTCTACAAGTCCAGTCTAGGATGGGCTCTTCAGATCAATGAACCTTCAAAGCAGTGGGAAAGCACAACTTGCACAGTATACAAGAGAAATGGGAGGGTCAGACAAAGCTTCCACAGTCATACACAAAGAGTTTAAGCTGCCTTTCAGCTCATCACTTTTCAGACTCAGATAACAGCACAAAAGCCGTGCAGTATCCCTGCAGGGGGGATGGGATGTGAGGTTTCTGAGCTAACCAGTGACATAAAAAATACAAGGAATCTGCCAGGAAATGAGAACTAGCAGATTTACACTCAAATGAAAGGAATTTGGGAAGAATTAGGCCCAAAGTCTGCAGTAGAGCAACATACAGACCCAGCCTCCTAACTCCCAGCCTTGACCCTAATCCACAAGCATGGTCTTCCTCCCCGTTGCCAGCCTTTCACAGAGTGGGCTCTGAAACAGTTAAATCAGAGATTAGTAACCTGGCACTAAATTATACTTTGGAGGACTTACTGAATGGAGGATATTACTAATATCACATCTGTCACAGATTAAAAACTACGTATTGTGGATGAGTACTGTATAATCCATTCATTGTTTTATAGACCTGGAATTCCCCAGAGAAGAGCACAAAATCCATGTGACATCCTCAAGTGTGGAATTTTACATTCAGATGTCCGAGCTGACTGGATGTGTAAAATCACAGCTAGGCAGCCAGCTCCCGAGGGACCACACCACTGAGGAGGCTCCTCTGTCTTGTTTATTCCAACAAGGATGTGGAGCACCCTGCACTAATAAAATGAGTCACAGCAACACTTGTCTGTGGTGGCACTTCTACGCACTACTGACACACAGGACAGAAAGCTTCTACCTTAAGGGAAACCAAGTCCTTTCAGGATATCTGAACAACAGATATGTTAGACCCTTGGATCCAGTCATGGCTTTCAGAGATGATGAAGCTATGCACAAGCTGCTCCCCTTTTCAAGGCTAAATACATGCAGAACCAAGCCCTGAAGTATTTGCATACACAGGAGCTCTTGGCACATTAGGTGGCCAGCATTTCCTGCAGGAGCACGCTCCATTGAAAGGCTCCAGCTGGCAACTCACTAATACTGGTGCTACAGTTTGCTGGGTCTGGGGTTTGCTTTCTTGTTTTGAGCCATGCAAAACTTCTTCTGCCTTCTCTCTGCATTTCTCCAATGGAAAACAAAGATTTGTAAATAAATAAATAAATAAATGGAGATTTGGCCCTAGGCAGTGTCTTACACTTTTGGGCAAGAAAGAAATGCCAGAGACAGGTTATATCTGCCACTACTTTAGCTGGTATATAGGTTATCATGCTGCTGTTTGGTCCTGTGTAAATAAGGTTCTCTTTCACATGCAGAAAGCTAAATAGTCGAGGTGATACTATCCCCTGTTTTAACTATCACTGAGATATGCGATGCAAGCTTTCAGGGGCAAGGACCTATCTGAGTGCTGGAAAACTAAAAATGTCTCCTAATACATACCAAAATAACATCTCAGAGCTGCATGTTTCTTGATCCTTTCTAATAAGTTCATTCAGTCTGGGTCCCCCACTGCTTTGCTATATCACAAGTACCTGTCCACGACAGCTAAGTAAGATCTGATAGGGACTCCTGAGATCCTGAAGTGACTCTGCCAAGCAGCTGCCCACTCAGCTCCGAAAGCCACTCAGATGTACTTCACAGACACCAGTAATGGAGAAAAGTACAAGCTACAGCCACCGCAAAACAGTAAAACAACTTTGCTAAAGACAGATATTCCATTTTAGCTGAAGTATTTCAATTTCATAAAAGTTATTCAGAGGTTTGAGGGTGGTTGTGCTTGGGTTTGGGTTTTGGGGGTTTTTTGGTTGGGTGGTTGTTTTTTAAACTTTGTGACAGTAAATTGAAATCCTCTATAGAAAAAGTTAAAGTTATATTTCATTATCATTGATGCTTTTGATGGAAAAACATATCCACTTTCTCCAACCCATTTTAATTTTTTCCATATGACCAGTTTCTTTAGGATGCACACTGCTTTTAGTTTTCCCCTTATTAAATTTCTATGGCTCAAAATTACCTTGGTGTGAAGCACAGACCACTCTCAAAATAAACAGATCCACTCAGAAATACTAGCCCAGTATTTGTGCTTGCCACCATCTACTTGGTCCTCCTGGATACTGCCAGCTAGCTTACTTTTCACAAAGGGCATGGACTCACTTCAATTCATGTTATTACTACTGTGGCAATTTTTATTATTCAACATATAATTTCAGTCTCATTCCTGCTGACTACAGACTTGATTCCTGGAGACATTTAAGACTACACAAAAAGGAAAGAAATTTATCTCTAAAAAGACCTTCAATCCTACCCTCTTTAACTTTTCTGTAGTTCAGATGTGTGTTCTGTTCACGCACAAGAACAAAATTCTAAATGTAAATACTTTGATAATATAATATGATCTGTTTTTTTTTTTTTTTTCTAATGCTGCAAAAGAGGACACTTCTGTAAGAAATAACTTGTAGTACATAACTGATGAGGGATTGTGGGGGGGGGGGGGTTTCATAATTTTTTTAGGGAAAAGACCTTTGAAAACCATTTAAGTCCTTAAATGTGAATATTGCTAAATCTAGCTAATCTACTCTAAAATGCAAGTGTGAAAAACTGGTGTATAAAGGTCTATCTTGTTCTAACAGTTTATAATATCTTAATATTTATAACAGCCTAACAAATGAAGTTTCTTTTAAATTAACTTGTTCCTAATTATCAGAAGGAAAAACTTCCTATATAACTGAAATAATTGCAGCCTAAGTGCAAATTCTGAAGCACTGCCGAGGATAATGTCAAGGGGCTAGCTATTATTTTTTTAAAAGCAGCAATAGTTAGACACCATTCAATTCAAAGGTAAGTTTTACATATTTATCTTTAGCTTACAGGCATTTCTCAGATAGGATTAGGAAGCCATTCTATGAAATATAAATGGAGAAAATTTAACAGAATACAAAAATATGAGTTTGAGATAAAATTTTAGTTAATGAATTCTGGTCGGGTGCTTTTTTTGCATCTATTGCAAAGGCAAGAAAGAAAGATTTCACAGTACAAAAGTTAATGTGCTCAAAGATTTCTCAATATGCTTTTTCAATTCTCTCATCAGAATAACTTGTGACTGTTCAGAAAAATACTGGGATAAAAAGCACAGGGGGAATGGATTAACAAAGAAAAGAATACCAAAGCTGGTTACCTCAACCCCAGTTACATTACCACACAATTATTACTTTATTGATTCCCCAGTAAAATTCACTTAACTAGTTTTCTGGTTTTTACAGCTAAATAAATTGCTTAATCTATTTCAGAGGAAAAACCTTATGCTGATGAGTTTATGTTAAAGATGTCATAACCCCTTGGGTGTCGCTCACTAACCGCTCATTCACGACTTTTCTCCCTTGAGACCACAGTACAGACATCAAAGGCACAGCTGGATAAACTGTATAGATTGGACCCTGAGCAAGAATTATCATAAACACTATGAGACCACAAAGAATGTGGAAGGAATGATCATTTAGATCCAGAGAGTTATTAAAATTCTTTCAGTCCATCTGCTGATGGAGGTATGTGACATTAACCGTCAACCGCATTATCACTTGAAGTTCAAAAAGTGCTTGGTAGAGGGCAATTTCGCAACAGCCATTCCACAAGAAGAAGAGACTGGACTTGGCGCTGCCTTAGTTCTCATGAAATTTCACAGTCCTAAGTGGGATTTCATGACGTGTACAATCACAGCATAATCACAGTGACTGAATAAATCTGGTCTTTCAAAGATCTAGCAGATGATGGAAAACTGACCGTTTATAATTCACCCTACCGCGGTTACCACTGATGGACTACTTATTATTCACAGATTTCACTAGAGTCCCTAGGGAATTTCCCAAGCCTAGGCCAAGAGAAAAACGTTTTTTGTTAATATTCTTGCAATAAAAGAGACCCGCTTCCCCTGATTTCCAGTCAACTCTAACAGCAGTTTTCTTGAAGCAAAAACAGAGCAAGCTGTATTAATGAGAATATTCTTAATGACTCTTGTAAGAGTTAATAGCATGTATAATAAAACAACTTTCCAGTGAGTATTTCTGTTTATCAGGACTACTGACACTAAATTTTCAGGAAAATTACTTATGTCTAGCACAACATTTTCTTCTTCTATTAAAAAGTGTTAATGGAAAGATTAAAAATGCTATTTTCTATCACTATTAATGTTACCTTCTTGCAGCCTGCAACAAGTTTCATGTTAATTTTTCAAAGTTGTTTAATAAAAGAGTAAAAATCCTTTCGGTTCCATATATAAGTACACCGATTAACCTTGACTTGACTGAAACCAGCTTTCTTTATTCCTGAGTGGTCTCTCTATTTTATTCATTCTAACTATGTAAGAAATACAAGTTGAATTAATATTTTCCAGTGTACAGAAACTATAAAATACTAGTTTTCTTGGATAGTAAAGTATATTAATGACCAGCCCCCTTCTCTCTGCACTCACATGGTGTTCCACACAAAATTAGGTACTGTTAATAAAGTGATTTTCAACCTCTCCTCTGCAGGCCTTTGGGAACTAGCCTGTGGGCTATTTTTAAGAAGTCTCGTGAAAGGCACCCAGAGAAAGTGAGTTCAAGTTTGTGCTAGAGTAATCTGTGTACAGGAAAATACTAAACCTTCCCTGGAAGAAGGTTAGGTACCCACAAATTAAAAACAGTTGGAAAAAATATTTGCTTAAAAGTATTATTCAACAAAAGGCAGCATAGCAAAATCTAGCACTACATGGAGATTTTTAGGTTATCCATTAGGTCATACATTCTTACATGTAGAAGAGAATAAATGACAAAGACCTGATTATGTCAATTCAGCAAACAACGCATAGTAATAGATTATTAGGGGGAAAGGGCACTTTCACCTTTTGTAGTATAAAGATGCACAGTCAGGCTGGAATAGTTCTCCTATCTCCTCATACATAACCACCAATATGAAAGGGAAGCAGAAACACTGTGATATCACCACCAGCAAGAATATTGATCTTAGCATGTATTAAACAATAGGTACCAAACACCATAACTGTCTATAAGGTCTATGCAAATGAAACCTCTACTGTCAAAACAGAAACCTACTATACCACATTGAAAACAAGGATTTACAAAGTGGTATGTTACTGTTTAGGAAGGCACTTTACAAAAATATCATCAGTTCTCTGCTCACTAGAAAAAGACCCATGGGAATACCACAAGTGTCCATCCATCTGTCTGCTCCTCTCCAAGTAAGAACACTGATATACACAGCCAGCTGACTGCCTATGGGAAGGACTTTGTTTCTAAGCTCCAAAAGGTCCACAAATATGCTTGGGAACATGCTGAGACAAAATACACAAATGTTCCAAACAGATTAAACACAATTAATCTCAAAATGGGGACACCCACCTCTCTTAGATAAAGACACCACCCTATTTTGTTGGTCTTAGCCACTAGCTTCCAATGTTACTTATCTCACCCAAGTAGGAAGGAACTGTGAGGAAAGGGTGTATCGCTGGACTGCTCAACAGGATTACCACCTCTCCCATTTCCCCTTCAGTCAATGCCTGCTCTTTTACTTTCAAATACTTGGAAGGAGGAATTTCTTGTTTTCAGACCATTGCAGCTTCCATAGATCATTCCTGGAACCTGAAGAAGTGTGATCTCATAGTCCTTGAGAAACCTCATAAGACAACTCAGTTCCTCAGTTCCCCCTTATTCTCTTCCTCTTGACAAGAGAGTAAAACAGAGATCTGTGTATTTTATTTATTTATGGTTCTTGGAGAAAAAGAAAAAGACTTTTCTAGAAAAAAAAAAAAAAAGGGGGATATTCTCTAACAGCTAAAAGGGTTTGTGAATTTGAGCCGAATTTAGATCATGGTTTGGGATTCTCTCAGACAACATTTTCAGGTGACTCTACCACTTGCCAAAAGAAATTCTCTGTGATTCGGCTCCTGTTTTCCAAGTTAGAACTGGTAGCCATCAGTCTAATACATCTGTATGTTAGAAAGCTGTTTGTTGAAGGAGCTTGACAAGCATTTTAATATTCTTCTTGACACAGAGGGGTGGAAAAGGGGTAGGACTTTTCACTAACACAGAGATTACTGGGTAACATTTTCAGAAGAGCCTGACTCTTACGAGTTTCCTATTTGATTTAGGCACTAAAATCCCAGTTTCATTTTTGACTAAGGCTTCCAAATAGCTTAGGGCTTTTAAATTCCCTTTCCACTACTGATGCTATAATTGACTATTTTTCCTCAGTGCTGTTAGTAAGGCTGTACACTGTCATACTTGTATTGGTTTGGGGAATTTGGGCCAACCATTTCAGTAACTGGAGCCAACAGTTACACTTCCTTAATCCATGTGACTACCTGAATAAATTTGTTTTCCAAAAGCCAGAAGCACCAGAACAGCTACCATTCATTTCCAAGGCAGCTGCTGGATACCCAGTGCTTTGGCATATCACTCCAACTGCTCCAAACCTGTAAACGTAATCTACAAAACTTGGCCTTCAGGTGGTTATCTATAGCACCAAGCTCAACTGTTAAGTGCATGAAATCCGTTCTCTCCCTTCCTCTGAGACTGAGTTGAAGGGGCTGGGGGGAAGAGAGCTTAAGATAATTGAAATACATAAATGATAAAAAAGCCATTTGTGATAAAGAACCCTGTGTGTAAAAGATGTTGATGCTGTAGGGAACAGCAGTGGGCTGGGTCTGCCTGGGGACATCTGTTTGTATTTGCAAGGGTCAGGATGCCAGAGGCTTCCACGCTGTAACGAGAAGGAAGTTAATATCACACAAGCATGCAAGCTGCCTGCCACGTGCCAACACAAGCAGAAAACCCCCTTTTCTTCTGTCTCCCCTCCCCACCCCCAATGCTTGTTTCCCATCTGACATTTTCTTTTTCCCAGCCTGCAGCCACAGCAGTTTTGTTTTCTCCAGTGATAGTCTCCATTCATCTTAAGCCATCCTTGCTGAATAATAGATCCCAAGCTACCGGAGGCAGAGCAGAAAGTTGCGAGTAGCCAAGAAAGTAGCTCTTTAAGTTGGGGACAGATAAAGCACAGAATTTGCTGCAATGCTAACAGAGGAGAAAAAACATGTATACACTGACCCATTTCTATCATGTTGCCTAGAGGGTATTGCTGAAAACAGCTAGGTAGCACACTGGTGGAAACTGCAGTTAACCAAGTGTATATCGTTGCTTATTTATTCTCTGTAATTTGTTTTAAAACATCAAATCTATCAACTTGAAACTATCTAGGCACTCTACACAATGATGTATTTGTTAGACCTCCCTCCCTCTACCACACAGTTTCATCTTGACTTTAAAGTGGCCTTCAATTCCACAAGAAAAAACAGTCAAGAAGCATCAATACCACCTTGATTTCAGCAAGGCTCCCAAAGTGGCAGGGTTTCAACCAAAAGTCTCTCAGAAGCAAGACGGAAGGGAGCTAAGCTCTTCACAGCATGTCATCTTTCTTGCTGTTTTGTAGCATTTGTCTGACAGGAGGACCAGGAGCTCACCTGTGCTCTGAAGCCAGGTGATTTACACACCAAGCTCCAGGACAAAGCAGATACACCTGAACGGACCCAAGGCCAGCAGCCTTCTAGCCAGAGCTCAGGGGTAATTCTCAATTTTGGCTCCATTAATATGTTGGGAGCTCCAAGCCATGGCAGCTGGACTGCTCTGGGGATCCCAGCTAGCCTATCTAAAGCTCAGCTGATATAAAAACAGAAATTAGCCATATATACTTACATCAAGCCTGGCACCCTAGGGTCCTTTTCCAAACAAAGCTTTTGCACCCTGATGTAATAATAGAACCATATTTGTACCATTCCTTCTGTATTGGAGTTTCCTATCGTTTTAGAGGATGCTGTTTTGATCACCACACATTATGTTGAACTGTCAGATGGTCCCTCAGATTTCCCTTAATAACCAAGTGGCTTTACTTCAAACCTGCTATACACTAGGTCTCTGTTCCAGCATGAACAGCCCCATTACTTCCAGTGGGAATATCTATAAGCTTTAAATGAAAGAGGCATTTTTCTGAGTTGTAGTTTAAACCACCAGCCTATAAACCTGCTTAACACATGCTACTTCTAGCTATCAACAGCATCATTAACTTCTCTCTTTCTCAAACCAGCTTTCTGACAGTGGAGATACTTCTGTTCTTTTAAAAAGCTTGATTTCCACTTTTACCAAAAGTAATTGGAAAGAAATTGTCACACTCGATATGATATTTCCAGTTTACAGCTTATGTGGTACATTTCAATCGAGCTTCGTATTAGATTTTGGCATTCAGATGCCATATATATCCCTGCAGGTGTATGTCAACCCATTTTCCTTTAGTCTGTATCATGCGTTCAAATGATCTTTATATTATTGATGACGCTTCTTTAGATCAATGGAGTACTCAAAATAATCCATCTTCTTATTTTTCTGGCAAGCCAGGTGTTATTCTGGGTCTTCATACTTTTAGTGTTTGCCTCCAGGTGTTGCATCTATCAGGTTTTTTTTATAAACTCAAATCTACCTTTTTTTTAAGGGTAAATATAATAACTAAGCCTAGTAACTGTTGCCTGAAGAACATCGATAACAATGTTTAGTCTACAAGAATGTTTCTGTGTGACACAAATTTTGGAGTCCCTGGCTCTTTCTCAATTGAAAAGGTTAAATGGTGTTGATTTAGTCCTTTTCTGCATGAAATACAGTTTCCCACATGTACTTATTTTGGTTTTTTTGGTAATAACATTTGTCTCTTTTCCAAAGTAATAATTTTGTATAATAAAATTTTGAAGATGTCTCTGACTGAGGTTTCTGTCTGTAATACATTTTTATCTAGCTCACTGTTTATTATCAGCTCTGGAATCTATTGAGGTTGTGACCCATTATATTCTTTCTATGATTCTTATGCATATTTTTATGATGACCTCATGGGATTACAGCAATTTATTATTTATGAAACTCCCAGCCACTTGCCTCTAGCAACTGCAGATTCTGCAATCTCAAGCATCAGAAAGCTTACTGGAGGTAGACTCTCCCAGCTCTTGTGCTTACAACCCTTTTTTTTGGCTCATAGTGAAGAAAATTAACTTATCCTTAAGGCTTTGTGTAGGCTTGTTACTTCAGACCAAATAGAGCTCCTTAATTTATACCTCCTGAGGTGAGCTACAACCATTCAAATGCGAAGGACTGTTGATTGCCTCTGTAATACCAGCTATAAAATTTTTGGTTTAGAATTAGGATTCTATCTTTGTTCACCTGTTATTTATCTCTGTGGAAGGGCACATAGCCTGTGACCTATGCTCAAAGTAGGAAGTATATTGGCTTCATTTGATGATGAAAACTCAGTACACAGGCATCAAACTTTGTTCCCTTCTCCAAATCCTATCTTCTGAGTGAGGAAACTAGTTTTCCACACATAGGAGATGGCCAAGCAACAATCATATGGAAACTTTTCAAGGCTTGTATTTAAAAATCCAGCTTCTAAACTCTGGAAATTAATCATAAATATTAATCAAAGTCTCTATCAGAAATAACATTTTTCTTAACAGTAAGATCCTATTAAAGTATCAGTGCTTTAAAACCAACCACCGGGTGCCTTTACATTTCAAGCACAAGCAGTAAAATGTTCTGCACCACTAGTACCTATCCACCAACTCTTATTTTTTGTTGTATTTCAATGCCACCTAGAACACAAGGTAAGGGACGATTCCCAGTGTTATGATCACTGTGCACACATAATTCCCTATCAGTCAAGCAGTAGATATGCACGGACTTGCTGGGCATCATCTAGAGCCATTTGGGTATGGTGGTGGCTTGACAGCCATATGTGAAGCTAGATGATCCCATGTGCCTAAAGACTGTAAGCAACCATCACAGTACTTTGGGACCAGACACAAGTGTTCTCCAGCTGGAAGCATCCCCTGGAGCACCGGCTAGACATCTATGACCTGAATAAGGTTGTCTAACCGGAATGAACTCTCTATGCCTACCAAAAAATGTCTCCTACTAAGAGCTTCCACATCTGTCCTTGATGCTCTACCAAAGTTGAGCCTGTTGTGTAAAATGCATGACCAAGCCAGCCCATGGTATTCATATAATTCACAGCTGCTCAGTATCCTATATATAGTTGGAACTAGAAAGTTTTCAGGGTTCGGACTACCTTTGGCTGGCAATCCCTCCTTTGCCTTGTATTTATACACATGACAGAGCTCCATTCCAAGGTGCGAAGCTATGTGCAGCAACATTATAAATCATAGTAACCAAGAATATCCCAGAGCTACCAAAAACAGATACACCAGGCTGTGGGGCAATCACCCCCAGTGCTCATCGCGCTCTACAAGATGCTTAATTTCCAAGCTCCTCGTGCCAGTTCAAGCAAGAGGCATCATCTCTGTGCAGGTGGATTTGCAGTCCTCGGTATGCTTGAGCGACCCTTTGAGTGCGGCAGAGCCCTCAGTAGCTTGCAAAATCACAGGCGGGTGACAGGCAAATGCCACCCTGGAGCTGACACCTGTGCAGTGGAGGCTTGAAAAATGCCTGACACCTTGGGGGGCTGTGACTTGTTTTCCTTTCAGCTCCTCAATCAACCTGACAGGAGCTCGCTTTGAGTTTTCAGTTTTGGCAGTGCCAATAAATTCCCCTCACACTGTGAGATTTCAGGCTCCTCTCCTACTCATTCATGACCGCTGCCTTTGTGGCACCACACCACACCAGGGCAATTACTGAGGCTGTGTGGGACGCATTAAATTCCTCATCAAGGAGCGTGTGGTAATATCGCTGCTGCTGCTGCAGCCACCTCTGCATCTTCTCTGCAACAGAAGATGCTCTGAGGCCTCGAACTCATTTCATTCCTACCTTTTAATTAGTTCAGACATTTTCCAGGGGTGATTTTCATATTGTTTTAGGGACATCTTCCTAGCCAGTTCATCTTGCCTTCTGTTAGAGAAAGAGCAGACCCAAGAAAAGTGTCAGAAATGTGACAGTATTTGAGGACCTCTCTTTACCGTTACTTCTCCCTCTTCCAGTATTTTCACTGGGTATTAATGAGTCAGAATATGAATTCACCTGAGTGATTGGTATTATACAGTAGACATGCAATATATGTTTTTAGCCTGCAATGAAACCTGTTTCATCAGTTGAGACCCATGAGACTTGAATTCTAGGGTGTCAGAAAAATACAGTTTCCCCTGAATTAAAGGGATTGTTCCACCTTCTTCCAAGCAGGGCAAGAGAGGAAAGCTGCCTTTGCTAACTGATGAAATCTAAGTTTTCTGAAGCTTGTATTTACTGTTGCAGCTAGTCTGGGTTACCTCTACCTTGAGTCTCAGTCATGATTATTTTGCATTTATATACTGGTCAGCCATGGCATGCTTCATGATGTGGCCACAGGGTATTTGTTTTAAATAGTAATAGCATGCTTCCTTGTATTTTCACTTCCCTAATTCCTTCTCTTTTCTTCCCTGAGAATAACCAGATTTAGCTGTCAGTGCCTGTTCCTACCAGCAGCTCAGGTGCTCTCATCAGCTCTGCCTGTCTGCCCAGAAACCCACAAATTGCCACGGGCAGCCTCCAACAGCCACCTCAGACCATGCTTTTCTGTATAGCCGATGGGCACTGCCCGCAGGATTTGTTTTTGTCTTAAATTCACTTCAGCAAAGAGAAACACTTCTGCTGTCATAATGAGACATGCTGGTGCATCAGCATTTCTGGCTTAATATGGGAGGGAAAAAAAAGAATAAAGAACAGTGACATTAAAAATACTGGTAGGAAAGGCAAATATCAGTCTCAACATTTGCCTAACTGTTATTTGCTTGATGGGATGGATGTATTCTTTCCCTACCAGAGGGAAAGTGTAATTTGATCATTTCTTTTTTTTTTTTTTTGACTCTTCATTGAGCTTTTCCTCACATTCATTTCCTAATGCTCCTAATTTAAAGTCATTGTCTTCTAGCAGGTTCTCTGTCTACCTATTAATAAAAAAACCCTTCACCTTCTAAAAATACAGGAGGCAGTGTCTGGGAAAAGGTTTCAGCATTTCAGCTCAGGTGAGGAAGCAGTTACTCAAAAAAAACCCAAACAATAAACAATAACAAGAAACTGAAAGCTTAACAGTCATAGCTCTACTTCCTATTAATTGCTCATAACATATGTATGCACAGAAAATAAGTGCAGGGCCTCGTGCCTACCTGTTATAATTGACCTTAATTCCATACAGATCTAAAGAACCATGCCCTCCCTATACCAGACAAAGATCTGCCCCAAACATGGTATTTACATTGCGTATCATCTTGTGATACAATAACATGCAATGATCATTCAGAAAGGAGGCTGACAAAAACATGTAAGAGATTTTGGAGTAGTAATTGGGTTGCTTTGTACCAGGTTTTTAAATCCTACAGCCTCAAATTGTTATGATAACTTCCTTCCACCTTTATTAAATAACATCTGGCTTTCAGGACATAAAGTTTCTCCATGTCACTTGAGTCTTTCTAAAAAGAACTACACGACTTCAAGTACAATACTTTGTCTGGGGAGAGGGGGACATTCATTCATCCTTTCTCCCTTTCACCATGTGAAAATACAGAAAGCATCAATCCGAGCAGCTCCAGGTTCATCAGGTTTGTGTGGATTTCTAAAATTCTCTTTCTGTCTTCCTCAAAAATATTTGTTCTCCCCGAGCCATCTGCACAGTTCTGGCAGCAAGATTTCCTCAGCCCTTTCTGTGGCAGCTATCCCCTTCCAGAACATTAATTTTACACTTGCACTGAGGGGAGGAGAGACAGTGCTTCTCCCATTGCTCGATTGCTTGGTCATGTAGATTCTGCTCCAAGTCAAACGTTTCCCCTATGAGACATCAGCTGAGCACACATTGTCTGACCCTTTCTCTCCATTTCAAGGCAAAGCACTTAATTTGTTTAGATGTGATCTAACTAAGTTCAGAAATTACATGCCAGAATTTGCTTGCTTGCCTATTTTGCTGAACCATATCACTTGCAACCTTTTTTCACCCCCTTTATTATTTAATATTCTGTAAGATAAAATTTCTCTTGAGGAAGAACTGTAAACATCTCTTTGCTAATGCAGATCCATAAGAGCCACCAGAGATAGCTATATTCTGGGAAAGAAAAACAGGCTCATCTGTTTTTAAACATTTGCCCTGACATTCACCTTCCTCCTGCTCTCCAGCTCAGGAGTTCCCAGCTGGGATCCTGGGTGAACTTGTGTGCCAGCAAGGAGCGCAGCTCTGCCACATGTGGCTACAGACACATAGTACAAAGCACAGCACTCGCTGGCACAAACATGCAGGAAGAGCAAGGGAGTTTTCAAAGTGCCACTGGTCTGATATCAGCATATTTAAAGTTAAACCCATAGGTATTCACAATAATAGGCACACAGTTGCTTTTCCAGGACAGCACCCATCTGCCAAATTATATCTAAACTGCACAATTCTAATTTTGTTTGCTCGATATTTCCCAATCATTACACAGACTTAAAAAAAAATAGTAATGAAAAATATTTTCATTCTAAAATGAATATATTTATAGGCATTAAGGAAACATGAAAAGGACACTGTAGGACCACTGAAGTCAGTAAGAGTCTTTCTGTTGACGTCAATGAGGTTTTGGATCGGATTCTAATTTATTGGATAGATTATTTGTTGACAAGTCTTCATTCATCTTCAACAGGAAACAGACTATGACACAAAATAGGAATCTGGGCAGAGAAAGCGTATTTGTATAAAAGCATTAGGCCAAATGTTCAGACCAAATAAATTGGATCAGCAGGGTGAAATGTGACACTTCCGCAGACAGAGACATATGGCTTTTCATATAGAAAGGACTGAAGAAAGGCCCAGATGAAAAGATGTGATTTTATCATTTCCTGTGACATCTACAGCTCATAACATTACAGCATGGGGGAAAAAAATAAAGAATGCTATCAGCACCAGCATGAAGTGACTCACCCATGGTTCTCACTGCAGTCAATGGTTTGACAGAACTTTTTCTTTTGCTATTTGACTGCCAGTCCCAAGCAGCAGTACATGCAGAGCCACATGAAACATAGCAATCAACAGGCTAACCTGCAGCAAGGTGGCTTTCAAAGACTGAAGACAGTTGTATGCCCCTGTCTAGAAGGTTACAGCAATCTTATTCTCTAGGAGTAACTTTTTATTCCTGGCTCAGCTGCCTGATTTTCAGTGGAACGACACCTCCAGTCACCTGCAGACACTCAGATGTAAACAAAATGATAAAGGACAGCAGAAGTCAACTCTTTGACAGCTCTGGAATAGTATGTCATGTAATGTAAGCTATCTCAGTGCAATGTACGTAAACACGTGTGTGTAATACTGTTGTGTCTCTATGAAAGTATGTAGGTGCCCATAAACATAACTTTTTGAGATCTCAGGGCTGTAAATGGAAAATGGCTGCTTTGAAGTGAATGGAGTGACACTAGTACTAAATCTTTAGTTACTAGCAGGTCACTTTTCTATCAGTCAGAAGTCTTTCACTTTTATTACTAGTATTTGGTTACGGCAAGATATTTCTGAGTCAAAAAACATGTGTAAAATAGTTACATGCACCAAGCATTCTGCTTTTCTGCAAAGAATTTAATGGGCAGCAACATAATCAAAGAATAAGTCTCTTTTTAACAAAAACCATCCCCTCCACACATTTATGAGAGTTGCAGTTTTCTACTTGGAGCTGCAGCTCATTTCCCTTCCTTCTCCCCACAGGACAGAGTCAAGCTTGGTATCTGAACCCTTGCACATTCCTTCCCACTCATGAAAGATCAGAAGACTTTTCTGGAAATTAAGAAGAGGAGGGCACATCAGTCAAACTCTGTCTTTCTGAACAAGTCTTGTTAACACTGGAAACTTGCTGGGAATGCAAGTTTACTGCTCATAGAATTGCTATGAATGTCAGAAAGTAATGAGCCTAACCTTACTCCAAATCGTTCTCACTAACTCCCTGGCATATGTCTTCCACCTAAACAGTTTTAGTTTTAGCTTAGCTGTCTGCTTGAAGACATTTAAAGAATGGTTAGAGTACACAGCAGACTTTTTCTTTTTTTATATAGAGATGCATTAGGCAAATCTCTCCTCTTTTGTTTTTAAAACAGAAGTAATCCATGCCATTCTTAGAAATGGAAGAGAAATTCTAATGTATACAGTAAAATTAAAAGTAAATCCAAGCAGAACGTGGGTATGACTTCTAAAATCAAAAGCTAACAAGCCACTTCTTTGGCTACTAAAGCCCAAGACGCAATTTAGTAGGTAGGACTTCTCAGCTGATGGCTAGACTTTCATCAGACTCCTCCCACTTGAAAATCAAGACAATGAGTTGTATCAGAGTTCATCTTCTCCAGGGAATGTGAACCAGTAACTTACTAGGGTTAGTGCCAATGAGCCTATGGATTTTGCCTTTATCCACACTACTTCAAACTAAAATGAGTGACTAAAGACAGAGCAAATCAAAACCAGCTACACTATGTTATTTACAGAATTAGCTGCTGTTCTCTAATAATCAACTGTGTTTCCAGTAGCTACAAGTTCACAGGGTCTGTTTGTCATTTCCCACTCAGTTCTAGTCTTTACAGTAACAACAGAGTCAGCTAAGTCTAAACACTGGTTGGTGAAATCCAAGCATGTGGCTTGCAGGATATCAGTCATATCAGTGCGTGATCTGTGAGAAGATAAAAATGACCCAGCCACACAGGCTTTGGTGTGTCATCACATATGCAAATTCAAACCTGCGCAATTAGCAAAGCTGAAGCCTTTTCACATCACAGCTGTTCACACCTGGGCAGTGTCTCTTCCCAGACTGGTTTCAAGTACTCCCAAAGTTAGGCTGGAAAGAGGACAGTGCCAGAAGCACTTGAATTGACTATCCACGGCCCCAAGAGTGTACCCCAGTTAGGTGAAAAAGAAGATCCTCTCCAGCAACTCCCCATGTCTTGACAAAAGAAGGGGCAGAGCTACACTTATCCTGATCACCTGGCACATTGCAAATCTTTTTCTGTCCTCTCTTCAGTCACTGTGCACTACAAAACAAGATTCACCTGGAAAGGATGAGCTCATCTGTTCCAGTTTAGACACCTGAAAGGCAGTTGCCTCTCTAAGAGATGAGAGTCTATTCCTATTCCTCTCATCCTGAAATAAGTGTAAGGTTTTGATTTCTTGCACACTAGTTCTTCACCCCTCTATCCACTCAGATCTGTGTCTGCTCAGAGCACACAAAGGCTCCTTCCAGATACGTGTGTTTGCCATTCCTTAGGTGGAACCAGGAAAGGGCTGGCGCTTTCTCAGGTCCTACCCCAGTGTGGGTCAAGATGTCACTGAGGTGCCTCAGGACTTGGGAAATGCTTCCACATGAGACAGTATAGGCAAAGCCTAAGACAGAGGGAATAAGACATCCTTTGGTGATGTCTTCATCTTGCCAGGTAGGTGAGATGAGTAAGTATCAATATATAGAAAAATTCAACACTACGTTACTTTTGCAGTTATTCCCCAGAAAAATTGCAAAAGGAGAGTACAGTTGATATTTTTGTTCCTTTCCCTTTAGGACCTTCCTTATCATGAATCAGGAGCAGTGGGAGCCAATCCAATGGTGGTTTTTCGTATAATTAACATTTCACAATATGTCCCAGCATGAATTCATCTTGTTCAGTGTTAGCTATAACACACTTCATATTAGCTAGAATACAGGCAGCAATGACATCAGTTTCTTTGCTGATAATTTTTCCTGACACCAGAGGACATTTGTACAGACAGAACATTTCAGAGTGACACTGGCAGCACTAATATGATATGTTTTATGGATAGTATATCTGTAAAGAAAAACTTAGTGTGCTTGAGTTGCTTTCTCTTTGTATAGCACTTGGGCATGTGAGTTAGGCAAATATGCCTTCTGTGATTCAAAGAAAAATCCTCATTAAGTTACATGTGTAATGGCCTCACAAGGTACATGAGTAATAGGCATGAAACATGTTCAGATATGCTGGCACAATGATTTTTTTTTTTCCTACAGCATGCGTTGCCCCACCTCACAACGATTTATTCAAAATATCCATTCAGAGAAAAGAATTGCAAGTGGAATGAAAACTAAAAAGCGTAAAATCCCACTAGTGCTAATAAAGTCAAAGCACAAGGAAGAAAACCCTGCATGACCTGTATGGCCAACCACCACCACCACCATGGAGTGAAAAAAGTTAAAGTAACAAGGGTTTGATCCAAATGGTATAGGTTCCTGTCCACAACCATCCAACTGGATGTTTGCTTAACTTCAGAACTAAATAAGGACTGGACATCAGCAGAATCTTAGATGCTCATTTCATGGATCAGTTCATGTTTAGGTTAAATTCCCTTAGCTCAAGTCTCTACAAAGAGCACACCATGCTACAAAAGACAGAGGAGGATTCAATTAAAAGCCTTTGACTTACCTCCCGCGGATAAAAGTATAAGGTGGGAGGCGGGAGAGAGAACCTATCCTGCATTGTATTCATCTTTTTCATTGTGAAAGGTGTGACATTATTGCTCAGCAAGCACGATACAGAGTAACACAGGACACTAAAAACAGGATTCTCATTCAGCAGTTTCAAATCAGTAGAACAATCAGGGTCCAATTTCATGTACACCTCCAAAACACAGCAGGAAAAGTCTGAATTTACAAGTAGTCAGGGCAGCAGATTTGAATGCTCTATATTTCTAAGCAGTATCCAAACATAAAGAAAATAGCACAGGTAAGTGTACATAGGCAGATCAACAGTGAGCTTTATTTTCTTCCAAGAGTAACTCCAAGCACTGGGCAAGGCAAAGTGGTAGTTTGTGTTTGGGCTACATGTTTCAATACATGGGTACTGAACCACAAGATGACCTGATTTAATGGAGAATTAAATCAATACAAGCTTTTGCATTTAAACACTTAAGTTTACTATTACCTGCAGATTCATTATTTACTCAGACTTTGCAAGAGACAGTGTGAACAGCAGTAGCAACCCTTCAAAATGATGGCACCAAAGCATTTAGTATTTAAGAGGCTGAAAAACAGTGAAAGAAATAAACAGGAACTCTCTTTCCAGATGGAATTAAATGCTTGACTCCTTATTCCATCATATAAAATGGATTGTGCTAAAAGAAGAAATGCAGAACAATTGCCCTTTCTTATACTGGCACCAGAATAATTAAAAACTAAACAATTTTCCAGGTGCTTACTCCCTCTCCACAGTCTGATTTGTGTTTTGGAACCACTGATCTTCCCCAAATAAAATAAAATAAAATAAAACAAAACTACTAAGCTCTCTAAGGCAAGTATACAATTCCGTGCTATTTTGCACAGGTGGGGTTTTTTCAGGGTTTTTCTAGCTTTTAAGCTATACTATTGCCATTATATTGAATTTCTCTCAGCTTAGCAGAGCATGCTGGTTAGAATCTTACTTCTCAAAATGATCACCGTGATTTGCAAAGGAAACAAGGACTCATAGTGCACAATTCATGCTAATATCAAAGTGACAACACATATTCCAAACTCTCCTAGGCCACAGCATTGACACTACTTATTTACAAGCACTTCTACATTCAGTGGAGTCTTCAGTGAAGAAGTGGATCTATATATACTCCACAGTGCCTAAGTGTGTTTTGTTCTGTTTTCAAAAGACAATTTGGTTGCATCCAGTCTGTTTGCTAAGTACCCCACACAGCAGGCATTCCCTTAGATACACCCAACGGAAACTTTCCATGTAGGATTAAATGTATCCCAAATATGCCCTCACATCTATGACAAGGTTCTCCTAAAGTCCATGCATTTCAAAAAACCTGTTTTGTGATCAGTATCTAAACTTTGTGACCCAGTCACTGTCCAAAGCAACCACACACAAAACACAAACTTATGTGGGGGAAGCAATCCTTCTCCTTTCTTGAAGGAGTAGAGTTCAGACTGTCCTTTCCACTTGAAAATCTCGGTCTACAGGAGCTGAATGACTTTACAAATGTGATAGAAAACTCATTTAAGAAATGGGCAGATTTCCAGAGGAACTGTCAGGAGGTGACAGAAATGTGTGTCACACAGACAGAAGCGCAACCATCGAACTGCAGAGAGGAAAACACCCTGAACCCCACCAAGGAGCTACTGTATTCATCAGATCTTATCAGTCAACTGTAAAACAGACCAATTGTTACCAATTTAATTACAATGCTTGTTGCTAATAGCATCATTTTCAGCTGAAAATTATGTTGCAATTATTTTATCACCAGAAAGCATTGCATGCAAGCCCCCTCATTTTGCTAATGAGAAGGCACTGAGTCACTCCATATATGACAACAACAGAATTTGTTTCTTTTGTAAATGAGATGATTTCTACCTCCCAGGTGATTCGTCTTTCCAAACAAAGAATCTGACACACATTCAAGTTACAGGGGGGGGTTTATATATATATTATTATTAATGTTATGAAAATAACTGCATCAGAGCCTGATAAGTTTAGCTGAAAATAGTCAATAAATTATTTAGTTCACAAAATGTCATTATGTGTGGGGTTTACTTAATTGAATAGAATAATTTATGGTAAAACCTAGAAAAAAGATCAATGCAGATGGCTTGTGAGAATGATTGAGTTTCAGTGAAGGCAATTTGATTTTTATCCCTCATTATAATAATGTTAAAGGGAAAGCATCAACTTTGGTAAAAATCAATATTTGATGAGTGCCTAGGCCATGAATTTTAACTAGAGGTAGAACTGAGGTAGAAATAGGTGTAAATAATTAATAACTTCCATAGCCTGAACAAATAACTGTTTTGTTTTGGAACAAATGCCTATCATCCAGAGATCCTTCTGTTCTCATAAAAGATAATTTAGTAATGAGTGTTTGGTTTTTAAAATTCTTTTTTTAAATTGACAAATGATCCTTAAAGGACTCTTGCAATATATTTAATAAGAGGTTTTTACAGGCAACAGAAGGCTAAAAAATACAAACATCTTAATTTAGAGTGAATTAACAGATTTCTCGTTTTTCCCTTTGTCTTTACACTAGAAGAATATTTTCCACTTTGCCATCAACAGCTATGATGGCTAGAGATGGAATGAATTTTAAAAAGGTACACATTTCATGAAAAAATAAAATTGTAAATCTTTACACAACATTGTACATGGACTTGCAGCTGTCAGAGCTGTGCTATAAAAGCAACCTGTAAAATCTATTTAAAGAGCAATCTTACTGTGAAACACTAGCTATGCAAAATTATCTGTTTGTGGTTTTTTAAAAGAAAGCACGATCGAATTGGTGTGAACGTAGTTTATATATTTGTTTTTGCTGTGTAAAATATTTCCTCCCTCAATCGGAAACTGAAAAACCATCTCAGATTTTTATAATGAACAATTTTTATCACTAGAGTGTCCAAGAAAAGATAGCCTGGGGTGACATCTTGGTCCCCTTCTCCCCGGTATATTGGGAAACCTCCTCTTCCAGTGACACTGCACAACACTTCTGCACCTACATAGATTCCTTTACACCGTCCTTCATTAGCTACACATGAATAAAATGGCTTATCATGACAAGCAAGTATATATACCATCATCGTAAAGCAGAAAAATGTCTAATTAACAATGCAAGGCCCTTCGATTTCTTTTTTATAGAGACAGAGATGCAGAGCAGAAACTGAACACCCAACCTCTGCCTGAAGAGATTAGAACCTCTCAGGTGATACCACAAGAGACATACACCTCTATACTCATGAAATAGTGAAGAAAAAAAATGCAGACTGACAGCTGATGGAAAGAAGACCTCTAAGAAGGAAGAACCAGGTTCAAACAGACTTGAATTCCTACTGTGATTGGTTTACAGAATTACACAGAGTTTGCCTTTTTGCTTCTTTTTTTTTCTAATCTATAGCAAACAACACTGCTTGACAGATCATACGTGCACGTGTAATTTCATAGGTCACACACCACTGATATTCATCAGACTCATTGCACCTTCCACTGGATCCAGACTAGACTGTCATGAAGAAAACTGATGTCCTTCAACAGCATTCCAGCAAAGTAACAATTTGCTTGACCTAAGGATTCAACAGGTCACTGATTTTTTTTCCATTAAATCTTTGGTTCAGGCTGAAAACACTGACTGCAGTTTTCAAAATGTCATATTAACATCAATTTGAGCAACAGGTTACAGAATTTAAAGACATGGAGAGATAACAAAAGATGGAAACCTTACACTCTAGAAATGAGGTTGGGAGGCATGCTGCTATATTTGCACCTGAATTTATGTAAGACTCTGCTATTTAATGTACTTTGGAAATGTTCACAGTCAACCTGCTAAAGTTTCCTCTTATCACAGAGAAACATCCCATACGTGGGCTTGAAAGGAAGCATTCCTCACAGCAGGGATTATAGGTTAGAATAATAAAGCAACTTCCTGCAAGGCTTGTGAATCTTCTGTTCCATGCTCTGAGACTTATGGATATCATCTGCTTTTAACATTTACTTTTAACATGCAATCCCTTTCAACATTCATTTCTCAGCTCAAACTTCCTTGCGATTTGCAGCAACATCCAATATGGGATTAATGCAGGTACCATGACATTCAGAAGTATAAATCAATTAAGCACAGGTCTTGCTATGCAGGCACTATGACACAGATAATAACTCTGGTAAACCCTATATTCTGTTTTCAACTAATTTTCTTTGTTTGTTCCCAGCATCCTCCTGGCTGTAAGTACTGTCACTCCATTTAAAGCAGCCTTTTCTTGTGCTGAATGTTTTCTTACCCTGTAAAGAGAACTCTGCAGGGCACTGGCTGAGGAAAGGTGAAAACTCCAGGCAAAGTAATTCCATCAGCCAAAGCATGCACTCATTTACATGAGATTATGCTCCAAGCCACTCTATGAAAATCAATTCACACCTCTGTTACTCACCATAGAATTGCATCAAGAAGTGACAAAATTTAGGTGATGGGAAACTGAAGTAAAATTAATTCCTGAGTTTATACTTCTATTGATTCAGGCCAGGTCCAAAGCCAAGTTTCCTCAAAATATGTCCATTTCTTTTTAGTGACATTGAATAGAAAGGAAGGGGTAGGCTACAGATACATTAACATTTGTCAGATTTATCTCAATAATTCAATTACTGTAAATCAGCTGGGACATCCCAAAGTTTATTCTTTATCTTATCTAAAGCTGGTAGCATCATTTAAACAACACAGAATAATCCTGAGTGTGTGGAGAGAAGGATTATATTTTGTAACTAAAAACATTCTAGTATTTATGCTTATTTTGGAAAGAGCAAAGCTCAGCAAGTTCAGGAGGTCTTTTGCCTCCCCTCTCGTCTGCTGCTGTGCCCCTAGGTGCATCCTTTCTAGCACCCTGCCAATCTGGCATGCTGGAGCTTTTCTTCTACAGCTCTGAGTCTGTAGGGAAGAAGGAATACAGGTGTGCCTTGACTTATATGGCACTCTTACTTTGTTTTCTTGCCAAAAATATTGAGGAAATCAGTGGTACAGAATGGCCTGCAGAAACCTATCTAGGAAGTTTTCTTGCTTCTTCATGATTTTACACCCTCTGTAACTTTTTGATCCTTAAAGACAGTAACACTAGTTGTAACCCCACTCTAACAAAGTAGAAAATAAGTCTTTCCTGATCAGTTTTCCTTCAAGTCCCAAGCATTTTCAGGCTTTCAGTGGCAAAAATGGAAGTGAGAAACCCTGCAGCAGAGAAATCCCAAGGCAGCAGCATATTGACCCCACAGACTTGTAATGCTTCATCTCTGAGCAGCAAAAGCAGAGAGAAGGATACGCTGTGTTCAAAGCATAAAATTCAGTCATCACTAGAAATGTTCAGACTGCCTGAAATACCCAGCAATGTGTGCAGTCATGAGCAGAAGGGTAAGCAAGCCCACAGATCAATGCGTTTTCTCATCAAGACTTAAGATAACTCTTCCATAGTTTAATCAGGTAGTGCTACAGCACTGCAAAATTCAGATATGGGCTCTGAAACAACCACCTGAAGTAAACCCTAACTCATACCAGGGCCATTTTCATATGTGGGATGTCTGAGGCCTATGTAACCCACTTATCACCAGCCCTAAGTCAAGCACAAGTCAGCCAGAGCAAAGCATCTAACCACTGAATGTTCTGCCTTGGACTGGCTTGCAAAGCCCAAATACTAAGTCAGACTTGGAAAAAAAGGGTTGCTTCTCAAGGTTTTGTACTAGCATGACACAAGTCGGAAAGCTGCGAACAGGTTTGACCCTGAATTTGTTGTCAGATAAATGAGTGGAGCTTGAATCTCAGCTGAAAAACCTCCTTATGACATTAAACACCTCTAATTGCTCCCGCACGTGCATAATCTCTCCCACACTGAGCATGTTAGACATTTCATCTTTGCCATTCAACCCAGTACATGTGTCAATCACACAAATATTAACAGGTTTCCTAGCTAATGAAAAATATTATAAACCATCATCTCTTTCTAAAAAGTGAAAGGCTAAATCTATATCTATTTTTACTTTGAAAATGGGACTGGAATACAAAATGTTTGTTCAAGTTCATTTTTTTCTTAACAATTGAGATGAGACAAAGACCACATAGCCACAGTTAGGATAAAAGATAGCTTTTCCTGCAAGGGAGTCAAATAATTGCACTCTTCTGTATTTTGTTGCATGACTACAATGCTGATCATGAAACATACAGCATTTTAACAGGAGGTCATGTATTATAAAGCAGTTTCACAATCAGGCCTTCACCTTAGGTTTCCTCTATTGAAAGGCATACTCCACCATACTCATTGCAACCTTTTAGGAGATTGAAGAGCTAAAGTGGTTCCTAATTCATACTGAAGTCAGAATTCCCTTTTGTTACAAGAGAAATTAGACCTCAAGGCAGATATTCAAAAATACTAATTCAAGCCAAGGAAGACTCTTGCAGACTGTGATTTGGTTTCTTTTCAGAAAGGTCTCCAAGAAGCATTTCTTTTTCTCTATTGACTGTAGAATGGAGACTAAGACAGAAAGTTCTCCCAGACAACATTGTCTTATTACCAATTCCAGAGGGATGGGACTTTTGAAATTCCCATTAGTGCCTATATAGGTTTAGAAATATGTCCAAAAAACATTTTCTCAACTGTTGTCTAACACACATTTTTAGTGCATTGGCTTGGTGTGCCATTATTAATTAATTTACCACCCTGTTTGGAAGCCCTCCAAGCAATCTGAAATGGGGCTACAAATTCTGATCTGCCTAAGTCTGCAAACTTCAAGTCTCAGAAGGATTTAACTACTATGATTTTAATAATCTTATTAATAACCCATGATGAATTTATGCCCATTAATCCAGAAGTTGCAGGAAGTACAATTAAAAATTCTGTGCATATGATACAACTTGAATATATTAGTAAGCACCCATTCCCATCACTGTCCAAGTATAAACCATGTAATGTGAAAAACACATCGTAAACAGCTTTAAAAAAATTCAAATAGCCAGGGGAAAAAATACCTCAGAAGAAGCTTCAGGAGATAGTTTATTGTACAAATAAATATGATTTCTAATTTTTACATTGAAATTTCATAGATTTCTTACCAAGAGATTTCCTAAGGAACTTTCTCCATTTCTCTTTTTCTTTATAATGATTTTTAAAAATAATTTATATTATTTATTGATGATATAAGGGTACATGTCCTTTTGGGGTTTTTTCCCTTTTTTCTTTTATCAACTCCATATAATGTTCCTTACAACTAGTCTAGAAAAAAGTCTGGTCATATCCCAGGAAATAATCTAAATCACATATCTCTTAAGAGTAATGCCATACTTTACCTCAAGCAATACCACATGCAAAAGTGGACATCTGATTGACAACCATATTAATTTTTAATGCCAGTATTTGCAGTTTTAGCTCTTGCACAAGACATTTTGATTATAATATACTGTTCAGTAAAGGCGCTTGTCACTCAAAAAGACAGAAAAACACACGAAAAAGATGGAGTATGTATACCGAGAATACAGAGAAGTGAAAAGTACCAACACTTCATCTCCCAGTATGGATCACCACACAGGCCAAGCTGTGGAACTGAGCTGCCAAAACAAACCCAGTGCCATTCAGAGAACAACGATGCCTATTTGTTCAAATAAAAACCAAAGACACAAGAAGAAAATGATGCAGGAATGTAATGGTGACAATGGTACCCAGCCCTTTTTCATTAAGCCATTTTTTAATAAATTGCAGTTTAAACAGGTTGTAATGTTCTATTAAGTACATTTCACATTGTATAGACTGTATTTTATGAAGTATAGACTGCACACACACTCACATACTTTTCATGTATTTGTCAATTTTATGTTTTGAGATAGCTTCACATAATGATCTTGGCTGAGATTTTCAAACGCAGCTTGAAGATCACAGTCTTAATATGATGCTGTGATTTACTTTCTGGTTCTCTCAGGGTATATTTTATACAAAAAGTTGTGGAAAGCCTTACCAGTTTGCATGTTGTGACACTTAAGAAACACTTAAGTATGCAAGTGCAGGAAGCAATAATGCCCTCAGCTCATTTCCCTACAAGTATTAATTAATATAGTGATTTTTTTTTTGTTTCTGCCAGAGAAGTTGTAAGACCTTATTGAACAGATAGAAATTAAAGAAGCAATAACAATTCTCACTCACCCCCTCCACACCTGCATTACACTGTACCATAAGCAAAGGCACTATAACTCTACTCACTACATTCAAATTGCTTGCAGCCAATGACCCACTTAGAGCATTTTTACACTCCTGCTTTTAGAATAACTCTCCCAAATCAAACCTGTTCTGCTGCAGATAGGCTTTTGTGTTGAAAGGCATTTTCTGAAGTAGTATTTATCAAAACCCAAACAAATGATAGGACAATCTAATCAAAACACTGAAATGACTGCCTGATTGTATTTTAAAAATCATAACCTAATTAGAACCAAATTGATTTTTCCGTTAGCATGAAATTAAAACTAATTTCCCTGCACAATATTTACTCTAATATTCCCCAGATGCAAATACAGTCTCATAAAACATTTCATAAAAAAGGTTTTATAATTGTTTCCTGATTTTTTTCATTACATCATCAATTGTATTTATCTTTCTAAACTATCCTTCTTATTGTCTCTCTGGAAAATGTATTAACAAAGGGAGAGAGATGATGAAACATCACTGAAATTCTTTAACTGCTCAGATACCATGGGCAGATAAAGAGGTATTTTTCAGAGGATCTAGTCTTTCATTTCCTTTCCTAGCCAAACCTGCTCCTGAGATGACTTCTCCTAAATTAATGTTACACTCAAGCTGATAGACAGCAAAAGGTGGCAGACGCTCCCTGTTCAATTTCTTTTAAAGAAATGGGCTAGAAAAGTAGATTTGTCGCCAAAAGAAATTCCTCTGTCATCCTTCAACATATTCACAGTTTTCTCATTCAGTGTCACATCTACTGCCCTAGGCTCTTTCTTTCTCTCTG
The DNA here is from genome assembly GCF_031877795.1 of Strix aluco. Lineage (NCBI taxonomy): Eukaryota > Metazoa > Chordata > Aves > Strigiformes > Strigidae > Strix > Strix aluco. Next base: position 121,107,451 of record NC_133934.1, on the reverse strand, counting down.
CGACAGAAAAAGTTCCTGAATTCCTGCAGCGTATGGCAGTTTGTACATTGGGAAATTGAACAGTGAGACACTACCTCACTCTAGCACAGACACAATCAGATTTATAGGACTATAATTTCATTTGCTATGATGGCTGCCTTAATGAGGAACGCATGTTTCTATCCAACCAGGACTATTCTTAATGTAATATACTCTTGACCTTGAATGTTTGTTGGGTCTATCTGACCAATGGCCAATCCTAGGGAGTCCATTCTCTTTAAAACCAAGATAATGAACGAGAAGTGCTATATAAATATCAAGGAAATTATCTAATTGCCTGACGAAGAAAACTGGTTATAGAATAACCACAATTTTTTCAAATTTGCATACCTATGTATGGAAGCACATTACCTTTTGTAAATAGTAAAGGGATTCCCAAGCAAGTGACTCTAATGCAACACTATCACTGAATGTTGAATATCTTCCCAGTTCCTGTCTATTTCAATGGAACATGCAGTGTTCAAAAGAGAAGTTAATTCCCAGAAAACCCTGGCTTCCTCTTTTTTCAGGGTATACCTTTCCTTTTGCCATTAGAGAGAAGCAGGTGCCTTCATGTGCATAAGCCATTAACTTGTGAATGAAGGTTTTCTCACACTATAGGAGATCATATTGTGTCATTTGCTCTAATAAACAAAATAAAAAAGTCCCCTCTTATTAGGAGAGTGCACACATCTTTATTATAAAACTGCGATGGCAGCATCTCCCAAGGCATGCCTGACAAGACAGTCAAATAAAAGGTAACGCCCTTGTGGTGAAGACACTTTTCTGTACTTGGACCCACAGGGTCTCTGGACAGGACCTGGTAAGATTTTTTAATGTACAAGCATGCAGTTCATCAAGCAGAGAAGGTCCTTGATCTCAGAGACAGAAGACTATTTGCTGCAATACAAATAAGTAATAAATGGAGACAAGGGCTTGGGATCTTTGATTTCAGTTCACACCTCTGCCACAGACCTTAGGGAAATCATTTCTTTCCTCTTTGACACAGGTCCCTGAATGTAAAATGAGGTTAATGATATTTTTATCATATCCTTTGTCTGATTCGTCTACTCAGAATTCAAGGGGGGGGGGGGGGGGGGAATCTCACTGCATAATTCTACAGTAGCCACTGTAACAAGGACAAAACTCTATTAGGGTGTCTGTTCTCCTGTGCCACCCATATAAATATGATAAATCATCTGCTATTAATCATCAAGGCTAAAAAAAATTATCACCTCATGAAATGGTGATAACAGAAAATGATTTCAGCAATATCCCTGTCATTTATCAAAAAAACAAGTCAGGACTTTGTTGGTGGAGGAACACATAAGCTAACTGATCCAAGAAAAAACTTCCATTAACAAAATATGAATCTAGTATGTGGGTAAATTCCCATTCTGACTCTGCTTTTGCATTTGTTCTCTATACTTTTTTGAAAGAATTGATAAGAGATTACAATTTACTATGGAATTATTCTCCCAGAGTTATTTTTGTGATTGTTTTCTCTTTTCAATGGGGTTCTGCAGGCTATAAACACAAGAAGGCTTGTGCAGAGAAGTAAAAAAGCTGGAATGCCTGTAATGGCAACAAAAACAAAAGTTTTAAGCATAAAACAGACATAAACTTGTTTTTAAAACAGTGATCATGTAATGGATGAATTGGAATATGCAGATCTCCCATTTAAGCAATTGCTCTTTTAAGGAAGTCTCCTTCTTGAACCAAGCTGTAGAGTGAATAAATTTAGGGAGCAAGGTCCTTCCCCTCTCCTTCTCTTCTAACGGACTGAAACCTAGTGGTTAGATTTCTTTAACAGTGAAGGTAGATGCTACTTTCTAGCCTACTCGGCTTTTTTTGTTTTGTTTTGGGTTTTTTTATTGATTAAAATCCTGTAATGCTAACAAGTACTCAGGTCTTTTCACCTGCTTTGGGAGCTCAGTGGCATGTGTGTGTGTCTCTGGTATTCAGCCAGCAAAGTGCTACACATTTTTCTCTCATAGCACAAATTCTCTCATGTTGATGGCACTGTTTGGCAGGTCATTAACTAAGCCTTGTTTATATTTATCTTCTTTTGCATTTATAGGATGGTACACAAGAACCTATGTGTATTTTCTCAGGTCTTTACCTTTAACACCAACTTACCACCCAGCACTGAAACCTGCAGCAAATTCTCTTTGAAGCTGAGCTGAGTCTCTCACAGGTCCATGCAAGAAGCACTTCCAGTGAAAGCAGTCCCGAGGATACAGATTGTCAGTTTTAAAATGTGTATTGCAATACAGTACCACAAAATAAGATTGCCATCTTGGATAAATACACCATCATTTAAAATACTTTGACTATGTTACCTGCTAATCACACACTCTAGTTTAGCTTTATATTACATTAAACCCATCACACTGTCTGTGTTTACTCATAGTGACTATCATAAAGATATTCTTTTTCATTAAATATACTATTAAAAGAAACATGGGAAAACAAGCATTTGAAATTCATCCTATGCCTAGAAGCCACAGGCTAAAATAACACAGTAGAAATTTATTTCCAAAACTTATGTCTTCTTGAACAAATATATGTAAAAAGAAGCAAAGCTACTTCTGGCAGCAAGCCCACAGAGTGTTGTGTCTGTGCACAAAGAAGAAATAGTCTGAGATCCAGCAATGGGAAGAAGGGGAGGCTGTGATACATGGAAGCTCAGCTAACATGTAGACTCAGTGTATATTCTCCCCTAAAAGAAAAAGTGCTGGTGGGTGACACTCAGCCAGAAGGCAAAGTTGGATCGTCTTCCATGTTTGTATCTTGCTTCTCTGAAGAGGCCTTTAAAAACAGGAAAAAAAGGAATAGGGACTCTCCCAGTGCTTTGAGCTAAAAGTTGTATCCTACTGACCGTGGTAAGGCATTTGAGAACATGAAACCAGGAGCATTGGTTCACATGAAAACTTAGATATCAAGCTTTGCCCTCTTCCGTAAACCTAAAAAAATTATAATAAATGTGGTTTGTCACTGCCATCTCTCAACAATTTTGAAGTGTTTATTGTATACCAGATGTCATGTGAAGGATTCAGGTTTCAAAGTGACATGAGAGTCTTTGGAACAGCGTGAATTCTAGGACAACATATTGTGTGTGTCTGTCTCTATGTGTCATGGTAATGATAAGAAAGGGCAAGAATGCAGAGGCACTTGCTCCTCTCCAAATATAATCGCTGTGCTCAGAAATTCCTAAATAACAGCCTTGAATCACTTGTTGGGGTGAACAGAAATGGTAATCCTTGACTGGCCTAAATTAGCTCGAGACCACCACATAGGAAACCTGTCAGGGAGAAAGCTGACAGCTCCAGACAGCAAGGCTGTGTGTCTCATCTTACATATTCATCACCCGAGGTACCACTCAACATCCCAAGCAACAACTGTGCAGGAGGACCAGCAGCGCACATCGGAGTCCACCGCTCAAAGGCAGTAAAGAACCCAGGGCAGTTGTTGCATGAGGAGGAGGACTTTCAGAGAAGGACAAGCAGTGTGAAATTAGGAAATTAAGGAACTCGATGAGCAGGGGAAGAAAACACTTTAATGTAGAGATTTTTCAGGAAATCCAGATGAATTGTTTAATTTGCACAAGTTAATAGTTTCAGAGGCTAAGGATACCATAAAATAAATGAGTGCACACTGCTTGGGGTCTCCCTCTCGGAAAACAACAAAGATCAAAGACTTCCTGCTTATTTTCTCTCTGAAAAATTGAAAATTAATTGCCTGAATTCACATACCAGTTTATTCAACTCCTGCCTTTTCCAGTCATACAATTTGCATTGACTGACAGATACTTTTAGAATGCTAACATAAATAGCTGGCCTAATACGCCATGTCAGGGTATATTTTAATTGGTAAAAAGCAATCATCATCTCTGTTGCAGTAGGGCCATTTTCTGAATGTTAGACATAAATTTAACACAGAAGAATAAGGTCCCTATCAAAAAAGTTGTGTATGCACAGCCTGTGAGACGTAAAGAATAAAATCCATCAAGACTGAAGGACAAACTCAATTCATAATGAGGTCAGTGGTATCCAAAGTGCTCCTGATCTGTCTTAAAAAAAAAAAAAAAAAAATAGACTGGGATTAAAGCTATAGAACTGAGGTTGCAACATGTATAGTGTATGTATACAGATGTTCATAGCTCCACCTATGCTACAAAAGCTGAGCATTTGACAGTAACCCTAATTAGTCATAGCTATGGCTGTCAACAGTAGAGGCAAACGCAAACAACTCTGGGTGGTCTCTAGGTCGGCTGCCCATCCCTCAAACATTCATATCAATTAGTCACCCACCTGTATTACAATGCAGAAAATTTTATTACTTTATAAAAAGGCAAGTATGAAATATGAAGCCTTGGGGTGTTGCCATTCATTCCATTCAAACAATAAAAAAAAAGACTGTACAAATGCTGTGTATACTTATTCTCTAGTTGCCCTGTGACTAGTTAATTAAGTTTCATGAATATGTAAATTCTAAACATTGTGGTGGATTCTTTCAGTTCAGCACTGCACTAACAGACCTGAGTCTGCATAAGTAAAAGGTGCAATGCCTCTGTATTTTCAGATGACAAATAATGCCTATATAGCACTGATCTGGCTGCAAGGGGGTGCAGTTTGTGCCTGTCAGAATCCTGCCTTCATTACCATCCTTCACAGTTTACCTGCAGCAAAGTCATGTCTAGGGCTCTAGACCAGAGTCTAACATTCCTGTGAAAACCAGAATTGTGTGACTGAGCTGCAGCCCCTGCTTTATTGTACAAAATCTAGTCTCTACCTCAGACCACGATTCAAAGCTTCAGTCAGAAATCACGTGCTCCACTCCCAGGAGTAACTACCTTTAACAGCTCCATGACTAGAAGTTACAGAAGGTGTCCTGGAGCCCGAGGGTTAAAACACTGGATGTTCTTGTTGCCCATAAATATCCAATCAGTTGAAAGTCTGACTGCCACTGTGTGAATAATGGATTTTTGTTCAGCACAAGAACTTAAAGGAAAAAACCCAATGCTTCAAGGTGACCTTAAGCCATATTTTTTCCTCCTGGATTATTTCCAAAAATTTTATGTAGCCCCAAATTTGACTTCTTAGTCCTGAAGAATTCTATATAAGCACACCTTCAAAACAAATTCAAAATGTTTCCTTCTAAAAACGTTGAAACTAAGCATTTTTATTCTCCTCCTTTTTTCTTGTACCTGAAGCACTTTGTTTAAATTTGGCCTGAGTTTGAGCTGTCAAACTGCTCTTCTCAGTGAATTTACTCTTGAAAGTTTTTTTGCCTTTCTCTAATACTAAAGGATTTTCAGTTCCATGATATTTAATATTCCAAGTTCAACTGGTAAGTATAAGTTATTTTTTTTCTGTTTCAATAAAATCAGCTCCTTTTTAAACTTCCCACTAGACATACATTTTTCTCTATGTCTACCTGATCGACTTCTCATTATTCTGTTCTGCTTAGGACATAGTGAACACTGCTGTCAGGAGACAAGATTATTAAACAAATTACAGTCGATGCTTATGGATTATACCTATGTACATGGTGTTTTAAAAAAATCATAATAGTAATAGATAATCCTAAGAAACAAAGTGCAATTTCTGCCCAATTTCAAAATGTCATCTTTATCAAAATTCTACCTACAGAGTGTGAAATCAATATATGGATGTTGCTGTAAAATTAATGAGCTCTTCAATAGGCTGTTTTGAGATTTTTTTTTTTTATTGTGAATCATCTCTGATTTTTCTTTTACTAAATTGCATAGACACATACATTGGTTGACTAATGCTGCACCATAGCACGAGAAAAATCTACAGGAGGATTTGTCCCCTGTAATGATCTCCACCAGGCATATATTCTTCTTTCTCTGCACAGATAGACATCAAAATTAAGTACACTGGCTTAATTCAGTAGCCATTGTAAGCTCAAATGGGATACAAAGTGAAATCAATATTAGTGAAATAGATCAGACTAGAATTGGAAGGTAATATAATTAGGCTGGCTGTGCTATACTTTGTAATGCTTATCTGTAGTATTTTACCAAATAGAATACGGGTATCTATTTTCTGAAGCTGTAGGTGGTTTTCAATGCTGTATTGTCCTTATTTATTTCACTTTGAGGGAGCACTTCAGAAAGACCTGTCTGTCCATCTCTCTGGGATTTAGGGCTGCCATATCTCCCTGAGTGATCTGGATTTTGTGTGTACAAGGGAGACTTGCTTCTGAAGCAACAGCATTAAGAATTGTTTTAATAGCACAATACAGAGAAAGCATTATGTGTTCTGGCCATAGGACTGCTCTTTACCTCTGAATACAAAGGATTTCACTGTGTGAGAGTCTCAGAGAACAGAAATGAAGAACATGGGATCTTGTACCTCTGCTTCTCAGACTTCACCCCAGCCCCATCAAATCTTCCTCCATCAGCTGGACAGCTTTACCATGCATCAGCAAGATGGGGGCTGTAATGCAGGCTAGCATCTCTCTAGGGCTCTCACAGACTAAGCAGTGGTCCCACACCTTTCCTTCGCTCCCTCTTCTTGGGTTGAGCTGAGGTGCAGAGCCAAGACTCAGCTCCTGCACAGAGGTTGTCTCCAGTAAAGTAATTTCTGAGCAATCAAATGCAAATCATGGGCTCCTTCCAGTGTCCCTGATGCACAAATCTTCCCCTAAAGAAAGGGGAATTTATTCCTGAAACCCAAAGGATGTTTTAAGGATGACTAAAGCTACTTAATAATTTAATTAGCTTGGAACACCAAAAATTTAATGGAGGTAAAGTTCCTCCTAAAGGTGATATTAAGAGGCTACATAATTTTTGGCTATTACACCCTTTCGATTGATAGAAAACATGCTAAAGATTTCATGAAAGGAAACTTGAAGAACACTCAGATTTTGTCTAAACATGAAGTTTGATGTTCCCCAAAGACCTGCTGGATATGCAATGAGAGCTCTATTTTGCCAAGATTGAGGCATGCCACATCAGGACATGACTCCTGTAACATGGTAGAGAAACATACCTCCCTTAGGTCATACCAGGCAGTGAATTCCCACTATTCTTGCATGCCTTGCCCAGGGTGCCACAAGAACCAGTGACAGACTTAAAAGTGGCCCAGCAAAGACAGTGTCCTAATCATCAAGGAGCCTTCCTCTAATGAGGAGCAAGCTGAGGAAAGAAGCACTCCTGCTCTCCAGCAAATGCTTTCTTATTTTGGAGATTAATGATTAAGTCCCAAGGTTTTTCATCAGAATTCCCCTTCATGATTTCAGCATTCAGTCCCTCAAATCCTGGGATTTTATCTTCTCACTGGCTAGCCAGTGGCAGAACTAGTATTTCAGATGCAAAAATATATATTTTTTTTTTAAATTGTTATCACTAACAGAAGGAAAAAGGGAATAAGTCATTTTCTGTGCCACTCTCTCTTCAAGGCTAGCTTTAATGATTTTATCCCTTTGGGCTAAAACTTGTGATCTCACAACTTGGTTTAGTGACAGAGCACCAAGTAAGGAGATGTGTAGGAGCCAGGGAAAAAATACATCCAGTGAGCTTCTGTGGAGATACTACCTCCTTAGACTACTTCAGTCCAACTGCTCTCCTGCTGAATCAGCTGTGAGATTTGATGGTGTGCAGCATCCATGTGTGGATTTACTGGGAGAAGACTGCATTGACCTCCCAAGGTGTGCACGCTCCTGGATGGAGGCAGGGCTGCACCTGGGGAGCAAGGAGGAGCAGCCTCTGTGCAGCAGCCCCACACAACCAAAACATCACTGGCAAATTTATGCCATATACACACCACTTGTGCAATTCCCTCAGGCCTCAGAAATAAAGACGAATGCAATAAACACACTCAAGGAAGGGGAAAGGGAAGCAGGTTTGACACAAAACCACTGTGAAACAGATTACAAGAAGCTCTCGAAAGGCTGGCATTTGCAATTAATACCCTGATGCAGAAAAACTTGGAACCATAAAAGCAAATCTGGCAGCAAATGACAAAACCTGTTTTCCCTGTTCCTAACTTAGTCCTTGCGGGACAAGTAGGCATGACCTTCTTCAGTGGCTGAAGCAGCACAACACGGAAGCAATAACCAGACATGGAAGGACAGTACCGCAGGGACACTGGTGGTATCACACTGGCGCACAAGGACAAAAGAACTAGGAGGAGATGTGGAAATTAGTATATGAAAATAAAAGAAAGGAAATCACTCGAAATCAGATTTTGATCTCATTTAGGATTGCCTGTTCATTTTTCTATTCTGCTACCCACTTTCACAGGTAACATAAGCCAGAAATCAAAACTATAATAACGCCTCACAGATTTATCATAATTCTAACGTTCCCATCTAATTGAGGGATTGCCACAAATTTCAGTGTATGTCAAGGATCTCATTTGTAGAGATATATCATAGACTATGAGAAAAATAAGATTTCCTGCTTTTTAAGTAAATTAAATAGAGTAAATCATATAAAGTATAGCATCAATAACATGTATACTCGCATATTTTAATTATTGGTAACAGGCTCAGATGCAGAATATATGTCACAGCTGTCATACATCCTACCAGACCTGAACAGAGATTTGTATTGCATACTAGCTCCTCAACTTTGCTTTAGTGCAGGATTATTTATTGAAATGCAGCAACATATTGGATATTACAGTAAGAAGCTCACATAAACCCACAGGAAAGTGCTGAATGATGACAAGCATGAGAGGTCTTTAAGGACAAATAAAGCCAATATGGAAGTTTCTACCATCATCCAAGCCTACTTAAATGGTAGTCTACACAGATGTGGTCCATTTTGCCATTTTCAGTGACAAATATGTGAGTAAATAAAGGTGATTCAGTTGCTATCAACTATATCACATATTTCATTTGAGGTGGTTTGACCAACTTTTGGTAAATTTCTTTCTGGACCACAAAGAAAAGCACTAACTGAAAATTTCACTGGAATAGAGAGTTCTTAAAACAGAATACAAAAAGAAAAAAAGAAAAAATTCTCATAAAACCAGTCAATAAAAGTGACAAGAAGAGAATAAGCTTACAAAATATCATTCACCATGGTATATAACACCATACTAATGAAAGTGTAAAAGTACTAAGCTAAATATAACACCATTTAACATTTACGTATTTATTTTAAAAAGAAAGAGTTGGGAAAAAAAAACACAGAAATGTTAATATTTCCAAGTGTAGCTTCATGCAGTGAGAAACAATAATTAAACTGCTGTTGCTTTGTTAATTTAAAAATACTGCATGCCGTGAGAGAAAAAGAAATGTAGAACTGCCTGCCCAGGACCAAGATGATCACTTAGATGTTGAAAAACCCTCATGCTTGTTATTCGCATGCAAGATGTTCCCATTTCTGTTTGACCTAAGAGCCAATCTAGACTCAAGAAACTATCCTGATGAAAATTTTGCAGAAACAAGACATTTTACAGTACTGTTACTTGCCAAAAGAAGATAACGACCATCAAACATGTCCACCCAGGACTTGTGCAGATCTCGGGTTCTTCCCAGGACCCAACAAGTTCTCACACAGTTCAGAAGAAATACCTTATGAAGCTGCTTACCTTACTGAGCAAGAGCCCTGGAACATACCTTCAGCCTCGTCCTAGCTGCAAGCAGGAGAGTACGACTTCACTGAGGCAAAACAGATTATAGTATGGAAATAATCTCATTTTCCTCCATTTTAAAAGGGTAAAAGGCTTTCCTTTCCCTTGCTACTCTGTTCAGCAGAGTAATCCAGAACCACACTGTTTTGATTGTTAGAAACCCACTTTCCACCGTAAAATGTTCTTCTCCCTTCCAGGTTCCATGTCCTGATGTTTATCATAGATAGCAAAGATCTACTAACTGAGATTTCTGTTGGTAGGCTAAGTAATGCTCCTTCAGTAAAAAAAACACTTCATCTCCCTTGAACAATCTAGTGGCCTTTCCTTGCAGCTGTTCCGGAGTGAGTCCATCTCCTTTGCCCCTGTTTTTGAACTTAACATCATCTTCTTCCATCTAACCAGTTGTCCACATGTGGCATTTACTGAATATTACAGTGAACAATATTGCTATGTTTTTATCTAGAAATTTTCTGTTTAGTCAAGAAACACTGTTATGTTAGTCTGGTAAAAAACTATCTTTGATAAACCAATGATATATTTTATGCCATTTCTTATCTACCTTCAGATATTCAAATATTTTTGCCTTCAACTTGTAGTATAGTATAATCTGCCACCATTTCTTCAGTGTATATATATCAGATCTGGTATTATATTCTCACTCTTAGATGGCTTCAGTAGAAATCCTTACTGCCACAATTTCCAATTTATAAAGCAATCTTTCTGAAGGATTATCTGGGTCCTCAGACTTGAGCATATTAAAACCTGCAACTGCCTTCAATGCAGATATCATTTCCATTTTCTTGATCACTTGCCTTTGAGTCCATGGTCAACACTGTCATCCTTCCTGAAATAATGATGTGAAGTATACATTTAATTCTAGGGCCATCTCTAAATCTTTTCTGTCATTCTCACTGCACAGATGCCTTCTGCCTTTCCTATTCTTTTTTGTTTAGCTGTCTCCTAGATTTGTCTTGATGGAATAATCCTCTACCTCCACTTAGTGTCCTCTGCGAGTCAGAAGTTATGAACTTTTATTCCATAAATGTAGATAGCTTCCTTTCTCATTACCCAGATGCCTTGAAGACTAGACCTTGTGCTTCTCTAATGTTAAGGAATCCAGGCGTAAAGTTGTGAAATGTCACTAGCGGATGACTAACCTGGATTCAGAGCCAGAGTTTTTTGAAGGGCATAAGGTTGCTTTGGTATCCAATTTTTCACGTGGTATTTCATCTAGCAGCCAAAACAAAGGAATCAATTTGTCTTTTGTACTAATTATTATTTTAAAATAAACTTGGCTTACACTAAAGTTTTATCTGTAGTACTGCAGGGGTGTAGTTTAGATTGCACAGTTGCACATTACAAGTTCTTTATCACAATAACATCCTATTCCAGTTCACATGCGAAAGATCATTAATAAATATTGCTTATTGTTGGATCCAAACTGCAGAGAGGATTTAACATTGAATAAAGATTATTAAAGAATAAATATGCATAAAAATGCACCTTGGATTTCTGTCTGGTTATTATGTAAACTCAACTAGGCATGAAAATAGTAAGTATTTGAAGAAAAAATCATGGATAGAATTTGCCTCCCATCTTGAAGGAATCTTAGCTCAGCAAAAAAAAATCCATATTTCAGCCCCTAAGAAGTATCATGTTTTTATAGCTCTGACATCACTAGAACATGGTGGTACTGATCATCTCTGAAAGTGAAGTTATTCTTTCTAATTATTTCTCTTTAGAGGCAACTAACTTTAAATCCTCCTCTTAGAAATTCTTTTTCATATGACAGTAGTGAAAAATAATGTGCATTAATCATGTATGCACAAGACTGAGTCAAAAAATCAGCATCCCATTGGGTGAAGCCTCATGCAAACATAGTGAAAGACAAGTGACAGAATCATGGCATTTTAGAAATCAGTGTGGGGTCTGCATTTGATTTGACCTGGATCAGGCTCTTTAGGATTACACTCATTCCTGACCACAATGTAAGAAGCCATTGCAAGATAAAAACTGGATGTGGAAAAGGCAAAAAACGTGACAATAATAGTCCCATGAGCACCGCAATGAATGATGCTTTATTTTCAACTCATTTGTTCCTCATGGCTGACTGACTTTTTAAAAATTAAATTAAGGTAACAGTCTGAGACCCCATCACTTCCTTTTTTACCACCACAAGCTTGCTTTTATTTATCTTCTCCCATGGGCAAGAGATGGTTTGATGTGCAGTTTGCCCCAAACTACACGTACACTTCCTGACCAGGAGTCTAAGCGTTGTGTGCCTCCCAAATGGTCATCTGAACACCAGCAGTTAGTGACTGGACAGAGCAAATGATTTACCATCTCTTAGTTAGTTGGTGACAGGGTGAATTAATGATTTTGGAGGTTAAAAATTGTACTTGATTTTCATAAGAGTTCAGTATTTTGCAGCATCCTATTACCCTGCTGTATTTTACTGAAGTTATACAACAGGTTCAATCATTTATAGGAGAATTGGGGAATACGCATTTATATCCACAGGGACCAAATGGAAGTTGTTAGAGCAATACTGGGTTACTGGAACTGTGCAGACTTACCCTAGCTCAGGTTATGGTCTGCTTTGCACATGAAAAATCCCAGGCAATTTTGTGAAAACGATAACAAGAGCAATAAACATTATTAGTAATGCCCATCACATCACAACATTGCCATCTCACTAAGAGTTGAGTAACTAAAGTCACTCAAGAACAGCCTAGCAGGAACAAGCCTAAAAAAAAAAAAAAAAATTCCCATCTAAATCAAAATACAAGTATCCTAAAAGAGAGGGCTGGACTTTTTAATTCTCATGGACAGCATACAAGGTGAGGATCAGCACCATTTTTCATGCAAGTCTCACAAAAATTAAGTGTAAATAAGACATATATCTGAGTATATAATGTGCACATTAAAAATACTGTCTAAAGATATCAACTGTACAGAGCATGAATAATACACTGACAAGCTCGTGAAAGAGTGATGGTCTTTGAACTCATCATTGCATACTTGAACAGGGTATGAATATTTTATATTCATGCTGTCATACTGCAAGTTGAGCTGTTTGTACTAGAAAGGCATACACATAGCACTACTATTCATGTTTACATTTACCCTGCCAACGTCAGCAAAACGTTTCCTTCTTGTAAGCATCCCCTCTCCCTCCCTCGCTCTTTTTAATTCAGACATAAGGTTATTCAAAAGGACCACACAGCAGCACGTTGGAAAAAGAAAGATAAAAGTGGCTTCTGCGTATCCAACCTACAGAGGAGGAAAACAGGACCTTATAATTCAACAGACACAGGATGCAGCAAGTTACCTACCTCTAACAACTGCTGGAAAAGGCCTTTGCTAAATGTGGATTGGGGAGGGTGGGAGAAAGGAGGGTAAACAACACACCCATCTAGATACCTGAGAAGAGTCCATCAGAATCTGCAGAAACTAATATGTAATGTAAAAATAATCCCCAGAGAAAGCAGTCCTATTAGCTTTTATCCCAAATGATCACACCATTATTTGAGAGAAACATCTACCAGAGCTGATACATTAGGATTTCTAATGCTCTTTATTTGGCAACTTTCTTATCACTTGCTATCAAGAGAAAAACAGAGAGGATTCAAAAGCAAGTAACATTTAACAATAAATTAACATGTAGCTAATTTATAAATGCGGGGTGTTTTCCCTGAAGGGCACCAATATCTTTTCAGGAAAGCAAGTAAAAACTTAAAACTTCCATGGCTTGCTTTCATGGCAAGCTGAAACCTCTCATAAAATAGCTGGCCACCTTTAAGGTACCTTAAGGTACTGGGAGGCACCAGGTAGAAAGACCTAGTAAGCTCTCCCAGCAACAGCAAACCTGAGTCTCCTGTCCTCCCGTCAGCTCATTTGTCATTAATGGAAGGACAGAAGATTGTCTACTTCATGCGGAGAATCCTCTGGTAGCGGACTGTGCAGTACCCCTCTTTGCACAAAGACCATATCATGTTTACCGGGACAATCAGAGAAGGTTTTTAGAAGAAACTGCTCCATAGCATTGTCACTAACCAGCTTCCCTTGCCTCTTTAACACATCAGTGACACTCCCACCTCCAGGTCTTTACCACCATGGAATGACTCTACACGTTGCAAGTTTTAATGCACCTACCCATGATCATCAGTTTCTTCATACAGTTGTTGCATTCACGATGTCTAGACAAGTACCTTGAGGATTTGTTTCTCTAGTAGCACATATGGGCACACCATGATTTCATTATAGACAAAACAAGACTGCTAATAATTCTTCTGGGTCCTGAGCAAGTGTAAAAGTATATGATGTAAAGTGTAACAGTCTTTCAAATCCTACTGTAGGGCTATGATTGACATCTGCATAGAAATCAGCTATCAGTCTTCTGATGTAATCATCACTTAAATTTTCCAGAGACAGCACTGAAGATCCACTATCCAGGAATCTGATTTGAATCTGCTTCCTAATGAGCAACATTTTAAAGCCAGACTACTGCAGGGAAAACATATTTTTTTAATGGTTCAGAAGAGGTCAAGCCCTCAGATAAAGGAGGAACTACCAGAGCCTGGTTACAGTAAAATATGAAAAGCTAAATTTAGCCCCTCCATTGATGGCAGATTATTAAGCACTTTCTTACATGTGCATTCCTATACATAATGACATCTACTACTAAGGGTTAATCTCAGTGCTGAGATACATTTTATCCACTTAAATGAAAAAAATATTTTTCCCTTTATTCTTTAAATATTTTTTCATACAGCATAAGTGTAAGCATACAGCATAAACAGAACTCAAGCAATTTCAAATGTATAACAACTTGAACTACACAATCAGACTTCCCTATCCCTCTCATCAGGTCATATATATAAAAGAAGAGGAGGTTAATGTCTTGCTCCCTTACATGGAATTTACACAGGTGTTCTGGACAATAAGAGCTACTCATTGAGTTGATGCTCCTTTGGCTCGAGGTGTTCCCAAATGATTAAAGAGAAACCAGGCTGTACAGTTTGAAATCTGTAAAGTTTACCACTGGTTTTAGTACAGAAATCCTTTTTCCTAAAAGATTAGCATAATGGGTCTACTTCTTTCCTAATCATGCTGCACATCTTTACTACAAGTCATCCTCATTGCATTGCTTATAGACCAACTCAGCGAAGTTAAACCTCAAGAAATCACATAACACTTTATTTCTTTGATTTCCCTCTCTTCCTCTCTCTTTGTCTGCGGTATTTGGAAAAGCACAAACAGATGATAAATTCATAACAAGATTACTAAACCAGGCAAGTTATCTAGGAGAACCAGTGATTTTGTTTTTCCTGCCTTCTGTGGTCTCTGCCATCATTTAAAGGGTGGACAGTAGTCTGAGATCCCCTAATCATTCTACAAGTTGTTACATATCCATTTTCATGCGAGGTATCTGTAATTTCTGTAAATTATTGAGATGCAACTGAATGTAATCCAGTTTTGTCAAGATAAGATAAGCCTTGGCACTACTTCTGTGGGATCAATGATAAGTCCCCGATTTGGAGTATCAGAGTCTGCCAGTGAGTCACAAGACCTTTGAGTTCCACCAGAAGAGTTGGGCACATGCCCAAAAGGGTTTCTAGATTACAAGTCTATAATGTGCTTCTTTCATGCTGATATACATAAGCTTCTTTCATGTCAATACGAGTAAGCTTTTTTTAAAAATAATTATCAAAAAAAGGTTGGTGAAGCTGTATGTCACACAGCTTCCACTGGCCTACAGACTTGAATTTTTCCCCTGGATCTAGAATAACATTAACACAAAACAGATACAAGAAAAAAACTACCTACCAGGTACCACAATCTACTGCCTGTAGATTTACAGGGCACAGAACCGTCTAGTACCACTCTCCCCATTGACTTCCACAACAAAAAAGTCAGACCACTTTCTATCGCACATGCTCCATTCCTCTTTGCACAGTCCCTTGAAAGCCAATAAGCTATTCTATTTTCAGGGGTAACAAACTGTAATACTATCTGCAAACACACATGCTAACTTATAACAAGCCATGAATCTATAGGCCTTTTCTATCGAGACACTCAAAAAGGGAGGAGGACCCCTTTGACTGGTACCAATTACGCACTTCTCCAAGTCACAATAATATAACACTAACATTACCCAGAGGGAGTCGCTTTGGCTCCATTCTTAGCTGGCGTTTCTAACCCTCCTTTACAGAAGAATATCCAATAAATGAGGTATTTCTGTGACCTACAACAAGCCTGCACACAACTGTTTGTATTATATATGGTTTCATTTTTCTCCCCGGCACTGCTCTTTGGTGGCTGTTACAGCCCATAAAGCCATCTGTTAGGAACACTCAGTCATAAAATTATTAATGCCTATAGCCTAAAACCAACCCTAAGTAAATAAACAGTACCAGAAGGTCCAGTGCAAAATTCTGGGATGTTAAATACACAGGAAATACACAGAAACATAAATCTTCTTAATAGTTCCACATGCAATTATGTATTCACTTGAAATTCAAGTAACACACAGAAAGACGAGACAGAAGTTGCTTCTAAAATAGTGTACTACAGATTTGCCTCAGACTTGAACCCCACATGAAAAAAATCTGGGATATTATTGTGAATCCTTGAGACTTTTAGAGCTAATAATAGAGAATTATGCAATTAGGAAAGAAAGTTCCTGACAAAGAAGCTCAGGACACACATAATCCTCAAGACTGAATATGCAGAGAACAAAGGAAGAGCATTCCAAGTTTGAATCATTGAAATTCTTAAGAGAGGAAGAGAAAGGGCATTTATTTGTACTGGATATGTGGCATTTGCAAGCATGAAGAAAATATTAAGAAATTAAATACAGCTGGATCTTTACCACTGTAATGGCAAGTCTCCTGAGTAAAAGACACAGGACAGCCACCTTAGTCACTTGGCACTGGCTCCTACCTTAATGTAAAGATGAAGTGTCTTTGCCCTCCATCATGGCTCCCTTCAACTGTACTTGCCAAGGGCATCTCCAGAAGGCTGGCACGGAGCCTGGTCTGTCAAATCTTACGTACAGGATGCGAGACAGACACAGTTGGTTTCGCTTCCCATCCCTCCCACAGCTAGGGCCATATTTCATGCATGCCCAGCACAGAAGAGCAGCCTGCCGCCCTAGTCGGATAGCTGCAGATACCAACAAAAGGTCTGGTCTTAATGAGGCTCATCAGCTCCCTAGCTGCAGTTTAGCATCAACAGCAATAAGTCCAAGTATTTGCAGGCTGGGCATATGAAGGAGTACCTGGTTTACAAATGCCAGCCCTGCAAAGAGGATCAAGACCTGGCTAAAGATGGACAAATACTCACTGCCTGGAAACCAGCGGGCCCCCAGGGAAGCTATTACAGTCAACACCTCTGTCACGATGGGGCAGAGGACTGGACACTTGCACCCATGTCAGTGGCTAAATCAATAAGGCTGCAAGATCAGTTGTGCTACAGTGAGTACTAGGCATTAACAGCCCCCAGCTAATGTAAATATGGTCAGTATGGTATGACCAAACCAGTCTACACTATAAACATTTGACTTTAGACCTACACAAAAGTTGCTTCCACTTACAGCACTGCCTGTGACAGCAGTCTGCCACACCACAAGCCTGGGCTCTGGATTGAACCTTGTTCTCAGCTCTCCGCCTCCAGCCATCACCTCACTTGCAAGAAGACCTCCTTGGGACGCCTGTGGGATATGATAAGCCCCTGTTGGGGACATGCCACATAACTTCCTATCCCCAGGGCACCTCCAGCACCAACAGAGTACTGGAACTAGCACACGGTGTAATACCACCCACTCCTACATGTGCTGAGTTTGTGCAGCGGGTTTTTGGTAGTGGGGGAGGGAGCTACAGTGGTGGCCCCTGCGAGAAGCTTCTTGAAGCTCCCCCAGCTCCAAGTCAGACCCACCTCTGGCCAAGGCTAAGCCAATTAGTGATGGTGGCCATGCCTCTGCAATAACATATTTAAGAAGGAAAACTTGAGAGGGAGTTGGGACTTGTGAGGAGGAGTTATGAGAAGGACACCCATGCAAACACCAAGGTCAGTGGAAGGAAGGAGGAGGAAGCAGGGGAGGTGTGCCAATGCAGAGCCCCCCTGTATCCCATGGTGATATAGCAGGGCTGCTCTCCCTGCCAACCATGGAGGTCACCAGTGGAACAGATATCAACCTGCAGCCTGTGGAGGACCGCACACTGGAGCAGGCAGTTGTGCTTAAAGCAGGCTGGGACTCCACGGGGAGAAGCAGCCACTGCTGTTGTAGTTCAGTGCTGGGAGGACTGCAACATGCGGGGGTGACCCATGCCAGAGCATCTTGAGAAGAACGCATCCCATGGGGAGGACTCATGATAGATTTTGGGGAGGACTGTCTCATGTGAGAGGGGACCCATGTGGAGCAGGAGAAGAAATGCAGAGGAGTTCCTCCCCCACCCCGCCCCAGAGGAAAGAGCTGCAGACTGACCAAAAACATCCCATCCCCTGCCCCTGTACAGCTGGGAAAGGAGGTAGAGATATAGGGAACAAAACTGAGCCCAGAAAGAAGGGAGGGGTGTGGGGAGGTGTTTTTAAGATGTGGCAACGTTTCTCACTGTCCCACTCTGTTGGTTTTGTTAGTGTTTGAAGTAAATGAATGTTCTTTTTTCTTCCCCTAATGAGTCGGTCTTTTGCCCATGACCATAATGGGTGAGACACCCCTTCCTATTGTTATCTCGATTCCTGAGCATTTTGATTCATTTTCTCCTTCACAGATCTGGGGTGAAAGGGGTGACTGAATGGATGAATGGTGCTCAGTTTCCCTCTGGGCTCAAACCAGAACACTACAGATGTAGTTGCTCTGAAGAATTCACCCATCATAAGCCTTAATCCCAACACCATCACTCCCTCAGGAGCTTACTGGAACATATAGCAGCATTGCTCAGTTTAGCTGGCTTGATACTAACTTTCAAGAAATTTGAAAGGAAATCTTCAGGTGTGCCTCTTTTATTCTGCAAAAACACCCAGAGTAAACCTGTTACTTTAACAGAAAATAATTCCTACCTCCTAGGAGCTCCCATTAAACTTTAAAACCACAGTAATCTACCAGAAATCAAGCAAGAAGTTACTTTATATTCTCTTAAATAAAGGTTTTTTAGATCTTCAAATGTAAGTATAGCACTGCACTGAAAACAGAAGGCTTTTGTTCCAAACAGTCACGTGTATTTTGCTACAGTTTAAAAAAAAGTGCCCTTTCCACCACATGTCACTTGGTTTGTATCCACAATTCGTGCATCTTTCACTTTTTAACTCAAGGTTTTGTTTCTTAATCACAGAAGGAAGGAGTTTAGAGTTGTGCAAGTCACAAACACAGGGGTCTCTATTTACAGTATGTTGCACATCTGGGTTTTCTCTTAAACTGCCAACTTCCATAAACCAGGTTGTGATTTTTACTGTGAACCACATTTTGACACATCGCATAAAAAAACCAAACACCTTACATTTGTTTATCAAGGTTCTTTAAGACCTTGAATATTCTGAAAATATGTCTTATATATGTCAGAGGTCCACAGACTAGGAATTGAAAGGAAAAACCCAAACTGGACCTACTAAAACAGGAAGTTTCATAGAAATAGATTGCAAAAATCATAAATCATCCCCCACACACAGACTGGGGCAGCAGTTCAATTTCCAAAGTAAGACTTCCAAAATCTGAGTTCTTTTCCTAGCTCCAATGCAAATTTACATTGCAACTTTTGATAAGTGATTTAATTTCTCTGTGCTTCATCATGTCTGCCAGACAGGAATAGTTTCTTTCTTTTATCTATCCTGTCTATTTAGAAATTAAGATCTTGTGGAGAGGAGAACAAGTGACAACACTAGTGGAAACTGTTTCTTAGCTGGGTTCTTCAGTGCCCATTCTGAACAAGACTTGGATTTCTGGATGTTACTGTAATATCAGTGAACTTTTCCTAGGTCACAAAAAAGAAAACATTGCTACCAGAATACATTGCTAATAGAAAAAAAAAAAAAAAAAACAAAACCAAAAAACCAAAAAAAAAACCCAAACAACTTTAAGCAAACAGCAGACAGAATTTTCAGTGACATCCTTTGATGCCTCACCTCACAATGTAGTTGTAAACAGGGTATCTTGATATATTTTCTACTTTACTGACCAGGACATTATCATAATGCTCTTTTCCAGACCAGATGCATGCAGCAGTCATTCTTATCCATCATGTATCCTACTGTGTTCCTCCACAACCATAACACTTTACACAAAGCGATATTTATACATATCAACCACTAATTTCACCCATTTGCACATGCTCTACACCCAGCCCACCTGACCATGAAGATTCCTTGGTGAATCCAGGTCAAACCCTGCATCCTCCCAGGAGAGCATTTTCCACTTTTCTGCTATGCAACAGGTTTCCTTTGAGAGCAGGAGGACTCAATAGATCCGTATTTTCTAAATTACATATGTTGAAAGATATTCTAGGCACTCTATAATTAGCCAGCAAGGAAAAGCATTTCTGATTCATTAGGTCAACTTTAATGGTTTCCTCATTAAAAGTTTTTGCTGTTAAGCTGACAGAAGCTAGAATTTAATAGTAGCTTCCAGCACTTTCTTTATTAGCTGATCTCTATTGAATCAGTCTTTATCACCTGAAGAGATATTTTAAATGGAAATTCCTCAGCCCCAAGCAACCTAGATTGACCAAAGGCCTAGAGATTGCTCTGTCCCTGCTTTAATAAACTGACTGTATATATTGCTGCAAAGGTCAGTCCTCATTAGTCAGTGATGGCTATGCAAGATTTAACACATTATATTCCAGTACTAATTTGTCACTCGTTGTTACTGACATATTCTTGTTGATATTAAATAGCTATTAGATGGAATTTATAAATATGAATCTCTGGGGACCTTTTACAAGAATTGTTCCCCTCTCACCCAATTCACAACAGTTGGATAGTTCTGAGGTGTGGACAAGCTAACTGCTGTTAATATGGCAAAATATACAATTCCGTTCCTTTACTGTCTCCTCTGAATACAAATCAGTCAAAGAAAAGCAACAGGCTTATATTGTACACACCTCAGGATGAGTACTTTCACAGGTAGCTCACAGCTTAGATTCCCCTTTGTCATGTTTCAGCCAAACCAAACCGTATCTTATGCTAATATTCTTGAGTTTGCAGGGAACAGTATTCTTTCTTTAAATGGGCAAAATTGCATTTCTTCCATTTCTCATTAATGTCCCAGCTGCTAGACAATGAATTTTCACAGAGAGCAAGCCAACTCAGCTCTAGACAGTAATAAGCTTGTACAACTTGGTTATTTCAGAATATACAAACTGCAAATGCAGTAAAGAACTGGGCCCACTGAATCCAATCAAGATTGCTCTATGTTAATTAAAAACTATCCTCCTCAGGAGACTAACTTGATTTTTTTTAATGGCTCCTTAATAGATATCTTGCTCTGAGTTTGCAAGTCACTTAAAAAAGCCAACTCCTATTCAAACTTTTACTTTCTGTGGGGAATTTAATTTGAGTAACTTAGAGTATTTTAGGAGAAATGCTTGTCTAATGAATAAGGTATTGTCCCAGGACTTGGGAATTGGGGATTCAATCCGTGCATCTCTCACTCTGACTGCCTATGACCTTGAAGAGACTATCTCTCAGGGCTTCAATTTCTGTAGACACAAAATAGAGGTGACATTTGCCTTAGCTCACATTTGGTCTATCTTGTCTGTCTGGATCATAAACTCTGTGTTGGCAGGGATTCCCTCTCACAATTTGTTTGTAAAATGCCTAGTGTGGCGCTTTACAAGCTGTAGCAGCTAGTCTAATACAACTTAAAAATAGTCATTCATATGTCAACATGCTAACTGATTTTTCCCATAAGTCTATATAGATGCCTTCAGTAGGGGTATTTCTTTTAAATGGTATCAGATGGGAGAACTGAGGAAAAGAGGTAACATGAGATGGGAAGACATTGCTGGAGGCAGTTCAGCTCCCCTCTTCTTCTGTTTTATCAAGATACCTCAAACATTAATTGCATTATTTTGGAATTTAGCAGATTATTGATTAGGGAACCTTCTTTGGTTAGACACTGAAAATGGCACAGAAGGGAGAGGACTTTAGTCTTGGCCAGGGTGTTTGGCTTTGCAGAATTCTCTTATTTCATTAGGAAAATTATAGGGATTCAGCAGCTCAGCTGGCAGTGATATTTTTCCTGGTAATCTCCTCTCGAGGAAAACCAAAACTGGCATACTCAGCATTAAGACATGACTGTCCATAGCTGCAAAAGCTTACTGGCACAGGAGTGACCTTGGCATCCTTCATCAATGCCTTACAATGTTAATGGAGGATTAATGTAGGGAGGAGGAGACAGCAGCAAAATAGGGAATAGATAGGGAAATGTGTGGGCAGTAAAGTAGCAATGAGCTTTCAAAACCCCTCCATACTCACAGACCATAAAAAGTGGCCAAGAGGAGTATTTACAGAACCATTCTCTGGAACCAGGATGAAATAATTCAGCATGACAGCAGTTTAGAGACTCAGTGTAAAAACTGTATTTTAATTATGGATTAGAAAAATGATAAGTGCTATAGTGGCACCAGCAAGTGGACACCTTGAGCTCCTCACACAGTCTCTATTACTGTGGCCACTTCTGGCTGCCCAAACACCTCAACCTCCCTTGTTTACATCAGCATATGTGTTTTAAACAGACTTTATGTTGCCATCAGCAGCATCAGAATGGAGGTTGAGGTTAGCTGTGAAGAATGGCTGTAAAAGTGGCATCCAATCCTAGGCCCTCTTCCAGTTTTTGTTTGGGTTTTTAGAAAAAAAAAAAAAACAACCCTCAGACAAGCTGCAGAGTGGCAGACTTCTTGCTGAACAGAGCAATCTTTAAAGTAGGAAATAACAGGAAGGCTTAGAGGCATATGGAACCCATTAGAAATGGCATGTTTGCAGGGATAGATTATAAATTGGATCAACTAGAAAAGCATCTGAAAAAAGCCTGCCTACAATTCCATCTTGTGTGAACTGTCTCAATCCAGCTGAAGTCTGTTTCTAACCAGAGACTTCACTTTTCCATCATTTCTTCATTTTACCACATTTGGAAAATGCCCATAAGCGATGACAGCAGAAGTCCCGCATACTGTAAGACGCACTCTGGAGCAGAGGGAAAGGGGAGAGGAACAAATGGCACACTCACATAGGCACCATAACACAACCATTACATCTCCAGCATTTGCTGTAACCAGAAAGGAACCATTTCAAAGGTTTAATGGGGCCATAATCCACTTTTGAGCAGATCCCAAAACTCTTTATGCCTGCATGCAATAGGCATGCGACTGCTGCACTAGCCCAAAGTGACACACACCAGGGCGCTCTCCTGCAGTCCCACACTTGTTGTGCGGATTTCGACTCTTTGTCCCACCCTACACCTTGCAACTTCTGGAGCCTGACTACTAACTTCCCTGTTTTATGCAGATGCAGTGGATTTCAACCTAAAAGAATAACAACCAGTCATTCATTAACATCAGACATGCAAAACAAATTTAGCTAAGCTGATTACTGTAATGTAGTAGCCAAGAGCACTGTTCAAATTGACATGGGAGAAGAAACGCCTTTGATACTCTCAGTACAACGAGCTGTCTATTTTTGTGAAGTCTCATGTTTCCTAATTACCTTAATACTATAAGAATTAGGTAATACCAATGTACAATCACTCACACCGGGCTGGGTTCACAGCCTCCCATTCCACAGTGCTTACAGGGAATGTTAATCGGATACGAGAAGTGGCTGCAACCGAAATGGTGTCAGGCAGCTTCTTTGCAATAATCAGCTGCACCTCAGGATAAGGAAAATCCTAAAACACCACAGGGCAGAATTCACACTGGAGTAAAGGAAATACTACAGGCATGCAGGCTACTGCAGATACATCCTCCTGAGTTGTGCCCTGACCCCTGCCTTGATAAAATCCTTTTCAATGACAGCTGCCCTATGGAGTACTGTCCCCTTACCCAGACAGTCCCTTCCCCACACTACCACAGCCAAAAATGAGGATGAAGCAGCATCTTCCCTCGAGTGCTGTGAAAGCAATCATACTTTCCCAGCCATGTGTGTGCCAGAAGATACCTAACACACCCTCTCGCCCCGTGCATCACCTCCATAATCTGCATGCAACCCACACAGACTCTCAGTATGAACCTGGCACAGCAAAATAGTGCAGCTATGAAGGTGCCCTGACTTAACCTGACAGGAAGGGAGGCATTCCTGGAGAAGGTTGATTTTCTATTCACCCAGCCCTTACCAGTACCACTCAAATTTAGGCCTGAAGGAGTTGCATAGGTGATGTTGGATGTCAGGTATGATATATGTTGCCATAGCTGAGCATGTCAGTGCTGTTAGACATGAAGCAGGACCTTCTGTGCTAACCCCACAGTGTGTGCTTCACACCCCAGTATTTTTCTGTGTGTTTATTTATGGGCAGACTTTGAAAAACAAAGCAAAGCGTCCTAAAATGGGAACAGATGGGGTCTGCCTATTATCCCAAATCATTCTATGACAGAGAATAAAAACAAGCAAGGCTCATGTGTGGCAACCTGCAGTGCAAGACACTAAGCAGACCCTGCTGACAAGCAGTATCTTATTGCTGAAGAGACCCAAGCTGGCTCCCCTTTCATGTACTTCGTCAGACTTCTAGTTCGCAACAGTGAGAGTAAGGAAAGGAATCAGTCTTTGTGTGTGACAAACGCAGCTGAGACTCAGACTTTGGCTCTTGGGCATAAAGAAAACAGAAAACCAAGTATCTAGGAGCAGTGTTAAACTTTCCACAGCTACAAATTGCTCTTTCATGCATGATACGTACAATTACAGCATGCTTAAATCCTGGATTATTGGGACAATAGGTTGTAGCAGCTTTAATCCAAGTGAGTCATTAAACTGTGCCACTTCAGTAGGAATCTGCATACTTAAAAAGTGTCTGTGTATCGTACAGTCCATCTGTGTAACACACAGTCCATACAGCCCAGCTCCAGTAATTAACTTAACTACACTTCCTCATGAACATATTGCTACCATGTGTATACATTAGCATCTTGGCAATATTTTCTTTTTGTAAAAAGATTGAAAGTATTAGTGCCAATGTGGTAAATCTGTCTACGTCTGTCTGTATGTCTAAGCCTTACGGCTGTTCACAGGGATTGTCTCTCTCTCTCTCTTTCTCTCCCCTTGTGTTAGACTACCAACTGCTTTGGAAACTTCTTTTTTCATTTCAAATGCATTTTGCGCTTCCATATTGAGATAAAACCCCCAGGAGATGACAAGCAAGACTCCTGCATCTGAGGCAAGGCTAACAAAGGAAGGCTGTTAGCTGTTGATGATGGTGAGTTTAGCTGGAAAGCTTACAGGGTAAAAAGGCAGTTACCATCCAGTGCAAACCAGGTTGTCAGACTGCACACCACAGAGAGACAACCATATATGTCTGCTGGGAATCTTCAATGGTTTATCAGCCTTATCAGATAACCCGAGAAAAGCAAAAGGAGCCCCTAATAGGGAAGCATGCTAGCAGTTTGAGATTCACAGTTCAGGGCCAGACTCCAAAACTTGAAGAAATCTTGTCAAAACCAGACTGTTCCAGAGACTCTGACATAAACCCCCAAAACACTGAAGTAACAAGCTGAGGCAGGAAAATTAACTCAGCTTGTTTCTTTGGTCTCTGAGACTGCACTTATACTGCATAATGGATGAAGACCCCTAAAAGCCAGTTGCCAACCTGAACTGGTAAATCCACACATCACAGCACACTACAGTGTAGATTTACCATCTCAGACCAGTCCTGCCTTGCAGGGCAGCCAGCTCAAGTATCTCCAGCACATTGCTCATGTGTTTCTGGGAGTAAACACAACAAGAGCCTGTTTGGGTATCAAAATACAGACAGGCTATTTCTTACACTGTACAGAAAGACTGGTATCAGAGCCTTTGTAAAGCTTGTAGGTGACCTGTTTCAATATCTATCATCCTAGGTAAATAAGCTGCAACCCAAACAGTCCTCTGAAAAATATGCCTACTCTGCTTGGAGAGTCTAGAGAAAGTAAGACTAATCCAAGCTGTGGAAGACACTGTCTCAGTTGTATGATAAAGTCCTAAATAGAAGATATACACCTCCTGATGCCACCCATGAACATGAGATGCGGCTGCCTGGAGCCTGCTTCTTTTCAGGAAGCTTGGGAGAAGTGAGTGTGTGGATCCCAGATATAGCAATGTGGTCCAGACTCAGCAGCAGGGGCTTTCTCCAAGTCTGTAACACCACTATCTTATCCTCTGTTTAAAAAAACCAATAAATATTACTTACCCATAAATGTTTTGCCATAGAACTGCCAGAAAGCTTATAAAACCACAAATGCAGCAGTAGTCATGCTGTTTGGTTATATAACTGCAAAGGATCACAAAAAAAATCTAAACAATATTTGGTACATCATTGCTCCCAAGCTGCAACTATATATGCCAGGTTTTACCATCAGGAAATAAATGGGAAAAATGCATGGGGAAAACCCAAATAGACCCCTGACTCTATAGTTTTAGTAAGTTGTGCCAAAATTATGATTTGACATTACCTGCTATCAGTGCTTTGAGAATTCCCTCCCCCATTCCTTGAAATATCTCTAAATGGAAAGATGCACCTTAGGAAAAATAGTTTAATAAATGCAATGCTAATTAAAATCAAGTTTATGACCTGAAGGAGTGATCTTAGATTTTTACATGCTAACATTACTAGTCGATTGCAGATTAAAAAATGATTTTTTTTATTTTGTGGACTTTTCAAAATTGGACAAAAGGCAAAATATAAAACAGTTTACAGAATTAAAATACCACACTCCCCTTACTCCCAAAATAAATTAAATGTGTGTACATATTTATTTTTTGGAAGTCTATCTTGATGGTGAGCCATATCCATGTGCCTTTGGGGAACTACAATGTCAGAGCACTCTCCTGACAAGGCAGCACCCAGTCGATCTGCACCTCCAGCCATGGACAGCAATCATGGGATTCCTACAGAGTCACAGTTGGCATAAATTCTTCATGCTGCAACACAGAAGATATAATCCAGCTAAGGAAAGGACCCCAGGAAAGAACAGCAAAATGAGATGAGAAAAAAAATCTTGCATGGGACCATGGAAGCTGAGTGGAAGCTGAGTGAACTGATATGACACATTCTGACTGGACCAACTACAGCAAAAGAGCTTCTTAAAGGGCTTCTACAGGTATGTCAGCCAGAAAAGGAAAGTCAAAGAAAGTGTACCCCCCCATTGAACAAGACTGGCACACTGGTAACAATGGATGAAGAGAAGGCTGAGGTACTCAACTTTTTTGCCTGTCTTCACTGGCAACCTCTCTTCCCACACCTCTCAAGTGGATGGATTGCAAGACGAGGACTGGGGGAGCAAAGTCTCTCCCACTGTAAGAGGCTATAAGGTTCATGACCATCTGAGGAACCTAAACATATATAAGTCTATGGGACCTGATGAGATGCATCCCAGAGTCCTGAGGGAATTGACTGATGTAGTTGCCAAGCCCCTTTTCATGATTTTGAAAACTCATGGCAGTCAGGTGAAGTCCCTGGCAACTGGAAAAAAGGGAAACATTGCACCCATTTTAAAGAAGAGTAGAAAGGAAGACCCTGGGAACTATCAACCTCTCAGCCTCATCTTGATGCCAGGGAAGATGATGGAACAGGTTCTCCTAGAAGCTGTGGTAAGGCGCATGGAGGACATGGAGATGATTTGAGACAGCCAGCATGACTTCACCAAAGACAACTCCTGCTTGACCAACCTAGTGACCTTCTATGATGGAGTCACTACATCAGTGGGCAAGGGAAGAGCTACGGATGTCATCTATCTGGACTTCTGTAAGGCCTTTGACACAGCCCCCCAGAACATCCTTCTTTCTAAGTTGGAGAGATATGGATTTGATGGGTGGGCTGTTCAGTGGATGAGGAATTTGTTGGATGGTCACATCCAGAGGGTAGTGGTCAACTGTTCAACATCCAGATGGAGATCAGTGATGAGTGGTGTCCCTTAGGGTCCATACTGGGACCTAGTACTGTTTAATATCTTCATCAGTGACATAGACAGTGGGATCAAGGGCACCCTCAGCAAGTTTGCAGACAACACCAAGCTGAGTGGTGCAGTTGACAC
Source organism: Strix aluco (assembly GCF_031877795.1). NCBI lineage: Eukaryota > Metazoa > Chordata > Aves > Strigiformes > Strigidae > Strix > Strix aluco. The sequence goes on along the minus strand of NC_133934.1, from coordinate 121,079,610 downwards.
ACCTGAGGGACAGGATGCCATCCAGAGGGACCTTGACAAGCTCAAGAAGTGGGTTCACGTGAACTCCTGATGTTCAACAAGGCCAAGTTCAAAGTCCTGCACCTGGGTCAGGGCAATCCCTGGTATCAATACAGGCTGGGGGATGAAGGGATTGGGAGCAGCCCTGCAGCAAGGGATTTGGGGGTACTGATGGATGAAAAGCTGGACATGAGCCAGCAATGTGCACTCGCAGCCTAGAAAGTCAGTGGTATCCTGGGCTGCATCAAGAAAAGTGTGGCCAGCAGGTCGAGGGAGGTGATTCTGCCCCTCTATTCCATTCTGGTGAGACCCCACCTGGAGTACTGAGTTCAGCTCTGGAGTCCTCAGCACAGGAACATGGGCCTGTAGGAGTGGGTCCAGAGGAGGCCACAAAGATGATCAGGGGACGGGAGCACCTCCCTTAGGAGGACAGGCTGAGAGAGTTGGGGTTGTTCAGCCTGGAGAAGAGAAGGCTCCAGGGACACTTTATTGAAGGCTTTCAATACTTAAAAGGGGACTTATAAAGAAGATGGGGACAAACTTTTTTGTAGGGTCTGTTGCAATAGGACAAGAGATAATGGTTTTAAACTAAAAGAGTGTAAATTTAGACTAGGTATAAGGAAGAAATTTTTTACAATGAGGGTGGTGAAACACTGGAGCAGGTTGCCCAGAGAGATGGCAGATGCCCCATCCCTGAAAACATTCAAGGTCAGGTTGAACAGGGCTTTAGGCAATCTGATCTAGTTGAAGATGTCCCTGATTTTTGCAGTGGAGGTTTAGACTAGATGAACTTTTGACCTTTAAAAGTCTCTTCCAATCCAAAATATTCTATAATTCTGAAATATCTTAATTCTATTAAACCCAACATGAAACAGATTTTTTTTTTTTCCAAGTTTACTTGGGAAAATTCACAACCTTTCTACTTTCAATCTTACAGTATTCCTGCTGAAACGTATTTTGGTTTTTGTTTGATTTAGCATTTCAGGAGGAAAGGAAAAACCAATCACAATACTCATCGCCACTGTTGATCCACCAATTCTAAATCACCTATTAGGCCTCAAATATTTGATACTAAATATAAAACACTACAACAAAGAAGAGTCCACTTGTGTAACTGCACCATCACTTCCCACTGAACCAGTATCTGAACGTAACTACTGTCTCCTTGTTTATGGAGGGGAGGCAAAATTTTTGCACACCTACCTTCTTTGGCAATGACCGCTTAGCCTAGAAGGCAGAAATAGAAAACTGTGCTGAAAAAAGATTACAAAGGAGGCATATTGCAAACATGCAAACAAAAGTCTGGAATCCTGGCAGGAAAAGAAATAAAACAATCAAGAATGAAGGGGACATGGTTAGACAAGTCAACATCTTGGGAAGCAGTTGGTAAAGCGAGAGACAGATTTCAACATAGTAAACAAGCTATAAAGTTCTCCACAGGAAGAGCAGACAAAGCACCCTGGCTTACTGCAATGTCTAAACCATTTCTCCTTTGTGATGATTTTCTTAGAAAATCTTGGTTTTCTGCCTATTTGTTTACAGGGAGACACATAAGTGGCTGTCTGTTTTGGAATGAGACTTTGAAGTCAAATGCTGTAACTTGGACTAGACACATTCTAACTTGTGATGAACACACTTCCCACTTGTAGAAAGAAAACAAGGGTTTTCAAATAAAGCAAAAAAACACCTGGATGTTTGGGGTTTTTTTAAGATACATTTTTCTATTTTGAGAAGAGTTAGGCTCTATCACCTACAATTCCAAATGCAAAATTGCATAAGAACTTGATAATAACTGAAGGTTAGAACAGCAGGAAGGATATACCCATAAAAACCTTGCTTTGCCAGCATATTGCAGAAATTCCAGGATATAATGACAGGCATGTGATCTCCCAAAGGTGTATTTTATGCTCCACATTAATGGTGTAGCAGCACGTGCTGGCTTTGTTACCTTCTGCGCTGGCTTCTTCACACAACAGTGTTGTGAGCTTCGTGTCCCCTCAGCCTTCATAGACATGGGGTATCTGGAAAGCATGTTCTCAGTGGACCAAACAAGTGAAATTTCTGTGGAGGTTACAGTGAAGAAAGCCATCTGTACCCCGTCCTAGCAGCTGCAGGAGGTCTGTGACAACAGTATCAGAGCAGCTCCGTGTACAAAGGGTAATATTGCCATTCACAGATTTGGACAAAACTAAGGTGTTTCTCAACAGTGGTGTTTTCAACATGATCCCTCACAGATCTTCCATCCAACCTTTTGATTGGCAACAGATACATCAGCTGGGTACACAACAGGCAGGCAACTATCTGAAGAAGCCAGTAGGGAACAACTATGAAAACTGACTGTACAACCAAAGGAGAAAGATACCTCCTCATAAATCTCCTTGACAGAAATAAAGCAGCAACCTGCCACTCAGCCCAGACCCTAATTCTTTGTTTTGGAGCCCTAGATGTAAGCCTCATGCCTACATTTCATCTCCTTATTCAGACTAGTAATAGTCCACACAGACCCAGAGGAGTCAGGGAAGATAGCAACATCCTTCATGTTTTCCTGACAGCCCTCTAACTTCAAAATAACAGTTTTGGAATGGTTCATGTAACCCACCTATGTCTGAACCCATTCAAACCTCACAGGGAGAAGAGAGAGAGCTTTTAACAGAGATAATTACAGTCCCTAGGTGGATGGAATTTTGCAAATTCAACATCCATGCAAAGTATCTGCAGGCTGCATGGTTGTGCCAAAACCCTCATCTGTCTTCCCAGAAATCAAAGGGCTTGTTTAACAAGAATCTTATCCCTGAAATTTAGTTTTATTGGACTTACTTCATTCACAGAGGTATTGCAGCACTAGGAAAAAAAGTTTAAGGGTGGAAAAAAAAAAAAAGGCCCCTTCTCTGTCTCAGCATAGTTGCTTTGCCACTTTTAATACAAAGAGTAATATTGTGGAGTTGAAAGTATTGTGGGGCTGAAACTATTATTGCAGTCGCTGCATGTGAGCAGGTCCCACTTAACACTGATTCCAAGCACTGAGAGAAAACTCCTCCAAGTAAGTTTGAAAATAGTTAATAAAGTTAGTTTTTGACCCAATAACCAGCTCTTTGTTCATTCTCTGACTGGGAGTTCTTTCTTCATTCATATAGAGACACAAATATACTCACTTGTATTGGCTCAGACATAAAAGTCCCAACTGACATGAGAAAGAAAAAAGATCTTGAAATGTAAAGTTTGCTAAAATGCACTTACCAAGAAGTGCAAATATGTGCTGATTATAAATATTCACTGAATGGAGTAGAAGTAATAAATTTGATATGCCTACCAAGGGCTGTATATTTTCAGCTGATTTTATTCTTTCTGGAAGGCTTTATAACACATTTATGAAGATATGCTTACAGGCAGGATTAAATCTCTCCTGTTTGCACAACTATAATGCAAAATATGCAAATATTGTGGTAAATTAAAGCAGTTGTTGTTGGCTTTTCTCATCCAAGGAAACTTGATTGTGAAGGATTTTTCCCTTCTCCTGTTTAGCTTATTAAAGTAAAAAAACACCTTACCCCATAATTTCTATACCCTAAAACCATCTTTTCCTCATGCACCACCTTCCAGAGAAGCTATTGTGTATTTTGTCCAGGAAAAGACTGCAGTACTTGTCCTACTCTGGAGTGACAAGCATGCAATGTGAGCAAGCCAGAGCTTGCACTGAGACAAGAAATAAAACAACTTGCATTTAGACATTTGATACAGAAACCGATCACCAGAAAGACCATTTACTGTATTAAATTGAAATCCATGAATAATTCACCAGTTTCAGCTGATGACAGACCCAGAAGTGGCAGAGTATTTGATGATCAATAATTATTTCTGAGATTTTAGGAAGTGTGGCATCTTATAACTGAACAATTTAATTAAGCACTAGATTTGATTGTTTAATTGCACATGCCGTATCAATCTCTTTTCCTTTTGAATTTTGTGCAGGTGCTAAAAATAGTTCCTCACTTCTCAAACAAATGCATTTCTCATCCTGAATTACAAACCTGGTTCTCTAATAATAAGGTTTTTAAATATCACATTTTGTGCTATACTTCCCCTCTCATTGAACTGCTAATAGCCTTCAAATAATAAGTTTACTGGAAACCATAGCTCTAGGTTCACTAAAATCACATTTGTATCTCATCTGTTGCCGAGATATATAATAAGTGACAGTACTAAGACTGAATCTGATTTTGCTGTGACCTTATGTCCAGCGCTGTGGTACTCCAACAATAGATAAAATTTCCAGTGGTCAGAGCCACAACACACATAGAAGTTGTCAGTCTTGGAAACATTCTACAAAAATGAAGCAGATCCATATATTTATCTAAAGCACTTTTCAATGGGAACAGTTCTTTTCTAAAACATCATCTTTTAAAATGTGATATCATTAGTTTTCACACTGAGCAAATCTCACAAAGTGCCAATCAAATTTATTTACCGACAGTGTCTTCCTAGGTCTGCTGGCTTTGTGCCATCAGCTTGGGATGCAGAAATCCAGCTTGTTTTTCCAAGCAGGATAAAAGGGTTTTATTGACCTCCTTACTCTATGCCAGAGTAGCAAGACTTCTCCACTGTGGATTCCATCAGCTTTTTGGGTTTTAAATACCCCCTAGGATGAGGATACTAATGTTTCTACTGAAACACTATGAAACCATTTCTGATCTCTCTCACTGTGAAACCTTTTTCTTTTCTACTTGCTCCAGTTTTCTTTTTCTTCCATTACTCCAAGGTACAGAAAACTTCCCTGTGTTGCGGTGAAGGGTTCTTCCTCCTGAAAACACTCAGGTCTACATACACAGGCATATGCTTCCCTACATCATCCTTGCAGCTTTGAAACCATTTTCTCTGCACCATTTTCAGAAGGACGCACCAAAAGTGTGTTTTCCTGGGACTCTAGATCCCTAGTCAAAACCAGCTGAATTTTTAAAAAAAATTCAGCAGGATTCTGTTAAAGCCCATGGTGTGCAACTACAAATTCTGTCTTTATGATCCAGTGCTTGTGAACATATGTAACCCTGGAATATACAGACCCTTTCGAGAAATTTTTCATAAACAATTGTTTCTCTCACTGCCATCTCCTTTCATGGCTAAGTTAATTTGTAATAACTTTCAGTCAAAAACTAGCATTAGCCTGTTACAGAGTCTTGCTGGATACTTCTCAACCAGATCCATAGTTTTTATTGAAACAGACAGAAATAAAAAGTCAGTTCACACTTGTACATGCCTCTAATTCTGTGACATCTCTGTGCATGGTAGTTGAGGTTCTGGAGCAGCCTGAGACCCTTCTAACTTACTATGCACTCTAATTGCCCTTGGAGTTAGCCAAAGATTAAATCTTTACAGAAGGATCTGAGACACCTTTTTTATTAATCAAATGAGTCAGAAAATACTTCTTGATGTAAGTAATGCCAGCTCTAAGCTGCAAAGAAACTCTAGAAGATCATGGAAACCCTTTAACAGAGTCTTTTCACACTGAAAATATATTCCAGTCTGGTCTCAGTTTCCATGAGTACAGTGCACCTATGGTTCATTTTCTTTATCATGAGAGCTCATGTAAATTATGTCTTGTGTGATCCTGAAACCAAGCTGATGTACTATAAACTATTATTTCTGTCCTGGTAGAAATAATTTCTTATAGCTACAGTGACATATACTATCCCCACTGTGAAGAAAGCTGTAGTGATTGATATGAAAGCAACACTCATCACTAGGTATCCGGGTGCTGAAACAGCAGACCGAAGATACAAAAACCCCAGCATTCAGAGAGGTTTTTGCTATGTATATCCCACACTGCCTTTCAAACTCTAGTAATTTCTGATGAGATTTTAGTTTTTCTCAGTTAATTTTGATTTGACCATTCTCATAGCCCTTCTCTGTCCACTTTCTTAAAGTGTTCTGCCTCTTCAACCTTCACTAACAGGACTGTTCTCCAAAGCACAGGTTATTACAGAGCAGTTATAGAACAAGAATTATAAATGCACATTTGCTCCAAGAGCCTCCTGTATGCAAGTCTGGGAGCAGCCCCGTTCTGAAGGGCAAGGACGACAGAGCTATGTGGTGAATATCATTTCATATAGTCCAGAGTGGGTAGGCTATGCCAATTAGTAGTAGAAGGAATGTTTCATCCTCTTAGCTCCCAAGGTGAATCCTGCCTGCAGTCAGCATTATGTTCATATGGTCTCAGCAGACATTTGATCTGCCTAATCAAAAGAATCCATTTTCTGCTACCCAAAGAAGGAATAATGCAGTACACACTGGAAAAAAAAAATGCAACAGTTTTACACAAACATGCTGTCAAATCATACCTGAATAATTATGGGTCCTGTGGCACTTGTTCATGAACAGAGAAGAGGAGTTCTATCAGTTAATGTGTAACTCCTTACAGATAGGAAAAAAAAAAAAAAAAGGAGCTGGCAACCCTGAATTTTGAATAGTTTTGTTGGATTCATTGTTCAATCCATAGTTACAGAATAGAAGAATATAGTTAGGAATACCTTTTTGGAAGTTTCAGTGGACACATTTCCTTTTTAACTGCTAGAGATCAATTAAATTTATCTGGACATCACTATCTAATCTGGCTTAATGCCTCTGCTCTCTAGCTCATGTATTTTAAGGTGACATTTAGAATAGTCTTCAGTGTTCTGCAAGATTAGGCTTAACTTAAGTCTTGTGACACCTGTACATATTTCTTAGCCATGACTCAGTTATCCCAGTACAAGTAGGTTCCATTAGCAATGGGTGACACAGCAGAGAAGTCAAATCAGTAACTGGGGAATACTAACATTAATAATAACTGAATCCATATTCAGCTTCAGAATAACAACATATGAAAGCAACCATTAAAACTACTCAGCTATCACCTGAGAAACAGCCTATCATTCTGGATGATGCTTCAGAGGTATTGCTCCATATGTATCATGCCACCAATATATTACCGTAAGTCTGTCTTGGCAGACCTTCCAAAGAGTATAGCATGTACTACATGACCAGACAGATAAATATCGTCTCACAAACCTTATTAAGCAAAGCCACAAGAGCACTCTCTTTTAGACTGAGTTTTATCACAACACAAGATTTAAAACATCCTGTGAATTTTTTGCCTTCAGCTGTTGTTCATTTTTTTCTTATAGTTCTATGTACCAACCAGTTAAACCAATAATCTGCCCTTACTTGCATGCCTGGAACAGCCACAGCCCTACAAGCACTGTAAAAAATGGGCTTTGGCTCCCATCAGTACAAGACAGAGAATCGCGCTATCATATCAGCAATCACCAGAGAATCGGTAAAGATATTACACACTTGGGGTATTCTATTTAGCAACTGTCTGCATGCCTTAAAACAGCACATCACAATCATGTTATAGTCTTTGCTTTTTAGCTATTTCCTTTAAAAAATGGTTGTAATGACACCTCTTCAGCTGTAAGGCATTTGCCCTAAATGCACTAGCAGGAACTTCTTTTGCTTGAGTCACAGGACAAGTCACACTAATTGCCAGGATAAGATGTGATCTTGACAGGAAAATGACCTGGTCTGCCACCTAACAGGTTTAACAAAGTCACTGCAGCATAGCTAACAAAAAGGCTGGACAGCAGAGATTAGATGCCAGGCTACAAAGATGGAAGAAGACAGGGAAGACAGGCAAACTCCATTCACCTGTCTCAACAGCTTCCCATAATATAGCCACTTGGGCATCTCCCAGTTGTTCCCACTACAGTTTCTGCTACAACCATTCTGCAGGGTGTCTGTAGGCACGCTGCTCTCCTGGTACACTATGCAGGGCAAAGGATACTCTGCAGGACATTCTGTGATATCAGCATCATTCTCCTGAATACATAGGGGAGAAACAGCACTTGTGTATTATATATGTAACAATTTCTAACCAAGCTTCAGCAACGGTTCCTGCAACAAGGACAAGCAACTTCTACAGCTAGGAGGCTTTTCCTCTGCTGTATTCCAAAGTTGTTAACACTTGTCAAAAAGAAAAAGGGAGCAGAAGTCTTTCCTGATGGCATTTCAGGAAAACTTGAATATGGGGATCACTATCTTTTGACTCTGTACTAAAAACTTTTTAGCACTGGTTTGCAGTTGCTTGTCATCTGGGACTATCCAAAAGAGCTTTCTAGCACCACATTGTAAGCATGTTCTGGATGCTCCATGAAATAAATACTGTTATTCAATTGCATCTCACCTTAAAATATACTCACTCTTGAACATGTATAGTTAATCCCATGGAGCAATTTGATTCTTTTAATCTGTTTGAACCCTGACTCATCTGCTTTTTTTTTTGTTTTTCTTATATCCTTTGGGTTTTTATGTAGCTTTTGTTAATATTATAATAGCAGATTATTAACAGAAATTTAACTCACTGATTATTTCGCTTTTATAACTAGCTTGTAGCTACTGTTTTCCATTTTTAATGGTTACATTTTGGAATTACTGGAATTTATTTAGCACCTCTGTATGAACCAGCTCTTCCCACATCTACTCATGCAACATTCTCCATAACAAATCCTACTGACAATAGCACACAGGGCTTCCTTCTGCAGCGTGGTGAAGACAACCAGAACATGGCTCTTCACTAGGGTTTTCTACATCACAGAAAACAGGGTGTTCCTCTCAGGACCGTCCATGAAGAGCGAAGAAGTTCTGTCTGCAGCCCTCATCTGAACTGGACTTAGTGCCAGACCACAGAAAGACTAAGAAATTATCTAAGGACTTAGCAGTGAATTGCTCTACAAACTATGGCAGCAGCAAAGTCCTGCCCTTCTGCTCCTGCCCTGGCACAACCATGCCCTGATAGAATTTCTGGTCAGTCTGGCCCCAAAGACAACATTGTTCAGTCTTAATTAGGTACTACGTCTGCTCTAGTGATGTTAACAATTTGAACTACCATAAATTGCTACTATAAAAATCCAGTGTATTATACGTGAATTTAAGTGAAGTGTTAAGACACCTTGAAAAAACAAAAGATAAATTAAAGTTACCTTTTTTCTCACAGCTTCTGTATAATAAGAAAAGCTTTTTCTATGAGACCGAGTTTGCTTTTTGTCTCCACTGAACAATTCTCAAGTGTCCCTTAAAAGCTCACTGTAGTTATATTGGCCTTAAAAAGAACACAGTACTGAGGTCAATGTGTCCAACTCTGCTATAAAACAAGCATGGAAGTGAACTTTGTACATCAAGGGTGAATGTGATGGGTAGCTAACGCACCCTGTTTAACTGGAGAAGGTGAGAAGCAGAGCTCAACATTCCTCTAACATAGATGGAACAAACCACCTGTGAGGTCACCCATTCAAGTTCCTTCAGTCCTCAATATTTGTCTTGATTTTGGGCACTCAACACCATGCAAGTAGAGGCTCAGCTGTCTTCCTCTGTTCAATACATAATTAAATGTGACACACATACATTTTAGGAGTTTTGTTTTGCTTTTTATCAGAAACTCCAGCATTGTCATTCATCAAGTTATTAAAAATTCCAGGTTTCAGCCAATGCACAGATATTATGAATAACATATCCTCTCTATCTGCCTTGGATTTTTACGTGCCATCCATTATGGGACTCCATCTAAACAGAGACTATAGAATTGAGACAATCAAGAGCAGCTCTCCATACCGCTGTGATGGTGCACCAAGAAAAGGGGAGAGTTCTGCCTTCCCACAGGGGAGCTGGGAGCCACTCTGTCTCAGCAAAAAAACAGCTTCCTGGTCCGAAGGGAATAAATCTATTACTGCAGTCTGCTTCCCTCTGAGACAAGAGTCTGGAGAAGACAGTCACATTAAGCATGATTTAAAAAAAAAAAAAAAAAAAGACTGATAATAAATACAAAGCTTCATGTTCCAAGCTTAACCTATTAACTGACAGAAGCTAGGCACATTGCATTGTGAGATTTTTCATGTATTTTCAATCCATCTGCTACTGTCCAATACTGAAAACAAAATATTGAACTAAATGGACAATGAATCTAGTCCAGCACAGCAATTCCTATATGTTTCTTTCCGTCTAAACATATGCCAATATAGAATTATAAACAGTGTTGGAAATATTTGAATTTGATATACTGAAGGTCACTGAAGAGTACACAATTCTCCCTTCCTTCATCTCCATTCCACAAAACACAGCGTGCCTTGTTTTCCCAGAATTAATTTCTATTTCATAAGTAAATCAGCTTTTAGATAACTTGTTACTCAGAAAAGAATCAAATACACACTCAAGCCTACGAAGTTTAGGTTGGTCTTTTCACTACCTAAAACCAGCATAGTGAAAAATCCTGATTTCAAGAGCAAGACACATAACTCAGAGTTCAAGTAGTAAAGCAATTCGTCTTCAACAGAACAGTACATGGAAGCTCTGAAAACAAAGCTCTAAATTCTGACAATCATCCTAAAATATTTAACACTGAATCTCTTTGGAGATTTCTGTTAAAACTCGATAGAAAAGACCCATCATCTGCTCACAAAATAAATGCAAATCCTTACAAGGCTGGATAACCATAATATGGCTTCAGGCATATCTTTGGTTCTTTCTTACTATCGGCTCCTATGAGAATCACCATATTCCCTGATGCTCAGGGAAAGCTCTTTAAATAGCTGCTTTTGCCAGTCTCTTCCAACATACTCATTTTTTAGGCATCACCTCTTTTCTCTTTCACATATAACACTTCCATTAATGACTAAGATCAAGAGTTCATGTTTTGGTGCATTAATTCAATCAATTTGCAGCTTGTGATTTTCATGTTGTTTTATAGTTTATAAAAACTAAACAGCAAACTAAAGAAATAAATTAACACTGTGCACTGTCAAGGTAAAGTCAGAAAGAGAATTATTTAGTCTGTTCTTGAAAGATTAAGCTCACTTATGACTGAAGACTACACCAGTGCTAGCAAGAGCAGGATCCCCATGCTTCAATGTTCTCTTCACACTGAATATACACCCAAGACAGCAGCACTCTTCATCTTCAGATACACAATACACACATTTGTGTTCCAAATTAACCTTTGATTTGAAAATTGCCACAATCTCCAAAAGGCAAAGATGAAAAACCCCGAATTTAGGTTCCTTTTCTCACCGACCTGATACATCACCCAGTTTTCTTGTCTGCCCTGAGTCTCTTTCTTATGTTGTTGGGATCACCTTTGGGACATGTGTTTCACTATACAGGTGCAACAACCAGCACAATGGCTTTATCCTAGCTGTCACCTCCAGGTAGGAGTTCAAAATGAAGTTTCAGCACAAAACGGTAAAGAGGTAAAAGGCATTTCTCAGTCCAAACTTAGAAACAAAGCATCAGCCCAAAGTCAAACATAAATTACTTTGATGGATTATGCTAATTCACATCAGTGAAGAGGTCAACCATTTTTTCTTGGGGCAGGGGAGGCATCTTATAGGCAATATTTATTTGACACTTACTACTCCTTACATGACTTCACTTCACCCACCTACATACCTTGCCCCAACTAGAGAGTCTAACAAAGTGTACCATGGCATGTTGAAATTCATCTCAGTCTTGCCCTTAGAGAAATGAAAGAAAATTATTCAGTCTTCCTTCGTCAGCCATGTTTTCTTACTCTCTGTGTTGATTCCCATGGACTGTTCTCCTGTTTTGTCACCTCTTTCTTAAAACAGTCTCAAAAAGGATGTTCCACACTGTATGTTAAATCGTAACTTAACATACTATGTGCTCCATCAGTAGATCACTTAGAAACCATCCCTGCTGTTCCCAGCCAAGAAAAATATATCAGACTTGGACTTTTCAGCTGGAGTTCTTGAGAAATTAGATGTGCAAATCCTTTTTAAGTAGTGATTAAACAGACAATAAAGCTAACACTAGTCCATAGGATACTGTTACAGGAATGAAACTTTAAATCATGTTTTTAGATCGCCTCTATTTGCATTAAAATATTGCTTCTTGGCTTGTATATCTTTATACATGTTTGTGAGAGGGCTAGTCATCTCTGCAATAATAAAAAAGCAGCATGTCCAGTCTATCACACATTACTGCTCCAAATCAAATAAAAAAGGATTTCATACTTAGAACAGGGAAAATACACCAAATGCAAAGGTCACCTAATGAAAGAGTTAAAAAGTTGAGGAGAGAGGAACCTTTTAGAAAGGAGTGTGTGTAGTTATAAAACAGCTATTGCTCTTCTGTGAGACTATATTATCAAGACTTTTTTGAGGGTTCAAGTGGCTAATTACTATTAAGAAAAACAGTCTTGAAACTCTGAAGAGCTTGTTTTAGTAGGCTAGATTATTTGTCTGAAAACTCCACAGAAATACATTTTTGATTATATACTATCCATCATGAGTTCAGTTTAATGTTTTCCAGCCATTCAATGGTAAGAAAATTACATGGCTCTTGTTACCCATGAATCCCATTTAAGTGAATATCTGGCAGTTAGGGAAGTTTGGGCATAATTAGTTTATGCTATGAAGACCAAAAGAAATTACAGAGGCTAAGCTGGAACAGGCCAAAAATCTATTGTATGTATTGTCTCCCTGGCAGATATTTAGGAAGACAGTATATAGAATAAGACAACTATAGATGGTCCTTCTCAGGGAACATTGTTCCCAGGTGCTGGGAACCAGTGTTTTAAAATCATTACTCATAAGATCCGCAAAAGAATCAACATAGCTTTACTGGCAAACATGTTTGTCTGCAAAGAGCTGCCCTGGAAGAAGCCAGAGTTGGGAGGGTGTTTATCAGATTGTCTTTTGACAAAAGAGGGTCTGTTTTAGGTTTTTTTTCTAAACTGTCTTATAATTATTTACATTCTTATCATCACATCTGCAGATGATCTTTGGAATAAAACTATCTCAAATTTCTCCTTTCATTAAATGTCTCCAGACAAATCAATATATGGGGCAAGAAACATGGGCAACATCTTTCAAGAGAAACAAATTGCCATTGTAACTTATAACATGCAATTAGTCATGCAAAAATTAAATGCTCTGGAAATACAGTCTGTTTTATAAATGTTTCATTGTGAAGAGTAGATGGTACTTCAAAATGCTGGTGGAGTAATAAGTTCTTGTTTGTCAACATAATATTCCCACATGTAATTACAAAATTGTGTGCAAGCTGACCACTTTACTTTGCTCCATTAGGGAAATGGACTGCTAGCATTAAGAATACCATGACAAAACATCTATTTTCAACTATAGAATGAAACAAAATTACAGTCACTAAGTTACTTTCACTTCTTTTCTCTGTGACATATTTCATCTGTGCCCTTTAACCAACTCAAACCTTTTCCCAAGACTTCCAGGAACAAATAAGTTTAAAAAAAAAAAAAAAGGAGGGTCAATTATCCAATTATCTTCATGTGTTTACTAGGGTAAACAAGAATCAGCTTAATTGCATCTAAAAGATTCAGTCTGAGGTCTAGGAAAAACTTTCTACCACTAAAGCAGCTAAGAGTAAGGCTGCTGAGAGAGGTCATATAATCTCCTATGCATGTAATCTCCCTACATGTGTCTGAAGGCTTTTAACAGCTGCAGAGGAGATCCGTACTGTGTCAGAGCAGAGCACTGGACTCACTCAGCTACTTAAAGTCCTTTCCAGTCTGACATATCTATTACTTTCTGCTTATATGCACCCTGGCTCATAACTGGACTGTTGCACTCATACAGCTGAAGCTGACAGAGCTTGGCATAAGTATAGGGTGCTGCCACAATACTGATACTTGCAGGACCAGAGCTTTTCTTTAACACTCCATGATCGTTCATTATTAAGATATGTGTGAGATCTCTATACGCTTCAGTTTCCTGAGGTCTCTGCAGCATCTTTTTGATTAACTGATCAGTACTGCTTGCTTTCTTTGCAACTGCAAATAAAGACCTTCCTGAGTAATATCAAATGCAGTTTTCATTCCTTATGAACACCGTGGCATAGGAAAGGGAGCTTATAACAAGATAGTTATCTAAGACAAGTAAGAATTAGTTATCTGTGTTAGTTGACATTTAAACAGCAAATTACAACAAATGTTGGGCAACAAGAAATTGAAAAAAAAAACCCAACAAATTCTTGCCATAGTTAATAAAAATGAATCAAATTCATAGTGTAATCTACCCTCAAAAGACAGTCAAGGCTAGGTATCACACTGATTACTACTTTGTCATTGTCTCTCAAAAATCGTTACATCTTTCCACAGCAAAACTTGATCCAACCTGAAGATAATACATAAAAACATAGAGAAATTGTACTTGGTTCAGAAGTGATCACATTTTTAGCCATATTCTGGACCTCCATAAATTGATGCAAGTATCCAGTTTGCCTGTTATTTTAACTACAGTCATAAACTAGGCTGATGCCCTCAGGGAAGTTTCTATAGCTGGCCCACCAAATACTATTCCTGGTCAGTATAGCATGACTGTTCCCTTCAATACATACTCCCTAGTTTGCTCCATTACCCAAACAACCACATTTTTTCCACTAGCCTGAGATAAAAATCAGGTAGCAGTCATGAGATCTGATAGAAAAAATATACTTTATGTAACCAGCCTTCTATGTTCAACAAATAAAACATACTGCTATTCTACTGTGTACATAAAACATAAAGGGCTAGTGCAAGCAAATTAAAGAGGTTCCAAGGGACACTGAAATGGAAAAACTTGTAAGAATTTCAGCAGGATTAGAGTATGCTGGGACCATTATCTTCCTATCTGAAACAAAGCATTTTAAGTTTGAAATTTCAAAGTGGGTTGGTTTTTTTCCTCTGTACCAATGTCTGCTGAGTACAGAAGCATGTGTAGGTAACAGGTGCCGTCGGGGAGACAATTTCTGGTGTAACCAATCAGTTATCTCTCATTGCTACTGAAACACTGTTTGGTACTGAGCACATCAAACAACTGTTCTGGGGTTGTTTTGTTTTATTCAATTGACAGCTAACACAAGCAGGATTTCACCTGACTAGAAATCTTGTCTGTTTTAATCATGCTAAAGGAGTCAGGAGAGCTTGACAGGCATTAGAAAGAAAACATCATTTCTTCAAAGATGTTACAATCAGATTACTTTCCATAGACTAAGCCATAACATCCATGAAATTTGTGGTTTATTAAAGTCTAAACATAAGATAGATACACGTAAACTCAATTTCAGACTACCCATGACTACGTTACAGGGTGGTCCTTCTTCCTCCTCACCACAGCTCATGGTATTTCTTTCACTTATTACCTAATATATGTTAAATGAGGTGTTCTCTGGTGGTTACTATTTGCTATACATTCACACAATGGATTACAAATACTCTTAGACCAGAATCAGGCTGCTTGGGCCATAGGTCTGCACATAGAAGAATAAGCAACATCACACACTCTATTCTTTCCTGAATCATGTAAGACAAAAGCAAAAAGACTGGACAAAGCTTTATCCCTACAAATGTAGAGGTACACACAGATTCTTTGGCCAATATAGACAAAGGCTCAGGAACTCTCCAAGAGAAAAATCTTAAATTCTTTTCAAGGGAAAAAATATTAAATTTTTTCCTCAAAAGTGGTGTAATATGCCCTGATTCTCACTTGGGACAAAAATCAGTTTCTGTATAACATTTAGATTCAAAGGGTTTTGTTGCTTCTCTAAATTAAAAAAATATAAACATACTAACCTTACTCAGCTAAAGGCTTCATCTGTTGCCTTTTCTTCCTTTAATACTGCGAGATTCCTCCTCCCCTCTGCCCAGCTCTGAACAGTATCTAATTTTTGATGAGCATGTCCTCTGCTACTTGGTCTGTTTATTTGTCTTAGGTTGCACCTTCAAATTTTAGCAAATTCACCCATCTCCTTGACAGAGCCACATCTCTTCTTTTTCTCTAAATACAAAAACAAATAAGCAAGTTTTGTTTTGATTTTTCAAATAAAACAAGTGTCAGCTCTTTCTTCATTCTCCATCTTCAGCTTTGTCCCCAACTCTCCAGGGAATTGGTTCTCCACATACCTACACGCCACTGTCAGTATATTTGGAAAACCTTTGACCTCAGTTTAGAATGCACCGTATGGCTCTCCAAGTTCAGTTTTCATATGCACTCTTACTTATCTCTAAACCAGGTTTGTTTATACAGTCAGCTGCATGTTGAAAAGCTGCACACTTGTTGCTTACATCCTGCCTTGAGCTGTTTTCCCACAAGGGTATCTGGTGCTCTTTTGCCCACACACTTACTCAGTGCAATTGGGATGAACGTCAGCTGCAATCTTTCTGACTGCCATCCCACACTTGTGCTGTAAACTGATGAATTCTAATCAAAATACCTCAGGGCACTTTACAGTCTCTCAAAGTCACTTTCGTGTTGCTTCATCTAGTGCTCTCTCTTAACAAGTATTTCAAATTGGATGATACCACTAGAAGGTTTTACTCAAATACAAGTAGTACCCATTTTCCAGCCTTATTAAATCATAAAGCACTTGATTCATTTCCAAGGATTAGGTCCAAAGTATCCTCTGGCTATATTGACCATTCAACAAATTACATTATGAAAGCAGCACTATACTAGAGTCGTTCTAAAAGCCTGCCTTCCTTGGATTTTGCATGGTTATTATTCCAATCAATATTAGAGTGATTCAAACCCCTTATGATCAATCTCCAAGGCTTCTTTTAGGTGCTTTCATTATCGGTACAAACATTTCACAAATAATTTTTGTGAACCTCCCTCAGGGTCTGTAACAACAACCAGCTTTTTTCACCATCAACTTTTTTCCATACTATGTCTGGACACAATACATGTCTCTTGGGAAATAGCCTCTTGGGAAATACTTTGCCATCCTTCAGTATTACCATCAGAGACAATTTTATATTCTAAATCTCAAAACCTTTCCTGGTTGGTTGGCTAGACATCACACCTCTTAAAATGTTTATTCATTCAAAAATGATAGGCTACTGAAGACTAAAAAGCCTCCTTACCAGTTCCTGTCAGACACTCGTGTGGTTTGTGTGGGAGAGAACTCTCATTTAAACATCGAAAGCAAGAATCAAAATCCAGTACTACATTAAATATTTCAGTCAGAACATTTTATTTCTGAAAATAAAATGCTTTTTCCCCACCAAAAAGATGTGTAGTCTGACTCTAGACAGGAGGATCGTTTTTCTTTTCCCTTACTTTGATAAATTCAAACTTCTAATGAAAAGAAAACCTATGGTCTCTATACTCCACAGTCAAAGAGAAAAATTCCATCCCCTTTCTTCCCTCATTTGCAGAAATGCTTCTTTTAACATGTGTTTCTAGAACACAATACAATGAAAATACATACTGTCATTAAAATCTGTACCTTGTATCTTGTTCAGTATGACCCCCCCACAACATCTCCCAAATTGAGGTTCATTATAATCTGTCTACTGCAGGGGTTAAATCAATTAAAATCCAATGGAATTTCTTTTCAATGTTCTCAATAGTGTGACGAATCGAGAGAAAAGGCAGGGGCACATGAAGGGTGCACTAATTTCAATCAACTATTTCCAAGTGTGTGAATGCCAGAGAATGATTGGATCTCGAATTTCATCATATGTGTGAGTATTGTTTTATTGTGAACATTTACATTAACAGTTTAATCCCTTTAGGAAAAGAATACTGAAAATTGGTTTCAAAATGTTCCCTTCATTAAACCTGTTGCAATTTCTCTTGAAATAAAAGGCACAGTCTGAGGTAGCGAGAACCTAACAGATGAACTGTTAGAAACATTAGGTAAGGACCTCTCAACCCTTAAAAGGAAAGAAATTGTACTATACATTTCCCAGCTGAATTATTGCAACATTTTAACATCATTTGGAGGAATAGAATCTTAAGGCTGGTAACATGTATCACATGTTTAAAGAAAATCAACCACAAAATAAAGAGCTTAAAATGTGTGAGGAAGCCACATCCATACACATACACTCTCTTTTCTGCCCTTTATGGTAGCTTATTCACAGTACTTCATGATGTTGAACTACCATGGGAAATCTATATCAGTTTTGTACTTCAGCAAGTTTCCATCTCACAGAAGATCTTGTAATATTGTCCTATGTCTTGATTTCTTGCATCTCATCCACTCAGTGTATCCCACATTGTCAAGAGAGATGTGTATTTGACTTCCCACTGTTGTGTGAACATCAGTAACCTATCCATGCAAGGCAGGCACCTGCACTGGATACAAGCCCAGATGTCAAGTGCATAGTTTCTTCTAGAAATAGTGTTTTGGAGGAACCTCGTGTGGAAAGCAGAATTTGGTCCAGTAGAATTTGCTTTAATTAAATTTATTCATGCTTACCTCAGTCCATGTGCATGTCTTACAAGCAGTTATTATGGCCTGGTGTATGTTAGTAACCCATTTGTGTCTATGTCCTCAATCTTCTCCAAATCACATAAACAGCCAGCTATTAGCTTATTAGAAATATCTATAGTTTCAACCTTTGGATTAAGCAAATTCAGTTTGTCTCAGATTTGCTGTACACTACAAGCATACATGTGGGGTCTACTGTAAATTATCTGAAGTACTTGTCACTCCATCATAATTTATGAGGATAAGGCTCTAGTTCCTTCCCTGAAATGACTGTATTACTCAGCTTGATTCTCCCAGATGCCAGAGCATTTTGAGGTGGCTCACGGTCTCTCCAGCTCTCACAAAAACTAGACCAAGGAACATTGTGCTGAAGCTCATCACTTCTGTGAACAAGTTCCTACTTTGACGAATTCACACTTTCTAATCATAGAATATTTCATTTAAAATTTCCAAACACACCTAAAAGCAAAACATTTCAAGCATTTTAAAAAGCTTCTCCTGTAATTAGAAATTAAGGATAAGCATCTTATAGGAATTCTTCACTTTTCTATGCAGAAATCTAGCATGCTGAATTAATATGACACTGGAAGAATGGCATTGGTAAAGCGTATTCTGCTGATGAAATGTTTTTCTGTCTTCTTTACTCAAATTTCCAATAATCTATTACTTGTCTTTCTGTGCAAACCACTTATGCATTATTAGAACATCAGAATTATTTTTAAAAATACATTTGACAAAAATGCATATCTGATCCACACAGAAAAGTTACAAGAAAGACTTAAGAGCTAATTTATGAATGAGACTAAACTGGGCAGTAGAAGATTGATCTACAAAGGAGGAGTGTTTGGTAGTTCTGCCTTCAAAAAGAAAATATTACAGAAGCAACATTAAAAGTAGCAGCACACAGGAAGCCTTACGCTCCTCCAGTTTCACTGCTATGATAGTGTTTTGAAAATAGGAAAGTAGAAGTGTACTTATACTAGTAACTGCCAGCACACTGGTAGCTAAATAAACCCCAAATGAGAGGGAATAAATAATCTGTCAGAAACTCCTCATGTCATGCACCTCTGCTGCCTCTTGTCTAAGAGCAAACAGGGCATGTTAGCATTGCTCACAACACCCATGACTTTAAATCTAGGAAGGTTAAAAACTTCTGTTGACCCGTTTTATTGTATGACACAGATGCAGAATTATATTGATAACAAAAACAAAGAGGATAATATTGAAACTAAATAAGGTTTTCCATAAGCTCACTCTTGATCTACTCTCTGGAACCAGTTGTTTAAAAAGACAGTCACAGAGAGAAAGTCGGTTTGTGTGGGTGGAACAAACACAGAAAACAAACACATACTATTATATTCTATTTGGTGGGTGATACTTCCACATTTTCAGAAAATGAGCCTTCTAGACTCAGTCTTCACCTGGAGAGATGCAGTGGCTGGGAGAAAGCCCAGAAAACATTCATGTGGACCAAGGTCCCATTAGGAGGGGGCTGCACAAAACAATATGCAGAAATCTCATTTAGTTTGGAAGAACATAAAAGCTTCGATACAACCTAATTCCAGAAAGAACATAGGGAAGCATTTGAACATTTTCTTATGTTCTAGCAAAGCATGTGGTTAAAGTTAAGCATTTGCTTTTGTTCTTTCCGGGACTACAAAGCAATGAACAGCACAGAAATAGATATGGTCTTTAGTCTTCATGCGTCCCGTCTCAGTAAGGAACACCAAATCATGCCCTCTATGACTGAGTCTGTATACGTCAAATACCTCTAAGAAGGCATCCCAAAGTAGGACTGCAACTCTTTAAAATAATAATCCTAAAATCTGCAACAGACCATTAGCTGAGGAGCTATACTAGTTCCAACCAACAAGAAACCAATTTAACAAAAACTCTCAGAATATTCACAGCAAATAAGGTATTATTTAAAAAGCAATTCATGTAAATTGATTGTATTTTATCTATTCAGTATTGCTTTTTAGTGCCAGAAGTCCAGCACTAACTCAAAAATGGCTGGGTCTGTGCTTACACAGACACCCAGTCAAACAATTAAGAACCTAATCATTAAAGAGTTTAAGACAGAAAACAGATGTTCCAGCCAATTTTGTTAGAGCTGGGAGCCTCTGAAGAGAGACGTCTGGATTGTTTAGCTTGGTTATTTCTGCAGCACTAGAGATCATTCTCGTTACTGTGTTTTGAAGCGGTAATTTCTGAATGATGATGCTGGCAGAACTACAAACAAAGAATTACACTAATCCAATCTGGATGTTACTAACACATGTAAGACTGTCTTCAGATTTTCACAGGTCAAACAGGATTTAAACCCTGCTCCATTAATAAGACAGAAAGACACTCTTCTAGGACTTTTAAAAGTGTCTTTGCCTAAAAAGGCACAGGACTCCGGAGTGGGTTACAGTGTTTTGTCCTGCAACAGTTCAAGGAATTTATTTATGAAGATTGGGCTGCCAACAATCAAATAGCTTTAAACAGATAAAGCTTATTTCTCTAAATATTTGCAAAAAAATAACCTTGCTAACACAGAACTCTCCGGGGCCTGTCCATGTACATAAACTGTCGCTGAAACTGGTAACTAACTGTCAAAGAACAGTAAGCATTACATTAGTCATGAACTACAACTTCCCACTAGCATCAATCCTCCCTTCCAAGATATCAGACAAGAGGACGGTATGTCGATTCAAACCTCTGGATGCAAAACACAGCCCTTTGGGGTTTGGCTGTAGGTCCAAGCTGGAAACCCAAGGAAAAAAATGTATACCTTCAGTTTTGATATTACCTAGAACAGCTTCAGGAACTACTGAATTCTCAAAGGTTTCTCTCTAGTTACAGCTGTCACAAGAAGAGCTTACAAGACACTCCTTTTGCGGTTGAGAACTCATCACAAAAGAGAGAGTTTAGCCCAAACCCAAAGGCCGGAATCCACTTCAGCATCTTACCCAGATACTGGTAAGACCTCAATCTAAAAAGCATCTTTACCAACTGTATTGCAGTGAAGGAAAAGCCCCTACCCTACTACCTGCTTACATAACTTAGCATTCACCAGGCTGCCCATAAAAAAATAAAACATATTGAAAAGAAACAAGTATTCAAAATGAACACATAAACGACAGTGATTAAATAAGATTCCACAAGAAACTGTGGTTGCCACCATTCTGAGGGTCAGCCAAGTTAGTGATGGAGCATTCACCTTACCTTCAAAAAAACAAGGTCAGTAATGGCGTATTTATTTTAAGATTTCTCCTGTAGTTTAGAATGTACTTCATAAAGATCAGACTGAGAACACTGTATTCTGTTAGTATGAAAAATATTGTAAATGAAAGAAAAGTATTTTCTTGACAGAAATAGCAAAACACCCATACAGCTTTCTTAAATTTCCCAGTCATTTTAGTAAGCAAAGGAAATAAGTATCTATCTTGCCTATGCATTCCCTCATTAGATTAAAACCTAAGTAGCCACCAATTCAGTACAGCTCTTTTAGATAAAAGCAAGCTGCAAGTCATAAGGAAATGAAAAAATTTTTTCCTTTCTCTGATGCTTCCAGCTCATTAGAACAATCACTTCATGAGTGCAACTCTCAGTACCAACACAGTAAATTAATGGTGATATTAGTGGGCACCAAACATCATACTGCCAAGGACAGGTCTGAATTTTAGGAATTAAATATTTTCTTTCCAATTACTTAGGTGGATCATTCAAGGCAAGACTAAACTGGTTTTTGAAGCTGTATTTCTCACATCTGAACTATTCAAAATTCTGCACCAATAGTATCTTCCTGTTTATTGCAAGGATGGCATTGACTGTAAAGCCTTTAACATTGTTCAATGCACACACAAAAAAAAAAATAAAAGGGAAGCAACAGGAGGAGCAAAGTAAAAAGTCATCTCATTCATGTAACTTCCTCAGTGCTCTTGTCCAGGGAGAAGATGAAGCCACAGAGAAGCTCAAGATGGACCTTCACATACAGTCCTCCCCAGAGCTAGTCATGGCCTGCTGCATTCTATATATCACCCCTTGACAAAGCTAACTTTCTCTCTCCATCAGTAAGAAAGCTTCTGCCATTGAGTGCAGCTAGGTAAGCCTGCACATCTTCTGCTCCCTTAGTCTCCAGCCTCTGTCTAGCCAAAATAAACTGGTGTCACTTGAGAGAAAAGGCTTACGAGCACAGCATCTACAAGACAGCTATCCTTGTTCACATCTGGCCCACATCTGGCCAAATAAAACCACACGCAGAGTAGCAGAGTAAGCATATTGTCATCTGTTCCGCTGCATAGGTGTACCAGTAAACCTCACTAAAGACAGCTCCTTCTCTGCCTACCTAATTAGGTTATTAGCCATTTTAGGGTTCAGGGTGCAATTAAACAGGAAGCCAGTGGCTTTAGTTGCTTCTGGTTTTGCCCCCATACAACAGCAATGAAAACCAGAAACCTTCGAAGGTGCTTAAATTGGAAACCTTTAAAGGTTTCCAATTTTCAGTCACCAGAATTTCCTGCCAGCACAACCATAAGCTGTATAATTAGAAGATTATTAAAGACCTGGAAACAGATGAGAAAATAGAAGACAGAAAAAGCAAAAGATGTTATACCACATTGAAATATAGCCAGGAATCTAACCTCAGGATTCCCATTAGCCACAACCACCTCAAAAAACCTGGAAAAGAGCAATTATACAATAGTATAGCACTAAAGTAGAATTCAGTGGGCAACAAAAAAAAAAAAAAAAAAAAGAACCATGAAAAAACCCACTCCAGCACAAGAGGCACAGTTTCTCCCTGATCAGCAGGAAACTTTTCCTCAAGCTCAGGAGCAGCCAGATCAAGTCTGATCAGAAAAAAAAAAAAAAAAGATAATATTCACAATCTGTTTAGAAGATGTCAAGTTTATCAGAAAGAGTCAAATTGTTTTTCATCAGAGTAGAAAAAGAGATGTTGCTGGCATACCTTCTGCCATATCCTGAAGAAACATGGCCATGTCTGACCTAAGCCAAGAAGCCCCTCATGCAAAGATGATGATCATGTAGAGAAACTCATGAAGGATGGTTCTCACCAAGCACTCCAAGCAACCAGCCAAAAACATTATACAGCTCCCCAAAATTCTATATACAGCATTCAAATCAACCCCACCTAACAGGGTTAAAGCATACATGTCCACTGCAGTTTCTATTAAAGGTACCATAGGAGCCACAGTACTGAACTGATTGGAATGGCAAAAAACATAGAAGCTTCAAAAGCCTAGAAAGTCTGAAATAATACTAAGACTGGGAAAAGGTCAGATTGGGGAAACTGGGGAGGACCTGAGGGGTAGAAGAGGATTTTTAAAGGAGGAGGCAGTGTAAAAAGCAAGGAAAGTGCATGACATTTCTGTAATAAGCTGGATGCATTTAACTTCTCGTGTATCATTTCAGTACACCATCAATTGCGTGTGCCTATACATTCTGGTCAGCAGGCACCCAGTGCCTGAGCTGAGAACAAGCAGCTTCCCATTTCTCCCCCCACTCCTCCACCCCAGAAATAGCAACTCATATATGCTCCAGCCTTATTGGAAGAGGCTAGAAGTATATAAAAAAAAAAATGCAGCAGAGGAAAAAAAAAAGGAAACAAGAAGACATCAAAGTCCTCCACTGCGCACACCAGAGCAGCAGTAGCCCATGAAACGCACTACACATCATGCCTACATGGCTAGAGAAAGGAATTCACATACACACATTCAAAATGCTTTCAAGTCAAGCTATCCAGATGTTTGTGCGCAGCTGCATGTTAGTAATGTTCTGTGGGCAGAATGCAACAGACGCAACAAGCCAGTCTTGCTGTGCAGAACATCTGCAGGAAAATGAAAGGCATAACCATAACTCACAAAAGCTAAAATTAACTTCTCTTGTACATACTTCATAACTAAAACTCAGACAATATGCATGAAAGAAAATGGAAAGGTAACCCAGATGAAGACAGCTAAAGAAAGAGGAAAATATATCCTTGCATCGGTTTTCAATTTGGATTATAATTATGATTTTTTTTTCACTGCTCTCAGCAACCATTTCCACATTCTCTCCCCTTCTTTTTGTTCTTTACATTGCTGATTTATGCTCCTTCACAGAGGAACTTAATCATTTGGAAAACTTCAAACCACAAAAACTCTAAAACACAAAATACACAGGCTGGAATAGTAATGAATGGCTCTGTTTGGAGAAATTCTGACCGTACAATTTCTGTCAAAAGATGTTGTTCCATAGAAAGTCACTGATTTTAATGATATTTTTGATTGTAGATTTGGTGAGGCCCATGATGACATTTTCACTTATTTTCAGAGTCTCCAAGTGAGAGCGAAGCTTTTCTGTGAAACTGAAGCTTTAATCCAACTTCAGTTCGCACAAGAAAAGATACATTTTGCTCTGCTGTAAAGCAAAATAAGCTTTCAAACGTCAGAATTTGTTCTCTGACCAAGATCAATTTCTAATATCTGATCCAGAATCAGCTTTTTGAAAAGCAGAGACTTGGGTATTTGAGCATAACAGGACTTCAGTGAATCTCGGAAAAAATTCCAGAAGCCTTCATTACTAAGAGTAATTGCTCAGATAGCTGCTCAAGTTGTAGGCATTTATGTTTATGATAAAATCGTAAGGAGCAGTTAAAATAACAGAGTTGAATCCTTGCCTGATATTCCATGAACTTGAACAAATATGCACTGCTGCAACTCTGCTAAAGATCTGTTCAGAAGACTGCATGCTCCTCTTATCTTCAGATCTTCTTCAACTAAAACCTCCCCAAGCCACTATAATCTTCAGAACTCAACTAGTGATAGCAACAGAGAAAATCTGAGCATATGCAACATGAGCATTAACTCAGTCAGGTTTTCCAGGCATATTTTATGTAGAAACCAGCTCCATGGCCAGAGGTAAAGAAAGTAATTTACTCTAGGAAAAAAGCCTACAAACTTATTCCAACATATCAGAGGGAGCATGAGGGAAGCTCAGGGTTGTTGCTACACCTGTCCTTTGGATAAACAGAATCCTCCTGGGTTGTCAGTTGCTATCAGTATTAAAACGATACTTTGCTTTAACAACACAGGATTTGCATTTTAAGTGGCTTAGAAAAACTCTCTTCTCAGTGGGGAATTTTGCAAAGGAAGCTTCAAGCTTGAGAGACCAGCCCAAACCATAACTCATTTTCACTTCATCTTGAGCATAAATCTGCACAGGAAAGAAAGCTCCAACTTCACTTGAACTCATAGTCTATGCATTTGAGGTAACAGATTACTTAGAAAAGCCAATGATGCTCATATAAATTAGACAACCCGGGGAGGACATACAGTCTAATAAATGCAACAACAGTGTAGCAGCAACAGCAAGAATATTAACCACTTCAATACCATGAAAAGTAACTGATGACAGGTCTTCTAACTTCATTGCCTCTCAGAATCTTAAAGGCTTGAGACAAAGTCTATCTGAAAACTCCCACTATCATGATCTTTGGATCAAGCCTTTGGACTGCCAGGCCTTCAAACCAGTTGTCGTCTTCTGCTGTACGTCTTTAATACCTAGAACAAACATCTTCCCCTGCCATCACACCTCCCTTCTCATAGGAACTTTCCAAAATCAGTCCTCACCTGCACCTCACATTCCATTCTTTCTCTCACCACACAGACCTTTCTGGACTTCCTGATTTTCAGGCCCCTGTTTCCTCAGTAAACTCCCATCTCCCTCATGCCCACTTTCACCTCATTTTTCCTTTTATTATGAGTATCTCTCCCTATGACATTTTCTTTCCCCTAAGTTACAAGTATTTTAATCTCTTGATCTTTACAAAATCAACCCTTCAATTCAGTTTACTATACAGCTACCAGCTCTTTTCCTTTTGTTTTTAAATCTCAAAACATTAACTGTGATGTCTGCTCTGCCTGAAGTAGAACCAAATGTGAATCAGTTTTCCCATGCCATGAAAGATCCTGAGATTTAATTTCTTTTTTTTTCCTGTTTCACAATGAGATAAAACTGATATTTTGATATTTTTATTAAAACCAGAGACAGAGATGTCTCAGACTAGACAATAGGTCTTGCAAAGGTAGTCATATGAGAAAATCTCAGTCTACCTACTTAACAGAATTTTTTAAAAGTCACCCAGATTAATGTTTTTCATATTGTGCTAAGGGCTATAGTGGGAACCTAGCACCACTTCATTTCTTCCAAAACTTAATCTTGAGCTGGGAAAAAACCTTCCAGATTAAATACTTCATTTAGATGAATATGGCCTCATGAACAGTTACGAGTTCAGAAAACTGTGCTAAAACATTTACCTGCTTTAACCTGGATGACTTCCCTACAGCTCCTCTCCACTCAAAGAGGTCTCCAGCAATTCTTCCTAGCTAAAGTTTGCCTGAAGATAGCTGTCAGGTTTAGCACCTCCATCTGGAATCTGGTCCTCACAAGGCATCTTTGTGTCCAAATTATGCTTGTATTCTCCTGCCTAATCATGCCCATGATATCCCCTGGAAGATCTCCACTGTGCGGGAACCACAGGACTGGCTTTGGTGGACTTTGCATGGTTGCCAGAGGTTGATTCAAGGAGTTAGGCCAAGACAGATACCTTCTGACGAACCTTGCTTTTAGCCATTTAAGATGTTGTCACCCTCAACTGTCTGTCCCAGTCTTCTGGGCATGAGCAAGTGGGACTGTCACATATCAGACACCAGCACTTGGTCCAGTGTAGTATCAGCAGATTTTATAAATATATGTATATAATCAAGACTACACTGAAACAGATCAAAGAATACCAAAACAAGTAAATCTATCATCTCAGGTGATGGCTGGTAGTAGATGTCATGGGAAAAGCATTAGGCTGAAAAAATATATGGTCAAAATTCTCCAATTTTACTTTATTGTTTCCTTAACCAGAGGTTTCTTGTCCAGTTTAACAGTTCTTAATAGATATTTTCCATTAATTTATCTAAACATTATTATTTTGAAGCTCTTGCATTCCATTTCTTGCCTGTCTTCTACCTGAAATCATCCCATGAGCCCATCTAACACTCATTACTAAGCTCTCAAATATGCGTCTTTGTTTTCCCTTATGAAGCTCCTCATGGCTAACATGCACTTTTAATTTTTGTGACCATGCTTGTGTGGTGCTTGACAATAGCCTGCAGCTACAGCTGCGTCTGCCTAGAGCTGCATCATCATTTTGTTTGCCACTGTCTGTTGCCATCTTGTACTTAACATAGACTTGAGGCAAGGACATCCTGTTCTGTGTTTGTATAGCATCCAAAACAGCAGGATCCTGGCCCATGACTAGGCAGTATGACAACAAAAAACTACTAAAGCAGTGTCAATAAGGGTTTCAGCACACTCATCATCTTTATGGTTAGCCAAGCTGTAGGACTTTGGGAGTGGGAGCCATCATTTGTAAAGTGGTTTGCACACATCCTGGCATGAGTCTGCCTCTTAAACCAATTTGCCTTTGGGGAAGGAAACTCCAGGTCCTTGCAAGGAAAGGTCAGGCACATTTATCTGCCAAAAGCCAGTCTCCCAGTGTCAGCAAAATGGCAACTATCCACACAACAGGTAAATGTAGTTTGAAGGAGTTCCACAAGTAATACTGGCAGCTGGAGTGAATATGACCTCAAGCCTGCCCTTCAGGCCATTTGAGAATGGCAGGTGATTTAACAATGAAAATCTGATCACATTAACACAGGGGAGGAAAAAAAAAAAAAAAATCAAAATAAATGTATTAATCCAAAATGGGCACCACTGCTTCTACCAGATCTTTGACTATTATGACAATGTTACCAAATCTTGTTATTTTAGTATGTTTCATGACTTTGGGGACAATTTTTTAAGGATTACTTTCTAGAGAAATGTTTTTGGCATCAGTGCCTTAGTTTTTACATAAAAAAAGCATTTCAGCAAAAGCTTAAGGACATGAAAATGCAAACATAGAAACCAGAAAATAAATAATATTTACTTGGAGGAGGAAGGTGACAGGCACAATGATTTGGAAGGTCTCTCAACAGTTCAGACATCTGACTCTGTCAGATCAAACCTTATCAGGAAGTCTTTATTAAAAACTACAAGATCTAATAGTTCTTCTGTCCTTTTCCTGCAAAAAGCTTTCATTAAAAATGGACCTGAAATTAAAGCTTGAAGAAAAATAAAGTTAGAGTTTGGGTAGGGTTTGGGAGTGAGGAAGATCTGGGAGGAGTCCAGGGAAGGGCTGTAAACAGGTTGAATATGTAAACACCACTTATAGTCAGAATTATCCTGAAGGATGCTAAATTCCCACAATTCCTGTCTCACCACTAGCCTGTGTTTCTTCTCCAGGAAATTTTGTAATTTCCCCCTAGTTTAATTATCCCCTTAACTGAATTAGTTTGTCAGTATGCAGAGGACATAAATAAAACTAGTCATGGGCGATAAAGCCTTGCAAATCTTCTATTGTACTGCTCCAACTCCCTATCATCCCTCCTAATTTTTAATTGAATGTTGCCATTAAGCAGTCCCCTTTAATATGCAGCCGGTGAGGTTTCTTTAGCATGCAGACTCCTGTACTCCCAGAATAAGCATTACTGACATGACATATCTAATTCTAATTATTTTAGATTATTTTCTAAGTCATTAAAAATAGAGGGATTTTCAATATTCAATTAAGAAATAGGCCAACAGCCTAAGAAAGAGCCTTAGCAAATATACTGAAGGTATTCTCAAATATTAAAAAACTGCTGCCAGAGGAAATGTGTATGATTTCTAAAGCTGCTTTCCAAAACTGCTGCTAGAGATATCAGGATAAGCTATTGTAATCCTAGGTCTGGAAGCAGGGATACCACATCTTTCAAACTGCTGTAGGCAGTAACCAGGAGACCTTTTCCCCCTCCTTCCCCATGCTTTAAACCTGTTTCCAGCCCACTGGAGTGGGAAATACATGCAGTGATACCACAGCCAGTTTCTGCCACCAAACAGATGGTGACTGCTGGAAGCCAGCAACACAGATCCTAGTCACTGAAACTTTATTGGGAGCACCCACCAGTGTGAATAAATGTCTTTAGACGGACTAATTAAAAGGACTCTTTTCATTAGTTAGGACCATCTGTCAGGCCACAGACCTGGTGGAATTTCATACAGGTGGACATTCCTAGGTGGGAATCGGCAAAAGAGCATCTCATGGCTTGTAAAGATATTGTGTCCCAGTAACAGGCTAATGAGGTTTCACACAGTGTGTTCCTTCAATCTGTGTCCACAGAAAGATTTTTACCCCTCTCTCCCCACTTCACCTGGATAGGTACTGACTGGTGTTGAGCACCAAGCTCAAAAGCAGCTTAGTCTTCCTGGTCAAATGTACCAAACATTTCTGGATGTGCCTGTACCCTCCCATAATTATCCTAGTGTTTGCATCCAGCAGAAAAAAGGAAAGACAAAAAATAATTGTTTTCCACTCCCCTTCCCCCATCTCCCCCCAAAATGACAAAAGACCAGCTTGTAAATCTCAGGAAGAGTCTACAAGAATGAATGTGGAATCCATGATAATGAGCTTTGAGGCAGAGAAGATAGCAGTAGAAAACACTTCCAAGCTTTTGCTTGAAATCAAATCCTTCCCATAGTACAAGGTAATTCATATAAGACTCAGCATTAGAGCCATACGCACTCCAATTCAACCTTCCTTTGAAAACCATATACACATGACATACAGTGCAATGGGCCAGACTTGCAGTTTTACACTTATTCTTGCTTGCCCCTCACACTCCACACCCCTCAGTGTTTATACATGATCTCATATTCAAAGTCATTGGCAACAGAAATCCTGCTGAATCCCATATTTTCTGACTGCTCAGGGCTTTAAAAAAGCCAAGCCAGCTTACTCCTGTGAAGCAAAAAGCTCACATGTAAACACCAAGTTGTGGCTGTGAATCACTCCTGGCAATTGCTCACATTTCCTGGCACGGCAGCTTCTAACAAGGTACACTATTATTTGATATTTGCTTTTCTGAGGCACCTGTAATTCTCAGATAAACCAGAAGCTGTACAAAAATATGTGGGTTAAAAATCCCAGTCTAAACATGTTAATACAAGTACTGGTCACAGCAATTCTCCTGTACTATCCTATATGCTACCAAGACTTCTAGGGGTGAGAGCTGGACAGAGGAAACTTCATTGCTAAAATAAAATAAAGGTCTGAAAGGAAACATTTTCAAAAAAACAGTTGTTTCAGGCCTTAGTATACATATAAGGTCACCAACAGTTTATTTTTTCCCCCTTATACATCACCTTTAGACAGCCAAACAGTTAAGGCAACAGACATCCAGGAAGCTGGCTAGCCAACATACAAAGAGCTTTAAAAACAGCAGAAAGGCCAATATGCTCCTATTTACAATATTTTGTGACCCTAACCTAATCATCGTGTTTTATTATTTCCTCATTTTATAGCTCTGCTCTTTTAAGAGCGCCAGCAGCCAACATTTCTTCTCTGCTGGCCAAAGGACCAGCCAAGTGTCTGCTTCACAGCCAATATCAGTTACTGAGCCATAAGCAGCTAATATGAGGTTGTGAACGCACAAGGTAGCAGCTGATGCCCTTCTACTGGAAAATTAGTCTTGGGTTTTAGGCACCTAAGGATTTTTTTAAATAGACTTAATTCATTCTGCAACCCTATTTGAAATTATTTGATCAAATTTCGATTTAAATTAGGGCAGCCAGTGGAACTACACTGATTTATGCCAGCTGAGGAACTGACTGTATTTTAATACTACATTCTCTTGGTTTTGTGCAAGAATAAATGGGCAAGAATTCAAGCCCAAAGAAAGTAAAATACCATTGTGTAATTTCAAGACCAAACAGAAGCATGTGTGCTGAAATCAGAAACCTCTAATTTAAAAAGCCTTGACAAAACAGAGATGATTTTCCCAGTATGGGAGTTTACAGATCTCAGCAGAAGGTCTTCAAGACTCAGCAAGAAAAGTCACTTATATCTAAAGCCAGACAAAAGCATTTATGTGGTGTATTCACTTACAACCCTATGTAAACCGCAGTGACGACTCTTGGATTCCTTCAGCTGATACCTCTACAAGCAACCAAACCATTTGTAATTAAACTGTGTAAGATGGTAATGGTTCATTCCATTACCTGAGAACGGTATATTGCTTCACAGAAATGCAGTTCCTTTACAAGACTTTCAGCCCTAGCAATGACCAGCAATCCTGTCCTTTTAACACTGCCCCTGAACATAGCTGTCATGCAGAGGGGAAAATAATGCATTAAACCTATCTGAGTTCATCTTATCTGAATTCATAAGACTAATGCCTAGAGACCCAGATTTAAAGACCCCAAAGCTTTATGGCCTCCTGGAAGCCTTGAATGTGAGCATGCTCTGAACAGATTTGCCTTTGGACATGGTTGCTCCACCAAGAGATACAATGGGTGGAGTTCCTGTCATATGGAGAGTCCAGTTATAACTTGTCTATAGCTAGTGATGTGTCCAGATGAGGTAGAGGCTGAAAGATCTTGACAAAGTTTGTGTTCTCTGTTTGTCTTCTAAGGATAAGAGCCCCAGTTCACTAAACTCATTAGGACCTTTATCTAAGGGTTTAAATTGTACTTCAGCCCTTAATGACATTTTGCATAGGACCAAACAGTAGTCCCTGAAAGAAGAAGCCATTCCAAAACATTAGTCTTATACAGAGACAAAAATTAAAT
Organism: Strix aluco; assembly: GCF_031877795.1. Taxonomy (NCBI): domain Eukaryota; kingdom Metazoa; phylum Chordata; class Aves; order Strigiformes; family Strigidae; genus Strix; species Strix aluco. Next base: position 121,047,633 of record NC_133934.1, on the reverse strand, counting down.
TCATATTTGCAAGGAAAAAAGTGAGCATCCCAAGAAAACTGCTTTTGCAATATCAAACTCCCCCTACATATTCAACTCAAATGGAGCTTGATACATAAGCCATACAGAACTCCTAAATGGGAACAAAAATTTATTCAATTGGTTTAATAGTATATTCTTACAGCTATTCTTACAGCTATGCAAACAGATACAATTAACCTTACAGTGCACCTAGAATTCCATGCTAGCCTGAACATGGATAACTAGGTAAGATCAATGCTGCAATTTCCCCTTAAAGAGAAATTCTTTTAGAATAGACCAGACCAGAATAGACCAGAACATTTGCAGTTGGAAGGGACCTACAATGATCATCTAGTCCAACTGCCTGACCACAAAATAAAGCATGTTATTAAAGGCATTGTCCAAATGCCTCTTAAACACTGACAGGCTTGCAGCATCAACCACCTCTCTAGGAAGCCTGTTCCAGTGTTTGACCACCCTTGGTAAATAAATGCTTCCTAATGTCCAGTCTAAACCTCCCCTGGTGTAGCTTTGAACCATTCCTATGCATCCGGTCACTGGATCCCAGGGAGAAGAGATCAGCATCTCCCTCTCCACTTCCTCTCCTCAGGAAGCTGTAGAGGGCAATGAGGTTGCCCCTCAGCCTCCTTTTCTCCACCCGAAGTCCTTAGCTGCTCCTCACAGGACATTCCTTCCAGCACTTTCATATACTTTTTCCAGTATACATCAGAAATTCCAGTCAACATACATGACAGGCAAGTTTGTGTTCCAGCACATAGCTTACAAAGGGTTGTTTTCTGACAAATGCCAAAGAAAATTTCTGCCCAGGGTGCTATAAAATATTTTAAACTCTTTTAACCTCTGATCCTACATCAAGAGTAAAACCAAATAATCATAATTCCACCTTTACCCAGTGCATTGTCTGTTGAGGATACTTCCTTAGATATACAATTAGGCATTTTCTAAATATCAGCTCCATTTTGGAACTCATCAAGGAATATGAAGAGGAGCCATTAGGCCACAGAGTTATTTTTTCCTCACTTGACATTAGGGGTTCATAAAGGAAACATCACATAAGACAATTAGTTGAATTTCCTCATCTACACCTCTGAAAAAAATTTTAGGGGATGTATCCCTACAGGATCCATAGGTTGGTTTTGTTTTGAGAGGAATTTTGGGAACAGCACCCTTAGCAGGGTTATTGGTATTTTAATGTTTTTCTATTTCTCCATTAAAATGCACCTTTGTGCAGAACCATGTCTTTTTTAAGAGCCTCTGACTACAACAAACATGGGAAGCTCCTGTGCAGCAGCAACTAGTGAAATTTCAAGCAGGCATCTACATTTGTCAGTCCCAGCCCAAAGGGAAATCAGATAGCTCTTCAGTCAATCTGGTAAAGAAAAATTGGATGATAGTGGAGGTCTAGAGTATCTACCTTTCTGACATATTCCTAAAAATTATTAAAATAAAACCTGCATTTAGAGTCAAATGAAGATTTATAGACATTCTTTCACTTATACAAAAAGTAAGCAGCAATGCACTTTTACTAATGCATCAGCATGAAATTCTGCAAAATTTAAATTAAACCTTCTGCTTTGAATCCCAGCATCAGCAGCTTTATCCTTAACCCATAAGGAACAAAAGTGTCCCAGATCACTCAGCTAAGGGTATAGGTTAAAATCTACTCTACAAGTTACCAAGATCAAATTTTACCTGTTACACTTTTAACCAGCCTTCTTTTTCCTCCCATTTACATTTCATTCTTGTTTTAATCAGAAAGCAGACCTGTTAACAGTTCATTCATAATCAGCACTGGGTATGTACAATCAGTATTGGGCCAACTTTATCCCTAGAGACTCAACATGTCACCTCTGGGACATTTAAAACCTCTACTGGCCCAAAGATCAAAAGATAGAATTCCATTTTTCAGCTTGCAAATCCTTGAGTGCAAGTAGCACCGAGTCTCTAACATTTTAGTGGAGCTATAGTTGATCATTTGCAAAGATCATAAATGTGCACATAAAACATAGGTGAGAAGAGGTGGGGATTAAGGTGTACAGCTAAGGCGCAGCAACAAATTGAGGAAGAACAATTTTAGAGTAGAAGTTAAATAAGAATGAGAGATATTTATAGTTACTAATCATGCATAAAGCACCACAACTTGTCATCCTACAGAAAGGCTGGCAGTAGAGATAGGGGTCTGGGAACAGGCATGATTCATGTACTGGCTAATGTATATTGTAATAGCATCCTGAAACTAGTGGCAACAGCAGAAGCACAACAAAACAAGCAAGACCACTCAGCTAAATATGCCATTACAATGCATGCACAGTTGTTTTATTATACACAGGCCAGTAAATTAGTACTCATCACCTAACAACGTATGATTAGGTTGACTTCAGAAGCAGATACAGATGGGCAATGTGGATGTCCACAGGAACTACAAGCAGTGAAAAGCTACGTGCATAGGAAAACTGGACAAACTTTGCCCTCTGACAGATGATGCACATGGATAAAGACAGGCTGATATTTTCCCTCACCACATGTCAGGGGATAAAAAGGTGTTATAAAATCTTCCATTCCTTGATTACACACAGCCATAAATGCCAGGTTGTTTTAATTAAAAGGATGGAAGATTGGCATTTAAGAAGGTTTAGAAAAACTGTTTATGAGAGAACTTCCATTTACCCTCTGTAATATGCCACTTATAGCAACATACATTCCCCCACACCACATGTGAAGCTCATGTTTGTCAGCACTGCTATTTGGGACTCCCAGCATGTTTTATGACTTCTACACAAATTAAAATAATGGGCGAGATGATACAATGCCAACCTCTGTTACCTAGTCATGGACTGATTGCATTCCATTTGCTTCCATGGTGCTGCAGTCACTGCCTCTGAGCAATTTTGTCTAAAATGGTTCCTCTAGAGCAGAAAAGATAAATTTCTAATGTCTGAAGGAGGCTGATCCTAGTCACCAGCCTGGCTGTAAATATTTGTTGTGTATTGTAAAACATCATTGATCACCATTTCCTACTGTAATGGTCTTCGTTACATGAGCCTGTTTTCTGGCCTTCAGTCCACCATTAAAGTTTCCCTTTAGCTCAGAGATGATACACTTTTTCCTCTACTTTTTTTTTTTTTCAAATAACGGTTTTGGAGTTTTGACAGTGGTAATAAATGTGAAGACCTTAATTTTAAGGTATAATTTTGTGCTCAGACTATTCAAAAACAATTTCGCTATAAATAAGAAGCAGACAAATCACATGAAATAGCTAATTATTTTAAATCTTTTTTTAAAAAATCAAAATAAGACAATCTTCACAAATTAAACAAAGGCTGCAAAAGCCAGGTCTTCTGCAGCTTGTACAGTAAGTATAATGTTATCCACCTTCAAACAAACAGACCTTATGAATCATGTTTCCAACAATCAGGAAGCAGTAATGCCATCACTGTTCACATGAGTTTGGAATTGTTTTTTTGAGTGGTTGAACCACTTTTTCAAACTTCTTACCAAAAAACTAAAGCAGGAATCTTAGGTATTAACTTGAAATAAGGTGATAGGGCTTTCAGATTAACATCAGATATTAAGATTCAAGATGAAAGCTGAAAAGCTGAAAACACCAGTGCTTCCTTGTAAGAGGGAGAGAGCTGACTCCACTGAAAAACACAGTCCATGTTACCATTTCTGCAGTCAAATAACATGCTTTCACCTGGTGCTCTAAAGATGTGATTAGGAAGCAAATCTTCAAGTATTAACTCCCACTCTACCCTTCATTTCAGGCAATTCACCCAGGTGCATACAGCAAGTACAAAACAGGATAACAAAATAGCCAAACTTGGCAGCCAGCAAGTAGACCATCACCATTAACCAAGTGAGAAAAGTCTTGGTTTTCCCCTAACCTCAACCCATACACAATAGATTTAACCATGACAGTATAATTATTTCAGGACTCTAAGCCCTTAGCTTCAGTGCTTGTGGCAATGAGTGCTGCAAATTAACAGCAGGAGCAAGGTAAATCAATTACCTACTGCATATAGTCTTGCTTATCTGTACATAAATATGTGCATATCTACACATTGGCACAGCCTCCATCATAAGACACAAATTACTGAGAACTCAGTGCAATGAAAGGAGGGTAGTCATGATGCTGTAGCATACCAGGACAACGCCAAGATTCCTCTAGCATATCAGCCTATAATGACACCCTAAGACCATGACATCGCACACCAGGTGCATTGGTACAAAGCATATACCTTCTTCTTGTCCGTAAACACCCCCTTTGGCTCCTGAGATTCAACCACTTCCCTGCAGAGCCCAGAGGGCAGTTGGAGTTATACTCACCAACTTAAACACCTACTGAGTTTATATTTCTTCAATACATTTTTAAATAGAAAAACAAGAACAGAGAAATTTAAAACCATACATACATTTGAATAATATTAAAAACAACTTAAGCATTAAAGCAACAGCAGACAGGAAATTATGAGCTAAGACTGTTACTTGGTTCTTTCTGCAACTCATATCAGCAGCAGCACTCCTTCCTGTCCTCTCTAAATCAGATGCATGGTTATTTAGATGCATTTATTTAATTTAGGTGTGCATGGCTCCTTCCTCTTGCAAAGCAGATAAAAACCAAGCAGGTAGTGATCAAAGACTTTAAAAGATCAGCAGTCAGAAGGACATGGCTATTTTATTCTCCCTTCTCTCCACCCCTAAAATTGTAGAGCCTTACTGAGAACCAAAGGGAACTGAGACTCTCCAGTTGCTTCTGACCCTTTAATTAGAGCAGCAGGCAAAAATAAATAAACCTTCTACCTTTATGACCTTTGATTTCTGACATTCCAAGACACTGAGGAAACATTTTAACAACAAAATTCCCCATCTGAGGGAGGGGGAAAGAGTCTGATCTTCCCCTTCCGGTACAGTAATTTGTTTAGAGATGAGAATGTGGCATATTTCTGTTTGACAAACAGTTAATGTCCCTTTCAGCTGAAATGGCTGTTGCGTACTTTGTATTACTGCTCTTTAGGTAATAAAGTCTTCTGAGTCTGGAAGAAAGTTCTTCCTGGATGTTACTGTAACAGATGTGTTAAATGTAGTTTTTTTATAATGAAAAAAAATCAGGACAAGAGCTCAAATTGTCTCAAACCAAACTATCCCATAATATTAGAGGAAGAACAAGTTATAGCTTTTTTTGAAGGAAACAGCCCTTCATTTCTCTCAGGAATACAAGAAAGCCTCCCTGAAGAGCTTCCTGCTATTCTGCAGGGTGTCTGAAAAGGGGAATTGTTAACCGTGCCTCTCCAGCTCCATTGTTATCAGCAAGACCTTTCTTTGCCCATTTTCCCCTCGCCTTTTGTTATTTATATTTCCTCAGGCATAATTTCTTGCTTTTTCAAAGTGGAGACCTACCTGCCTCATGAGAAGATTTTCAGAGGTAGTAAAAAAATTTGGAGAAAAGTCTTCTCAAGTTTTACATATGTTAGTCTAACTTGAAGACACAATGGGTTCACTTTTCTCCAGTATATCTACACCTTCATTTTACAATAGACAGACTCATAGTATGGGAGTAAGGCTGCATGTAACTCCCCTCCCTACTGCTAGCTCCCCATGAAGCCCTGAGAGACACATTTAGTCTGTCTCATACACCCAATATCCTCCCAAGGTGCCAGAAACCTTAGGGTTTGTTGTTATTAACATCCACTTCCTGTCCACTCTCAAATGCTAAAATGAAGAGGGGTGAAAAAAATGCAGGCAAATCTCACTGGTCTTAGTTTTCACTGCTTAAAGCTGAGGCTTTTACCTCCATTATAATTCTTTGGGCACATCTTAATTATTTCCATTTAAAAATCACGGATGTGTTGATATTGTTTTCATATGAAACAGTAAAATAAAACAAGTCACAAATCCTTTAACTTTTCTGAAAATCCAGGTATAATGGGACTTAACGTAGACTGAATATCTCTGCTCTACTTCTGGTATCACCACACTCGGCTGAGTTACTGGCTGCTGCAAAGTAGCTGCTTAGTCTAAATACCCACAAATATTCAAAGAAAGGACTGATAGGTGCCGGAAATTTCTCCTCCACAGAATAAACATTTCTGCAATCTGAATGACCAATTTTTCTGCAAGTCCAAACCAAAATTGTTTAGATATACTTTGTAGCTAGCATCTGACGTATACTACATTTTTTACCTTGGTAAAAATACAAGATCAAAAGAGTATAACCAAGAGGTATAATTTTCTCCTTCTTTGTCACATCCCAAAATGTTAAGTACATGTTCTTTTCCAGCAATCTCCACACAAAAGGATAAAATGAACAGCAGTGAACTTCAGTCTATTAAATGTCACCCCAAAATAGGTAATTACCATATGAACATTAAACTGATGCACTCCTCTTCTTATAAGGTTCCTTTTTACTAGCTAAAGACATTACCAGATCTTAATTGGTGTGAAAATGAACTCTCTTGGAGCTGCAATTCAAAGACCTCCAAAACTTCACTTACCAGCCTAAACAGTGTTGATAAAACTAGGCCAGAATAAACCTTAAAAAAAAAATCACTAAGCACAGGTATACGGAGCATGTGTTAGAGCCAGAATTGCATGCAGAACTTTGAATTCATGTCTATTCATATAATCTACATGGGTCACTTCTCAGCCAGTAATAATTGGTCTGTTTCTCTGTGGAAAGGTTTACTGGACCCCTGTCTGTGTCCTTACTTGTGAGCTTCATGGTGAAATACAGATACATGAGTATCCATATGTTGTAGATTATAGGAAAATAGGATACCAGCACCAGGCATCAGCTGAGCAGTTGAAATCAAAAGCTACAGACAAACTTAGATTGCACATGAATCTAGCACTTGGTTCATTCACTGAGGGGAAAAGCCAAGCATTTCAAGTTCTTCAGAAATTTATCTCTAAAATTCAGAGCTGTTTAGAGACAATCTGATTAACTTCACTCCAAAAAAAATACTTAACAGGGAATCTCTTGTCTATGATAGTTCCTTCATCAACTCTTTCCTAAAATACAGGAAAGGGAGAGAAATCCCTGAGGAGTTGACAGGGATCATGAGAGTGGCTGCATTCATGTTACATTGAAAGCAGCCATGAGAGAAGCCTTAAAATTAAGTATTAAAGAAGAAAGAATGGAAAGCGCTCCAGCCCAGACAGGCCAAAGCATGAAGCCATGGTACGTCACACTATTTTAGTTCAGGATGTCCTAGCCAGTTTTGTTCCTGTATGAACTGACACAAAGCTCATTTTTCTGCTTATATAGTACTTAAAGCAGAGGGTACACATAAAAATAACCTGACGCTGAGAGGTTGAACAAACCTTAGCATGTTTAAAAGGATGATCTACATTAACATTCAAATACTCGTCTACACCCTTCCAAATGTAAAGCAGTTGATGTTTACCATGAATGAAGAATTATTTTTTTTCTAGAGAAGTTGAAGAATCTGAGAAGTTACTTCAAAAGGAAACAAACATCTGAAAAGCCACATATACACATAAATGCTCTGTGATTTTAAGGTCATGTCATTGTTGATCAGTGCATGTAATCTCCATGTCAATGTGAAGAAGTCACATAGGAAAATATGCTACCATCTTTCTAACAAGGTCGCTAAATCCCATATCCTTCCATGGACTCAGCACTTTCTTTGATGTTCCATACTCAAAAGCCATAGCTTGTAAAATTTTTCTCCCAAGCCCACAGCTTTCCACTTAACTACAAATTTTCTTTAACAAGTGCCTGAGAACACCTGTGTGCTCATAGTGACAAATGTGTTTTCTTGCTTTCTCACTGCAGATTCCCATGTAGGAAACACCACTGCAGCCCAAAAACTGGGGAAAACAGGGAAGGAGGCATGTCACAAAGCTGCAGCTCTCCAAAAGCTTTCAACACAGAAATGAGCTTTCATATTTCTATTCCAATTTGACAGTTATTTTCTCCATTTGTGTCAAAAGACAAGTCTCATCCACAGTCTCACAGCAGACACAGTCCAACTGGCACTCCTAATCTCACACAGGCTTGATGCACTAAACTATGATGCACTAAACCATGATGCACTACCAACTCTGACATGAGTTACCGTCCCTGCTTCACAGACCTGCTTTCTGCCAGAGTGGCAGGGAAAAAAAACAGGGCACCAGTCTGCTTGTAAGGGTTTTACTTTTCATTCCTCAGTATTCATCACCTAGGCATTTATTTGTTGGGATGATCACTGTCATCGTGTTAAATTGACAGAAAACTGGGATTGCTGATTTATACCCACAGCAGAAAGATTGAAAAGCAGCAAGCAACCTAACATACAATTCAACAGTAGCACATAGCTTCTGCACCCAAAACTTTATGGAGAGAGTTGTCTCATCTTACCTCCCTCCCAGCTGCCACAGTCCTCCCCTCTCCAAGCTCTCTGTGGGCTCCTGGGCCCCACTCCCTTCCATCTGCTTGAGCCTGTGTGAAGCTTGGAAGTCAACCCTGGACCAACAAAGATCTCACAAGCACCAGTTCCATATAGACTAAGTTTTACAGCTGCTCTTCAGGATCTAAGCCGCAGCTTCTGAACTGATTCATCTGAGAATACCTTGCCAGCTACTGCGCTTGCTTCTGCCTGGGGAGAGCAGCAGCAGCAATAAAAAAAGGTCAGGACTGTCACTGTTCAGCATGCACATTTTACATGCTGAAATAGTTTTTGCAAGAGTTAGCACAGAAAAAAAAATCCTTGCTCCAGGATGCTGGCAAGGAAAATTATTCCCTCTACCAACATGTTGGCAAGGAAATATTCCCCCCCCCCCCCCCCCCTCACACCAGTGCTTGCAGATTGGAAACCTTCCTTGCATCAGGATGCTGGCCAGTCTAACACAGCCCACAGGCATCTTAAAGCTGACATTTTTTATTTGCCTAACAGCAACACTGAAATCTTTCAACACCAGCTTCATTAACTGAGTTAGACATCAGTAAGGATTACTTTCAAACATTTATTTTCATCTCCCTCACTAGCACCCTCATACAGACAGATTTTTAGGAATATGAGCCATTCTACCATGAGGTTAAAAGAACATAGTTTTTGGTTTTTGCTTGTGCAGAGAGATTAATTGCATACAGGATCTGTCAGTGACACATGCTGTCTGTTCAGATCAACTTTCTTCTCCAAACCATATCACAACCTTAATTTTGAAGCAAGTTTTGCTACTAGCATGCTACAAGGCACTAGGTTCAGGGACAACATCCACTTCACATTGCTCTAAATAGAGGAGTATTTGCAAGAGCTTACTTTCACACTCAGATATCACCTGGCACAGCTCCTAGCTTATAGTACATACTTTCTGCAGCATTAGACAAGTTGCAGTGGAAGAGGGAACTAACCTACAATTTTTCTTATCTTAGACCCAGAAACTGAGGCTCTTGTAGCCTGCCCCCATTTCCAGAAACTCCATATTCGCATTACCACACCCCTTAAGTGTGCTGTACACTACTTTTCAGCAGGGTTTATTGGATTAGGTACACCAAGAACTGCATGGCTTTTGAACAAGAACAGGCTTGGGACATGGGTACAGAGCCTTATGCATCTGACGGTATTAACTGATAACTGTTTTATAGGCCTTGAGCTTTGCAGCATCTACCAAGGGCTACTTTTGACTTCAGGCAGAACAGTCATGGTGAGTTTAGCAGCAGCATTTCACAATCAAGGTCTTCCACAAACAGTTATTTTCTGCAAGATGAAAGCAGGCTCCCCGGACAGCCAGTAACTGGCTCCCTGCAAAGTTAGTGCTCTATGCCCTTCAGATTAGGGAAATTGCAGATTTGTTTTCATTATGAGAAATAAACTGATTAGCAGATGGCTATTCATTTTTCCCCCTTCTGTCAACTCTAATATAATATAAATGGAAATCTTACTTCAATGAACATTCAAAGAGCTCTCAGAAAAAAATCAAAATTCCTTACATTAAGAAGCGTATGGTTTTTGCAAATTAAGTAAATTAATCTTTTAAAAAGGAAGTTTGTTTTTACATGTGACTGATAGCATACACTATAATTAAAATACATTGATCTGCAAGCTTTAAGCAAATGATTGAAGATTAACTTAGACATTAGACCCACTTAGGTTTTACCCAGTGAGTGAGTATTCTTCAGGCTGCATAAGCGCCATTTCTTTTGGCTATTTTGGCTCAGTATCTTTATCAACATGGCAAACCATAATAGGTTGTTAAAGGAAAAAAATGAAGCAAGAAAGTCCCACTGTCCACTTGCCACACTCTTCAGGGCCAACAAGTTTGATGTTTTTGTCTAGACTTTGGTTTCACATTTATGCAGCATGCAGTGGAATGTGCATTTGAAATATGCAGGAAAGAGCCTGTGCAGGAGGCACATGAGTGTATGCAGGAAGGCCTGAGCCCATGGCTGGAAGAAGAGGCAGAGATGACCTGTCACCCTGGATATGTCATTCCATATGTCTGTCATCTCCCACCATTTCTCTGCCTGCTCTATTTTGATTATAAACATGTAGTTGGGGTTGCTCACAATAGCCCAGGGAGGCCTCAGCCACAAGGGTCTTTCCAAGCACAGCATAATGTGAAAACAAACAACTCTGGAGGGTATTTACAGAACTATAAAAATACAAGAGAATGTTTTATTTCCTCTGTAAACTGTTGTTCAGAAATCACTGTGAAAGGACAAAATCAACATTATGCTGGTGCTGTCCCCTACCTGTTCAGCAGATGCTATTTTAATAACAACATGATCCAGTCTCACTATAAAGTTGTACAAAAAAAAATATCAGGGCATTTCAGTGTATTGCTATCATGTTTTCACATAATTTATGCCTTCTTGATCCCCAGCTATCACCTGGACATCAGCAAATACATTCTCCCAGATCCAGGAAGATTAGGGAAAGTGCTGCTGCATTGGTTACTATAGTTTCCTTCTCTTGCCCAAACCCAGCAGTCAGAGCAGCAGCACACCAGGCTCCAACATAACACCAGTTAAAAAATATGAAAAGTTACTGAATTGTAGTAGCAAACACAAATCTGGGCCAGATAGGAGAACTGTGGAACAATGCGGATAGTCAATGAGTGCTTGCCTCTCACCGGGAATATACCTCTAGTCAATAAAGCACATAAACATATGTGTAAGTTACATTGCAGTCAGTGAGCCTTAAAATGATTAAGTGCTTTCCTGAACAACAGCTTAGAGGAAATAAAGTATTCGCTTGTATTTTTATAGTTTATTTCAGAAGAAGGTCCCTTGATTGAAATAATACTGTTCATGTTGTAACTGACTCATGGCTTGAATTTCCTGCCATATAGAGTTTCCCCAAAGAACACCTGGAAAATATGAAATAAGGATTTGTCTTAATGGCAATTTCTAGTCTTGCAGTAAGGGCATCAATTATCTATTTCCTCCTAGAAAACGAATGATAAATTGTTATCTAAAATCTTGGTCAGATATTAAAACACATTCTGTAGAGCAGACTAAGATCTAGAGCTGTGATCCTAACCCTAGGTCTGGAAAGGAACCGGACATGAAGTCCTCAGGAGATCTGAGGGAGCAGAGGACCACAGGGCCTCCTAGTTCCCCTCTTATTCCAGTCTTAACGCTGATTCCCTGAGTGGTAATACAATTGCTGTATCTCAGCTGACCGATCCACAGGTCCAGACCCTTTTCCAAAGACAGGTTTACCTGCCGTCTTCAAAGTGTTCAACTCCTACCTCAACTTGAGCTCACAGCTCTCCAGGAATGACAGAAGTAAGAAAGGCTTGCTGCTGTAACCCAGTAGCCATCCTTTTGGGTAACTGTTTAAAGCAGGCAAAGCGTGCTTCAGCTCAGTCCAGCAGCAACAGCACTCAATCTTTCCTAAGGAGAGCGTGAGCTCAGAGCCCAAATCAGTCAACCACAGGAAGGAGTGTTGGGTTATGAGACCTGGCTCATGGTCCACATTGCAAAGTCTTTTCATCACATGATGCAGACCCTCCGGGACTACTTTATCACCAGGGATCTTTACAACCCTCTGCATTTTGCATGGCTTCAAAACAACAAAACTTCCTCATTATTTCACACCAAGAGAAAGAATTAAAGAATTTTAAAGCCAAGAGATTGGATTTTTACTGTGTGAAATGAATTCAACCAAACACAGCAATCTAGTGGAATCCCCAGACCTCTTTAAATGAGCCCCTACAGCAGATAATCTCTTCTTAATCAGTTTGATGCTCTGATAAATTGGCTCCTATTTCCTAGCATGGAAAGAAAAGGAGCAACTGAGTCAATGCTTGTTTGAAACAGAGTATTTTGAGATAGAAGCTATTTGTATATGTAAATGCCAGAAAGCCTCTAATTTAGAAACACGGGCAATTCATTCCTATTGCAACTCCATAAGTCTGTTTATCTAATCCTGGGATATTTTGAGGGATTTTATGTTAGCCTATGTGCATATCATTCCACTTGCCTGCACAGCAAAATTTGCTTGAGTACACAAAACATATAGCAACTTGTTGGGCTGAGTAATAGTAATAATCCATCTAATCACAGTCAATTCAGCTGCTGGTTGCTTATGGGCATCTTTTACACATTAATTTAAAGACTGAATAAGCAAGATCAGAGCAGCTATTTAACAAAAGCATGCTCATAAAGCTCCTCTAAGCACCCAACACTCATTTTCAGAGGCTTGTGATCTGGGAGCATGCTTTTAAAATAAGTTTACCAGTTTTAACCTTTCTGCCTGTCATAAAAACACTCTCAAGTCAGGAAATTTTACTTCATTTGTTACTAAATAACACATATTTTGGATCACTAATTTGGGCATTGAGAAAAAGGACACAGATACACAAACAATGTGGTGGGTGTTTTTTGGTTTGGGGGTTTTTTGGGGAAGGGGTTGGTTTTGTTTGGGGTTTTTTGTCACATAAAACATTTATTGGGCCCATTCCACAGTCTCAACTTGCCTTATTTTCAATGCGTTACACTCAGTTAAAATTACCCCAGTGACGTGATGGGCAGTACAGGAAGTCTAGGTGGCACAAGCAGTTTCTTTGTTAAGAAATATTTCTTGTTTAAATATGTTTAGGCAGGGATGCAATGTGCTCTAACTGGCTGAGGTTGTGACCCATGATGCGTTGCCATTTGTTTCCAGCTGCCTCATGGCAGCCATGGTGACCAGTATGGAGCAGTTCATGGCCTACTCAAACAGGTCACCACTGCAAGTCCCCACTGCTTGAGCCTGGTGACTTATGGTCCCTTACACTGTCACAACAAGGAAATAAAGTAGTCCAGTAGCTTGTGGCTTCAAGGATGGATGTGGAAGAAGAGCCAAATTCCCCCAAACTGGGTGGACATTCCCACATGGAACAAGGAATCCCTGATCAGGGTGTCAGGAAGTGGTTTGCAAAGCACACAGTTAAAAAGTATGACTCCAGAATTCTGTCCAAATTTGTGCCAAAGCTTGTTCCAATCCATGGCACTGTAAACAGGATCCAGTCACTTGGACCATGATTCAGAGTTGACTAGAGATGATACCTCTATATCAATCTTAAGTGTGCTGCAGGAGTAGCTGTTCTTCAATCACAGCAACTGGATCACAGGGACATGTGTATTTCCTGCACGGGTGTTGTTACAGGTAAAGGTATTGGAGAAGATCAATTAATTCCTCCCCCAAGACAACAGCACAGCAGTTTGACTGCAGGAGAAGGTGCACTCATTGCTTAAACTCAACTCTAAAGGTACTAGAAATCAAGCACCAAGAGGACAGAAGCTCCCTCTGCCTTTCCAGAAGGAATAGCAACAATAAATCAGAAGTGGGTTCTGTGAAGACTTGGATGAATATGCAAGGGGCTAAGAAGCACTAGTATCCACTGAGAAAGAAATCTCAACATGTGAGAAGCAAGAACACCTCTTCCTGAGAACTTTTTCCTGGCTTTTTGCTTTAAAGTTTGAGACACTGAATGCAGACAAAAATTCCAAGGATGAAAAACAGATACATGGCAAAAAGCAAGTAGTGAAAGTGTCAGTGACCACAGATGTCTCTACCTCTGCATAGAGTAGTTCTTCTACAGAGTGCCTGGAATACTCCCAGCAAAATGCCATTCAAGAATCAGGAGGCTTACTAATCACCATAAGCTTCATAATATTCCAGTTAGCTATATTTACTGTACCATACATTGCAGAAGTACACAGAGATTGAGAAGCCAAGTGTCTTAAATAGGCTGTGGCAGATTCAAAGTGTGTTTTATAGTAATGAAAAGGAAGGATGCTTAATAACTAAGCACCAGATTGATACTTGGGAGATCTGAAGTCACTTCTTTCCCATACACCTTTTGTCTTGTGGCTGGCATGCTTCCAGATATCTCCAGGTTCATCCATAGTACAAGTGGGTGAAACTAATTAGACAGGAGCAAGATCTGGGACTCCTTAGATAAGGACAGAAAGTGTCAAAGTAACCCAGCCACACACAGCATGAGCTAGTACTGCTTGTGCAGCAATGTTGTTTTCCATATGAAAGAAGGGAGGAATGACTCCTCTTTAAACTGCCAACTGCTTAGTCTTAGACAATAGTAGCTAAAGCACAGGTTAATCCAAGGAGGTTACACACCACCCCCAGTGCAGATACACATTACACAAGGCATCTTGTTCCACCTTTTGTTTCAAAGTATAAAACGACTTCACATGAAGGCAGTCTTGGAGGCCAAGAATGTGGGCAAGTTCATGCTAGTGCACTGTAACTTCACATCACAGCTTACTGCTCATGCCTATCAGTGCCATATAGACTACACTATGATCCTTTGTGATTGTGCAGCTTCTGTTTCATGGCAGCTGAGTCATCCAGACACACAAGTGAAAACAGAATACTTCACAGGAAAACTTGTAAATGTTCATGGGACTCAGCTAACCTCTCCCAGTGAAAAGGAGAGAAGCTATAGGATAAGTATTCATTTCTGTGTGCTTCAGCACCAGTGCCACCACCCGATCTCACACTAACTGGGGAAAAACTGTAACCTGCAGTTTACAGAAGCAGCAATATGGATCTGTCTTATGGAATTAAAGATGTGAAAGCAGAGACATAATGGAGTGCTGTTAGCTTTGACTTCATAATTCCTTCAGTTCTGTGCTTCAATAGACTTATTCAAAGACTCACTTAAGAACACACCTTGTACGTATGGGCTGCTACTATACTACATTGATTTCAACCTTTCTTTGATACGTTCCCAGGGCCACTGCAGTACAACTCATATCACACATTAGCTTCAACCTTTTCATTCTATCAGCTGTCAAATACATACTATACATTGAAATATCTTTCCTTCTCTACAAGAAAACAAAATTTAAGATTAACAGAAAAGACCCCTGGGTCAGGCTTAGAAAAAAGGTACTGAAAAGAGTTGGATTTTCAAGCTTTCCTCTATAGCCTGTATATGTTCTTCTACAACTCTCCCAGTACCAGTAAGTCTGTTCATCTCAGGGGAATTACATTTGATAGCATATTTAGTTCACAAGACTAGCACAGTTACATTAAACAGAGGCTGCTAATAAAACATTACATCTCCCTCCCCCCGGCACTCCATTTGCCATGATGTAAAAGGCAGACACCCCATAGAGAAATTAATCAGAAAGAGGGAGAATGAATCTAAGGAGTGAAAATTAAAGACCCCATGACATCTACATCCATCTACTACATCCAGATGAAACATTGTCCCAAAACTCAAGGATGTATTAAGAACCTTCTGAGAGATGGAAGTGGTTATAGAATTCAGCATATTATCATCAATATAAATTATAGTTATTTAAACGGAAAGATTTCTCTTTGCTCATCACTGAAGCTCCACAGAGAACACCGTATCTTTTAGAGGAAAGCACACCTGTTTTGCTCTGCAAAGTGATGAAAAAGACTTAAAGCTTAAAGACAGATCCTGTAGAGGCAGTGTCACTCTGACTTCAGTAAAACCATACTACTTTATCTCTGCTAAGGATACAGCCTAAGAATCTACATTTCTCCCATAATGGGAAATCTGAAGAAGTATCTATGTTGAAAGAGACATAATTGGGTGTCCCCAAATCCCAATTCTTCCCCGGGTGGTCTAACTGCTCTCAAAGCTTTTCAGCAACAGAACTATTCCAACATAAGTAGTGTCTAAAACTGTCTTAAGGATGTCTTCATTTTCATTTAGCCCTTAACCAAACAATCCTCTATGATGATCCCTACAAAAAGGTGTTTGCAGAATCTATTGAGGCTGTATATGGGAAGGATCCCAAATGCCTGGGCTAACACATTTGGTTGAAATGGATTAACCTGGATAGAATGCAAAAGAAGCAATCTTGGCTTTAAGCACACATGCACTACTCTAACCTTTAAAGATCTGAACTTGCAGCACAGGGAACAGCTTTAACCAGCAAGGGAAATAATAAGATATGGACAAAAGTGCATGCATTATGCAGTGTGTTTTAAACAACCATGCAGGTATACAGATTTTGCAACACCCTAAATGCCGGGATTTAAATTTATGACATGTGAGCAAAAGTATATGCAAGAAAAACACCTCATGAACCTTAGCTCTTACAGACAGTACTAGGTTTATGAAGCAATACCTAGATTAGAGCTTCCTCAAAAAGGAATTCAGTAGCACAGGGTGTGAAATGTTACTTCTAAATCTGTTTAGGCCTGATTAGGATAGAAGACCTGAACTTGGAGTGGGGAGCAGGAGAGGAAAACCCTTAAGAAAATAACATCCCTCCACAATACAGGATACAGAGTAAACACAATATCCTTGCTGTATATGTTAAGTTACATGATTTCAGGTGTTTTCAGATGTATAAGGCTGAATCAACCGTGCAAGCCCAGTTTTTTACCAAAGGCTTTATTTTTACCAATGTAAAAGCTTAACTTTGTTTTAAATTTAAGCTCACCTCTTCTAGACACACACAGCAACCTTAAATCACTTTAAGCGAGATTGCAAAAATCCCAACAGGACAAGAACTTTAAGTATAAAACTGCTTCTATTCTCAAACATCAAGATTATTCCAATCTTGGCAGCTCTGAGTCCAAGATCACAACTGGGCCTTGAGAGATTATTAAACAAGTATTAAAGTAGGATGACAACTATATTACATGCTCTTGCTAGACAATCTCATACTTCCTGCGTCACAAAAGCTGTTACTTTGAAGCAAGTGGCGTCACACCGGAAGGTAGATAGGAAATGGCAAATGTAGTTAGAGCTGACTTTCAAAACACACATCATAATTTATTTGGCATGAAAAAAGTTTCTTACCTCACACTCTTGCAGACTGCTGAGTTGAGGAAAATACAATGATCTTGCCTCCTCTGCAGGAAGGATGGTAGTGTCGGACCGTCTGAGGGTGGAAAGGGCCTTCCCACATATTTAAAAGTCCTGTTCATACCCACACTCCAGTAAAAATCAATCATGGTAGAGACTGCAACCAAATAACAAGACAGACAGTGCTCCTGTTAGTTGCTATCATTGCAAACCCATTACTTGTCAGAACATTTTTGGTACAATCCTGTGTAGTTACAAAAGACACTCCCCATCTCCTGCCATGAAAGCACCAGAGGAACAAACAGCAGCAGGCAATTACTCTGCTACAAAATACAAGTCTGCTTTTCCCACTTCCTCCCCTCAAATGCTCTTTCTGTTTCTTCCATCTTCACAGCAGCTTCCTTAACTTTCTGCCACTGCATGTGCAAACAAAAGCCAACAACTAACCAGTTGCCCAGGTCCTGTGTTTTTCAGAAAAGCCCCTCTGAGATTCTCAGCTCATAAGGAGCCCTCTGCTTAAACTTACCAAACAGCTGAGTGCCCAAACAGCCTCCTACTATGTCAGTTCCAGTAACAGAATGCTACAAACATTTCACACCGTATTCAAGGTGCAGCCTCACCAGTGCCAAGTACGGGTGAACAATCACTTCCCTAGTCCTGCTGGCCACACTATTCCTGATACAAGCCAGGATGCCATTGGCCTTCTTGGCCACCTGGGCACACTGCTGGCTCATATTCAGCCGGCTGTCAACCAACATCCCCTGGTTCTTTTCCAGTGGTCAGCTTTCCAGCCACTCTGCCCCAAGCCTGTAGCGTTGTGTGGGGTTGTTGTGACCCAAGTGCAGGACCCAGCACTGAGCCCTGTTGAAACTCATACAATTGGCCTCAGCCCAATCTCTCTGTAGAGCCTGCCTACCCTCAAGCAGATCAACACTCCAACCCAGCTTGGTGTCATCTGCAAACTTACTGAGGGTTCACTTGATCCCCACATCCAGATCATTGATAAAGATATTACACAGAACTGGATCACTACTTGCTTATAGATCAAAAACTTGATAGTAACAATTCCTCCCAGTATTATGTTATAACAGACTTCCAACACCACCATCAATAGAACAGCAAACCACATGAAAGCACCACAGCTTTGTCCAAGACTGTCCCAGTATTTAATTTTTTTTAAATGATGAAATTTATCTTGGGCTGTGGCTGAGATAACATCTGCCATACCAAGATATCTCATTCCACCACTGCAGTGATGATAGCAAGGTGCTATCCTGGTTACATGATAGGAAAGAACAAGTACAAAGGAAGTGTTCAAGTAATATCATCTAGTAAAATTATTTATGCTATAATGTCCTCCAGGGGTTAAGAAATATCCCAAATACATCCTATAAACCTTTTGGTGCTGTCTTTGTGAAAGATAGGAGGAGAAAGGATGAGAATATTTGTAATAAATGTTCATGATAGATTAAGTCAAGATGACTACCTATGCTTAAATGTTATTTGGAGGATGTTGGTTTATTTACCTGGTAAAAGGCTTAGCTGGACTAGATCTTAGTACTGATCAGCACTACACATGCAAACACTCTGCAAAATATTAACTAAGTGAAATAAAGTGCATTGGAAGTTGCCATGTGTTTTCTGACTTTGTGTAATGCCACTGGCTTACTCTTGCCATTTTCCCTGGTTATTTTCCACTACAGCCTTATAAAACAACAGGCATTATTTCATTACTATGTTCAATACTATAGTTTCCTCTCTTCTTATGGTACCATCACAAGAACAGTAGAAGGAGGGCTGTTCTCTATCTTTTAAGAAAAAGGTCTGGTCCAATAGGCACTTGAAGAATAGAAATTAAGAGGTTTTTTGGCCTTGGCACATTAAGCTGTGCCCTAATGCAGCAGGCAAATGATAATTAAGATAAAGGCTTAGGTATATGAATAACTTTCACTACATATTAGACTAAAGTCAAGGGTAACTTCACTCAAGGGTTAATAATCTGCCCAGGGTTAAGGCCTGTGTGAAATGTCAGGGTTTATCTGAAGCTATAAGGAAGACTTGTTCTAGCTTTCAACACCAGCAAATAAAACACCTTATTTTAACAAGTTCACAAAGCAAAGCAATGCAATTTTGTTGCTACTGCAGTTTTCTACCCGAATGTGTGTCTGAGCATATAATGAAATGAATCATTTAGTCCACATCAGCTTTTCCCAGGAATGTGACAATATCCAATTGTAAAAATATCAGTGAATTCCTACCTGAGGCAAGTTAAGCAGAATTCAGATTCACTAGTTTTACAGAGATGAGTATCCTTTACTCAGAAGCACATTTCTGTCCTGTAAATAACATTTCTGCATTTGATTCAAGATGTTTGGGCAGGTCCAGGCAATATTAGACTGGTAGCTCTGGGATGTGGTGTATTTTCCAAAAGGAACAAATAGCCGAGTCCCTACTAGGCTCGCTGACTTGGGTGCCTTTTTCTTCCTCAGTTTACCCTCAGTAGCACTCTTCTAATAATAGCTTGCTTCAATGTTTGCAAAATATACTGAGTGCTAGGCACTGTGCACCTAAATACATATACTAACAATTTCTCTTCACAGCAGGGTGCTCAGCTCTGAAAATGAAGTATTTTGTCATGCCATAAAAACATGAGAAAAAGCTCAACCAAAAACCTCTTCTCAGACTAAAGGCTTCAGTTCGGGCTGACAATTTACGTTGGAAGAATTCACATCCACTTCAGGCTAAGTTGTATTTCAAACTAACATAACTTTTTGCACTGTTATGAGAATAAGAGAACTGTGGTAGGAAATACACACATCAGCACTTTTTCTCCCTTTAAGCACAGTACAGGCTTTGAAGTAGCAACAAATGAGAACAGGTGTATTTTGTAAACAAATTTCTACATCAACTTTCAAGATTACCATGTAAGGTGATTAAAAGACTCATTATCTTCCTTACTGTAAAGAATAACACAAATTAACAATTATTCTCTTTTTTTGCAAAGATATTAGGTTGATCAATTAAGCCTGTTGCAGAAAGGCTTGAATTAGTCTGATTAGTCTCAGCTACTTAAATTCAGAAACAGATGCCTCACTTTGCAAGACTGGTGATTAAAGGCCACATTCACCAAAAAAAATGGATTATGCACACTTAAGACAATACCTGCCATTTTTCAGTCCTCCCCCCCACAACAGATTGCCTGTACAATTAGTGACTTCAAAAAATTCTCTGTAGAACCCCTCCAAAGCTGAGACACGACTGCCCTCATTTCTAGAGACAAAGGTACGCATAAGCCAAGACTATTTTCAAATGTTCTCCTCATATCAGGACTGATCACACAGGTCAAGAAAGCCATTCAAACCATTTACACGGGGGTGCAAGTCAGAATACAATCCTTGCATGTTCCCAAAAGAGTCACCCATATGGCTATTACTAGCATGGGAGAGGCAGAATAATAATATAGGAGACTTGGCAGCAGATAAAAACCCTCATAACGCTCCAGCCAGCGCAAGCAAGTGAGAAAGCCAGGACTCAGAGACACAAAATGTCTCATTATCTACCCCAGAAGGCACAGTACTGCCAATGCTGCTCTTTATCAAGTCCTTAACAGGTGTAAAATTAGCACTTGTTATTAAAGACAATGGAGTTACATGTATTGCCAGCAGCTGAAGAAATGTGTTAGAATTGTTTTCACCTCCAGTTAATTCGCTTCCATTCAATAATGCACACGAAGCCTGTAAATTAGAAAAGTGCTTTCTGAAGCATGGCAGTGAGCTAAGCCAGTGTGTAAGCATCCTTTCTAAACACAGGTGCTTTCCTGAACGAAGGCCTAAGGACCAAATCCTCTTTTCATCAATACTGATGTAAGTTTAAACAAACGAAATTTACCTAAGTGTACTCTCAGGTAAAGATGCACTGATGTGATCTGTAACCAGAATCTGGAGCTGTAACAAATCCTCGTAAGCAAATTCCAGGACAGTTATTTTCAGCTTTTCTAACCCCACTGAACACAGATCGACCAGCTGCACTGATATCCCCTCTTCTCAACTACTTAGAATTCATTCCCAGAAGCAGAGAAAGGCATTATTTACTAAGAAAAACCCTATTTCAGATGTATCTCATTACAGGAGATGACTTCAGGTTTAGGACTAGAAGTCACTAAATCACTCAGGAGTGTGTAGCTTCATTGCATATTTTTCTGTTTTAATACTATGCTCAGCTTTGAAAGCAAATTATTTAGATTCATACTGCACATAGTAACTCCTCTAACTGCTGAGCTATTTTTATTCAATAGCACTGTACATCTCACCACTCTCCCCCTTTTCCCCAGTAACTGGGAGGAGGGTTGGCCAACATCAAACAAATCTGACCAAGGGCAGAAAGCTCAGTGATAATTACATTCCCACAGGGTTTCATGAAAACTGGCAGCGAGATAGAGGAAATTAACTCCTCCACCAAGGGAAGGGCGGACACAAGTCAGGCATCATGCAGCCCCCGTGGCAGCAATTGGCCAGGCAGCCGGCACGCGAGTCACTGCACTAGCCACAGCACATGCTGCCTTTTGTCTGCTGGGGCTGTCGCTGGGATCATGTCAGGAGCTTGACTTTAGTGGGAGGGGATGGAGGGGAGGTGTTCATAAGTCTATAAGAAACCATGCTTCTCTGCTTCTCCAGCCAGATACCATGCACAGCCTGAAGTGCGAACCACGGGGCAAAGCTCTCTTGCATTAATATAGTCTGTTACTGGTGTGGAGGGGACTGGTACTGGTCTAAGGGAGAACAATAAACTCAGAGATAGTTACTAATAGCAGCAGGTTCTCTTCTGTTCTAGTTGTTCTGCAGTTTCCCTATTGTCATTTTATTATGCAGTCAGAACATGTCTGAAACACCCAATATAAAAAGCAAACTGTGTTTCTGTTCAAAGGCTTCTGGAGAAGTTCAAGTTTGGACAAAATGAGGAAAAAAAACCTGTTTGCTAAGGTATGAAACATTTTACCGCTGTCCTTAGTTCATCATGCATCTTAGAAAAGGCAAAAATCAACATACGGCAAATAAAAAGAGCAATTTGTCTTTATACAGAGCAAATCTCCAGCTGTTGTTGGATTGCTAGGTGTGGTGAGTCACAAGCACACTGCCAGGGCTGTCAAGTCGTCACTTAAGCTGGCTACAGTACAAAGTTAAGTCCTTCCACATGGTCACCGCTCCCCTCTCTGTGTGCAGAAGAGCTACAGAAAAAGACTACAGCCTTTTCACTCTTTGTTCCAAATACACAGTGATATGTTATTTCTTCATCAGTCTCACACCCCCCTGGGCAATAGGAGTGATTGTTATCTGATGCATGTAAATGCTAACAAAACTCCCATCTTGACAATAAGTGGTTTAAAACTTAAGGTACAAGAAACAGCAACTGCAGTGCAATAAGGACAAAGTTCCAAGGACAGGACAGGTTCCAAGTGGCCCACAGGGCCCTGCCATGCTGGCAGTGACATTTGTGACATTGCTAAAACTAGACCCGGGACTTTTCAAAGACTGGAAAATAGCAGGAGAACTTGAATTATAGTCTGGTTGCCACAGATACTTCTGTCAACCAGTGGAGCTGCTCAGTCATGCACTGACCCTCTCCCCAGCCTACAAGTGTGCACTCCAGAAATGAAGAGCAGCAACAGGTCCCTTAGAAGAGTGTGTGCCAACACGCTGTAGACTGGCAAAACACATCAGTCATTCACTCTGATAAGATGATAGCACAACAAAGGCAAGGCTGATGCAACACATTTGTAAACACAAAGCCACGCTGACTGTGTTGAAGTATTGCCACATTTTAAACTTATATACAAATAGCAGAACTACTGCCTGTGCAGCTTGTTGCTGTGGGAGATTACAGTTAAATCACCCCTTGCAAAGTATCGGGAGCTCTGTGTAAATAGCAACACAGTGGAAACCACTTGAAATGCATGTAACAACTTGCATGTATCCTAGAGTGCTGGGAGCAGCCCTACGTCTTCTCAGTTACCGTCAGCTGGAAAATTATTAACTAGCTGCATATATGCAAGGGGCAGAGAGAGGCTTTTGCCAGAGAAGGGAAGGCAGGGCGCTGGCATTTCCAAAGGTTCCCAGTTAGTTTGCATATGGTGCTGTCAGACTGCTGTGCTCGTTTCCAGCCTGATTATTAACACTGCTAATGGGGAAAGGCCTTGGAGGGCAAGGACTGCACAGCAGCATGCCTGGTGCATACGGAGCCAAAATTCCTGGCCGTATTCCCAACATATACAGACCTATCTATTATATTAACTGATCTTGTAACATCAGTGACTCAAATATCACATCCATACCATCAGCACCATGGAGGGGTAAATTTTATGAAGATTTCAAACCTGCATTTACAATTTACACGCCTGAAAAGGGATCTTTAGTCCCTGTGGCAACCCAGTCTGTGTGTCGTCAGTACATCTGTAAATCCTTCCTGACAGAGTTAATCAGAATAACTTCCCTAGTTTCTGATTTTAAGCAAAAGTAAATGAGATGTGTGATTGAATTTTAATGTTTTGATGCTATTTCAGAGCTTGGTTTCTGTTGGGTCGGCTGTCTATCAAGGACAACCCCCTCAAGTAACTTCAACATCCAGTCTGGAGAAGGGAATTTTTTTCCAAAGTTACAGGACCTTTGAAGAGAGCTCCAGGGCAGCCCAAGAATATACCAGACCTTAGCTTGCTGATCCACTGCATTTTGGTTTTTTCCAAACAGTAGCTTAATAAACTCTGAACGTGTAAACCAAGAAAAATAGTTGGTTTCCACATTCAACACTACCCTCAGCAGCCTTCTGGATATTTTATAGAGAAGTCCCATGCAAATGGTAGCTGTCTTGCTGGAGCTCTTTGGAGTATGGATATGTGGTGCATAGGCATTATTTCAGTAGTTGCCTAAAAAGTAATCTTAAAAAATCCCAGCAGTGTGAAGTTCTGTCTTTTGAACATGGATTTAGTAATTGTCATGGCTTGATGTATATACTCAACAGTGTAATGAAAATATGACACAAAACTGAACAGTTCTCAAATGCATTGCAAATACAGGCATAGCTCAGTGAACTTCAGGCAGAAGAAATTCTGACCTAGTATATATGAAGATGACTAATAAATGTCTCTGTTGTGCATATCGGTACCGCTGGTCGAATTCTAAACATAACCTCACTGGCCCCAACACAGCTGTGTGTTTGAGTCCTAGACGTGAACCCCATTCCCAGTTTTTCTAACAGGCAGCTTTCCTTTACCAACCCTTCTCTTCTTATATTGTATCCTCTCCTGGCAGGAGCCAGCTCCCATTACACGACACCTAATGGCAAACTGCATTTAGAGTCAGAATATTAGTAAAGAAGAGATGGAAGAAAAGGTGGAGATACTTTAGATATTAAAGAACAAATCAGAGACCAAGTGAAGCATCCAAAGAGGCAACAGCAAGAAGAATAGACAATGCCCTACAGACCACTAAGAACTGGGAAAAGGAGAAAACAGGGAAATCTTGCATTTGCAAAAGTGTTTTATAAAATTGCTACAACAAAGCTACATCAAAGGGGTTTGCAAATTATTTGTTTGGTAGGAGACTGAGCAGAAATGTGACTGGGATATAAATGGGAGGGGGAGCAGCACATGGCTGCCCTCATTCTTGTCCACCCCTTTGTGCCTGTCCAGAATGCATGGCTTTAGCAAAGAGGAACACAGTCCGGGCACTGGCATTTTCTTCCATTATGGATGTATTTGTATACATTATTACATTTTCCTTCTTCTGTTTCTCTCCCCAAAAGCTGAAGCTTTTGAAAGCTTTTTGAAAGCTTTGCTTTCCCTCATTTCCTGTCATACAAGTAAATAACATGTCTTTGAAAACTGAGCAGTTTGAAAATGGCATCCCATCGGAGCCTGTCTGCAGTGTTTCAGCTGCTGTGGCTGAAGGTTTTGCTCTGTACTCAGCAAAGGACATTGTGAGAGACATATTTTTAAGAACTGCTACACGCTCAATTTGGAGGGAAACACAGTAGTCCACTTTGTCCTTCCTGCTAACACCCTGTCTATTTAGGCTAAAAAATTGTGTTTGTATAGCACTTAGCCCCATGAGACTTGAAGCCTTTAGGTACAAATGTAACTCATTTAAATGGTAATGTACAACAAAATGAGTGGCACCCTTCAAAACAAGTGGCATTTGTAAGTATATCTGTGCCAGGTGCTGACAAATGGAGGGTCACTGTTAAAGACACAAGGAAAGGTCTTGGTGAGCCAATATTTAAAAGTCACTTTTTCCAGTCAAATGCCAAACTCTAAAACGTCTGCTTATTTCTCTACTGCCTGTGCCCTGGAGCACCACGCCTGCCTCCCAGAGAGCAGCACATTAGGACTCCAAAGGTATTTCCCATACAAGGTCAGATCAATTAAAATGTGCTTTAAATACAGTCACGTGAGCTGTGTCAGGAGCTCTGCAGCCCTGATTAGGTCCCTGACACTCTGAAGGGCAGAATCTAAGGCAATCCGCTGACCTCGGGTAGGAGAGCCAGATAACAAGCAGGCATGAACCTGCTTTTTCACTACCCTGGGACTGAAGGCTTTGCTGGCCACATAATACTGCTGTAATACCACCAATGCCAGGAGTTAACTAAAAACCATGTTCTTCTCCTACTGAAGTCAATAGCAAAACTCAAAAAACAAGTCTTTCAAAAGTTGGGACAAGCTCTTTCAGCTGTCCCAGGGAGACTGGACTGCACAGTGTGTGCTGCTGCCTTCCTTTGCCAGACCTGATAGGAAGCTCCCACAGAAATGTTTCCATTAAAGAAATAAATGAAGCAAACCTTTGCAGAATGAAGCTGCACTGGCTCACATCAGGACCTAGGCTGTCTGCTTGGAAGACAAATCAGTGAAACAAAAGCTGTCTCAGAGAGACCTCCTTACCACCAAGATTTGAATAAGGTCCTAATCTCTATATAATATATTAATATAAAAATACAGCAAGTGAATTATGCTGCTGATGCAGTGAAGGCAGAAATGTTATTTGTATCTACTGTAAGAGCGCCTCTTTATTGTCGATCCCCCAGTAAGATGTAGCCAAATGACAGTTGCCCTTCCTTCTCATCTGGGAGCCACAGGAATATACCCAGGAATGACCTGTCTCAAGCTGAATGCAACAGCCAGAAGCAAAAGACATATAAAAAAGGTAAAACCAGGCCACTGAGGAAGTGTGCATCACCTGGAGTCCCTGTGGGGGTTGCTTTGAAAAATTCCCCTCCTTTTGCCACCATGTTCCTGCTGTTCCCCTCCAGCTTGAGGGGAGAGTCTTGGGAAGGGAAACAGTCAGTGAAGTAATGGGCTTCTATGTAAGCTGTTGTAAGGTTACTGTCATGCCAAACACACCCCATCATCAGGCAGTTCCCCTGCAGGTCTGATAATAAATCTCTCTGAACATCTACACTGTCAAGAGTTATGTCTTATTCTATGTATTCCACAAACAGATTTCTGCAAGTCAAATTCTGCATGAAGCCATGAGACGCTATACGGGAGCAGCCTGGGAGGCAGTTTCTCCTTTTTAATTTGCACTTGTGATATCATTGCACATCGACAGAATTATTCTTTCCTTTCTCCTAAATACCACTGATAAGTAAAATATTTTCAGCAGGATCTTCATCTGGTGAAAGTCAGCGTAGCTCCACTGAACCACTGCTAAAACAATTTACACCATCTGAAGCCCTGGAGCAAAAAAACCCAAGTCAATGGGATATAAGCCAAAATTGGAGTGTTTTGCTGGATACAAACCAGATTTACTTGCTTGCTTAAACAGGTGCCTAAGTGCTCTAGTGAATTGGGGCCCAAATACGGCACCATTTTTTATTTGTGTCCACTTCTACCAGCTTGGACATCTGATACAGAGATCATCCTATAGCTAACATTTTTGCCTTAAAGCCTGCCTATAGCCACAATATAGAACAGCTGCCTGTGGAGTTATGTTCCACACATAACTTTAAAAATAAAATGCAAGCGACTGGAAAACGTGAATTTATAACTAGAAACAGAATACATGGGTACCTTGAAATAGAAATAAATGAAACACTTTATGCATGCTGAGAAAAGAACAAATAATCTCATATTTCTATTGCATTCTCTTTTAGTACTGATGTTTCAATACTGCAGTTAGAGTGTCTTAGAAATGCCTTAGCTGGAATTGGTTATACCAGAAGCACTGTAAAAGGTTTTACACATACATTAAATGAGTTTTTACCTACACACCATCTGACTTCTCCATAGGGAATCTATGTAATAACTGCATTTCCAAACACTTCCTAGCAATGTAGCAATGTCCCCATAGATGTAGACTGTTTAGTACATGGTTAGCAACAGCACAGCTTACAGGAGTGGCTACTGACTCCTCCAACTCATCCATCCAACTTGCAAATTCTGACAAGTGAGCTGAAATCCCACCTCCCAGGAGTAGTTTTATATATTGGACTATTGCCATGGTCCCATGATGGGAAAATGCAAAAGTAAGCTGGGAGGCCATGTCCACAATGCAGATTTTCCTCATTTTCCTGAGCCCCTGGCACCAGATAAGAGTCTTGATTTCTCACTTAATTTCTTTTCCAGTCCATACTTCATCTCTTCCTGGAAGATGCCTGACCATGCAACTGAGGTGGTGGGGACCTCTCCTCTCCCTGCCCCTCACATGCAGGCAAGCTCACCTCTGGCCTCCTGGTTAGTGAAACCTGACAAGAGGTGGGGTTTGAGGAAAAGGGAATTGATGTCTCACTTCCTGAAATTTAATCTTTAGGTGTTATTTAGAGTCACAATTGCATTGACTTAAAAAAACAGTAGTTGTCAATACTGTTGCCAGGAAATAAGCATGATATGAGCTGCTTGGTAAATTGGGCCATCAAGGGATCTAGAAAGGGTTGCCTCAGCAAGGAGGAGGTGAGGGATTTCATGGGAAGATCTGCAACCAAGGGAGAAAGAATTCTAGTCCGAATTAGCCCTGCCAAAAGTAACTCAGGCAGTTCTCCAACACCAGTGGGTTTCTAAGGTTTTATTTGATACTGTAACAAACTCAACAAGATCACATCTTTAAGTGTGCAATTTAATGGCTATTTTAAATCATGAAATCTCAATAGGAAATTAACGAAATAAAGCATCCAGCTTAATTTTGCAATTATCATTTGTAACCTTATATAATTAAGCCTTTTGCAAAATAGGCTTGAATCGTAAACTAAGCATGTATTTGTATAAATTTTAACTGGACACAACTGCAAAAGTAAATAAAAAGAAAGGAATATTACAGGCTCTAAGGTCTTGAGATATGAAAGATAATTTACTCTCCACAACTATGCATGTGCATAGGGAAAAGTCTGCTATTTCATCTGTCAGCGCCTCACCTTATTTTGCATCTCAGGTTTATTTTGTGTCACCAAGCCAGAGGCTAAATGCATTTAATGTGCATGCTATTACCATGTTGACATGGAACTAAGCAGCCCTGAAATGTCTCTTTTGCTACTCTGTGGCAAACATAACCTTAGTTAGAAATTAAGGAGAAAGTTTCAAAGGATGTGGACTTGATCAGGAAACACTATATAGCAGAATATTTAAACAAATTGTCAGGTTTCTAACAGTTGGAATGGATGACTAGTGGCTTGATTTTTATTTCAGAGGACTATAATATTGCCAGAGTGCAGGAGAAACAATGAAGACCTCTGAGGAGAGGATGAAGTGGCTGGCAAATAAAAGAAAAAAACTCCTGTGTTCACTCAAGAGGGGGTTACAGGCTACCTAGAAGAAACTATGAGCCCAGCACTGGCAGTGCTCAGAGGCTACCACAGGTCAACTCACCTTGCAGCAGCACCACCAAGATGTGCATCTCCAGAGGACAAAACCTAACACCACAGTGCAGAGCTCCCCATGAACGTATTCTCCTTCGGCCCTCTCATTTAGAGGTTTTCCCTTTGGCTAAGAAATACTTGTCCCTCAGCATGCTGCTGTCTTTTTTATTTTCATTGTATTTATTTATCTGATCCTTGCTCTGAAAAAAAAAAAAACAAAACAAACCACAATGTATTGAATCACTGCATGGTTTTGATTCCATCTTTGGAAGAACTGTGACTTTCTGCACACAAGTAAATATAGCAGGAATTTACAGCTTAATAAATATATCTGGTATTCAAGGATATCAGCAAGGGGATCCTCTAGAAATTCTAGATGCCACATTCCCCTGCACACAACCCAACGCAGTGTCAAATGTCAGTAAACAGATATGGTGCAACCTTGTCCAGGGATAAATCACAGAGAAGTAGGTAAGAGCAGGGTATCCTTAGTAACTTATGCAAAGTCACAAAGATATTTAAGCATCAAACTCTTGCTCTCACTCTCCCACCTCTCCAGCTGCAGAATGAGGGGGAAAGCATTTACCCCCTCTCACAGGCCTCTTGTGACAGTAAGAGAACTCAGTGCTTGGATGCCATGCTGTTAGGGCTACATAATGGGAGATCAAGAGGGAGGGAAAAATTTCACACATTAAAGGCCATTTGGCCAAATAGCTGGAAAATACTCAAGATGGTGTCATTAGAAGCACTAGCTTTACATTAAATCTGCCTGGAGTTACTCCAGCCAGCATCAGTGGGAGATGAGAGGACCAGGTTCAGCTACTGTCTAACCAGAGAGCAAACATAGCAGTGTCAGAGAGAAATGAATGTAGTTGTTTGCTATGATGGACCTACAGGGCTTAGGGCTTGATTCCAGTTGCTAAAATTTTCTTGCATTTTTAGACCCATTTTTAATTGCTTTATCTCATCAGGGAAAACAAGTATGTGAGCCGCAGGTCTTTGTTCTGTAAACTATGAAGTACTAAGAGAATATAAGTATTATCATCGCTATTTATTTTACCCCTTGGTGTCTTGTCTCTCATTCCTGATTGGTTTGTGATGACTAATGTCAAAACTCTGCTCCCAGTTATCTCTCTTGGGCAAGGGATAATATAATATTACACTTAATACAGTATACCACAGGCCACCCTCCCTCTTCCAAACATTAAAATCATGAACATAGCAAGAAGCAATCATAACAATAGATGTATCTTTTATTCACAGATAAAAACTGAAGCAAGCTGTTATAATACATATTTGTACAAAGGATTTGAAAAAACCATAAAAAGGAAGATGATTAGAAAATATGATTCATTATGAAATGTGGTATTACATACACTATTAAACCTTTTCAAAAGTATTTGTTTGGCAACAATTTATCAATAGTTCCCACACTTAAGTGGCCTCCTTCAAAAAAGCACAAAATCTCATGCAGCATGTATAAACTTGATCCTGAGGGTTTGCCTTCCTTAGAAAAACTGTAAAAAGATATACTATTTGTCTTAAAAGTTCAAAATGCAAATGCTATATTTATAGTCAAAACTATATAAAAATATGGACCTAACTTAACATTTACAAAAACTTTTTGTTCCTTTTTTTTTTGTTTGTTTTATGGTTTTGGTAATAAACATAATTCTCAATTCCTGCAGTCACAGAGGAAAAAAGAAAACCAAAACAAACCACAGTGCCCTTTGTAGACTTCCTCACATTAAGTTTACGACTCCAGAAAGACAAGGTCTGTGAAAAGTGAGGTTAGTAACCACGGAAGTAGGTAAGCAGTTAATATATATCTATATATGTATATATAAAATGGAAAACAAACATTTATTTTGATCTGAAAAAGTAATAATACAAAACCTGAAGGTAAAACAATCATCTCAAAATGCCATAAAACACCTTTTCAATAGATAAATGTTCATAAAAATATCTTGAACCCTAACCAAGAAAATTATAATACAATTTTAATTCTGCTACATAAAACAGCTTTTCTATGAAACAAGAAGGCAAGTTCAGGTATGAAAACATAATTTACTTATTGCTTTTGCTACAATGTTGTTTGTTTTTTACATATAGTCATAAATACACTATACAGTATAAAATATTTCATAGGAATACATTTTGTGGTCTGCTTAGGTTTGCTGGCTTTAATTCTAGCACCAAATACAAAAATGAAAACCAAATGAACTGTAAAGGCACTTCCATTGTACGCTTGTTTGTCAATTAACATCTTGGTTTGTACTAAATTTCTTTGCTTCCCTCTGGCAGAAGAAATACTTGATCCTACTTTTATCTTTGTACAGTTCAAGTCACATTGAGGCACCAAATGATTTATGAACATTCCCATTCCTCAGCTGTTTCCTTCTCTCACAACATTCATTGTTGCTTCTTAATCTTCACCGTTCCTCCTTCACTTCCCAGCTACTTTATCTCTTTACTTCTTCATGTCAGACGATCCAGCTTCACTTCCTTCAGTCCCCTAAAAAACCTCTCTTCAAACCTCCACTTCCCTTACTCCATCTTGCGCATCTGTTATTCCAATATCAAAACACGTCACTATCATGATATGTGACTTGCACAGATTAACACACTGCTCCAGTTCCTCTGTCACTTGTTCCAGTGCCTCCAGGTACTCCTGTGACTCCTTATCGAGATCAGGATCCACTTCAACTGCCAGACAAAAAAAAAAAATCAGTGAGTAAGAGAAACAGCTCATAGCAAAACATTGGCACAAGGGAGCCAATAATGTAGAGTACAATTTTATTTCTCTTGAACTAAGAAATTTTTTTCGCTTTGTTCAGCAGATGCAAAACTCTACCTTGAGGCTCCACTATAGCACAGCACTCAGTCTGTGAACAAATCGCATGCCTCAGTTCCCCAGCTGTAACATGGATATAGAAACATTTTTTCCTTCTTTGGAGAGGAGGATAATAAAAGGTTATATACATATTTAACATTAACAAGCATCACAGTGAGTCTCTGCATTGTTTTGACACTCTCTTCTGGTTGTTTCGGAGGGGGTTTTTTATTCATTTCTGGTACTACTTGGCAGTGAACAAATCCCCTATCACAGAAACATGAACGGAGACACAGAGCATTTTAGGGCTCAATTCAGCAAAACATCTTAACAAGTGCTTAACTTTTTCAGTGGGACTGCTCACATGCTGAAAACTTGTTACATGCTGATCATACTGCTGTTTTCACAAAATACTTACAGTCTTCTTTCCACTTATTTGGATCCATCATCAGCCTGCCCTTTGTCTCTTCCAACTCTTCCTTCAAAAATTCATGCTTTGCCTTTACTTCTCTGATTCGCTGCTGGCGCCTTTCTAGTATCTTCAGCTTGGTATGGAAATACATCAGACCCTTTTAAGACACAGAAAGGCCATTTCATGAATTTGCCTGTTACAAGCTGACCTCCAACAATTTGACACATATTGCTCCCAGCTCATTATTTGTAAGAGTTAGCAGGTGCATTGTTTTGTTCGGTTATGGGGTTGGTGGGTTTTTTTGGTTTGGGGTTGGGTTTTTTTTATTTGAAGTTTACATTAATGGCTTCTTAACTAGAGGAACAGCATGCTACTTCACTTGAGCATTTGTTGCACTTCTCTGAATTAGCAAACATCTCTCTCAATACATTCTGAAATTAGTACTGTTTGTAGAGCAATTTTTTTTCCAGCAGTGCAAATTATAAACACAGTCTAATAATAAGGTTAGAGCTATATTTAATCCTAAAACATATGAATTCTTATTTTCTTAAAAGCATTCCTACCTTCTCAACATCCTGGAAAGGCTATTATGAAAGAAATGGGAAAAAGGCATCAGAAGAATATAGAAATCTGGTCTCCAAAATAGAATTAGCTGAATTTTTTGCCAATTACAACTAAATTAAAATCAGTGTAGCCCTGATTTAATAGAATCCTGTCATTTACATAAAGAGTTAATGACCCTATAGTTGAGGAAGCCTCTCAGGTTTCATCATCCAGGCATAAAGTCTTCTCATAATGTATTCACTGGTAACTTCCATTTACACCATCAGTCATGTTAGACACAATTAATTTTAGACAGTAATCATTTTCATTTTCTGTGTTAAGGGTACCCCAACATATGAATTGTAAAATTAATAATTATAGTGCTTTAATTGCAATCAATTTCCTGAACACCATTCTGGCATTCAAGCAAGGACTCTGCCTGTATACTGTAATTTAAGTTGTCTACAGTTGTTGTAAAATATGTGCTGACCTCAGTTTCCTCTTGTCTGTGTCGCTGTAATCGTTCCACATCATCAATCTCATAAACTTTAATTTCAAATGGCTCTTTTAAAGTGCCTGGCAAAGGTGGCAGATCAACCCATTGGCCAGTGACGCTGGGTTTTCTTCCTAGGGAGGCAGCATCTGGCAACGGAGCAGGAATCAGTCTACGACGCTGGAGGCCTAAAATACAGAAGACAAGTGTTCCTCAGACTCTAAGAGACTAGCAGACTGCAGAACATACTGCAGTGAATTAAAGAAAGGTCTAGGTTCTCAGGGTACTTAAGAAGAAATGCTTTTCTTGATCTTTTCATTTTAGTAAAATACCCCCAGGCTGCTAATTGAGTTACTGTCTTGACAAAGTATGTTTCACTTGGTTCACGGATGGGAGTGACAGCAGTTCCTCTCCCAAAGCAGATGTCTGAGTATCAGTTCTTTATTCTCTCCTTGCAAAAATATTTTGCCTGGATTAATTTTTCTTTGGTGGGCTACAATGGTATTTATTACCGTACAATGGCAATGAGATAGTGAGTCATTTCAAACCAATACTGATAATGGAAGACGAATCTGGAAATCTCCTGCTCCTCCAGTTAAAGCTAAGCAAGGCTATCTAAGATCCCTCTCATTGTATTACCTCTTTGCAAACAGTTCCCCCCAGAAGTACTACTAATGCTTTAAGGTGTTAAATACCAGCAGTTTCCAATGACTTTGTGGGATTGGGAGGCAGTAAGAAGGCAGCAACCAACCCAGCTGCAACCTGAGCCACCTCTAATGTCTAGGCCTATCACCACCCATTTGCACCAGCACTCAGAATCACAAAACTCACCAATTCCTCAACAGGAGGGCTCCCAGATTTATGAACAAACAGCATACTGCCACCTTGATGCATCTGCTAGGAATCAAGTTCCATGAAGCAGAGACTTGTGTCCTTCAAAAATGCTGGTACTTTTGTATACAAGAGTTGGCACTCTGGTGTCCAGCATTTTTTGCGATTATAAAGTCTCTCTTCATTCTCTAAAAGACTGACCTTTACACTACATGTGTCAAGGATGAGTACATGCATAGAGCTGGTCAGGCAATTTTAACAAGGCTGCAGTCCAATCCCTAGGTAAATAGGAGGGCTGAAAGCCACCAGAAACAAGCTGAAATATCACATGGTGGCAGTAAGTATAAGCAGCTTTTGGGTGAATAGTGACAATAAATTTATGCCTGATTTCCTCCTCTTATTGAAAACCAGCTCAGAGGTAAGGAGTCTTATTCCTTCTGGTCTTACAAAATGGAGCACATCAAACAGACGAGACAGTGCTGCTCAGAGGACAGCGCTGCCAAAGTAACTCCTGGGCTGAGACCTCTACAGAGTGCAAGTTAAGGCTGTCAGGTAAGCCCTGCCACAAACTTCAACATGAAATGGAGACAAAATCCCAGCAGGTACTCCAAAGCAACACACCTCCATAGATACCTGAAGAGTAACCTGCTTCACATATTCTTAAGAAAAACATCCCTAATTATTATTTGCATCCTTGCTAATTTCTAAGTAACAAGAACACTCACAACGAGAATGTTCTGGAAAGGGGAAGATCTGATTCTACTTCTACAACACCTGTTCACGATTCTCACAATCCTGATTCATTTAGCCTGAATCACCACTATACTCCTGCCTGCTGAAATCACCCACTGTAACTTTGATCATGTAACCACTTTGTTGACAGCAGGATCCCTCTGAAGAGGACACTGAACTGATCAGTCAAACACATATACTAAGCAGACAAACTTCATATCCTTCTACTGTACCAGCCAGGGTCAAGTTAATTTCTCCAAGGATGAAGTTAAAGGATAAGGGGATAAGGTTTCCAATGACATAAATGGGAGTACGATGTGTCCTTAAATCCAGAGACTGCATGACTCCAACAGCTTGGAGCAACGTAAGCTACTCCAAGAATCTCTAACACTTTGCAAAGGTTACAATATATTTTAGGCCAATAATGGGTCTGCACCAAATATTTCTTGTAAGAAGTGTTTCATGAACTTCCTAGAAAACTCCATTTCATGTATAAAACACATTATTGTCTCAAACTCTACAGCACTCCAAAAAAGTAATACATAATTTACTGATATAGAGCAATTTCAATTGGAAAAAGAAATAGTTTGTCATTTTTAAAGACCTTATAAGCATTTCCTGGAGCAAAACCAAATACAAATCCATCAGTGCGTAATGCCTTCTCAATATGTGTGCAACTTATACAGCTGTTAATATTGATTTATAGGAAAAGTTTAAGAGGTTGATATGCTATGGAAGGAGAACTGCAGCATATGTTGCACTAAGTTTCTGAAATGATTTATCACCTGCTGAAGCAACTCAGTTGCTTTGACCAGAAAGCACCATGAGATCTAGGTCAGTTTAACTCATTTGGTTTTACTGCCAGAATCAAGCATCATGGGTGTCTACAGGGATTACAACAATTACCACTTTCCAACCAAAAGTTCAGATTGAGCGCATTGCTGATATTAGTTCCTACTACATTTCCAACAGTCAGTGTGCTTAAGTTGCTGAATGAGACTGCTGGTCATTAGATACATGGCACCCATTGCCACCAATTCTTTACAATACTACAGGACTTCAAGCTAGAGCTGTAAAAATGAATACCATAACAGCAGTCATATGAGTGTGATTTTGAAGCTACCTACAACTGTCAGCACTTACATGAGCACCACCTGTGAAAGCAAAAAGGTAAGGCACCAGAGAGCAGGAAAGGGGAGCTGGTTCTCATACGCCCACCTTTGCATGGCATGGTCAGACATGTCTGCCTTGGCGCAGTACATGAGCCAGAGACGCCTCTTCTGAGCAACTCCCCCAGTTGGTTTCCTATTGCTTATAGTATCCACATGTACACTCTTAAATTTCTTTATAAAAACACTATTACAGTGCAATACAATAATTTTGCAATTAGCTGGTAGCATTAATGTAAGAGTTGCTACATCTTATGTACACACCCTACCGCTCTGCCTCTAAACTAAGGTTTACCTTTAGGTAATCTAAGGCACATTCAGCAATCTTTGTTAATTCACAAACACTCTTCTCCCCTCCAGGCCTATTCCCTGGTTTCCAAACTACAGTCCCAGCCCATCTCACTGAAATTCCTTCACAGACACCTGGCAGCAGAGCTCCTCCTCTCCTCACTGCCCTTCTCCCACCAGTCTTCCCTGACACTCACTCAATTCTCACAAAAACTCATCAGCACCCACCCAGCATCCTCACTCTTTCCAACCCACCTGTAACACCCTCCCATTTTGGGCCACCCTGGTGCCGCACTCACTGCCGACCCTGCTGAGAGAGGAAGGAACGTCTCCCAGTCTGCCGGCAGCCATCTGCTGTCTCCTCCCTCACAGGGAGGCTGCCGGCGCCCCGGGGCACCCAGCACCTCTCCTGCCCTCTCCACTGCAGCACCTGTGTCACACCTGCAGCTTTGAAGTGAAATAAATGACAAGTAGATGCTGTCACAGTGATACGTGTGCACACGCAAGCGCATGCAGGCAGTCTACCTCCCCACTTTGAGTTTCCCCCAAACATCCTCTCCCTCTTTGCCAGAGACACCATGAAAACCCCTCATCCTCAGGGACACAGTGGAGCA